>NC_064614.1:692243552-692937719 GCF_023898315.1 Schistocerca nitens
TAAGTTATTAATACTTTGTGTCCAATTTATCGCTCTGACAGCTTAAATAAATTTATGTATAGTGTTCACTTGTGTAAATTACCGACATCACACAGGAAGAGATCCCTCCAAAGCATGCTGACATGCATATCCAGTTGTAGCTTTAAATAATTATAAGACGATAGGTATACTGAGAAGGCTCTATAATAGAAGGTGACAAGTGTTAGCAGCAGTACGTTAGCAGTGAAGTATCATACGGTCGATGATTATGCACAACAGCTGTAGACACACTAATGGTTGAAGACGGCAGGAGAGAGATGACGTTGTGTTAGAACACGGGACTCGTTCTCTGGAGGGGTCTAGTTCAAATCGCAGCCGGGCCATCTTCGTTTTTTTTTCCCCTGTGGCTTCCAACAATCGGTCTAGGCAATATCTCTTTTCCTTCTTCGCCGGCCGGGTTGGCCGAGCAGTTCTAGGCGCTAGAGTCTGGAACCGCGAGACCGCTACAGTCGCAGGTTCGAATCCTGCCTCGGGCATGGATGTGTGTGATGTCCTTAGGTTGGTTAGGTTTAAGTAGTTCTAAGTTCTAGGGGACTGATGACCTCAGAAGTTAAGTCCCATAGTGCTTAGAGCCATTTGAACCATTTTAACCTTCTTCTTCGCTTCATGAAAACTGCCTGGTATTATATCCGTATTTTGTATGGTTTTCCTACATTTCTTCTTCCAGTAATATCTCAAAATTTCATTAAGAAGGTGACGTATGATTCAAAATCTAGGTGTGTATTATAGCACTTTAGTCATCAGTAATATATTCTCCTTCACCATTTGCAACAGTTCGACAACGCTGGGGTAACTTTTTGATTCCACGACTGTAGAAATCGCTTGATTTTGGGATAAGAACTCGTCCAGCCATCTTCGGAGCACGTTTTCATCCAGAAAGAAAGTTCCTTGAAGGCTATTCGATAGAGAGCGGAAAAGGTGAAAATCTGAGGGCGCAAGAACAGGTGAGTAAGTTGATGCGGAATGACTTCCCATCCTAACTCCTGTACAGTGCTTTTTGTCAGTCTAACAGAATGCGAACGGGCGTTATCGTGGAGCAGCATCGCTCGCACAGTCTTCCATGTCGTTGTTCTTGGACTGCATTGGCAAGACGTATCATCTTTGACAATAAATGTCAGCAATGATGGTTATACCTCGGGGAAGGAATTCGTAATCCACCACACCGTTGCTGTTCCAGCAAATGCATAATACAATATTTTGTGGATGCGCGCAGGTTCCTGTACGAAGAGTTGCTGCTTTGCTTGGGTTCAACCATTCCTCTATTTTCCTTATTTTAGCATAAATACATCATTTATCATCACAGTAACGAAACAGGATAGGAATGGTCATTTTATTCACGAGCCGATTGATGACGAGCAAACAGAGATACACGTATGCCTACCTGCTAATTTATGTGATATTGGCTTAGAGATGTATCCATACAACCGATTTTAGAACCTTCCCCATTCAATGAAAATGTCGTACGATGGTGGAATGATTACGGTTCATCACATTTACCAGTTCTCGAGTACACTGACGTGGATAATTGTGGATTAATGCGTTTAAACGATCTTCATCAAACACCGAAGGCCTTCCTGAATGTGGAGAATCACTAATCCCACAACGATCCTCCTTACACCAAGAAAACCATTTCTTTCCGTGCTCTGTCCAATGGAATTACGCCCATGAACGGCGCAAAAGTTTCTGGCTGCCTCCGCTGCTGTTACCCCTATACTGAACTCAAACAGAAGAGTATGTCAGAAATGTCCCGATTTCTTCACTTCGCACTCCATTTTCTTGCGTCCGCAGCTCCACTCGCTACCTCAAAATGAGAAAATGATGTTATGTGAACTTAAATAGCAAGAGTGAAACACAAATAAAAAAAATTATAATCTTTAAATAAACCCACAGCAACCGGAATACCAACATGTAAAAGAAAAACGCTACGATCTTCTGCACTAACCTAATAAAATTTCGGAATAGTTGTCGAATATATACCGATTTTTTTCTCTCAGGACGTGAATGTACCTCTCATCATACAGATTACTTATTACAGTTTTGTTCTCAAATTTGGAGTGTACTCATATCATGGGTCATGTGCGTTTTTCGGACGCTCACGTATGCAAAGCGATTTTCACAGAAAACTAGCTCTTTATTCGCATGAACGGCTGAGTGCTATTGACAAGGGATTTCAATTCCATTCCGTATTTCTAGATTTCCCGAAGGCTTTTGACGCTGTGCCACATAAGCGGCTTATAGTGGAACTGCGTGCTTATGGAATATCGTCTCGGTTATGTGACAGGATTTGCGACTTCCAGTCAGAGAGGTCACAGTTCGTTGTAATTGACGAAAAGCCATCGACTAAAACAGAAGTGATTTCTGGCGTTCCCCAAGGTAGTGTCATAGGCCCTTTGCTGTTCCTTATCTATATAAACGATTTGGAAGACAATCTGAGCAGCCATCTTCGGTTGTTTGCAGATGACGCTGTCGTTTATCGACTAATAAAGTCATCAGAAGATCAAAACAAACTGCAAAACGATTTAGAAAAGATATCTGAATGGTGCGAAAAGTGGCAGTTGACCCTAAATAACGAAAAGTGTGAGGTCATCCATATGAGTGCTAAAAGGCAACGGTTAAACTTCGGTTACACGATAAATCAGTCAAAATTCAACTAAATACCTAGGAATTACAATTACGAACAACTTAAATTGGAAGAAACACATAGAAAATGTTGTGGGAAAGGCTAACCAAAGACTGCGTTTTATTGGGAGGACACTTAGAAAACGTAACAGATCTACTAAGGAGACTGCCTACACTACGCTTGTCCGTCCTCTTTTAGAATACTGCTGCGCGTTGTGGGATCCTTACCAGATAGGACTGACGGAGTACACCAAAAAAGTTTAAAGAAGGGCAGCACGTTTTGTATCATCGCTAAATATGCGAGAGAGTGTCACTGAAATGATA
Source organism: Schistocerca nitens (assembly GCF_023898315.1). NCBI lineage: Eukaryota > Metazoa > Arthropoda > Insecta > Orthoptera > Acrididae > Schistocerca > Schistocerca nitens. The sequence continues at coordinate 692,246,535 of NC_064614.1, forward strand.
CAGGATTTGGGCTGGACATCATTAAAGAAAAGGCGTTTTCCGTTGCGACGGAATCTTCTCACGAAATTCCAATCACCAACTTTCTCATCCGAAGGCGAAAATATTTTGTTGACACCGACCTACATAGGGAGAAACGATCACCACGATAAAGTAAGGGAATCAGAGCTCGTACGGAAAGATATAGGTGTTCATTCTTTCCATGCGCTATACGAGATTGGAATAATAGAGAATTGCGAAGGTGGTTCGATGAACCTTGTGGCAAGCACTTCAATGTGATTTGCAGACCATCCTTAAAATTCTTGCGTCTTCCGGCATTATTCATACTTTGATTCCGTGGCACACTTTCGTTATTTTATTTTGGGCATTCAACATTGCGATTGTCAGTCCCCTCATAAATACTCGATGAGATGAATGCGGCTCAAATATATAAAATGCAATATAAGATCACTCTTCCACTCTTTATCACATTAGTATAGAAAATCATTGTCAACTGTATATAACTCAAAACTGTTAGCACGATCGATGTCTTAAGGCCTGCTATTAAAATACGACTACCAGGCCACAAAAGATTCTAAATAGCAGGTCCGAAAGCGGTTGTTGAAGTATCGCTTGCGTAATAACTGGATGCATCCTCTGCAAACTATAATTCCCTGCCTAACAGTTCCCGTGCTTCATTCATCGTATCGTTACTTAAAACTGAGGGTAGGCTTGCTAATAAACTGACACATAAATTACACTCAGTTAAAATGGGACGAAATGTAATCAGTTCCCCACAACCATCAGTAAGTAAGTAGTGGTACCATAATAAATTTGCTTGAAGTGATTTAGTCTACGAGAACAACTACAAATCTAAATCAGCACGAAGAGTATTCTGCCTGAATACGGGTACGATATTTAAATAACACCTTTGGTACATAGGCAGACGAAAAACGCTTCGTATAAAGAACATTTGCACTTGTGCTGTTAGCTTCGACATCTGCTGTAATTTAGACAGCTAAAAATGCCGTGCACGTAACATCGTAACTCAAGTAGGCGAAGTTCGGGATAGCTCCGAAGAAGTCGTGATAAAACATCAGTTGAAGGTCGTCTCTCATTACAAAACGCTGTTGTCCGTCGGTGAACAGGTAACTAATTAAACAAGGTTAGCATCTCACTTGTTTGCTACGTTCATCAAGAGCTCTAGTTTGTAGGCATTGTTATAAACGAATATCACGTACTTCAGAGCTGCGCATTGTGCAGAGATCGTTTGTTAAGCCAAGCTGATACATTCTCTTGGGAAACCGCTAACTGCACTTAAGCTGAATATTAAGTTGCATAAAGGTCGAACTGTCTGGTGTTAGATACCAGCGTTTGTCATATATTTTCTTACTCCGCCTTCTAAGTAGAGCTGACGTAAACCCTCCTGGCACAAGCCCGTTATGCATGTTCCACTCGTCCACAAGACTATAAAGACCGGATTATAGATTTAAGTATCGCCAGATGAAGTGTCTGTGAAGCCGGAAAATGTTAGCAAGCCGGCAGGTGTAATGGCAAACCAAATCCAGAATAATGTGGAGGTATTTGTAGTGAGATAAAAGGAATCTATCTGTACAATAAATTGTTCCTTTTTTGTTCATTCAATGCTACACTTAATTTGCTTAATATTTATAAAATATACAAAGAGATTCTGACCGCATGGGAAGTATGCTAGCGGCAAGACACAATCAATACAGTCTCTGCGCGATAGTAATGGAAATACTACCGACGACGTGCTGCCAAAGCAGAGTTACTGAACACAGCCTTCCGAAATTCCTTCACCAAAGAAGACGAAGTAAATATTCCAGAATTCGAATCAAGAACAGCTGCCAGCACGAGTAACGTAGTGGTAGATATCCTCGGAGTAGTGAAGCAATTTAAACCACTTAATAAAAGCAAGTCTTCCTGCCCAGACTGTATACCAGTTAGGTTCCTATCAGAGTATATTGATGCAATAGCTCCACACTTAAAATCATATACAACCGTTCGCTCGACGAAAGATCCGTACCCAAAGGTTGAAAAGTTGCACAAGTCACCCCAATATTCAAGAAAGATAGTAGGAGTAATCCACTAAATTACAGGGCCATTATCATTAACGTCGATATGCAGCAGGATTTTGGAACATATGTTGTGTTCTGACTTTATGAATTACCTCGAAGAGAACGGTCTATTGACACACAGCCAACATGGATTTAGAAAACATCGTTCTTGTGAAACACAACTAGCTATTCACTCACATGAAGTGTTGAGGGCTATTGACGTGCGATTTCAAATGGATTCCGTATTTCTAAATTGCCAGGAGGCTTTTACCACTGTACCACACAAGGGGTTTGTAGTGAAATTGCGTGCTTATGAAATATCATCTCAGTTATGTGACTGGGTTCGTGATTTCCTGTGCGAGAGGTCACAGTTCGTGGTAATTAACGGGAAGTCATCGAATAAAACAGATGTGATTTCTGGCGTTCCCCAAGGTAGTGTTGTATGCCCTTTGCTGTTCCTTACCCACATAAACGATTTAGGAGACAGTCTGAGCAGCTGTCTTAGGTTGTTTGCAGATGATGCTGTCTTTCATCGACTAGTAAAATAATCAGGAGATCGAAACAAATTGCAAGCGATTTAGAAAATATATCTGTATGTTGCAAAAATTGAAAATTGACTATGCATAACGAAAAGTGTGAGGTGATCGACATGAGTGCTAAAAGAAATCCGTTAAATTTTGGTTGTACAGTAAATCAGTCAAATCTAAAGGTCATAAATTCAATTAAATACCTAGGAATTACAATTACGAACAACTTAAATTGGAAGGAACACATAGAAAATGTTGTGGAGAAGACTAACCAAAGACTGCGTTTTACTGACAGGGCACTTACAAAATGTAACAGATCTACAAAAGAGACTACCTGCACTACACTTGTCCGTCCTATTTTAGAATACTACTGCTGCGCGGTGTGGGATCCTTACCAGATAGGATTGGCGGAGTACATCGAGAATTCAAAGAAGGGCAGCACGTATTGTATTATGGCGAAATAGGGAAGAGAGTGTCGTGAAATGATACAGGATTTGGGATGGACATCATTAAAACAAAGGCGCTTTTCTTTGCAGAGGAATCTTCTCACGAAATTCCAGTCACTAGTTTTCTCCTACGAATGCCGGAACATCATGGGGGTGCGGAGCTAATACACTAAGGACGTCAGCATTAGCCCTCGTGTACAGCGTGGCTGAATATTGTTCACCAGTCTGGGCGAAAAGTGCGCATGTAAATAAAGTAGACACCCAATTGAAAGAGACGATGAAAATTATCTCAGGCACACTTAGGGCTACCCCATGTGACTGGCTCCCAGTCCTTGCCAACATAGAACCCCCTGATATAAGGCGCTCCATGGCGACCTCAAGAATATATAGGAAGATCGTACACAATCCAGAACTCCCTATACACCAAGACTTACCACCTATCAACAGGCTAAAATCTAGGTCCCCCTTTTGGAAGATTGGCAGGGAATTATAGGACTTCGACCCAAAGCTAGCCTGGGGTTAATCATGGCGCAAAGGGACACACAAGAACCAAAAGCTTATCGATGACCCCAGCAAGAAGATAAATGGTTTTGATCTCCCTCGGAAGCTCTGGGTTGCCTTAAATCGCCTTAGAACAAGCGTGGGAAGATGCAAACATCTAATGAATAAGTGGGGACTTGTGGAGAGTCCCGTGTGTGAATGTGGTGAAATCCAGACAATGGACCACCTACTGGTGTGTGAAGTGGTAGGATATAGTGGTGAACTGAAGGACATACATTACTTGCGTGACCTAGTCATAGATTGGCTCAAAACTATAAGTAGCATTGTGTAGTGTTGTAATTTCCTGGTGGATTGTAATGACACTGTAATATTTGCCTTGTATATGCCGAACGAATAAATAATCCTCCGAATACGAAAATATTTTGTTGACGCCGACCTACGTAGGGACAATCGTTCAATATAATAGAATAAAGGAAATCAGAGCTTCCACGGAAAGATATAAGTATTCGTTTTTTCCACTCGCTGTGTGAGACTGGAATAATAAAGAATTATTGTGAAGGTGGTTCGATGAACCCTCTTCCAGGCACTTAAATGTGATTTGCAGAGTATCCATGTAGATGTAGAACGCATGGAATCACGCGCAATGAAACTTGGCTTTTGATTAAGTAACTGCATGGTGGCAAGATATTAAAGAAACGTATTTGCCCGCAGTTTTTCCATAAAAGTTGGACATTCCATACAACTTCGCTTAGAGAGCTAAACAGCCATGGAAAGATTTCTGATTTAGCCGAAACGTCCTACTAAAAAATCCAGTCACAGTTACAGTACTGTGGGTGCAAAAAAGAATTCTCAAATAAGTTGTCTGTGGAAAATATTGTTTTTTTTTTTCACTGAAAAATTAGCTGTAAGGACGAAACGTTAAGCTGTGCTTGTCTCATTCGTCCATGTTTACCGCTACGGCGAAACTGACAGTTGAACGAAACCCACATAGATCATTAAGTGTGAATTAACTACTGTCTACCTCACACCTACGGACGTGAGTACTAGCAGACAGCCGGCCGCGGTGGTCTCGCGGTTCTAGGCGCGCAGTACGGAACCGTGCGACTGCTACGGTCGCAGGTTCGAATCCTGCCTCGGGCATGGATGTGTGTGATGTCCTTAGGTTAGTTAGGTTTAAGTAGTTCTAAGTTGTAGGGGACTGATGACCACAGCAGTTGAGTCCCATAGTGCTCAGAGCCATTTGAACCATTTGAACTAGCAGACAAAATGTGTTACAGTGTCTTCAAATCCTACTAGCCTTCTTGAAAATAATTGAAAGATATAACCATGATGTAATTTATAATCAAAAACTTCACTAACTCAATCCAATTGAGAAAGGCTCCAGACTACGACGCAGGGGAGTAAAAACGCCAAGTAAGAATTCACACGCGGGATGAATATTATTGGTGTACTGAGTGTCCTGAAACTGGTTTTCATGCTGGTTTTTCTTGTAACCCTTTAAGGCCAGTATCAGATTGTTACCTTATAATCAACCCAGAAACACAACAAATAGACATTTCCAGCTCTAAATTACACGGAACAGAATATGTGTGACTCATAGACAAATGCCGCACGTACCATTTCCCCATTTGGATTCCGACGACGTTCTAGCGCCAGGAAGACTATTACAGTACAAATGCACGAAGTGCAAAGACTCATCAGGTGTTGAATGTACATTAGCAGGATAATTATATAGGATTAAAAAGAAAAAATATCGTTTTGGCGCAAAATCTTTTTGTTGTCTTTTTCTAATATCCGCGACACGTTAAAAAAAAGTTCCACAAACTCATGCAACTAATTTATCGTAAGTTTCACATCGTTTAACACTTTCCACCGACGAAACCGAACCAGACCGCGCAGTCGGCTACACTTTCATTCGACGCGTCTGTTGTCGCTGCATGTTAAGTTCACCACGTCAGTAGTTCTGCCTGTGCCGGCCGGAGTGGCCGAGCGGTTCTAGGCGCTATAGCCTGGAATCGCGCGACCGCTACGGTCGCAGGTTCGAATCCTGCCTCGGGCGTGGATGTTTGTGATGTCCTTAGGTTAGTTAGGTTTAAGTAGTTCTAAGTTCTAGGGGACTGATGACCTCAGCAGTTAAGTCCCATAGTGCTCAGAGCCATTTGAACCATTTTTGAAGTTCTGCCTGTGGTACAAACTGCTTAGGAGAGACTTTTAGTTTTAGATAACATAAAGAACGCCTGACAAAAATAGCTGTGCACGACTACACGTGATCGTTCTTAACTTGGCATTTGACCCACATACACAGTTGGTAATAATCACTGACTGTACAAGGTCGTTGGAAAAAATTAGTATCATTGTTATACACTGGAGGTACGCTGTAAGAAGAGCGGAAAGAAGAGGAACACAGCCACACAAAATACGTTAGTACTGAAATATTTAGAAAGCAACGTCCGACATGGAAAATATTGCATGTACAAATTTTTCAATTGGATTGAATTATTGAAGTTTATGATCCTAAATTACATCGTAGTTCTATCTTTCAATTATTTTCGAGAATGCTAGTATTATTTGAAGACGCTGTAATTCATTTTTGAGTCCTCCTGAAACACACTTTTGGGTCAATCTGTTTTTCCCAGCTCAGCAACGTCGAATCGTCTGCCAGTGCGACGCGTTCTGTGCGGTTTTATTTTCATTATAGCTCTCCATTTTTTCATATATTCTCGACACGAGATTAATCCACTGTAGTCAAGTGTCCATCCTCCATCTCATGTAATTCTTTACGTTACCCGCCATCTCCATTGGCGTTTTTTAGTCTTCTGAACTGTACATGTTCCGATAGAGTATAAGCTTTTTGAGAATTAGATCCGCGATCCGTATGATCGGATTTTGGATCGAGCTACTTTGCTGACTACAGAAACATTTGATGAACTGTTTTCGAGTTGTGAACCTAATGACAGCGTCGTCTTAAAGCAGCGTTTCAACGGACTTGTCACTCATCTTGCCGGCCGGAGTGGCCAAGCGTTTCTAGGTGCTACAGTCTGGAACCGCGCGACCGCTACGGTCGCAGGTTCGAATCCTGCCTCGGCATGGATGTGTGTGATGTCCTTAGGTTAGTTAGGTTTAAGTAGTTCTAAGTTCTAGGGGACTGATGACCTCAGCAGTTAAGTCCCATAGTGCTCAGAGCCATTTGAACCATTTCACTCAACATCTTCAGATTTCATCAGCGAAATTCACCGAGAAAGCTGCAATTCTGATGCAAAAACATCTGTTTCCCGCTTCGAACACCTTTAAATCAAGGTATAATTTACTGCACGTCGAGAATGACGTTTCACACAGTACTGCTTTCTTGAATTATTAGAAACCATTATTCCATCTATTGCTAGAGGCTCTCGTTTTGTTCCATACTAAAAATTGATACAAATGTCTAATTCACTGATCAGTAGACTTTCATTCGCACATTTTGCACGATGCCAACGAGTTCTCGTCTTGATTTATCAACACAATTTAACCGAGAAGCGAATTATAATATTTTGTTCGTTCCAGCATAAAAGTTGTCCATAGCTAATACATGACGCTCTGAATTCAATCTGTAATTGCCTTCACTTTGTTTGGACACCCTCATTGTAGATGTGGTGTCCACTTAAAGAATGTAATTTTTTCTTATTTTGTAATGTTGTTAGTCTAAAAAATATTAAAACAGATACTATTACTCCCTTTGAACTTTTTACACTACTGTCCATTAAAATTGCTACACCAAGAAGAAATGCAGATGATAAACGGGTAGTCATTGGACAAATATACTAGAACTGACATGTGATTATCTTTTAACGCAATTTGGGTGCATAAATCCCGAGAAATCAGTACCCAAAACAACCACCTCTGGCCGTAATAACGGCCTTGATACGCCTGGGCATTGAGTCAAACTGAGCTTGGATGGCGTGTACAGGTATAGCTGCCCATGCAGCTTCAACACGATACCACAGTTCATCAAAAGTAGAGACTGCGTATTGTGACGAGCCATTTGCTCGGCCACCATTGACCAGACGTTTTCAATTCGTTAGAGATCTGGAGAATATGCTGGCCAGGGCAGCAGTCGAACATTTTCTGTATCCAGAAAGGCCCGTACAGGACCTGTAACATCTAGTCGTGCATTATCCTGCTGAAATGTAGGGTTTCGCAGGGATCGAATGAAGGGTAGAGCCACGGGTCGTAACACATCTGAAATGTAACGTCCACTGTTCAAAGTGCCGTCAATACGAACAAGAGGTGATCGAGACGTGTAACCAACGGCACCCCATACCATCACGCCGGGTAATACGCCAGTATGGCGATGACGAATACATGCTTCCAATGTGCGTTCATCGCCATGTCGCCAAACACGGATGCTAACATCATGATGCTGTAAACAGAACCTGGATTCATCCGACAAAATGTCGTTTTGCCATTCGTGCACCCAGGTTCGTCGTTGAGTACACCATCGCAGGCGCTCCTGTCTGTGATGCAGCGTCAAGGGTAACCACAGCCATGGTCTCCGAGCTGATAGTCCATGCTGCTGCGAACGTCGTCGAACTGTTCGTGCAGATGGTTGTTGCCTTGCAAACGTCCCATCTGCTGCCTCAGGGATCGAGACGTGGCTACATGATCCGTTACAGCCATGCGGATAAGATGCCTGTCATCTCGACTGCTAGTGATACGAGGCCGTTGGGATCCAGCACGGCGTTCCGTATTACCCTCCTGAACCCACCGATTCTATATTCTGCTAACAGTCATTGGATCTCGACCAACACGAGCAGCAATGTCGCGATACGATAAACCGCAATCGCGATAGGCTACAATCCTACCTTTATCAAAGTCGGAACACTGGACTCGCATTCGGGAGGACGACGGTTCAATCCCGCGTCCGGCCATCCTGATTTAGGTTTTCCGTGATTTCCCTAAATCACTCCAGGCAAATGCCGGGATGGTTCCTCTGAAAGGGCACGGCCGACTTCCTTCCCCATCCTTCCCTAATCCGATGAGACCGATGACCACGCTGTCTGGTCTCCTTCCCCAAGCAACCAACCAACCAACCACTCCCTTCCCAACCACTGCTTCCCTTTCATGCCCATCGACACACTTATATATCGAAGTCGGAAACGTGATGGTACGCATTTCTCCTGCTTACACGAGGCATCACAACAACGTTACACCAGGCAACGCCGGTCAACTGCTGTTTGCGTATGAGAAGTCCGCCCCCGGTAGCTGAGTGGTCAGCGCGACAGACTGTCAATCCAAAGGGCCCGGGTTCGATTACCGGATGGGTCGGAGATTTTCTCCGCTCAGGGACTGGGTGTTGTGTTGTCCTAATCATCATCATTTCATCCCCATCGACGCGCAAGTCGCCAAAGTGGCGTCACATCGAAAGATTTGCACCAGGCGAACGGTCTACCCGACGGGAGGCCCTCGTCACACGACATTTCATTTCATTTGCGTATGAGAAATGGGTTGGAAACTTTCCTCATGTAAGCACGTTGTAGGTGTCGTCACCGGCGGCGACCTTGTGTGAATACTCTGAAAAGCTAATAATTTGCATATCACAGCATCCTCTTCCTGTCGGTTAAATTCGCGTCTGTAGCACGTCATCTTCGTGGTGCAATTTTAATGGTCAGTAGTGTACGTTTTTGATGTAAAAGAAAGTTGATAAATATTTTTATTCAAGCTTGTTGTCGTTCCTCTCCAATCATGTTATACCGAAATAACGATTATTAGTATCACCGAAGAATGCGAAATTTTCCTTCTCAACAATGCATGTGCCTGTGCGAAGACAAATATTTGCACATTATTTATTTTTTTAGTTCTGTCTCACGCAGAAATATTACACGCGGACTGTCACAAATATTATCATAAAGAATAACCTTCTTGAGCATAGGAAATTACAGTAAATAATGAGAGCATTCGATTGAAGACTACTAAATGAATTACACAAATAGTGCGTTTTACCTTGCTTTAAAATCTTCTCCTATACGGTGATCTACACAGTACTTTTACATCAATGCATATGTTCGTTAACTGTCAGTGAATCGGAGTCTACATTCTCGTCTAATAAGAGCGGTACAGAGCTATGGCGGATATAGCGCTGTTCAATCCGAAGCCTACGTCGGAAAAGATGAAGGCAGGCGGAGAAATCTAAACGTCGAATAAAACATTACGAGGAACGACATTCAAGCAACGTTAAGTTAATAATCATTTCTTTCGCCTTTGAACGTCAAAGATATGTTTCTGGTTGTAAATACAATTAATATTTCACAAAAGTAATCAATGTTAGTTTTGTGATGTTATGTAGAGCAGTAAATACCCGTGGTCTTTACATTCCGTAATGCTAAAAAATGGTTCAAATGGCTCTGAGCACTATGGGACTTAACTTCTGAGGTCATGAGTCCCCTAGAACTTAACTAACGTAAGGACATCACACATCCATGCCCGAGGCAGGATTCGAACCTGCGACCGTAGCAGTCGCGCGGTTCCAGACTGTAGCGCCTAGAACCGCTCGGCCGCCCCGGCCGGCCCGTAATGCTACATTCCAGCGTTGTGCAGTAACAGTTTTTTGTTTTCATAACTATAACACCACACTCCAGTGTTTGTTATATAGGGTGATTCCGTGATAATGTTACAAACTTTCAGAGGTGATCAAGAAGGGTTCCAATTTGAATCCTGCCCGGCACTGACCGAGTCGAAAGTTATAAGCGAAACTCATTCTGATATCTCTGATAGTGGACCTCTTGTACTACAAGCTCTTTGATTTCCATATTTTTGGATGATGTAGTATGGATCGAAAGAAGAAAAACTGTCCACTAGACACGAGCTCTAAATTGCATGCCTCAAGTGCTATTCTGTGCTGCTGGAAAACGCATATCTTCTACTGAACAAGTGATCACAGCTCTTAAGATATGCGTTTCAGATACAATGTTTACTACACAATTTTTTCTTGTTTTGGTCCTCCTTCCAAAATATGCAAAGAAAAGAGCTTGCAGTAGATGAGGCCCACTGTCAGAGGTATCAGAACTATTTTCGCTTCTAACTTTCGACACAGTTGTTTCCGGACAGGGGTCCCTTACCTCAAGTCGACACATTTACCCTTCTCTATCAACTCTGAAAGCTAGTAACATAATTACGAAACCGATATTCGCTAATCTGTAGCAGACAATGTTGCGAATCTAATAGCGTATGGAGGTAATTTTTAATGTTTATTGCTGTCCAATTATGACACCGACTTTTCTTAAAGTGGGACTACTGCATATAATTTTTTCTGGGCCACTGAGAAGAATCTTTAATGTAGTAGAACTTGATGGTATAGTGAGAACAAAGCAGTACCAGGTACCACATCCCACCATCAGGAGAATTGTTCGAATTAACATGTACGCGACTGTACCATATGAGTGTGTGATCGCTACAACAGCAGTTCACAGACTTATGGCGTTCAAACGCGTTGGTGAACACACGGACCATACCAAAAGTAGTCTGTGTGCTTACAATTGTTGCTGCACGGCAGACTTTAGTACGTACCTCTCCTCCTGACGGCAAAACAATGGTGTGCGGTGACATCATCTTGCTGGTATTTCATCATGATTTTGACACAACACGAGTTGTGAGAAAAAAAAAAATGTTGGAAACATAGTTTGCCGGCTACAAACGTTAAAAGGTACTTGCGTGCGACATACAGTTCGCCACAGTGTCCACTACAGCTTAGTAGAAACCACGTGTCAGTTTCAACTGCCTCGTGCTGTCTTTCAAACATGGTTACGTTGTCAGCATTGACTTATTTCTTCAACGGGAAAGACAGTAGAACGTCATCGGGAACGAAGCGTCAAGTAGTAGTCCACTGCATCTGTAATTGTTAATAACCTATTGGAATATAGCTTTTTCCCATTACGCAAGAGAGTTTTTCCTAGAACCCGTTAAACGATATGAAAGGCCTTCCTTTGGTTTGTTTGCATTTAGAGCAAGTCTCATATTTTTCTGAAAGTACAGACGTCTTTTTATAGCCGTTGTACCAAACAAAAGGTGACAGCGACAGGTACCGATTGTTTTACGACCCGCCGAGCTAATGCACCTGCGGCACCGTTCTAGATTTCCGACCAAAGGAAAACAACTTTTACAAAGCGTACACATATTTAAGGGCTACCACAGCAGCGTAGCGGTACCCGTTATTACTCTATATGTATTAGTACAGGGCGATCCGCGCAAGGAAGCAAGCTATGGAAGTGATATTCCTTGAGGACCATTTTGTATACAGTTCAAAGTGTGGCCCCCACCTATCTCCTGTCGCAGCTGGATGTGTCTGGAAAAGAAAGGGGAAGAGCGGGAGTAAGGGGGGGGGGGGGGGAGGTGGAAGACGCGAGTGCAGGATCGCCTGAGATGTGCGTTGGTCTTCTGAGAATTAAGAAAACCGGTTAGAAGGTAATTACGGGTGCGAAGTGTCTGCAAAAATTTATTGATTGACGAGATACCACCTAAAGATGATCGACTGTAATATATTTCAACTTAGGTCATAACACTTACTGTGTTAATCCTGACGATTGACAGTAGTGAAATAGAGAATGAAAAATAAGTTTAAATGGAGAAATATAATTATTGTGTGGTTCAGTCTTTGCAGCAGCATCACAAAATCACTATTGTTCGCATTTTTTAAAAATGACCCTATAAATGGCAACTATACAACGCATGAACAGTAAATACTTGCAGCTTACCACAGTGGTGTAGAGGAAGTCGAAAAGATGACTTTATTATACACTGAGCCAAAGAGTCTGGTACACCTGTAGGTCCGCCGCGAGCACGCAGAACTGTGGCAGCACTACGTGGCATGGACTCGACTAATGTCTGAACTTGCGCTAGAGGAAACTGGCACCATAAATACGAAAGAGTACGAGGAAGTGGAGATATCTTCTGAAAAAAAAAAAAAAAAAAAAAAAAAAAAAAAAAAAAAAAAAAAGGCTCTGAGCACTATGGGACTCAACTGCTGAGGTCATTAGTCCCCTAGAACTTAGAACTAGTTAAACCTAACTAACCTAAGGACATCACAAACATCCATGCCCGAGGCAGGATTCGAACCTGCGACCGTAGCGGTCTTGCGGTTCCAGACTGCAGCGCCTATAAGCGCACGGCCACTTCGGCCGGCTATCTTCTGAACAACACGTTACAAGGCATCCCAGATATACTCAATAATGTTCATGTGGGATGTCGCATTGTCCTTCTGGAATTGCCCAAGTCCGTGAGAATGTTCAATGGACAAATGGATGCAGGTGATCAGACAGGATGCTTACGTACGTGTCACTTGTCAGAGAGGTGTCTAGACGTATCAGGGATCTCATATCACTCCAACTGCACACGCCCCACACCATTACAGAGCCTCCACCAGCTTGAACAGTCCCCTGCTGACATGCAGAGTCCATGGATTCATGAGGTTGTCTCCATACCTCTACAAGTCCATCAGTTCGATACAAATTGAAAAGAGCCTCGTCCGACCAGGCAACATGTTCCCAGTCATCAACAGTTCAATGTCGGTGCTGACGGGCCCTGCGAGGCGGCAAGCTTTGTGTAGGGCAGTCATCAAGTGTACACGAGTGCGTCTTCGGCTCGGAAAGCTCACAACGATGATGTTCCGTTGAATGGTTTGCAAAATATTCAAATGGCTCTGAGTGCTATGGGACTTAACTTCTGAGGTCATCAGTCCCCTAGAAGTTAGAACTACTTAAACCTAAGGACATCACACACATCCATGCCCGAGGCAGGATTCGAACCTACGACCGTAGAAGGCGCGTGGTTCCAGACTGTAGCGAATAGAACCGCTCGGCCACCCCGGCCGGCTGAATGGTTTGCACGCTGACACTTGTTGATCAGCACTGAAATCTGTAGCAATTTGAGGAAGGACTGCAATTCTGTCACGATGAACGATTCTCTTCCGTCACCGTTGGTCCCGTTCTTGGAGGATCTTTTTCCGGCCGCAGCGATGTCGAAGGTTTATTTGATATGTTACCGGATTCCTGGTATTCACGGTACACTCGTGAAATGGTCATGCGCAAAAATCCCCACTTCATCACTACCTCGGAGATGCTGTGTCCCATCGCTCGTGCGCCGACTATAACACCACGTTCAAACTCACTTAAATCTAGTTGCCATTGTAGCACCAGTAACCTATCTAACAACTGCGTCAGACACTTGTTGTTTTATATAGGCGTTGCCGACCGCAGGGCCGTATTCTGCCTGTTTACGTATCTCTGTATTTGAATACGCATGCCTATACCAGTTTCTTTGGCGCTTCAGTGTAAGGCAGTTGTGTTCTATCAAGCGTGCATGAGCACCGCACGAATTGTGGAATATCGTCTCGCCCTTTTACGCCACTGGCTTTCGTTAACATCAGATGTTAACCTTTCCTGCGAGCATAATGAAAGAAAAAAGTTGGACACATTACCGCAAAAATTGATGACGTTTTCAATCCCATCTAAACTTAAACCCTACAACCACCGTAGTCTTCTACTAAGAAATCAAGAGGAACGAAACGATTGAATTGTAAATTTTGCGGAATTAAAATTCACAAAATGGTAAGATAAATTTTACAGTAATATTAGTTTCACAATTAGTTAGTGCACGGATAAATTGGTGGCGCAAGAGGGCGAGAGGAGAATACAGAATGTCGCGCGGCGCGCATCCGCTGTAGTTTTGACAGGCCAGTCTCAGGCGGTTTCCCGGCTTGACAGACCACAAGCGGCCTGTAATAAATTGTTTGTCTGGCCTTCACTGTGATGTGTTATAAACAGTTATCGTTTACATCCTGTATACTAAAACAGTTCTCAGACGATCCGTTTCCACACAGGGTGGTGTCTTATTCGCAATAATGCTGTAGCGTCTATAGCCAACCTGAAACCATTGATGTAATAATAAGCAGAATGTACTCAATCTAGACCGAAGGCATCAGCTATTCCTATACCTGGAAGCTATGCTTATCGCTATAACTATAACCCGCTTGAATAATGCAGTTTTTGATTGTTTAGAGATCTTGGAGACTAGGTTAACTTACTTACAAAAAGTATTACTTACACTGAAGTCTACGGTACGCACGGTATGCATACATCTACCAAACAAAACATAAGAGGAGGTATTCATCAAACAAATATTTAGGATGATCTGAAATAGATCATAAAAAGGAAGTAGCGAAAAATAAATTCAGTATGTCAAGGTTCTAAGAAGCCCGAATCATGATTCAGACCGTTGCCTCTCCATCGTGAAACTGTAGTTTCTACACACGAATACACAGAACCCTGATCAATTAAATGTTATAAAACTTACTTTGATAACATCGGTGTTCACATGGAAAATACGAGCACTGGAGCTCTGAGTAAACCATGAATATCAGTAAACCGTCATTACGTCTACAATGAGGTAATGCAGGAGGATGAAGGCATTAGGGGAACAATTCATGGTACGTCTTTCAAACTCAGAAACGGAACAGCATTCAGTACAGTCCAACGATAGAAAACTTGGTGAGAAAATAATCTATAACGACTTGGTAGGACCTGCAACTAACTTGAGAATCTCTCCCGCTATTTATTTCATGAAACTTATTTTACATATGTTGATAGTCCTATTAGCCAAATTTCTCGCCTTCAACAAAGGAGGAAGTGAGGGATATCGTCCAGACTCTGAACCGGGAGCAGACTTCATAGTGGTCTAAATGTAAGATGTGGCTGCAGGCTGTTCGCGTTTTGCATCTCAATCAAGTCCAAGCGTCGTTGTTTTTCTTCGGGTGTCAAGATGTGGGACAAATTTTGCACTCACTTTTGCTTTCTTCGCAGTATTCTGCAGAACGACTTGAACACTTGTTTTGCGGATGCTACAACATTGCGATCGTTGCAAAGATGACACACTTCCTTACACGCCTACCACTTAATACTGCCTGCTTACAACTGACTGATCGACGGCACATCCGTTGGTTACAGTTCGTAGTTGAGGCTGTCACCGTAACGACTACGCTGACTTTGCTTCTACGCCACAACTAAAATCAGTCTCAGAACTACTTGGACGGAAGGATCGTGACAAGAAAATCAGTGAAATATGAGTTGATGTGGAGGCTCATCAACTGTCGTTGTTCCCACGTACCATTCGCAAACGGTACCAGAAGTACTCTTTGCCACACCTCATCAGATGCCTTGTGGAGTATAAAAGCAGACGAAGAGAGTCGGGAGCTGTACGAAGGTAAATGTCTAACGTACTTCTGATTCGTTTAGCACAGTGGCATTCAACCTGGTCCCTACATCCCACTAGTGGGCGTTCCAGCTTTCATGGTGGGCAGTAGATGGTAGAGATTTTAAAAATATTTTCATTAGGCTTTCATAAAATTTTGACATACAGTATTTGCTAAGTAATTACTATTATATGCATTACCTTGACGTAATTCTGTTTAAAAAATTTATAAATTAAAGTAACTTCCCTATTTTATAAATTATCTTTACTGCAGAACAGGTGGACGGTAAGAAAACTTTATTATTGACTGAGATACAAAAGTGGGCGGTAAGTAAGAAAGGTTGACTACTACTGCATGGGAGCAGAAAAGTAGACACTGAATTATTCGATTTGCACGTAGCGGTATTGAAATAATTACCCTAAGCGTAACAAGCACTTAAATAGCTCTCTGAAGTAAGCTACACAGAATTACCCAAACGAATTAGTTGGAGTTTAAGCTGTTGTCTTTTCACGAATGCTGTAGTCTGTTGCTCGTGACATGAGGGTAGAGGTGAAGGATGCTCGTCCAGGAAACAGCCGTCGGTAGAGAAACTTGGGTCCTGCAGATCTCGGACAGCGATGCAAGGCACCGCTAACCTTGGGAGCAGACAGTCCGTTACGCCTTAATGAAAGGCACGCAGGCGCAGACCAACATGGAGCTCAGGGAGAGCTCTCGCTCATTTCTGCTCAAGGGCGTCACTTACAAATTAGTGCACACCGTTTTCTGTTTCTTTGCTAGCCGATATACTTAACATTGATCTGTCTCCACGTCAGTATTTAGCACTTTCTCTTCTAAATTGTGTTCCGTTTACAGAACTGCTTACGATAGCGAGATAATCACATCACTTACGGCACAGTCAGCTTATGATCGACGCAACCTCGACAGGTAGTTGCTGGAGTCGGAAATCAAGCAGGATAGTGCACGATTCAAACTAATAATATGACGGGGGTAATGAGAACTGACTTCCAGAGGCATACTCCCCTCAGAGGAAGTGTAAGGGTACAGGTACGTTGGTTAATACTTCAGGGATTTTATACAACATCTGTGTCCTTAGCATTTAGTATAATCGAGTGATAGTTCATAAATGGAGTTCAGCTAAGTCTAAGGAGCACTACTGTTGTCCGTTAAGGTCTGGAGACGATTCTGGGTTTGTTGAAATTGGACTTTTAGGTTTTAGATGCTCCTGGGGCGTCGTGAGGCGGCAAAAGACAACCTTTTGACCAGTTTCAGTCATAGCAAGTAGTCGCCCAGAGTCTGCAGCACCGTGCCTTGCGCCATGGAGCTCTTCCCTGGCGTCGTTCCAGAGTTTTTGTCGACACAGATCTAAGCACATAGAACGAAGAAAAGTGAAGAGTCTAATGACAGAAATGTGTTAGACGAGACGTTCTCGTGAAACGACTAAGTTCTAATGTGAGTTGTAAATAGAGTTGTAATCTGGCGAATAAACCAGGTTGCGTCCAGAGTGCATAGCATGTTTTTCCTCATAGCAAAACTAGCTTTACGGAAAAGACAGCTGGAAGCAGTGGAGGTTCCGTCTGGCATAAGGTAAAAGCAGACTTCAGGACGGCGGAAAGCCTCATACTAGGTGTGTTTACGGGCTCACAGTATCGACTGAGGTGGATCTGCAAATAAGCCTACACTCTGTTGCCTTGGAATTAGTTCCAACCAGAACTATGACACATTTGTCATGGAAGTGGGGCTCCCATTCTTCTCTCTACTTTGTATATCAGGCATTTGTCTCTGTCCTGCATCTATTGTAACAAGGGATTGTGCAATATGATGTGTTTGTAATGTTGTCGCTGGTTATGGAACGAAAAGAAAGGTAGAAGGTTATACAACTCACCAGTACATAGCATTTTCATCTCGAGTAACAGTATGGTACGTCTTCATCCTACAGAGAAATCACCAAGAAAATTGTCATGTCCTCAATGTACGAGACTGATGTGGCACATCAAGTCCCTTAAGCCATCCGTGGGTTTACCGCCGTTCCCCTGCAGAGTCTAGCACGAGTGCTACTGCGGTGCCTTTGAAGAGAACTCCACGTATGTGCTCGTCGTTCACTGCTATTTATTCTACGAAAACTACTGACAGATTTTTAAATTAAACGAAGTAATTTGTACAGAGGTTGATCAGGAACACCACCATATCGCCAGCCCTTGCTAGCCAGATGATGATGATAGAAATATAATCCTTCATAGTAAAGGCGACAACATTAATAGCGCAGGACGGGTTCCATCGTTAAATGTAGATGAAAGTGAGGATAGGAGAAAAACGTATATTAAAACCTTTTTCGAGGGAGACGTACTGTCTGACAGCAGAAGAAATAGGTGGCGATGTGGAAGATAAAGAGGGATAACGATCACAGTCAAACAGAGCTATGCAAAACTTGCGATCAAGTAAGGTGAAAGGCACAGATCACATGCTTTTTCAATTTCTCAAATCATTGGGGGAAGTGGCAGCCAAAAGACTACTCAATTTAATCTGTAGAATCTGTGAATACGGAGACTTAACTTCAGAATTTCGGAAAAAATACCATGCAAATAATCGGGAAGATAGCGAGGGCGCGTAAGTGTGAAAACTGTACAATAAGTTTACTAACAAATCATAATCCAAGTTGCTAATAACAATAATATGCAGAAGAATAAAAAAGAAAGTTAAGCATCTATTAAATAACAGTCCGTTTCACTTTAGGAAAGGTAAACGCACCAGAGAGGGAGTTCTAATGTTCCGCTTGACAATGGAAGCAACACTTAAAAAAAAAAAAAATCAGGATACAGTTATAAAATTTTGTCGTCCTAGAAGAAAAGTTCGGCTATGTAAAATGGTGTGAGATGTTCGAAATTCTCAAGTGAATAGGTGTAATTCACACATATTATAAGAATGCATGTATGTATGTCTGTGAGCGTGTGTGTGTGTGTGTGTGTGTGTGTGTGTGTGTGTGTGTGTGTGTGTGTTTGCTTTCCACATCTGCGCCTAAACCACTGGACTAATTTTAACCAAACTTGGTACACATGTCTCTTACTGTCAGGTAACAGTTGCTGTGAGGGAAGAACCACTTACGCATCATAGTTCAGGAGGTATGACGTCATAAACAATGAGACGCTTGAGAAAGTCGCGCATCGTGCAGGCGTTTAAATATATTACTTTTTGGCAATTAACTATATTCGTTATAAATCTGGCAGGCAGTATACACATATGCTGCTAAATGAATCTACAGAATTATATCGTGTTATCACGCATAGTTCGGGAGCTACGACGTCGTAAACACTATGACGCGTGAAGAGCTGCCGCATCATACATTACTTTTAAATTTGTTATTTCTTTGCTACTAACCCTATTCGCAACATATTTCGCAGGCAGTGTCCACAAAAGAGGTCTGCTGAAAAAGTTCCGGAACATTCGTAATGTCGCGCCAATGGTGTGTTGCAACGAAATGAGGTTGGCGTCTCTGCATACGCCTGCGTTTAATGTGTAGCTCGAGAAGTTTCGTTGTTGTTTGTCTGTTGGTCATTGTTCAGTGCTGTACTGAGTAGAACGTTGTGTGATACAGTTCGCGGATTTCGAGTGGTAAAGTTAGAGGAGCAATACGTCTGCATTAAATTTTGCGTGAAACTCAAGAAAATCTGTAGGGAGGCACACCAAATAACGCAGGAGTGCTTAAGCCGTACTCGGTGTTACGAATGGTACACACGGTTTAATAATGACCGGACAGAAGTTAAAGATGACTCCCCTGCAGGACGCCTTTTGACGTCTACCGTCAATGCTCATGTCAGAAACGTCAACGAAACTGTGAGTGCCAATCGAAGACTGACTGTCCGAGACGTTGCAAAAGAATTTATCATTTTAATTGGATCATGTCATGAAATCTTGACACAGCTGATTGGACTGCATCGTGTAGCCACCGATTTCGTCCCACGGCTCAAGAGTCGAGACCAGAAAGACCTTCACCTCCAAATTTGCGGAGAGCTTTTGGAGCGCGCAAATGAGAATCATAACTTGTGACGAGACGTTGAGACCAAGGTTCAATCTTCACAATGGATCGGGAAAGGTTCCCCAAGACCAAAAAAAGCTTGTCAGGCCAGGTCAAACATCAAGGCCATGCTCACGGTTAACTTTGACTTTGAGGGATTGGTACGTCATGAATTCGTGGCACAGAGACAAACTTTTAATCGATGGTACTACTGGGATGTGTTGCGATACCTGCGAGAATATGTGAGAAGGAAACAATCTGAAATGTGGCGAGACAGTTCGTGGCTCTTCTATCACGATAATGCACCCGCACATTCAACCCTGCTGGTGCGTGACTGTTGTACAAGAAACGAAGTCGTTGTGCTGTCTCATCCTCCGTACTTTCCAGGTCTGGCCCCTTTGGACTTCTTTTTTAATTTCCAATGTTGTAAACTCCGTTGAAAGGACGAAGATTTACAACGATAAATGAGATAAAAGAAAATTCGCAGACGGCACTTCGCGCTATCCAGCGAGAGGCGTACCAAGACTGCTTCCGGAAGTGGAAACGGCGTTGGAAGCGATGTGCAGGAGACTATTTCGAAGGAGACCATGCACAATAAGTAAAACGTAAGCGTAGAAAAATTTTTTACCACTGAATGTACCTACACAAATATATCATTTTACGAAACATACTTCACGAGATTTGACGTCGTGAACACTGAGATACATGAAAAAATTCCGCATTACATATAAGGTTTAAATATATTTATTCTTTACTAATAAGACACTCCTACTGTATAGTAAATTTAGAGAAATCCCTGACACCTGGCAACGCTTTCTGCAGCATTTAACTGCAAAGTGCTAAGGGCTGCAGGTGAAAACTGTAGCCTTCTACAGAGCTTTGAAGAGGCGTTGCCATAGAGACGCTTAGAAAATCGAGACACACGAAGCATCTGCGCCCAGGAACTGTGCGGAATCATGTTTCTGAGTTTGTGTACGGTACTTATACATCGTGCATATGTCGTTGCAAGACTGTTTCATAATTTTAAAGGTATTTTCACGAATACGTGGAAACGAAACATTTTCGATATTTCACTACAAATGAAGTTCTTCTTTGTTTTCGGCAAAATGAATACCCAGGCAACGCGATGATTATCAGCTAGTATACAATATGTACAAACACCAAGAGACAGCAATAAGAATAGAAGACTAAGAAGGATGTGCTCGGTTTAAAAAGGGAGTAAGGGATGAAGTCTTTCACCCCACTGTTGAATCTATACATCAAAGAAGCTGCTATGGATATAAAAGAAAGGTTCAGGATTGAGATTGAAATTCAGTGCGAAAGGGTATGAATGATAAGTTTCGCTGATACATGTTGCTATCGTCAATGAAAGTGAAGAAGAATTACAGGATGTATTGAATGGAACTATCAGTCTAATGTGTACATTACATGGATTAAGAGTAAACTGAAGAAAGATGAAAGTAATAAGAAATAGCAGAAATGGACATAACGATGAATTCAGCATCAGAATTGGTCCCTACGAAGTAGCTGAAGTGAAAGAATGCTGCTACTGCCTTGGAAGCAAAATACAGATGACGGACGAAGTAAGTAGGAGATAGAAACAAGACCAGCACAGGCGAAGAGGGCATTCCTCATAAAAAGAAGTCTACTAGTATCAAACATCGACATTAATACGAGGAAGAAATTTCTGAGAATGTACATTTGGAGCACAGCATTCTATGGAAGTTAGTAATGGCCTGCGAGAAATCCAGAAATGAAGAGAGTCGAATTGTTAGAGTCGTGAAGCTATACAAGGATACCCGAAATTAGGTGGTGGTAAGGTAAACTATAAGGAGTTTCTCTTCAGAATCGACGAAGAAAGGAATATAAAGAAAACACTGACAAGAAGAAAGAACAGGATGATCGGCCTTGTGTTAAAGCATCAGGAAATAACTCTGATGGCGGCAGGGAGAGCTGTAGAGGATAAAAACTCTCTTAGCGCCAGTAGTCGAACCAGAGACCAATTGGTCGAACACCTCATATGCTGCTGTGGTATACTGCCTTATCCGAGAATTTCCTGTAACACTTAATCACCATTAATAGGTCATGCAGTAAATCAGATAGTTCTTGTGCTTGCCTCTATGTTGGAGCAATAGTAAATTTTATGAGCGACATTTTCCTTTTTGTAAATTCCATTTTAACATTCGTAACTAGTGTCAGAGCACCGAGGATACCCACCAGTTTATACATATGGGCTTGCCAATACTCATTAAGAGAATATTGTAAGGGATTTGATAGAAATAGGGATACATGGCAGTCTAAACAACAGGAAAGTGGACTGCCAGCGTACTTCGACCTGAAATCACACATTTATCAGTTGATAGGTCACGACTGAGCCCAGAAGTGGTCGACACGCAGGGTAGATGTGAAGAACAAAGCCCAGGTAAGGAATAGAGAGCAGATTCGTCCCCCCCCCCCCCTTCCCCTCCCACATGCTAGTGCTGGACCCCGGCGCACGGAACAGGGGTCAGCCGACGTTTAATTAGCGATAAATTTACTTTAATTTACGTCTATGGTCACAATCTTTTCTGTTTAACAGATCTGTTAAACAGGAAAGATTGTGACCATAGACGTAAAGCAAAGGAAATTTATTACATATACGGGTCACTGTGTTTTTTCGCGACGATGTCGCAGGTTGTTTAATTAGCGGACGTCAGCAATGTTCCGACACTTCGTCAGAATACGATGAGAATGGCACTGACTCTTCTACACACCAACCGACTACAAGCGTAATTATCAGTGCTATAGTCGTCCATAGATACGACTGCCATCATCTAACAAACTAACAGTGGTACAAAACACTTGTCCATAATTGCAGAGTGCAACAAGAAGCAAGAGGGACTGGAATATTTGCTGACTAAGTTTAGTGTTCTGTTCTGTGTAGACTGACGGTATCTCCCAGTTAAGCAATCCGCAAAAACGTCATCATTCCAGCTCATAAAAAAAAACACGACTGCGCTTAAGCAATGAACCACACTCATTTTTCTAAGGAGTGAATGTCATCCACTATGCACCGTTATTTCGACCTTAGTGCAGCATACAAAGTTCTAACTCTTTTTAACATAACTCGCACTGGAGAAACATGTCATAAATATATATTTTAGGTGATGAGGCGTCATACGATGCCTCACGAAGATGAATCCCAGGAAAATGCTTCCGTGGACAGCTAGTAACGATCCTGTCATCCTCTCTATTCAAGGTACTCTCAGCTATTGCTGATTTTGGTCTGGCCGATATCTGTCATCGAGTATCCTCCCATGAGGCACTTCGAATTTACAGTAAATCTCACTGTTGATCACTATAATGTTCACAATATATTGTGCTTAAAATCTGAAACGCTCTGAGACGGTATGGCATTTTGCAATGCATAGTCTGGGCGTGGTAGTTGACTATTATTAATTACAAAATGTTCCTACCATATCATTGTGTTGTGAAATAACGCGGCCAGCTTAGCTGTGCGTACAAATGAAACTATCATACTTGTAACAGGAACACAAAGAACGGTTGCTGTTTACACTTTCCGCCTCTACTTTCGTGGAGGTTTACTCCAAGCTACATCTAAATCTACATGATTACTCTGCAATTCACATTTAAGTGCTTGGCAGAGGGTTCATCGAACCACAGCCGGCCGGAGTGGCCGAGCGGTTAAAGGCGCTACAGTCTGGAACCGCACGACCACTACGGTCGCAGGTTCGAATCCTGCCTCGGGCATGGATGTGTGTGATGTCCTTAGGTTAGTTAGGTTTAAGTAGTTCTAAGTTCTAGGGGACTGATAACCACAGCAGTTGAGTCCCATAGTGCTCAGAGACATTTGAACCAATCCCACCTGGTAAGGATCCCACACCGCGCAGCAATATTCTAACAGAGGACGAACGAGTGTAGTGTAAGCTGTCTCTTTAGTGGACTTGTTGCATCTTCTAAGTGTCCTGCCAATGAAACGCAACCTTTGGCTCGCCTTCCCCACAATATTATCTATGTGGTCTTTCCAACTGCAGTTGTTCGTAATTTTGACACCCAGGTACTTAGTTGAATTGACAGCCTTGAGAATTGTACTATTTATCGAGTAATCGAATTCCAACGGATTTCTTTTGGAACTCATGTGGATCACCTCACACTTTTCGTTATTTAGCGTCAACTGCCACCTGCCACACCACACAGCAATCTTTTCTAAATCGCTTTGCAACTGATACTGGTCTTCGGATGACCTTACTAGACGGTAAATTACAGCATCATCTGCGAACAACCTAAGAGAACTGCTCAGATTGTCACCCAGGTCATTTATACAGATCAGGAACAGCAGAGGTCCCAGGACACTTCCCTGGGGGACACCTGATATCACTTCAGTTTTACTCGATGATTTGCCGTCTATTACTACGAACTGCGACCTTCCTCACACAGCTGAGACGATACCCCATAGGCCCACAGCTTGATTAGAAGTCGCTTGTGAGGAACGGTGTCAAAAGTTTTCCGGAAATCTGGAAATACGGAATCAACTTGAAATCCCCTGTTGATAGCGGCCATTACTTCGTGCGAATAAAGAGCTAGCTGCGTTGTTTTGAACGATGTTTTCTGAAACCATGCTGATTGCGTATCAGTAGATCGTTCCCTTCGAGGTGATTCATAATGTTTGAATACAGTATATGCTCCAAAACCCTATTGCAAACCGACGTCAGTGATATAGGTCTGTAGTTCGACGGATTACTCCTACTACCCTTCTTAAACAATGGTGCAACCTGGGCAATTCTCCAATCTGTAGGTACAGATCTATCGGTGAGCGAGCGGTTGTATATGATTGCTAAGTAGGGAGCTATTGTATAAGCGTAATCTGAAAGGAACCTAATCGGTATACAATCTGGACCTGAAGACTTGCCCGTATCAAGCGATTTGAATTGCTTCGAAACCCCTAAGGTATCTACTTCTAAGAAACTCATGCTAGCAGCTGTTCGTGTTTCAAATTCTGTAATATTCCATTCGTCTCCCTGGTGAAGGAATTTCGGAAAACTGCGTTCAATAACTGCGCTTTAGCGGCACAGTCGTCGGTAACAGTACCATCGGCACTGCGCAGCGAGGGTATTGACTGCGTCTTGTCACTTGTGTACTTTACATACGACCAGAATTTCTTCGGATTTTCTACCAAATTTCGAGACAATGTTTCGTTGTGGAACCTATTAAAGGCATCTCGCATTGAAGTCCGTGCCAAATTACGCGCGTCTGTAAATTTTAGCCAATCTTCGGTATTTCGCGTTCTTCTAAACTTCGCATGCTTTTTCCGTTGCCTCTGCAACAGCGTTCGGACCTGTTTTGTGTACCATGGGGGATCAGTTCCATCTCTTGCCAATTTGTGAGGTATGAATCTCTCAATTGCTGTTGCTACTATATCTTTGAATTTGAGCCACATCTCGTCTTCATTTGCATAGTCAGTTCGGAAGGAATGGAGATTATCTCTTAGGAAGGCTTATAGTGACACTTTGTCCGCTTTTTTAAATAAAATTATTTTGCGTTTGTTTCTGGTGGATTTGGAAGAAACGGTATTGATCCTAGCTACAACGACCTTGTGATCACTAATCCCTGTACCAGTCATGATGCTCTCTATTAACTCTGGATTGTTTGTGGCTAAGAGGTCAAGTGTGTTTTCGCAACCATTTACAATTCGCGTGGGTTCGTGGACTAACTGCTCGAAATAATTTTCGGAGAAAGCATTTAGGACAATCTCGGAAGATGTTTTCTGCCTACCACCGGTTTTGAACAAGTATTTTTGCCAACATATTGAGGGAAGGTTGAAGTCCCCACCAACTATAACCGTATGAATGGGGTATTTATTTGTTACGAGACTCAAATTTTCTCTGAACTGTTCAGCAACTATATCATCGGAGTCTGGGGGTCGGTAGAAGGAGCCAATTATTAACTTAGTTCGACTATTACGTATAACCTCCACCCATACCAATTCGCACGGAGTATCTACTTCGACTTCACTACAAGATAAACCACTACTGACAGACACAAACACTCCACCACCAATTCTGCCTAATCTATCTTTCCTGAACACCGTCTGAGACTTCGTAAAAATTTCTGCGGAACTTATTTCAGGCTTTAGCAAGCTTTCTGTACCTATAACAATTTCAGCTTCTGTGCTTTCTATTAGCGCTTGAAGCTCAGGGACTTTCCCAGCACAACTACAACAATTTACAATTACAATTCCGACTGTTCCTTGATCCAACCACGTCCTGTATTTGGCATGCACCCTTTGAGATTGCAGTCCACCCCGTACTTTCCCGAGACCTTCTAACCTAAAAAACCGCCCAGTCCACGCCACACAGCCTCCGCTACCCGTGTAGCCGCCAGCTGACTGTAGTGAACTCCTGACCTATTCAGTGGAACCCGAAACCCCACCACCATATGGCGCAAGTCTAGGAATCTGTAGCCAACACGATCGCAAAACCGTCTGAGCCTCTGATTCAGACCCTCCACCCGGCTCTGCACCAAAGGTCCGCAGTCGGTTCTGTCAACGATGCTGCAGATGGTGAGCTCTGCCTTCATCTCGTAAGCAAGACCGGCAGCCTTCACCAAATCAGATAGCCGCTGGAATCCAGAGAGAATTTCCTCAGATCCAAAGCGACACACGTCATTAGTGCCGACATGTGCCACCACCTGCAGCTGGCTGCACCCTGTGCTCTTCATGGCATCCGGAAGGACCCTTTCCACATCAGGTATGACTCCACCTGGAATGCGCACAGAGTGCAGACTTGATTTCTTCCCCTCCTTAGCCGCCATATCCCTAAGGGGTCCCATTACGCGCCTAACATTGGAGCTCCCAACTACCAATAAGCCCACCCTCTGCGATTGCCCGGACCTTGAAGGCTGAGAATCATCCTCTGAAACAGGGCAGGCAGCTGCATCTGGCTCAGCCAGGGACAGTACCTGAAACCCTTTTGTCAGACGCACTGGGGAGGCTTTCTAATCAGCCTCCGGGGACGTCTTTCGCTGCCTGCCACGCCTTGGAACGACCTCCCAGTCAACCACAGGCGAGGGCTCAGCCCCACTGCGGCCAGCAACCGGGGCAACCACAGCGGCAGACCGATCTGGGGACAGACGGGACGGGGTTGACATTCCCGTGATACCCAAGTCCGGCTCCCCACAGTGGTGCCCATTGGCAACAGCCTCAAGCTGCGCGACCGAAGTCAGCGCCACTTGCAGCTGTGAGCGAAGGGATACCAACTCAGCCCTCATCCGAACACAGCAATCACAGTCCCTGTCCATTCTAATCGATGCTGAACAACAGTTACTGAAAGACGAGTTTGTGCCTAGATAACGCAAGGGAAACAAGCAAAGAATGTATGAACTAATCTGTACAAATGGCTAACGACTGCGCTACAATCTGCCTGAATTTGCGATTACGGTAACTAAAACTCGAAATTACACCTCCTATACGAAACTCACACTCAATTTAAGTAAGAATCTACGAAGCAAACACAGAAAAGAAGATATATACGTATCTTTCTGCGCTGTTGATGTGCACCAACTGGGAGCTCAGGCCACACTGGTCTCTGAGAGCCATTGGCATTCTTAACTGGTAAAGTGAGAGGGCAAAGCACAGTGGGTACATAGTCTCGAAAATGAATATCTTGCGTGATCTGACTTCGATGCGCAACGTCCCATAACGCATAAAACAATTGTGTTATCATAAGGGAATTTTAAGCTCTGTTTCTATGCTTGCAGAAAATACAATGGACTACAGAGGTACCGGCTTCTAGCAAGAATACAGTTTTCGTTTTCTTTAGTTCCCAGATATGTGCTGCCATAGTTGTGACATCTTCAGTGGGTTTTCGTTTTATTGTGTCTGAAATATTTTGCTGTTATTGTGGTCTTCAGTTCCGAGACTGGTTTGATGCAGCTCTAAATGCTACTCTATCCTGTGCAAGCTTCTTCATCTCCCAGTACCTACTGCAACCTACATCCTACTGAATCTGTTTGGTGTATTCATCTCTTGGTCTCCCTCTACGATTTTTACCCTCCACGCTGCCCTCCAATACTAAATTGGTGATCCCTTGATGCCTCAGAATATGCCCTACCAGCCGATCCCTTCTTCTAGTCAAGTTGTGCCACAAATTTCTCTTCTCTCCAATTCTGTTCAATACCTCCTCATTAGTTATGTGATCTACCAATCTAATCTTCAGAATTCTTCTGTAGCACCACATTTCGAAAGTTTCTATTCTCTTCTTCTCTAAACTATTTATCGTCCACGTTTAACTTCCATACATGGCTACACTTCATACAAATACTTTCAGAAACGACTTCCTGACACTTAAATCTATACTCGATGTTAACAAATTTCTCTTCTTCAGAAATGCTTTCCTTGCCATTGCCAGTCTACATTTTATATCCTCTCTACTTCATAATTAATGCAACTGTGGGCTATTTTTCATTCGAGACAATTTCATAACGGTTGCTGGTGTTGCTGCCATGATGAAAATATGAGATTTTACCTAGGTTAAGAGCTGATGGCATCATATTTTGTTATTGTTTAGATCAAATATACTCTAAGGCACAAAAAGCGACACACTGTGAAGCAATTATCCGAATGTGAACGGAAATCCGTAGATGTGATGTACATGTACAGACAAACAAATAATTACAATTTCATTAGAATTGGATGATTTATTCATGAAAAAGAGCTTCAAAAATGAGTGCGATAGCACACCTCTAGCCCTTCCGCAAGCAGCTTTCCAGCTTGGCATTGATTGACAGAGTTGTTGGATGTCCACCTGGGGGATATTGTGCCACATTTTGACCAACTGCCGCATTAGATAGTCAAAATTCCCAGCTTGCTGCTCCCAACGTTCTCAACTGGTGTGAGATCTGACAACATTGCTGGTCGCTGTATGATTTGGCAAGCACGCGGTAGAAACTATCGCCACGTGCGGGCCGGTTTTGTCTTGCTGAAACGTAATCCCAAGAAGGCTTGCCATGAAGAGCAACAAAACGGGGGCATAGAGTATCGTCGACGTACCACTGTGCTGTCAGGGTGCAGTGGATGACAACCAAAGGGTCGTGCTACCAAATGAAATGACACTCCAGACCATCAGTGCTGGTTCTCCGGCCCTATAGCGATCGAGATTCAGGTCGATGTCACACTGCTGTTAATACACGTCATCGCTCTGTAATCTCAATGACTGGAATAGAATTGTCCTCAGTGGTGAGTTCCGCTTCTAAAGGAGCCCCGATGAGCAGCAACGACGTGTCTGGAGACAGCAGTGGGGTGGGATACCAACCTGAGTGTCGCCCGCCATACGGCCGACAACCAGAAGTGATGGTCCGCGGTGCAATTAATTTTCATAACAAGATCCCTTTGGTTACCATCCTTGGCACCCCTATAGCACAGTGGTACTTTGACGATTATCTACGCCTCATTTTGTAGCCCTTTGTGTCAAACCACACTAAACTCATATTTCAGCAACATAATGCCCGCCCGCACAGGGCGAGAGTTTCTACAGATTGTCTTCGTTCTTCTCAAACCCTACCTTGTCCAGCTGAGAACGTTTGGAGAATTACGTGTGGTGCCATCCAACCAGCTCCCTCCAACCAGCTTGGGATTTTGAGGATCTAACGCAGAATTTGGGACAATGTCACTCAGGAGGACATCCACCAACTCCACCAATTAATGCAAAGTCGAATAAGTGCTTTCATAATGGCCAGAGCTGGACCAGTGCCTTAGCGCCTTGCTGAATTTGTGAAACAGCTTCTCTTTAATAAATCATCCCATTTTTCCTGAAAATTTAATCAGTTGTATATCTCTATATGTACATCTCATCAACCGATTTCCGTCCCATTTGCATAATTACTCCGTGTTGCGTCTTTTTTTGTTTTAAGAGTATGTGTCCTTATATGACATTATCTGTGTCCTGTGGCTGTCAACAGAAGACAGCTGGAAATGTATTATTAATACATAATGTCACCTGCAACACGTGGATATTAGGATAAGGTCTGAATTGAATTATTGGCCCGACAGTCAACTTTGAACATAAAAACGATAACAATAACACATTTAGCAAGAAAATAATAACCAACTCAGCACAGGTCAACTATAGAAACCGTAAGAATCGAAAAAGCGGCCTTTGCCGGTATTTGACTTGAATATATACTTTTACGATTATGTTCTAAACAAAAGTTCAATTCAGATGTTGCCTTAACAGCCCTGTGTTTGAGATGAGATACTATATTAATACAATACATAGAATTTGTAGCTATATATTTGACAAACGATAAAAGAAAAAGACAACGAAAATGCCACAGGTGTGATGAAACATATGGAGTCATACAAAACAACATCTGTTTTCTTGTAAGAAGGAGGATTCTCTTTAATTCCCTAGCAAAGAAGTTTTTTGGGATTCTAACTTTAGAGGAAGTGTGGCTGGTAGAAATTAATTACAACATTTTAAAATAAATTTTATGCTATTTTACATGATCAGTGTGTAGTAATGTAGCTTAAGTACGGAGGCTTTCTTGGCTGTTTGTTGTTTACAGTTTGATCTTGAAGGCACTACTAAAGATACAGATAATCTTCCCGACACGGAATGTACCCCTATCCTTCCATGACTGCCATTTTTGTTCTGAGAAGGTAGCATACGAAATCAATTCTATTGTGTATCATACACACGGAAATGCAAGAAAATGAATTTCCACAGTCAGCATCAGGACACATGTGCAGAACGCGGCCTATTGCTCTATCCTTGCGTCATGTCAGTAGAGCGCTATTTCCTGTTCTCTGCATTTAAATATAATCTGTTGTAAGGATACGATAAGGCAGCTGTTATTTAATTAGGGGATTTGATGTACTGAACAAGTTTAAAAGTATTGTGTTTGATATTTGGTATCTTCTCTGGAAAGTTGCAGAAAGTATTACCTGCGCATATAAGATGGTAACATAAACACTGTACGGCACTGGGATTGTCACATTGTAGCCTACCTTGGATTGGCGCCACTCTCCAACTTCAACATCTCCTACCAAAACGGGAGTGAAAAGAAAAAGAAGGTTAGGTTTTAACGTTCCGTCGACGACATTAGAGACGGAGCACAAACTCTTTGAGGTGAATACAGCGGAGGAAATCAGCCCTGTCATTTCAAAGGAAGCATCCCGTCATTCACCTTAAGTGATGTGGAGATATCGTGAAAAAGCGAATTTGTATGATCTGAAGGGGATCTGAACTGCCCTCTTCCAGTGTCCTAATCACTGGCTCACAACGCTCGAATACAGGAATAAACGGCAATTGGCAGAATACTCTAGCCTTAAAATCTGTACGAAGTGAGCCAGCGTAAAATACGACGTCGACAAGCCGTCCGCTCCCACCTGTAACACTTATGACGTAATGTGTGACCGTTTACCGAAAGTGTGTGCTGAGCGTCTGTTAGGTAATAAAGTAGCGGCCGTGCAAAGTGGTTTAAGAAAACCGACATGGCAAGACAGGAAGAGCAAGTCAGCGGCGGGTAACGAGCGTAATTCTTGAACACTGCCTCAGTTACTTCAGACTTCAGAAACATCTGCAGGGGTGCGTAATCGCGAAGTATCGTTCTGAGTTAAAGGAATATCGTATGAAGCAGGAGAAGAATGATCTCTAACCTTGTCACTTAATGTGCCTTTTTCTTCGAAATTCATTTTTCTTTCAACATTGCTTGTTGCGTCGGGTGCCACACGAAAGAGAAGTGAGTTATGACGACATTCAAGTAAATGCACATGTACGTACTCCAGAACAAAGTAATTTTGCGGCATCAGCATTCTCCCCGCAGTAGCGTCGACACACAATGAAGTCTTGCACCACAGCAGAAGATAGCGGAAGGTCACCAGTCATATCATTGCCCAGTCTACGAAAAAGAAGATAACACTGACCCCAAGAACTATAGATGGATTTCTTGAATTTCCAACTGAATCAGCAGTTACGAGATTATCAAGAAGTGATTCGAAAAAGAACGATCCTGTGTGGAATAAATTTTAATTCTGAAATTTATAATCAGGTATGGAGGAATGAGAGCCGAAAACATTTATGTAACATATGTAGACTTTGAAAAACGCGTGATTCGACTGACAAAGAAATATTATCGAACTCCTTAGAAAATTTTGGAGCTATAAACAGATTAGTACCTATCACAAAGGATACGCTAACAAGTACAAAATATAAAACTAAATTTTTAGTTCAAACCTCCAAGGGTTTTACGTTGAAAATTGGTGTACGACAAGGAGACGGCCTGTCTCCGCTGCTGATTAATTGTGTACTAGAAAAAGCAATCAGGTAATGGAAGAAAAGAATAGAAGAGATTTAAAAAGAATCAGTTTAGTGGAATTTCATAAAAAATAACAACTGGGAGAAAAGGGGATATCCTAATTCTTGACTGTTAGGGTTTTGCAAGCGATATTGCCATCTTAAAGCAATCAATAGAAGATGCAACAACGCAGATAGATTTCCTTCAAGAGAGGTCTTCTAAAGAAAGCCTATGTATCTCTTTCGAATAAAACGGAGTGTACGACAGAAGAAAAGGAGCCACCAAAATACACAGAAACTGAATGTGGAAGAATGAAAAAGGGTACAAAATTTAAATCTATAGCTGAAATAATACAACCAAATGATTTGTAAAAATAACCTGACATAGCAAGGGCAGGGAAAATGGAAGTGGCTTTTCAATTAACAAGAAACCTGTATAAAAATAAATCGTTCTCCATAAATGCAAAACCCCAGCTGTACAACGCTGATTAGACCAGGATGCCTTATGCTTCATAATGCTTTACGTTAAATACAGCCAAACAATTAGTTGAAGCAGAAACCGAGAAAATGAAAATAACAAGGAAACCCTTGGGACCAAAACTTGACAATGGCAAATAAAAATCAAGGAGTAAAAAATTATGAATGAATATAACGAATATTACACACAACGAGGAAGAGAAGAGTTGCATTTATGGACCAAAAAAAGGCCAGATGAAAAAAGAATAACGAAAATAAATTTAACATTTCTGACAGAAACCCAGAAACATTAATCATGTGGATCAAAACGTTCAAACAGACCTGGGGGAAATGGAAATATCGTAGAAAGAACTAAAAAAAAGAGAAGAATACAAAGCAGCAGTAAAAATTTCAGAGATTTCCAGAAGAAAACAATGAAATAGACAAGCTCACCTATGAACGGAAGAAAGAGGAGAACAACATAGGGAAAGAGTGAAAAACTTCCGGGGAGAGAAAAAAAAGAAACGAAAGAAGACATAAATCATTTCATGTGGTCTTCTGTAGGCCAAACCAGTATAAAAAGTAGGCTGCTGTATCTTGAATATTTGAAGTAAAATATTGTTGACTTCTCTTAAATTAGTCAAAAAATGGCTCTGAGCACTAGGGGACTTATCTGTGGTCATCAGTCCCCTAGAACTTAGAACTAATTAAATCTGACTAACCTAAGGACATCACACACATCCATGCCTGAGGCAGGATTCGAACCTGCGACCGTAGCAGTCGCGCGGTTCCGGACTGAGCGCCTAGAACCGCTAGACCACCGCAGCCGGCTCAGCCAGTTAGCAGTTAACTTTAATTTGGAGTTTAAGTTGGGTAACAAAAAGCTTAATAAGTATAATTAAACGTGATTTTAACAAAACTTCTTCCTAATACAAATCCAGAGCGTTGGCGATTGCGGTGCGTCAGTGATTCTGTGTATAAATTTCAAGGTTACTCGGAAAACTCTTTTTGTGTACCAAGAACGATTTAAGCTAGTCTGACAATAAGAGATCTCGGCGTTACTACTGTATTTGCTTACTTCTGCAATCTGCCGACTGTTTTGGACAGTGCCATCCAATCAGTCACTGACAGAGACGACACGGGGCTGAGACATTGGTCTCCATTCGGAAGCTTTCTTAAATTGCCTAAAATACTACAAGCGAGTGCTGAAAGGTTCTTTAATGAAATCTCTGCCTTTCTTTACTGCTTACATCTCCAACTGAGATGATACTAGAGAGTTAATGTGACGACTGGCCATGCTCGACGTTAAAGTGCAAGTACCACTCACAGGCGGCAGGAGGTAGCACTAAGAGTAGAGGGTATATAAAGCGTGTCAGAGTAACATGGAAAACAGTACAGCCTTTGCAATGGGGAAATAGAGCGATTTGTCAGACGTCCAAAGGGCACAATCATTGCCCTTTTGGGCCAAGGGTAGAAGCATTTCTTAAACGGCTAAGTTTGTAAAGTGTTCGCTTGCCGACTTCTTTAGAGTGTACCGTTCTCCGCAAAATGGCGCTATCCAAAATCAGCGCCAACATAACTGTGATGCACCACGGGCCTTAGATGACAGGGGTGAACGACAGCTGCTGATACGTGTACAGGCGAAAAAGGCGTGCAACTGTAGGCAACTGACCACCAGATGAACCATGGGGCTACCAACAGTGTCCCCTCAACGTCCATTCCGCAAATGTTGCTGCCTGGTTAATGCATCCATGCTAACTACT
The DNA here is from genome assembly GCF_023898315.1 of Schistocerca nitens. NCBI lineage: Eukaryota > Metazoa > Arthropoda > Insecta > Orthoptera > Acrididae > Schistocerca > Schistocerca nitens. Next base: position 692,280,798 of record NC_064614.1, read on the forward strand.
GTTCATCGGCGAAAAAGGCTGGAATTGGCACGCCTGTACCACAACTTGACGTCCACTGTGTGGCGACAGGTGGCCTTTTCAGATGAATCACGTTTTATGCTCCATCTGACATGGCCATTGGCAACAATCGTTGTAAGAGCTCAGGCCGGAACTGTCGAAAAGACAATTAAAACATATATTTCCCTCAGGTAGGCGACGCCACGGACAGCGTTCGATTGGAGAACAGTGGATGGACTGGGTTGCCGGACTAGTCTGCTCAATCTGCATGTGATTATTTACGGATAAATGAAGACGATATGACATTTATTAGCGATGCTGATGTGTGCTGAAGGAGTAAATGTATTCCAGACAAATGTCGTGGTGTGCAAAATCTCCATAATATGTGCAGAAAGGGAGATTTTTCCGGATAGACCACCAGAGCGAATATTCCAATCTTAAGAACCCTAATCATGTAGCAACACAGTGTCTTCACATAAGACTGCGTTGAGCCAAGTACACCCAGCATGCGAGATGCACACACCCTGAGCCCAGGTCCGACTAATCTCATTGAGTTGAGGAGTAAGGGGGGGGGGGAGGTTCAGTTGTCATGGATTTGGTGACTCCAGTGTTTTCGATGTCTCGCAGAGACACCGCCGTAATTAGGGGATGGGAGGATGGGGGGGGGGGGGGGCGGGCAGGGAAGCAGATGTCTCTAATTTGACTGCACATGGGTGTATGCGTAGCAGGCTTTGTGACCCTTAAATTTGAGAAAACTCGGCCACTACCCTTTTATTACAGATAAAGCCTAAATTTCTTGGGACTGTGAAACGTCTGTTATTTCACTGATTGCATCCAGATGAGAGCGTTAGCTACAAATAGGACAAAGTTTGTAGGTAGGTCGGTAGTATTTGGTAGGAGAGTGACGTCTACGGAATAATTCTTCTAAATATGTGATAGGAAAAGTCGTCTGCATTTGGAAACCAGGGGATGCCCCTCCGCGAAAAGAATCACACGAGATCAAGGAGAGAGACTGTTTTATTTCTCGACATAATTGTGGCTCATATGCGACATTTTTCCGGTAAGCAGATTCCATCCCTGAACCGTGAATCCGGAAGGTCTGTAAAATACACGTCAATGACTGTGTTAAACTCTTAATGAGGCCCAAACTTTTTATGTAAATAAATTTCTTTAGGTGTGGAAATAGATGGGAATCAATCGTTACCAAAATTTCTGAACAACGTCGTTATATTACTTATACTGTTTCCCCCTAATGAAAAGCACGTTTGTGGGAAAGTGGATTATCCTGAGCCTCTTCTTAAATAATTTTTCGTTCCTTTCGTTCAAAGACTTGTTTGCGAAGCATTAGTCAGTTTTTGTTCCGCTGCAAGCGAATGAATAAGAAGACTACCCATAAATCATTGTGCGCAGCCCACCCGACATTATATCGACTACTTATTTTGATGCTAGGCCAGAGGCGTCTACCACTCTTTTAATTGTTGTTTCGCTGTTGGCGTAAAGTGATGTACTCACCTTAGTCGACACAGTAAAGCAGGAAACAAATTCAGTTGTATTTAATTGTAAATACGTAGATTGGAACTTAAATAGTGGCAACTATTTATGCACAGCCGATACAAAAGACATACATGTTTTCACCTGTTACTGTCCTTCAAAGTAGTTACCAGCGTTGTGTAGAACCCGCTGCCACCGACGTGGAAGGCGTAGTATACCGTTAACAGAGCCTGTTCTGTTGATGGTGCGAATGGAGTGGTCTACTGCCTGTCGAATCTATGGAACAGTTCTGAAGCGAATGCCACGAAGTGGTTCATTCATCTTCGGAATCAAATCAAAGTCACAAGGACTTAAACCATGAGAGTATGGTGGATGGTACAGTACTTCCCAGTTCCATCGACCGAATAGAACAGCCGCAGCTTGCGCTGTATGCGCCCACGCATTGTCGTGCAATATGATGGATGGGTTGCATAGAAAGTGTCGCAGGTGATGCTCCAAACACGCACAGTAATACTGCACATTGACAGTCTGCTGTGGAGGAACGTAAAGCGTTAGGATAACACCATCACCTGTTCCTTTCAGATTACGCTGATACAATAGCTCCCTACTTAACAATCATATACAACCGCTCGCTCGCCGATAGATCTGTACCTACAGATTGGAGAATTGCCCAGGTCGCACCAGTGTTTAAGAAAGGTAGTAGGAGTAATCCGTCGAACTACAGACCTATATCATTGACGTCGGTTTGCAGTAGGGTTTTGGAGCATATACTGTATTCAAACATTATGAAACACCTCGAAGGGAACGATCTATTGATACGCAATCAGCATGGTTTCAGAAAACATCGTTCAAAACAACGCAGCTAGCTCTTTATTCGCACGAAGTAATGGCCGCTATCAACAGGGGATCTCAAGTTGATTCCGTATTTCTAGATTTCCGGAAAGCTTTTGACACCGTTCCTCACAAGCGACTTCAAATCAAGCTGCGGGCCTATGTGGTATCGTCTCAGTTGTGCGACTGGATTCGTAATTTCCTGTCAGGAAGGTCGCAGTTCGTAGTAATAGACGGCAAATCATCGAGTAAAACAGAAGTGATATCAGGTGTTCCCCAGGGAAGCGTCCTGGGACCTCTGCTGTTCCTGATCTGTATAAATGACCTGGGTGACAATCTGAGCAGTTCTCTTAGGTTGTTCGCAGATGATGCTGTAATTTACCGTCTAGTAAGGTCATCCGAAGACCAGTATCAGTTGCAAAGCGATTTAGAAAAGATTGCTGTGTGGTGTGGCAGGTGGCAGTTGACGCTAAATAACGAAAAGAGTGAGGTGATCCACATGAGTTCCAAAAGAAATCCGTTGGAATTCGATTACTCGATAAATAGTACAATTCTCAAGGCTGTCAATTCAACTAAGTACCTGGGTGTCAAAATTACGAACAACTGCAGTTGGAAAGACCACATAGATAATATTGTGGGGAAGGCGAGCCAAAGGTTGCGTTTCATTGGCAGGACACTTAGAAGATGCAACAAGTCCACTAAAGAGACAGCTTACACTACACTCGTTCGTCCTCTGTTAGAATATTGCTGCGTGGTGTGGGATCCTTACCAGGTGGGATTGACAGAGGACATCGAAAGGGTGCAAAAAAGGGCAGCTCGTTTTGTATTATCGCGTAATAGGGGAGAGAGTGTGGCAGATATATTACGCGAGTTGGGATGGAAGTCATTAAAGCATAGACTTTTTCGTCGCGGCGAGATCCATTTACGAAATTTCAGTCACCAACTTTCTCTTCCGAATGCGAAAATATTTTGTTGAGCCCAACCCACATAGGTAGGAATGATCATCCAAATAAAATAAGAGAAATCAGAGCTCGAACAGAAAGGTTTAGGCGTTCGTTTTTCCCGCGCGCTGTTCGGGAATGGAATGGTAGGGAGATAGTATGATTGTGGTTCGATGAACCCTCTGCCAAGCACTTAAATGTGAATTGCAGAGTAATCATGTAGATGTAGATGTAGATGTAGATCACAGTCGCAGACGAGAATCACTATCACTTTCTCCATATTGGGGCTCCGAAGCACTTTAGACTTTCGCGGCGACCAATAACGACGCTATTCGTTTGATTGGCATTTCAGTTTTGATTCGTACGATGTGGCCCATGTCTCATCCCGTGCTACGATACGGCGTAAGAGAGCCCCTCCTTCGCGCTCATAGCGCTTCAAGTGCGTCTGAGCAGCGCCGTAACGCATACATTTCTGCATTTCTGTCAAGTCATGCGGAACCCATCGTGATGCAATTTTTCGCATGCCCAGGCGTTCCTTCAGGATGCGAAGCACAGTCGTATGCGCTAATGCGGTTTCGTGGGCGAGCTCACAAATCGTATGGCGTCGATCACTGTCACTAATGCGGCAACAGCATGCACGTCTTCTTCAGATACGCTAGGACCACCTGCCCGTTGTATGTCTGCCACCGTTTGCCGACCTTCGTTGAAGGCTTTTACCCAACGTGCCACTGTTCTGTACGACAATGCCGATTCCCCGCACGCCTCTAGAAGACTTTGAAGACACTGTCGTGCTGTACGACCTCTGGCACATTCAATCTTGATCCAACTCCGTTGTTTCTGTTTCGAAAACATAGTGAGAGCGTTACATTAGACCGCTCGCTCAGAAGTGACAGTGTTTCCCTCCGTTGTGCGCAGGCCTGTGACGTTGCTCGGAGGTAAGGTAGGTATGTCAACAACGTGTGCTATCAGCAACAATAGTAGATTCCATTGCATGGTGTCTCCACAGCAGTGTTGCCACTATTTAAGTTCCAACCTACGAATTAGCTAAAGTATTGTTATTACAGTACTTGCTTTTACATTCAATAAATGCAAAAGTGTTCTCGTAGTCAAATACCTCACACTCTTTTCTTATGTGTCTTTAGTGTCAGCTATTTCATACATCTTCAACTGCCTATCTTCCAACATAATATTGTGTACGTTCTCTCTATTTTGCTTTGCTCTCAGGCAGATTATCTCAAAATAAGTAAGGTTTCACTAAAATTCAACAATCAACTTCATCATCGTTGGCAGGGAAGCATAGACTCATTCTAAATCTTCACCAGCTCTGTATGAATTTGTATTAGCGATAAATTGGACAAAACAAAGAATTTAAAATAGGGTTACATTCCATTTGCATAAACAATATTCAGTACGTTTAGGAGGGATCTGACAGCAGGCGTAAGCAGTTGCCCCCTCCCCTAACCTTGGAATCTGGAGTACAGAGCTTTTATTCACACACTGATATCATCAGTTCTTTAGTATACAGGGTGATTCATTAACTATTGCCAACCAAGAATAACTCCGAAAGTATGGTAGGACCTGAAAAGTTTGTGGGACAAAAGTTGCATTGGGCAACGGGACGTTGGTATTTTACTAAGAGGGGTCGCTTCAGGGATATCAAGGTCAACTTTTTTTTTTTTTTTTTTTTTTTTTTTAAGGGATGCTGTAGTTTGGTACGAGACGAATCCATTGATGTGTAACAGTAAGGTTTTTGAAGGTCAAAGAAGGTCTAAAGGTAGCATGAACGTGCGTTTCCAGAAGGTGTTCGAAGTGATGACCATTGGTAACAATGCAGTGCTGTAATCTTTTTATCATGAATTGAGTGGTATTCTGTATCACATCGGCACTTATCGAAGCACATGCTCTGACAATACTCTCTCGCATATCTGCAGGTATAGTTGGAATGTCTTTATAAACAGAGTCTTTTACGAATCCCCAACACAAAATATCCAGAGGCTGTCAAGTCTGGCGAACGAGCCGGTCACAACACATCCCTCCGCGTCCAATCCCACGATTTGGGAATTGTCTCTGCAACTCATTTCTAACCATCAGCGAAAAATGTGCCTGACACCTTCTTCCTAAAGGTATTTGTTCTAATAACAGACCTAATGTATCTTACAGGAATGTGGTGTACATCTTACCATTAAGATTTCCTTCGATGAAATAGGGACCTATAATTCTGTCCTCCAGAATCCCACACCACACATTCATGGTTTTAGGTGTGCAGCTTGCCGCAGCCAATATGGATTTTCAGTTGCCCAATAATGCATGTTATGCAAATTAACATTTCCATGGTTCGTGAATGTAGCCTCGTCTCTAAATAAAATCAAATTAATAAATGTGTCATTCCTCTGAATCTGAAGTTGAGCCCATCGGCAGAATTCAACGAGACACATACAATCCGTACCAATTAATTTTTGGTCGAGATTGATGTGGTAAGGATGATATTTATGGCGATGCGTAACACGAACAACGCTACTCTGGCTGGCTCTGGCGTCGTACCGCCACCTGGCCGGAAATGTGCAAGAGGCGCAGAATGCTGCGGGGAAACCTGGCGTCGCAGGAGAGAGGTGTCTCTGACCTGGGCAGCTGGTCAAACAGTCCCCGCGGGCTGCGCCGCCCGCCCGACATCGCCACCGCAGTGAAAGGACGGCCGGCCACACTGTTATTGCTTTTTTGCGTGTCCACAGCACAGCCGTCCCGCCCAGACGCGTGAAGGACCGTGCGAGTGCTAGGGGCTCACCGATCGTTGTTCGGCATTATGAGACAGTTGTCCTCCAGTTTAAGCTCAAACTGGGCTTCTAATGGGGAAACATTAGCAGGTGAGGATAAAAACCCACATTTTTCAGAAAACTGAGACTGAGGCAAAGGAGTTTTCAGTGAGAATATTTGGGAGATGATATCCATTGTAATGTTGTTGTTGTTGTGGTCTTCAGTCCTGAGACTGGTTTGATGCAGCTCTCCATGCTACTCTATCCTGTGCAAGATGCTTCGTCTCCCAGTACTTACTGCAACCTACATCCCTCTGAATCTGCTTAGTGTATTCATCTCTTGGTCTCCCTCTACGATTTTTACCCTCCAAGCTGCCCTCCAATGCCAAATTTGTGATCCCTTGATGCCTCAGAACATGCCCTACCAACCGGTCCCTTCTTCTTGTCAAGTTGTGCCACAAACTCCTCTTCTCCCCTATTCTATTCAGTACCTCCTCATTAGTTACGTGATCTACCCATCTAATCTTCAGCATTCTTCTGTAGCACCACATTTCGAAAACTGCTATTCTCTTCTTGTCCAAACTACTTATCGTCCATGTTTCACTTCCATACATGGCTACACTCCATACAAATACTTTCAGAAACGATTTCCTGACACTTAAATCTATACACGATGTTAACAAATTTCTCTTCTCTAGAAACGCTTTCCTTGCCATTGCCAGTCTACATTTTATATCCTCTCTACTTCGACCAACACCAGTTATTTTGCTCCCCAAATAGCAAAACTCCTTTACTACTTTAATTGTCTCATTTCCTAATATAATTCCCTCAGCATCACCCGACTTAATTCGACTACATTCCATTATCCTCGTTTTGCTTTTGTTGATGTTCATCTTATATCCTCCTTTCAAGACACTGTCCACTCCGTTCAACTGCTCTTCCAAGTCCTTTGCTGTCTCTGACAGAATTACAATGTCATCGGTGAAACTCAAAGTTTTTATTTCTTCTCCATGGATTTTAATACCTAGTCCGAATTTTTCTTTTGTTTCCTTCACTGCTTGCTCAATATACAGATTGAATAACATCGGGGAGAGGCTAAAACCCTGTCTCACTCCCTTCCCCACCACTGCTTCCCTTTCATGTCCCTCGACTCTTATAACTGTCATCTGGTTTATGTACAAATTGTAAATAACCTTTCGCTCCCTGTATTTTATCCGTGACACCTTTAGAATTTCAAAGAGAGTATTCCAGTCAACATTGTCAAAAGCTTTCTCTAAGTCTACAAATGCTAGAAACGTAGGTTTGCCTTTTCTTAATCTAGCTTATAAGATAAGTCGTAGGGTCAGTATTGCCTCACGTGTTTCAACATATCTACGGAATCCAAACTGATCTTTACCGAGGTGTGCTTCTACCAGTTTTTCCATTCGTCTGTAAACAATTCGCGTTAGTATTTGACAGCTGTCAACACCTGCCTTCTTTGGGATTGGAATTATTATATTATTCTTGAAGTCTGAGGGTATTTCGCTGTCTCATACATCTTGCTCACCAGATGGTAGAGTTTTGTCATGACTGGCTCTCCCAAGGCCGTCAGTAGTTCTAATAGAATGTTGTCTACTCCCGGGGCCTTGTTTCGACTTAGGTCTTTCAGTACTCTGTCGAACTCTTCACGCAGTATTGTATCTCCCATTTCATCTTCATCTACATCCTCTTCCATTTCCATAATATTGTCCTCAAGTACAATGCCTTTGTATAGACGCTCTATATACTCCTTCCACCTTTCTGCTTTCCCTTCTTTGCTTAGAACTGGGTTTCCATCTGAGCTCTTGATATTCATACAAGTGGTTCTCTTTTCTCCAAAGGTCTCTTTAATTTTCCTGTAGAAAGTATCTATCTTACCCCTAGTGAAATAAGCCTCTACGTCCTTACATTTGTCCTCTAGCCATCCCTGCTTAGCCATTTTGCACTTCCTGTCGATCTCATTTTTTAGACGTTTGTATTCCTTTTTGCCTGCTTCATTTACTGCATTTTTATATTTTCTCCTTTCATCAATTAAATTCAATATTTCTTCTGTTACCCAAGGATTTCTACTAACCCTCGTCTTTTTCCATTGTAATATTCACCTGAAAACCGAGGCAAATTTCCAAAAAAAACTTTGTTCGAATCCAGGAGATTCGTTGACGGACATCTTTTAGCCCCTCTTTTGGCATTCTTGTGATAATGTTTCATTAAGTAGATATCTTTTAGGCAGGAACACAAAACTGTATATATTTTATTTTCACACGACCGGTTTTGGACTGTTATAAGCCCATCCTCGGGTGTCGTAGCTGTTCTGTGGTTCCTGAGCGCCACATATATATTTTATTTATTTGACCTCTTTTACTTGCCTTCAGGTGTCTTATGATTAACGTGTACTAATAAGTAATGAGATAGCATTATGTAAATTGATGTTATAATTTGAGTTTTAATGTCATTCACAATGTACTCGTGTACATTGTCTACCTATTTCCGGAATTTTAGGCCTGGTATAAAAAAATAATGTCGGTGTAAAAGATTGACGAACGCAAAAGACACTTGATGTGCGAGCTGTTCAAGACTGGGGTGTGTTGTATAAGACAGGAAATTTCGAGTGTGCTGAAATTTTGAGGGAAGCCTGTTACTTTGCGAAAACTGAGTCATTTTAATTGAATGGAAATTAGAAACATTTAGGGGACACTATTTCACTTCATGAGCAACCAATGAAGCTTCGTTTTCGTGATACAAAACGCGAGCCAGAGACTGTGATCTCTGCTGTTTCGCGTTACTGAACGTTGGAAATATTACTGAACTCATGCTCAAAATGAAGACGGCAAGATCTCTTAATACGTAAATAAGCTTCCGTCATTGTTAAAAAACGTTACCTGTGTACCAATTTCTAACCAGATAGGATCCAGTCCGATATCTGAAAAACAGTTATAGTTTATTACTTTTGCGATTTCTGCTACCAAACGAAGCGAAGAGGTAGCCATAAACTTTTATTTCACGTTTTCTCATTGGCAGGTCAAAGGTCAGACAAACGAATACGGCCGTGACTTCAAACTTCACTCCGCCACGCGGGATTAACCGAGCGGTCTCAGGCGCTGCAGTCACGGACTGTCCGGCTGGTCTCGGCGGAGTTTCGAGTCCTCCCTGGGGCATGGGTGTGTGTGTTTGTCCTTAGGATAATTTAGGTTAAGTGGTGTGTAAGTTAGGGACTGATGACCTTAGCACTTAAGTCCCATAAGATTTCACACATATTTGAACATTTTTTTCAAACTTCACTCCCGTCTTTGTTTATATCACGTAACAACAAAATCTTTATTCTGATAACAGATAAACAGAGACGAATTGCATAGACAGTGTTTATTTTAAGAAATAAGTGACAGTGTCAATTCGAATGTCAGTTGCATTAGTAGCATATCGCATAATTTTCCCTCGCAATGATAATTTACAAACAGATGATATAACCGATTCTTATGTCAAAGTTTACTGCATTGAGTAATATCTTCTTCTTTCTTTTTCTCCTCATTTTGAGAGAGCTAAAGATGAGATTAAAGACTGTAGTAATTTCCTCAGCTAAACAAAATTAAAACTAGAAGTTGTTGGGAAACGCGACAGAAAGTTTCGTTTGGTTGGCAGCTTCTTTGAGCTGAGACTACTTACAGACGTGCCATTAACTTCCGGTTCATTCATGTTCCAGTCAGTATTACCATTAATCTAACTCCGGTTAGAATTCGGATCGTCGGATGCCACATGTACACACAATGAGTGTCACTTCGTTATTACGGTTGATCTGAACTTTTGCTACATTAATCTGGCAATACACGTCTGCAAACTTATTGTTGTAGTTGTTGTGGTCTTCAGTCCTGAGACTGGTTTGATGCAGCTCTCCATGCTACTCTATCCTGTGCAAGCTTCTTCATCTCCCAGTACTTGCTGCAACCTACGTCCTTCTGAATCTGCTTAGTGTATTCATCTCTTGGTCGCCCTCTATGATTTTTACCCTCCACACTGCCCTCCTATGCTAACTTTGTGATCCCTTGATGCCTCAAAACATGTCCTACCAACCGGTCCCTTCTTCTTGTCAAGTTGTGCCACAAACTCCTCTTTTCCCCAATTCTATTCAATACCTCCTCTTTAGTTATGTGATCTACCCATATAATCTTCAGCATTCTTCTGTAGCACCACATTTCGAAATCTTCTATTCTCTTCTTGTCTAAACTATTTATCGTCCATGTTTCACTTCCATACATGGCTACACTCCATACAAATACTTTCAGAAACGACTTCCTGACACTTAAATCTTTACTCGATGTTAACTAATTTATCTTCTTCAGAAACGCTTTTCTTGCCATTGCCAGTCTACCTTTTATATCCTCTCTACTTCGACCATCATCAGTTATTTTGCTCCCCAAATAGCAAAACTCCTTTACTACTTTAAGTGTCTCATTTCTTAATCTAATTCCCTCAGCATCACCAGACTTAATTCGACTACATTCCATTATCCTCGTTTTGCTTTAGTTGATGTTCATCTTATATCCTCCTTTCAAGACACTGTCCATTCCGTTCAACTGCCCTTCCAAGTCCTTTGCTGTCTCTGACAGAATTACAATGTCATCGGCGAACCTCAAAGTTTTTATTTCTTCTCCATGGATTTTAATACCTAGTCCGAATTTTTCTTTTGTTTCCTTCACTGCTTGCTCAATATACAGATTGAATAACATCGGGGAGAGGCTACAACCCTGTCTCAATCCCTTCCCAATCGCTGCTTCCCTTTCATGTCCCTCGACTCTTATAACTGCCATCTGCTTTCTCTACAAATTGTAAATAGCCTTTCGCTCCCTGTATTTTACCCCTGCCACCTTTAGAATTTGAAAGAGAGTATTCCGGTCAACATTGTCAAAAGCTTTCTCTAAGTCTACAAATGCTAGAAACGTAGGTTTGCCTTTCCTTATTCTTTCTTCTAAGATAAGTCTTAAGGTCAGTATTGCCTCACGTGTTCCAATAGTTCTACGGAATCCGAACTGATCTTCCCCAAGGTGTGCTTCTACTAGTTTTTCCATTCGCCTGTAAAGAGTTCGCGTTAGTATTTTGCAGCTGTGGCTTATTAAACTGATTGTTCGGTAATTTTCACATCTGTCAACACCTGCTTTCTTTGGTATTGCAATTATTATATTCTTCTTGAAGTCTGAGGGTATTTCGCCAGTCTCATACATCTTGCTCACCAGATGGTAGAGTTTTGTCAGGACTGGCTCTCCCAAGGCCGTCAGTAGTTCTAATGGAATGTTGTCTACTCCCGGGACCTTGTTTCGACTCAGGTCTTTCAGTGCTCTGTCAAACTCTTCACGCAGTATTGTATCTCCCATTTCGTCTTCATCTACATACTCCTCCATTTCCAGAATATTGTCCTCAAGTACGTCGCCCTTGTATAGACCCTCTATGTACTCCTTCCACTTTTCTGCTTTCCCTTCTGTGCTTAGAACTGGGTTCAAGTGGTTCTCTTTCCTCCAAAGGTCTCTTTAATTTTCCTGTAGAAAGTATCTATCTTACCCCTGGTGAGATAAGCCTCTACATGCTTACATTTGTCCTCTAGCCATCCCTGCTTAGCCATTTTGCACTTCCTGTCGATCTCATTTTTGAGACATTTGTATTCCTTTTTGCCTGCTTCATTTGCGGCATTTTTATATTTTCTCCTTTCATCAATTAAGTTCAATATTTCTTCTGTTACCCAAGGATTTCTACTAGCCCTCGTCTTTTTACCTACTCGATCCTCTGCTGCCTTCACTACTTCATCCCTTAGAGCTACCCATTCTTCTTCTACTATATTTCTTTCCCCCATTTGTGACAGTTGTTCCCTTATGCTCTCCCTGAAACTCTGTACAACCTCTGGTTCTTTCAGTTTATCAAGGTCCCATCTCCTTAAACTCCCACCTTTTTGCAGTTACTTCAGTTTTAATCTACAGCTCATAACCAATAGATTGTGCTCAGAGTCCACATCTGCCCCTGGAAATGTCTTACAATTTAATACCTGGTTCCTAAATCTCTGTCTTACCATTATATAATCTATCTGATACCTTCTAGTATTTCCAGGATTCTTCCATGTGTACAACCTTCTTTTATGATTCTTGAACCAAGTGTTAGCTATGATTAAGTTGTGCTCTCTGCAAAATTCTACCAGACGGCTTCCTCTTTCATTTCTTTCCCCCAGTCCATATTCACCTACTATGTTTCCTTCTCTCCCTTTTCCTACTCTCGCATTCCAGTCACCCATGACTATTAAATTTTCGTCTCCCTTCACTACCTGAATAATTTCTTTTATCTCATCATACATTTCATCAATTTGTTCATCATCTGCAGAGCTAGTTGGCATATAAACTTGTACTATTGTAGTAGGTGTGGGCTTCGTGTCTATCTTGGCCACAATAATGCGTTCACTATGCTGTTTGTAGTAGCTTACCCTCACTCCTATTTTCCTATTCATTATTAAAGCTACTCCTGCATTACCCCTATTTGATTTTGTATTTGTAACCCTGTATTCACCTGACCAAAAGTCTTGTTCCTCCTGCCACCGTACTTCACTAATTCCCACTATATCTAACTATAACCTATCCATTTCCCTTTTTAAGTTTTATAACCAACCTGCCCGATTAAGGGATCTGACGTTCCACGCTCCGATCCGCAGAACGCCAGTTTTCTTTCTTATTAGTTCACTTGTTATCTGTATAGTAATTCTGGAAAACGTGTTTGAGAAACTCTACCACAAATCTACTTTCGCACTTTACAGTTTACTGACAGCAGTTATCCCTACAGCAGCAACTACATATAATGCTTTGTATATTTTACGTGCTACATGTTTTGTTGCATTCCTTATTATAAGCGTGGGTCTAGCTGTGTATCGTGTGGGTCATGTTAGTCAGATATAAGGAGATAAGCTAGCTGCCAGACATTTGAATAAATACATCTGCTCAGGTTGGAAGCTGTTCGTATTAAGACGAATTTTACACAAGATACGTTGCATCTCAAGTTATATTTAGTCAGTAAGGTGTGTTCAGAGAATCTAAGTTGATAGGCAATGTGGGAGGAGTACAGATACGTATAATTTTGTTGTTTACAGTGGAATCTTACTGTAAAGTGCGCTAACTGTTTACAAGCTCCACAAAATTTCATGAAACGTAGTCGTGACAGCAAACAAAGAAGACGGAAATCAGTTATAGTATCGTTTAAGTGGCAACTGTGTGGCGGACTGCTGACGTTGTCATACATAACAGCAACCATGTAGACCAGTGCGACAATCTTTGGACGAGAAGTGTAGAGTACGTGATTGCCTATTCAGACTCGAGCCCAAACGGGATTGACAGATATCAATATGGCCTCTGTTGACAAGACCATTGAACAACTTGTGTGAAATAGCACAGTATAAAAGAAGTAAAGGGCAGCAGAAACAACAGAAACAGAGATTCAGCCCGTTTTCACAAATACCACAATAGAAGCAGATCCGTCAGGAGAAGCAAGTGCTAACATAGACCCGAGGCAAACAATTAGTATTGTGGTCAGTTGTACCTTATACGCCATTTAATGTGGATTCGCAGTATTTGGTATGTGTCAAGCATATGCAAACAGATGTGCGATTCTGTACCGTATTTGTTTCACGCAAAAAAGCATCTGTGAGCAATATGTACAATGACATGGCCTTACGGACAAGGTGCTTTGCGTTTTTAAATATTTTAGCGATGACAACCGTTTATAATATGTTGAGTTTTACCCACTCGACAACTTGCGCTTGAGGTTCAGCGTAAAATAAACATGTTTTACTACAGAGAGATGTTTAAAGCCCGAATATGACAGCAAAGACTGTTGACAACGGTTGTCTTAAAAAAAAAAATTGTGCGCTCTTGGCTTTTGAATGTTTTGTAAAACGGTACCAGTGTTATCTTAACAAAGTTCACTTCAAACCCGTATGCAACTATAGTGCATACTATATACATAACCACTGCGACTATCAAGCACTCCGTCTCTGATGAAACATACTGCAGTGAAGAAAAGTACACATGCAGGAGAGCATCGTCCGAAAAGCATTGCAGCCGGAGCCGGCCGGTGTGGCCGAGCGGCTCTCGGCGCTACAGTCTGGAACCGGTCGACCGCTACGGTCGGAGATTCGAATCCTACCTCGGGCATGGATGTGTGTGATGTCCTTCGGTTAGTTAGGTTTAAGTAGTTCTGAGTTCTAGGGGACTGATGACCTCAGATGTTAAGTTCCATAGTGCTCAGAGCCATTTGAACTATTTATTTTTGAAAAGCACTGCAGCGCTCATAGGCTTAACGAAGAGTGAGTTGCGAAGTCAGCAGGAGTTAATGTGTGTACTACCTGTAGACTATAGGGTGCAGATGTTGTTGCCGTATTATTTTCCACACAATACTTAGTACTCTAATTCATCTTATCTCCGTGATCTCTACACGAGATATACGATGGTGGCAGCGTAATGGTTGCTGAACACAGACAATAAGGTTTTGCGACAACTACGTGGTCTTTCTTACAAGGATTCCACCTTCAGTTACCCAAGAATTTCTGTTACACTCTCGTATATGCTGTAGTGCTGTCACTCTACTTCGGACGTTCAGTGGGAGATGGCAGCTGAGCCGCAGCAGCTGAAGAAGCCACCACCAGCCAGCAGGCGCCAAGGTGTCGGCACGCTGTTTGCAGCTAGCTGGCTGTTCACGCACTGCGTGGCAAACCAGATCGAGCGCCGCAGTACTGTCAACGTAGCTGGAAGACGGGCTCTTGCAGAACGGGCACAGCATTTTGTACACCGTAAAGCCACGGGTTTATTATTCCAAACGTAGCCGGAAGCAGTACATCGACACATCGAATGTGCTTCCAACCAGTATAAATGATCGACAAATCCAGCAAAGGTATTCGCAGTCGGGAAGCACCTACTACGACGAAAGGACTATGTTGGGGGTTGTGAGTAAGTAGCCACCACAAGTTTGGGCCTCCGCCACTCCTGGACCATCTTCTAGCACCAAATCGTTCTGCATGAGCTTGGCGCCTTCCTACTCGTATGCCGCCTCCGGTCTCACTTCAGCAACATTAGCACCAGTTAGATTCCTGCCATTGGAGTGGGGGCAGCAGATTCTGATCATACAGTTGCTGCCCTCCTACATTGGGGCGGTGGGTGGGGGAGGGGGGGCGACGTTGTGCATCATATCCTCACTAACAGAGTTCGGCAGACTTCAGCGCCACTAGTACATCACCGGCAGTCACGGTGTGCATAACTGGGCCATGTCCTGCTAAGCGGGCTTCTAGACCTTTAACTTTCTCACACTGTTTTTCTGAGTAGACAGCTTCAGTTGGTGCGGAGGCGATTCTACAACGCCTACAACCACCATCCGTGGATGAAGAAGATGACTCGACTACTGTAGGGTTGCAGTTTCGTCACCTTCGTAGAGTGAGTGTAGATTTTTCGTTTCGATTTTTGACTACGAGTATCATGGAAAGTCATGAATCTTTTGCCAAATGGGCAACTGTATCTGATGGATAATCACAGACAGTGTTCTGTGTGTGTGTAAATAACTCGATAGCTTTGCATTGTTCGTTATTACAGGCGAAGGGTGTGGTCTATTGTCTAGGAAGGTATAAGGGGTTATCCCTGCTCAGCGATTTAAGAGATAAACTGAGTTCCGTCTACGAGTATTCTTTCTTTTCGATATGAAAAGTAGAAATTACGAGCAGCCACTCAGGCAGAGCAGTTACATTGCGGTAAAACGTGTTATGATTCTAATACGTTTAAGTGTTTTGTCGTTTCTGTCATGTGTAAGTGATGAAGGGTAATCGAGTGGTAGTCAGTACCACAAGGAGCAGAGTTTTCAGTACCCCACAGGGCTATCGTGGGGAAGGTTTCGAAAATTTTAAAAGCGATGCTAGCAGACTATGTAATTACGTCCAAGCGACTGGAAGTAGTTCGCACTAGGAAGAAGGAAATAGCTTTTCTCAGTTCTCCGGAGTATGAGGAGAACATGCGGTGGAGATTTCAAGAAACAAGGCATGAGATAATGACAGAAATAAGAGAACAAGAGGAAGGAGAGAGGTGGGAGAAGGAGAAAGCTGAAACGGAGGGGTATAGCCTTGTGTCTATTTTACCTGTCCCGCAATGCGTCCAACTACTGTTGATGTAATTAAACTCTTCGACCCCGTGAGGAATTTCAGCGCCGCCAGTATGATTTGGGCGTTACTATGGAGGATGGCAGCACAGCCGCAGCAGTTGAGAAGCCACAGGTAGCAGGAGGGTGCCAAGGCGTCGGCGTGCCGGTTGCAGCAACAGGGCTGTTCATGCATTGTGAGGCGGGCCAGACCGAGCACCGGAATCCTGTCAACTCAGACATGGTCCTTGCAGCATGGGCTAAGCAGTTTCTACACCGCCGAGCCACGGATTCGCTGTTCCGTAAGTGGCTGGGAGCAGTAGATCGACACAACGAATGAGCTCCTAGCCGGTATCAAAAACCATCAATTGTAGTAGAGGTATTTGCATTCCGTCATCACCTATTTTGATGAGAAGACTACGCTGGGCGCTGGAATGCTACGGGTAAGCAAGCAGCTTCCACGAGTTTGGGCCTCTGCCGGACAATCATCCAGCTCTGAGTTCTCCTTCATAGCCTTAGTACCTTACTACTAGGATGCCGCCTCCAGGCTGACTTCAGCAGCGGCCAGTCTCCTTCCCTGGGGAACAGCAGATGGTTACACACGTCGTCCCTGGAACGGATAACAGGTGCAGCACATTGTGGGGTGAAACGTACTCCAAAGTTGAAGTACGCGGGACAGTACGACTAAATTGCACACAGAGTCACCGTGAAATTCTGGTGATATATGGACCAAATCTAGCGTCGCTTTCAGTCGATCGAGACTTATAGATCTTGCGCCATGCGATTTGCATATTTTCGACAAGCTGAAAAATATCTGAAAGGGAAGAGATTTTTCAACGATGAGGCCTTTCACATAGAGGGTCTGCAATGGCTCCATGACTGACGTGCGGACTTCTGTCGCCGAGAAATTGAGCGGTTGGTAGAATGCTCTGACTGTTATTCATAGAGACCTGGTGACTGTTATTGAAAATCAGTATTATGTATCTGCGTCACTTAGTGCACTATTCAGTAAAAGTTACTTGGGATGCCATAACAACATGTGATCTACTTTTTAAAATCCCCTCATATTTCATGGAGGATATAGGAAACAGTTGTAGCTGAATCGTTACCATGTTGAGTGGTCTTAATTTCTTTCAGTACTGGGTGTCTTCAGTTTCAACACCAGGTGGCTGCACGAGAAATGTAATGGAAGATTTGGACTTGTTTATCAAATATAAATACTCCCCTAGTTTTCTAGATGACCTTTTTGCCTTCGATGACCATTGTTCCTGGAATATTATCACGGCTGCTAATCACTCTCTTAGTGGTGGCGCTCTCGAAACGATCGGGCCTGTTTGTAGGCACGAGGTCTAAAACACTTATTTCCTTCGCGTATGTGTTGTCAGACTAAATGTTTGAAGCATTTGTCAGGTGTGTGTGTATTGTATATTGAACTGGAGACCTACACACGACGGAGAGGCTTCGTCCCTGCCTGCCCAGTGGTTCACAACTCCATAACAGGCTACAGCAGTCCATCTACCTCAGCGCCGCCCCACACCGAATCCAGAGTTATTGTGCGGTTCGGACCCTAGTGGACACCCCCCCCTCCCCCCCCCCCCCCGGAACGTCTCATACCAGACGTGTGTAAGCCCAAATGCTTGCGTGGTAGAGTAATTATGGCGTACGCGTATAGTGTAACTGAGGCAGAATGAAAGGAACCAGCCCACATTCGCCGAGGCAGATGGAAAACCGCAGGCTGACCGGCAAACCGGACCTCGACACTAATCCGCCGGGCGGATTCGTGCCGGAGACCGGCACGCCTTCCCGCTCGGGAAGCAGTACGTTAGACTGCGCAGCTGGCTGGGCTGGCATTTGTCAGGTAATCCATTCAGTATTATTTTGTAAGACTGTTAGTCCTCATGCTGATAACGTATGAGTAGCTTTCCTAGTTGATACTGAACAAGGCAGAGTTACTAATTGTATGCTCTGACTCTATCCTTGCCATCGAGTTTAGGATGTCTATGAACGACTCTACAATCTGGTGATTCGTAGGAATATCTGATTCTTAATCACCGACCCTCTCTATTTTAGTTGACAGTTGGACTGATTTTGGACCTAGCCAGATCTAATGCTTCTGATTGCCGCTATAAACGCACAGGTCTGTCCTGGATGTGACGAGAACCGCCAAGGGCGCAGGCACACAAAGGGAGCATAAGCTGATCGAAGGAAGCAAACAACAAAAGATGGTTTTTAGAGGTGTTCCCATTTTTGCTTACGAGAACAAGACTTTCCCCCGGCCCGCGACTGTAAACGCACACTGTTGTGACTCTCATTTCTACAGTGTCACTTCGTCCAAGTAACATCTTAAAGCAATGACTATTAACGAACAGACATCTATCGCTGACATGCTTTCTGTGGCAAAAGTGCGCTTATTTCAAGCAGCTGCCGCCTACATAGCTCGTTCATGTTCGACAAGGGAGTTCTTGCCGATTTATTTATTTTTCGAGTCCAGGTCACAAAATAATAACAAAAACTAAGTATTGATTCACATAACAAATTTGCAAAATTAAATATGTACAGTAGTATTTATGACACAGATTCAATAATACCTACAAACAAGCAGCAGATAAACGAGCAGCAAGATGATTATATTTTTTGACGAGCGCAGTATTCGGCGGTTATCACAGCAGTTTCGCTGGCTGCAGCAAGATCACAGATAGTGCATACAGCCGGTAGGTTACTACAGACTAGCAGATGTCGTTCGTCCTGCACGTCACCACACTGACAAGTTTCCTCCTCATTACTGAAGCCCCACTTCCTGGGGTTGGCTTTGCACCTTGACACCCCACCTCGCAGTCTGTTCAAAGTCTTCCAGGTCACCTTTGGCTATTTCCTCCTTGACCATTGTACGATTGTCTTCAGCTAGGTTTTCTCGCCAAAGCTCCTCTCTGCGAGTTCTGGGAGATGAACGGATTGCCATAGTTTTCTGTAGGAAGCTTTTTCTTGACCTAAGTCTTGGCTGTTGAGGGTCATGTCCGAACAAAGGATGTCTAGGGTCGATTTCTTCTTTTTTCTTCTCCACTTCTGTTGCAGCTTGCCTTAGAATGCATGGCGGTGCTATACCCATAATTTGGTACAGCTTATTGACAGGAGTAGGTCGTAAGCAGCCTATAACAATGCGTTCTGTCTCGTTCAGGGCTGTATCTACATGTTTAGCATGTGCAGATTTTTGCCAGACGGGTGCTGCGTATTCTGCGACGGAGAAAGATAGTGCCAAGGCAGATGTTCTAAGCTTTTCTGACTGGGCACCCCAGGTGGTTCCTGTAAGTTTGCGGATGATGTTGTTCCGCGCTTTTACTTTGAGGCTCGTTTCTTCACAAAGGGCTTTGAATGCGAGGGAACGGTCCATCTTCACCCCAAGGTATTTAGGAGTTTCGCAGTGGAGTAGTTGTTCTCCTCTCCAATGCCGATAATTCGCTATGATATCGTAGGGTTTCGAAGGTTGACGAGCATGTGCTAAAAAGTTTCTCATTTTTGTAGATTCATGCGGGTTAAGGACTGGAGAGGGAAGCCTGGTGGGAGCCCCTTCAGCCAGTAATTTTGCTGCTCCCAAGTTTCGATTGCTGCAGTCTCCTGTATAAATAAAGAAGAATTCAGGAATACGCCTTCTGTCACTGATTAATAATACACGGTCCAGTCACATTAATGTGACCACTGACTATATTCGACGTCAACGTGCAATAAACACTTACAGACGGCAGGCAGCACCACTAGCAGTGGAGGCTAAATAAAGAATGTCTAGGGGGACGCGAGAAACAGTGCGAATGTGGACATAATGGAGCGGTTTATCTGATGTCCAAAAGGGCATGATCGATGGCTTTGAGGCCAAGGGTGGAAATTTGTAAGCTGTACACTTGCCGCCGTGATACCGTGTACCGTGCACGGCAAAATGGCGCTATCCAAAACCAGCGGTGAGGCTGCCGCATCAAGAACCATAGATGACAGGGGTGAACGACGGCCGCGGAGATGTGTACGGGTGAACTGACGCGCAACTGTTGAGCAACTGACTACCCAGGTAGGCAACGGGCTGTTAACAGCGTCTCCTCAACGACCATTCAGCGGACGTGCCTCCGAAACAGGCACCTGGTCATGCAGCCGTGCTGGCTGCAGTCCATCGGCGACGAAGGCTGAAATTTACATGCCAGTATCGCAACTGGTCGTCTGCTAAATGGTGACAGGAGGTGTTTTCAGATGAATCAGGTTTTATGCGCCATCGGACAGATGGCCGTGAGCGTGTACAGCGTGAAACATGTGTTGAGCCCCATGTGACCTTGTCATTCTAGAAGTCACAATGGATCAACACAAGTCATTGGGCACCATCTTCATCCCTACATGCAGTTTGGTTTTCCTCGGCATCTACCAGCAGGATAATGCAACGAGTCATACGCTTTGGATTGTACGCGTGTGGTTCGAAGAGCACGAGGATGAGTTTACCGTATTCCCCTGGCCACCAAGCTTCCCGCATTAAAACCCAATCGAGAATCTTTGGATTCACCTCGATCGAATTGTCCACGCCTTGGGCCCTAAACCGAATAACCTAGCGCAGCTGGCCACGGCATTGGAGTCGGCATGGCTACGCATTTCTGTCGGTACCTTCCAGAACCTCAATGACTTTCTTGCTGCACGTCTCTGGCTACTCAGGCTATTGACAAGTTATCAAATTAATGTGACTGGACGGTGTACTGCGGGAGTCGTTAGTCGCTGTGCCTATAAACAGCTATTGCTTTAACTGTAAGTAGAATTCTCTTATATACATTGGTTATCCGATGAATTGATCAAGTGTCTGGTGTCATAAGAGTGTTGCAAATAGCACTTAATTACATAAAAGGTGAAGTTAAAATCTTCTGGGTTATTAGCCGTGTCATGTTCCTTCTAAAATGATCGATGTTTCGACCTCTCTGCTGGGGTAAACATTCTCTAACCGTTTCGAATCTAGCCAATGATGACGACCAACCAATAGCGGTAGCACAAATTTCAACCAATAACCCTTCTCCAGCGTAAGTGTGGAACAGTGCCTTTCTATCCAATGACGATGGGCCGCCAATGGTATCCACAGGAGATTAGCTAACAACGCCCCTTCTTCTGCATCAGCGCGGGAATGTTAGCCTATGACTATGACCCACAAATGGTAGCCATATGAATTTTAACCAATACTATCACTTCTCCAGCACGAACGTGTGTAAATTCCCCTTTTTATAAGAGGACGCGACACTCGTCTCTGACAGTGTTCTAGCAGTAGTGGACACCATGAGACCCTGAGGAAGATCCCAGCAGAGGGGTCGAAACGTCGATCATTTTAGAAGGAACCTGACGCGGCCTAATAACCTAGAAGATTTTAACTTCAGCGACAACGGCCACGAAAGCTTGCAGACTTACATACATAAATGGTGTTTTGTTGATGTCATTACTCGAATGAAACCGACACAGGCTGTGACCTGTACAGTAGCACACCAACATGCAGTAGCTGCCATAAACAACAAGATGTCGATTTTGTTTTACCTTCAATAGATTTAATTTGTTGTGTGTGTATTCACTTAAATACTGCTCTTCAATAATGCTTCGTTTTTGTTAAACCTGCTTACAAAAATTATAAAAATTGCTGAATCTGCCTAGAATAAAATGCAAAAAGTTAGTTTTGCGGAGGGAGGTGGTATGCGAAGTTAAGCAGTCTGTTAGGATCGCAGGATTAGACACTTACGCTCGTGGGAAGTCTACCTTTCCGCCTTCTCTACGCAGCAGAACGTTCGTTGCCGAATCTCATTTTGAGACAGCGGGGAGCTAATGCACGTGTGTTGTGTAGCGACCGGCAGGTCCAGCACTCAGAGCAGGTTGGAGACAGCTAAACTGTGCGAGTCATCGCTTTCATCCGCCACGCCCCCGGCTTGTCGATAGCTTTCATCTGGCACTTGTACACCACGCTATTAGCCGCGCCTCGCTGCCGGCGCTCAAGCAGTGAAATACTTAGCGAGTGCGTAGAGCCGACTGCTCTACAGAAATTGTATGTTTAAAGGTTTGCACGAACAGAACAATCACAATTTTAAGATTACTAAAGCACAAAGTCCTAAGAAATTTAACTACAAGTGGTTCTAGGGAGGTCCTGACTGCCAAAGAAATTGAACGATTGTATTATATATGCTAAATACTTTTTAGGGGTACTCTGTCTACTGTATCACCCCGTATAACATTATATTTATGTAACCGTTTATCTGTTCATGATTTTGTGACCATAGAAATCAGGAAGTAATTCAATAAAAGAATTGTGTTCCTCTCTTTTCTTGCCCGTGCGTGAAGTAGTACAAGAGACTATTTCTGCAATAAGAATTATTAACGCCACTGTATCGGCAACTTGATCCTGCGGTATGACTACCACATGAGCTTCCTGCTTTCAGAGAAGGTAATACTGTGTACCTAAGTTCTTCTTCCTTGACTCTACAGCTCTGAATGGACCCTCTGTGTACATACCTTCTTCTTCCTTGACTCTACAGCTCTAAATGGATCAGACCAACTCAGCGATCTTTCTCGATGTACACTAGTTAAAAGTATCCGAACATCCCTATATAATACTGAATTGACCAATAGATGTCACGGGAGTCTGACCGCCAGCTTAAAAAAAGGCGGGAGTATTGTGTCGTCCGTAGAGAATCAATAAAAGCAAAATGGGTCGGGTCGATTAGGAGTACTCAGAGACATCGAACGTGGACCAGTCATTGAATGTCACCTGGAGTTTGAAACCATCTATAACTGCCCATGTCGACTGAATGTGATGTGACTGTCGAATGAAAACTCGAAGAAACAGCCACAGTTAAACCAAGACTGGGCAGTCCTCGTGTACCGACTGACAGGGACCATCAAGCATTACGGAGGGTCGTTGTAAAAAATCGCATGAAATGAGAGGAAGGAACCTCTCGTGGGTTGCAAAGTGCTACCAGCTGTCCAGCTAGCACAGTGGCTGTCCGTAGTGAGCTTAAAAGACTCGGGTACAGTGGTCGAGCAGCTCTTCATAAGCCACACATTTCTGTAGTCTTTACGCGATCCTTGGAGTCGCGTAAATAGCGATGCCACTGAACAAATGACTGGCTATAGTGACAGGGAGTGATGAACCGTCCTATACCCTGTGACAAACCGATAGAAGGATTTGGATCTGGCGAATGCCTGGAACACGTTACCTGTTCCTATGTGTGATGCCAACAGTGAAGTATGGGGGAAGCGGAGTTACGGTATGAGATGCTTTTTATGGTTAGGGTTTGGTCCCCTTATTGCGATTAAGAAAATGCTAAATGCTTTAGGACATGACTCATTTTACAACATTACGTACTGCGCACAGTAGAGGAACTGTTGGGAGACGGTGATTGTATCGGCATGACAGTGCACCCTGTCATAAAGCAACTCTGTGAGGCAGCGGTTTTGTGGACAAAAGCATTCCTGGAATGAACAAGCCTGGTCAGGGTCCCAACGTAGACCCAATAGAACGCCACTGCGATGAATTTCGACCCCAGTTCCAGCATCACTACTTTCTCTAGAATGACCTGCCATTCCTCCACAAAAGTCCAGACATCTCATCGAAACTATCTCCAGTAGAGACCAAGCTGTCATAAAGGCGAAGGGTGGACTTTACCCACAAAAATATCCTCAGAGGCCGGCCGCGGTGGCCGAGCGGTTCTAGGCGCTTCAGTCCGGAACCGCGCGACTGCTACGTTCGCAGGTTCGAATCCTGCATCGGGCATGGATGTGTGTGATGTCCTTAGGTTTGTTAGGTTTAAGTAGTTCTAAGTTCTAGGGGACTGATGACCTAAGATGTTAAGTCCCATAGTTCTCACAATCATTTGAACCATTTGAACCATAGCGATCAGATAGTGTACGTCTTCTTTTTTCACTTCCATCCTTGGAACACTATGTTGGCAAAATTAGCCAACATATCGTCCATTCACGTTGGCTTTGGTGTAATGCAATATTTCTTTCATATTCTCTTAAGTATCCTGTCGACAGCCATGTTGTCCAGATTAGTCAACCACCATATTCTCTGTGGTTTACAAAATTAACTATGTGTTTGTGTTTTTACTGCAATTCATGATTATGTACTAGTACTATTCCCCAGTGCTCTTAGTGGTAGGCCCATAGATGTCTTGCAGGATTGTCTCTATACAACGTTACATCTCGTCCATAGGTTGTTTAGAAGGCAAATTAAGTTATGCATTCAGGAAAATAGGCATTTGTTTGATCACCTCACTGAAATGAACATTCCGCCACCTGACCCTCCATGTGAACACAGTCAGTTGTGTAAAAATGTTCAAATGTGTGTGAAATCTTATGGGACTTAACTGCTAAGGTCATCAGTCCCTAAGGTTACACACTACTTAACCTAAATTATCCTAAGGACAAACACACACACCCATGCCCGAGGGAGGACTCGAACCTCCGCCGAGATCAGCCGCACAGTCCATGACTGCAGCGCCTTAGAGCGCTCGGCTAATCCCACGCGGCAGTCAGTTGTGTAATTGTGATGCATCCACCCCCGAAAATTTGAACGTTTCAGTTACCTAACAAAAATTTGGAGATGTATAATTTAAATTTATTTGTATACTGTTGGTTCAAATACATCAACTGCACGTCAGAAAAAAAAGGCTTAAAAAATTCCAACTCACAGGAAAATAACTAAACAAGCTGTCTTCGTAACTCGGCAGAAAGAGCATCCTACTTAAATAAATATTTCTTTCACTTATTCTTTTGTGAGTTACAGAGAAAAAGACCTTATCTCAGCTTCCTGTGTATACTTCCGAAGTGACGTTACGTTGTGTGACCTAGGGTACTTCTGGTATCTCCATCCACCCCCCTCTCCCTCCTTCCACTTCCCTGTTCCATTCGCAAATGTTGTGTGGGAAGAGTGGCTGTCGGTAAACCGCCGCATGAGCTCCACTTTCTCTGATTTTCTGGTCGTAGTATTTTGGGAGATCTATGTGTAACAAAGTAAACGATGCCAAAACTTTCTTGATAAGTTGGCACTAGGAATTTCAACAGTAAGCCTCTCCGTGATTCTAAACGCCTCTCTTTTGGCGTCTGCCACTGGAATTTTTTAAGCATCTTTGTAACACTCTTGCGCCTACCAAAAGATACCGAGACGAAGCGCGCCGCTCAACGTTAGATTTCCTGTAGCTCTTCTGTTAAGGCAATATGCATAGTAAGGGTTCCAGACTGAGGAAAAGCTTTCAATAATTGATCTGACAGGCGTTTTCAGCCTCTAATTTCGTGGATGAATTACATTTTAGGAAGAACCTTTCACCTAACTTTCTTCCAATTTGTGTTTTGTGTTCGTACCGCGACGACTGGATGCTTGCTGAGAGGGTGCTTAGGAAACGCTTTTACTGAGTGACAGCAGGATTTACAGGAAGATTTACCCAACAAGCCACGTTTGTTCAAGTTACAGCTGTCTGCAGTCTGCTAGTGGCCATCTGTCGCAGTTAATCCAGTAAATGATGCTTTGTCCGATTGAGTACTAGCGTTTTATCTTTTCAGATTTTCACTTCATAAAATAACATCGCAAGTTTGTGTTGTGAAAGTTTAGTGCAGATTTACTGTGATAACAACAGACTCGACACTCCTGTCATCTGCTTTACGTTTTGTGAAATAGGGACGTCAATTCATGTGGATGATTTCTCGATTTTTACTTCAGTGTTATATACCACGGGGTAGCCGTCAGGTACTCTTCTTAGCCACCAAAGTATTGAAAGCGTGTAAATTAAGGACAACCATTTAGTCATTTGGAACTTTGGAATTCCTAGTCACACGTTTCCGGGTGAACAAATGAGAATAGGGGTTTAGTTTCACACGCTCATTGTCAAGGTCGCAGAACACAGGGCGTTACAAAAAGGTACGGGCAAACTTTCAGGAAACATTCCTCACACACAAATAAAGAAAAGATGTTATGTGGACATGTGTCCGGAAACGCTTAATTTCCATGTTAGAGCTCATTTTAGTTTCGTCAGTATATACTGTACTTCCTCGATTCAACTCCATGATTTCATACGGGATACTCTACCTGTGTTGCTAGAACATGTGCCTTTACAAGTACGACACAACATGTGGTTCATGCACGATGGAGCTCCTGCACATTTCAGTCGAAGTGTTCGTACGCTTCTCAACAACAGATTGGGTGACCGATGGATTGGTAGAGGCGGACCAATACCATGGTCTCCACGCTCTCCTGACCTCAACCCTCTTGACTTTCATTTATGGGGGCATTTGAAAGCTCTTGTCTACGCAACCCCGGTACCAAATGTAGAGACTCTTCGTGCTCGTATTGTGGACGGCTGTGATACAATACGCTATTCTCCAGGGCTGCAGCAGCGTATCAGGGATTCCATGCGACGGAGGGTGGATGCATGTATCCTCGCTAACGGAGGACATTTTGAACATTTCCTGTAACAAAGTGTTTGAATTCACGCTGGTACGTTCTGTTGCTGTGTGTTTCCATTCCATGATTAATGTGATTTGAAGAGAAGTAATAAAATGAGCTCTAACATGGAAAGTAAGCGTTTCCGGACACAGGTCCAAATAACATATTTTCTTTCTTTGTGTGTGAGGAATGATTCCTGAAAGTTTGGCCGTACCTTTTTGTAACACCCTGTATATGCAGGTTATTGATCTACGTGTAGAATGTAAATCACAGTACCACAGCGTTATACAATGTGGGTGTCGTATTCTCTTCAGCATGATTAAAGATTATTAGCGGTGTTCGGTTGTTTGTGAAATCTGTCTCTCGTGAGATGAGCGTCTGGGCAAAAATGCAAATGGCTCTGAGCACTATGGGACTTAACTTCTGAGGTCATTAGTCCCCTAGAACTTATAACTACTTAAACCTAACTAACCTAAGGACATCACACACATCCATACCCGAGGCAGGATTCGAACCTGTGACCGTAGCGGTCGCGCGGTTCCAGACTGAAGCGCCTAGAACCGCTCGGCCACTCCGGCCGGGTGGTGTCTGAGCCTAGAGATTGATTAACGCAGCAGAGATCCACACGGAGGTGTAGATGGAAGCCGGACAGGGTCGTTATTCACAATCGCGCCGCGTGGAGGCGATGGACACCGCCGTCGGGCGAGCTCTGTTTTCAGAGGATGGGGCAAACCTGCGGCACGCCCATGACATTTAGGTTTGTCTGCGAGCAGCAGGGCATTAGGGCCGGTGACTGGCAACTTGCTCTCTCGCTGTTGGTTCAACTGACCGCTGAGGCCAAGTTCCGACGGAAAGACCGCACTGGCAGCGACGTCACGGCAGACCTTCGTCAGCGCGAGCCGGAAGGCTGAAGCCCACTAAATGCTGGCACTGATGAGTTACCTGGGCGGGCAGCTTTATTTTGGCGGCTCTTTGTACTGCTGTTGAATCACCACTAGTTACTGCAGCTACCAGCTAAGCCGAGAGACCAGCATAATGACGTAGGGACTGTACAGACAGTGGTAGGAAAATAAGCGCCATTGGCCTCTTCTTGATGGTAATGAGTCGGCCAATTGTTGTGTTTAGGAAAGAACTCTGTAAAGAGTTCACTGGAGAACATCTGCCTGTAGGTGTACTTCCGTGCTCCGCACAGCAGGCTATGGTGTGCGGCGGAAGGTACTTTGTGAACCACTGTCGTTTACTGTCCCAGTCGCGAATGATTCGCGGGAAGGACGATTGTCAGTAAGCCTCCATTTGACTCGAATATAATTTTACTTTCATGTTCTTTTCACGAGATGCTCCTAGGAGGTAGGAGGAAGCAGTATACCGGTTGACTCTTATAGGAATTACACCCGCGGAACTTCATTGGCATACTACCCCATGATACACAACGCCTCTCTCGTGGCGTCTGCCATACGAGTTGGATGCGCATCACCGAGACCCCTTCCCACTGTCGCGACGTATTCGCCTGGGTACTTAACTTCATCTTTCCCATACAGAGCTCTCAGCTATTTCACTTAATTTGTGGAATAGGGGAAATACAGGAAACTACTGATACATAAAAAGTTATTAAAAAAACTTGGACCTTAAACAAAAACTAAGATAGTAGAGTGTTGCACAGTACCAAGAAACAAATTTTACGTTTATGATTGTAGGAAAGAAAGAGAAATTGTGAAATAGCATTCCACAGAGGAAATGGAACGGAGAAATTTGAGCATAATCCATTCTCGTGCAAGACAATATAGTTAAGTCAGTATCTGGTGAATAAAGAGGGTAAATGACGTTATGTTAGATAGATATAATAATATCTAAAAAGAGGCGACAAAGGCACTTCCTTGCCTTGTGCCAGTCGTCCGCCATTACATGGCACTTTAGAAAATTATCCCGGAGTAAACCTTTCAAGGAAAAAAATTGAACAGCGTGTCGATGACGTTAGCTTTTCCAAAGAAGTGAGGTCATTCAGAATTGCTGTCTGATAATAAGCCGGCCTTGGGAAGTCACGAAATGTTTCGGCAAATCATTATTCAGGCGAATAAGGCAAAGAGCGAAATCATGCCAGTGACAGGGAAGAATACGTGACAAATTCGGCATTCTGTTAAAATTATGGATCAGGCTCACTGCAAATGAAATCCTGGTTAAGTAATGAATGTGAGATTTCCACTTACCACGCACAGTGGAATATCTATTCCACGGCAACAAAACAGGAATAAAAATGCGCTATCATTAATGCCAGCTTTGGAATGTGAGATTATTTGAATGGCCAAAATGTAACTAGTATGTAGAGATTCTTGCGAGTGCTATCACAAGCCTTTGGCTGAGACACATGCACGGAACACAGCAAGTGCGAACTGGGGCGGTCCAAGTCAGAGCACCCAAAGCAAAGCAGAGGCGGGACAAGTAAAAGGGAAGGAATCGCTACGCACAGGTCTTATAAAATCAACTAAGAGTCATTTCTGTTTCAGCACTCGTCAGCTCTCACAAGACGTTATTTCCACCAAGCGCGTTTTTACCACTTTCGCAAGGGTGTCTTTGTAATCACTTTCTCAGTTATTTTGGTACGCGATTACTGTATAAAATATGAAGTTATTCATAATATCCTCTTAGTATTTGTTAGGAACGTGTGTCCGTTGTCGAAAGCTTGAGTTTATATTCAGAACTGATGCAACACACGAATCCGGAAGTGTGACTACGTTCTACAATGTTCTAGACAATTTTTACAATTTAATAGGTGTTACATACAGATTTGCGTAATAACTACAAAATTGTGGTAATGTTCTCTCCAGTGAATGATTTGTAAGAAGGATTTTTAATATCTGAGACAGAATTAGCAATTCTGTTTGTCAGTTTATAAACATTTTCCCTTCATTGTTGGTAATTTTAACAAAGCTGATGTACAAAATGAAGCGACACTGGAAAATGGCGTAAAAAGTATATGGGAAACAATTACAAGAAAAAGGAACTACGTTTCCTAATATTTGCGGCAGATCTTGTAACGGACTTCATGTAATTGTTTCTGTAAGAATACTAGTCCGAATTATAATGTTGTTAGTTTGTATATTGTGTAAAATTGTCCATTAAAAATGTTAGTTGAGCCACGCCAAAGAAATTTAACAGAAGGAGAGAGAGAGAGAGAGAGAGAGAGAGAGAGAGAGAGAGGGAACTGAGGGACAGGGGGCTGCTGCAGGCATAAATGTGAAAACGTGAAGAGAGCATATTACTGACTTTAGTAATTTGGTGGGGGTTATAATATTAGAGCAACTACAATCGCAAGAAGTATTTGTTAAATCGAGTAACCGACGAGACAAGTGCGTGACGATGTGATGTTTGTTATGGAATAAATTTCCGAGCTTAAGATGCGGACGCTGTGCATTTCTCTGTAAAAGGAGTCATAATCAGTTTTATCTACGAGGAAAGAACGGTGTATCATTTACTGTAAAATTATCACAAGGACGTAAATTTAAATTTTAGAATTATGTTTTGTGGAATAAAAGGCGCACATCAACGTTATTAAATTTTAGTGTTTGTGCACGTACTAGAAACTTCAGTAGGTGCTACATAGTTCTTAAAGAGCAATCAGCGACCACTGTTTTACAGTTTTCGTCATTGATGTAATCTTCAGTACAAACATTCGTTTGATGCCAGTGTCTATTTCTGCGTAATTTGTACAACCTACATCAATTTGAATCCGCTTAGGGTACTCCATTGTTCCTTTCCCTAAACTTCCTCCATTAGCAGACTGACCGTTCTTTGATGCTTCTGGTTGGGTGCTATGAAGCTAACCTATTTTAAGTGAAACTATGTCATAAAGGCCCATTTATCTCTATTCTGTTATCTCTTCATTAGTTATTAGATCTACCTGTATAATCTTTAACGTTGTTCTGAAACACCACATTATTCATTGCTACTATACTTACACACTACTGGCCATTAAAATTGCTACACCACGAAATGACATGCTACAGACGCGAAATTCAACCGACAGGAAGAAGATGCTGTGGTATGCAAATGATTAGCTTTTCAGAGCATTCACACAAGGTTGGCGCCGGTGGCGACACCTACAACGTGCTGACATGAGGAAAGTTTCCAACCGATTTCTCATACACAAACATCAGTTGACCGGCGTTGCCTGGTGAAACGTTGTTGTGATGCCTCGTGCAAGGAGGAGAAATGCGTACCATCACGTTTCCGACTTTGATCAAGGTCGGATTGTAGCCTATCGCGATTGCAGTTTATCGTATCGCGACATTGCTGGTCGCATTGGTCGAGATCCAATGACTGTTAGCAGAATATGGAATCGGTGGGTTCAGGAGGGTAATACGGAACGCCGTGCTGAATCCCAACGGCCTCGTATCACTAGCAGTCGAAATGACAGGCATCTTATCCGCATGGCTGTAACGGATCGTGCAGCCACGACTCGAACCCTGAGTCAACATATGGGGACGTTTGCAAGACAACAACCATCTGCACGAACAGTTCGACGACGTTTACAGCAGCATGGACTATCAGCTTGGAGACATGGCTGCGGTTACCCTTGACGCTGCATCACAGACAGGAGCGCCTGCGATGGTGTACTCAACGACGAACCTGGGTGCACGAATGGCAAAACGTCATTTTTTCGGATGAATCCAGGTTCTGTTTACAGAATTATGATGGTCGCATCCGTGTTTGGCGACATCGCGGTGAATGTACATTGGAAGAGTGTATTCGTCATCGCCATACTGGCGTGATGGTATGGGGTGCCATTGGTTACACGTCTCGGTCACCTCTTGTTCGCATTGACGGCACTTTGAACAGTGGATGTTACATTTCAGATGTGTTACGACCTTCATTCGATCCCTGCGAAACCCTATATTTCAGCAGGATAATGCACGACCGCATGTTGCAGGTCCTGTACGGGCCTTTCTGGATACAGAAAATGTTCGACTGCTGCCCTAGCCAGCAAATTGTCCAGATCTCTCACCAACTGAAAACGTCTGGTTAATGGTGGCCGAGCAACCGGCTCGTCACAATACGCCAGTTACTACTCTTGATGAACTGTGGTATCGTGTTGAAGCTACATGGGCAGCTGTACCTGTACACGCCATCCAAGCTCAGTTTGACTCAATGCCCAGGCGTATCAAGGCCGTTATTACGGCCAGAGGTGGTTGTTCTGGGTACTGATTTCTCAGGATCTATGCACCCAAATTGGGTGAAAATGTAATCACATTTCAGTTCTAGTATAATATATTTGTCCAATGAATACCCGTTTATCATCTGCATTTCTTCTTGGTGTAGCAACTTTAATGGTCCACTAAAAGGCTGAAAGACTGAATAATTACCTTTTACAGGGCTTACGTGCAGGAAGAGAGTCAATGGGATTCTGGAAGGTACCGACAGGGATGTGAAGTTCCGTGGCCAGTTGCGCTAGCTTTCTCTGCTGAGGATCCAGGGCGCGAACAACCCGATCAGGGTGCTCTTTGTTGGCGGGGGAGTAAGGTAATCCCCTCCTGGTGCTCTTCGAAACACGAACGTACACTGCGAGCCGTGTGACACGTCGCACTGTCCTGATGGTAGATGCCATTGTGCCAAGGGGGAAAAAAAAGTCTTTCGTGGGCGGGGGGGGGGGGGGGGGTGGACCTGTTCTCCAATGGTAGATGCGTACTTGTGTTGATCCATTGTCCATCTAGAATGGCGGGATCACCCAGGGAACGCCACGAAACATTCCCCAGATCATAACGCTCCCTCCTTGTTTGTTTTACATTTTTCAGCTGTACATACACCGGCCATCCGTCCGATGGAGCATGAAAAATGTTTTATCTGAAAAGATCACCTGTCGCCACTTCCTTTATTACCGAACTGACTGTTCTTCGATGCTCGTGGTTGCATCCTATGAAGCTAATCCTGTTTTAAGTGAAACTATGTCTTAAAGACCCGTTTTTCCCTATTCTATTCAGAACCTTTGATTAGTTATCAGATCTGCCCCGTTGCGTTATTGGCGAGGAAATTGCACCTTTCGTTACCGATGAACGACTGTCATTACGAGTGCATGAACCAGGCTACTGCTGTAGAGGCGCATAAGCAGCAACTTTCGCTGAACGCTTGTTGAGCAGACACTGTTGATAGTTCCTTGGGTCATCTGGGCGATCAGCTGCTCAACAGTTGCACGTCTACTCACCCGTACACATCTTAACAGCCATCGTTCACTCATGTTGTCTGTGGCCCGTGGTGCACCCTGTTGTCCCGGCACCGGTCTTGGATAGCGCCTGCCGACCGGTGTGGCCGAGCAGTTGTAGGCGCTTCAGACTGGAACCGCGCGACCGCTACGGTCTCAGATTCGAATCCTGCCTCGGGCATGGATGTGTGTGATGTCCTTAGGTTAGTTAGGTTTAAGTAGTTCTAAGTTCTGGGAGATTGATGATCTCAGATGCTAAGTCCCATAGTGCTCAGAGCCATTTGAACCATTTGATAGCGCCATTTTGCCACGAACGGAATACTTTAACCACGGCGGCAGGTGAACAGTTTACCGATTTAGCCGTTTCGTAAATGCTTCAACTGCTGGTCCGAAAGCCAATAATCATGTCCTATTTGACTACAGGTAAATCGCACCGTTTTCGCATTTCGACAACAACTATACCGTTTTTCGCTACCCTCCCCCCCCCCCCCACCCCAACCCCCGCCTCCCAACAAGACAACCTTTATATATCCTCCACTGCTAGTGCTGCTACCTGTCGTCTGTGAGTGTTTATTGAACGTTGTCCTTAGGTTAGTGGTCGCATTAATGTGACTAGACCGTGTATATTTCATTGTGCCATGGCAATTTTGGGTTTGTAGGTATTCTTCCATGAAATACGTGTACAGTTTGTGAGGGATACATAGGGGAGCCTTTACATAGGAAATCCATCATAAACCGTCTCCACGATACGTTCCAGGTGGTCCACTAAGGACAGATCGCAGTCGCTGCTTACGTAGAAGCTGTCAAAACTTTTGGCTTTTTGTACCTTCCAGAAGCCGGACTGTATTTAGAAATTATTTCCATTGACATTGGCTAATAGGAGAATAAACATTTAGCTATATGACACTTCTGTGTTTTGTGTATCTCCCGTTTCATTACTTTTTTCCTCAGTTTGTCCGGTAATCGTTGCATCGACACCATTCCATTAATTTGTCCATCCTAGCAGTTTTCGTCATTCTCATAGCACAATCTATCGATATTCTCTCGAAGACAGTAGCACAGAAAATTCCAACGGGCCTAAACTTCGCCGCTGGTTTCCAAATGCGACCTTCGTGTAGTGCTTTTCTCTCTCTGAGTCATCAGTCTTGTGACAGGTTTGATGCGACCAGCCACGAATTCATCTCCTGTGCCAACCTGTTAATGAGTAGCACTTGCAACCTACGTTCTCAACTATTTTAGGGTTTATTCCAATCACTGTCTTCCTCTACAGTTTTTTTTCTCTCTACACCTCCCTCTAGTACCATGGAAGTTATTCTCCGATGTCTTAACAGATCTCCTATCATCCTGTCCATTCTTCTTGTCAGTGCTTTCCACACATTCCTTTCCGCCCCAATTCTGCGCAGAACCATCTCATTCCTTGCCTTATTTTCAACATCCGTCTGTAGCACCACATCTCAAATGCTTCGATTCTCTTCTGTTGCAACTTTCCCATATGTTTTACTACCATACTACGCTGTGCTTCAAACGTACATTCTCAGAAATTTGTTTCTGAAATTAAGGCCTGTGTTTCATACTAGTAAACTTCTGTACTCATTAGACTGTTCATTTCATTCATCGTATCATGTAATTCTTCTCCACTTTCACTCAGAATAGCAATGTCATCAGCGAATCGTATCATTGATATCCTTTCATCTTGAATTTTAATTCCATTCCTTAACCTTTCTTTTATTTCCATCATTGCTTCTTCGATGTATAGATTGAACAGTAGCAGTGGAAGATTACATCCTTGTCTTACAACCTTTTTAATCCGAGCACTTCGTTCTTAGTCTTCCATTATCATTACTTCTTCTTGGCTCTTGTACATTTTGGGTATTACCCGTCTCTCCATTTAGCTTCTCATTATTTTCCTCAGAATTTCGGACATCTTGAACCACTTGACGTTGTCGAACGCGTCTTCCAGGTTGACAAATCCTTTGCACGCGTCTTGATTTCTCTTTAGTGTTGCTTCCATTATCAACGGCAACGTCCGAACTACGTTTCCGGTGCCTTTACCTTTCCTAAAGACAGACTGGTCGTCATCTAACACATCCTCAATTCTCTTTTCCATTCTTTTGTATATTATTCCTGTCAGCAGCTTGGATGCAGAAGCTGTTAAGCTGACTGTGCGCTAGTTCTCGCACTTGTCGGCTCTTGTAATTTTCGGAATAGTGTGAATGACGTTTTTCGAAAGTCAGATGGTATATCGCCAGACTCATGTATTCCACACAATATTATTAGTCGGTTTGTACCACCCCCCCCCCCCCCCCCAATGATTTTAGA
This sequence comes from Schistocerca nitens, assembly GCF_023898315.1. Lineage (NCBI taxonomy): Eukaryota > Metazoa > Arthropoda > Insecta > Orthoptera > Acrididae > Schistocerca > Schistocerca nitens. The sequence goes on from NC_064614.1 coordinate 692,315,898, forward strand.
ACTTATGATGGAATGTTGTCGTTGTGTCTTACTTGGTTTTAAGTCTCACAGAGTTCTTTTAAATTCTGATTCTAATACTGGATCCGCTATCTCTTCTATATCGACTCCTGCTTCTTCTTCTATCACATCATCGGACAAGTCCTCTCCCTCAATATATGTTTTCCATCTATCCGCTCTCTCCTCGGCATTTAACAGTGGAATTACCATTGCACTCTTACTGTCATCGCCCTTGTTTTAGGTTCAGCAAAGGTTGCTTTGACTTTCCTATATACTGAATCCGACTATCATTTCGTTTCCGATTTCGTCACATTTTTCTTGCAGCTATTTCGATTCACTTTCCCTGCATTTCCGATTTATTTATTTCTTAAATGACTTATATATCTGTATTCCTGAATTTCCTTTAATATTTTTCAGTCTTCTTCCTTCATCGATCAACTGAATCATTTCTTCTTTTACTCATGATGTCTAGGCAGTTATCATCTTTGTACCGATGATTTTCTTTCCAACTTCTGTGACTGCGCTTTTTAGAGACGTCCATTCTTCTTCAACTGTGCTGCCTAATGAGCTATTCCTTATTGCCGTATCTATAGCCTTAGAGAACTTCAAGCGTGTCCCTTCATTCCTTACGACTTCTGTATTCAAGTTACTTGCATATTGATTCTTCCACTAATTTCTTAAACTCCAGCCTGCTCCTCATCAATACTGCATTGTAATCTGAGTCTATAAATGCTCCTCGGTACGCCTTACAATCAAGTATCTGATTTCGAAATCTCTGTTTTCCAGTATCTAGCGGTTTCTTTCCAAGTATATCTCCTCTTCTTGTGATTTTTGAACAGTGTGTTCGCTATTACTAGCTGAAATTTATTACAGAATTCATTATTCTTACTTCTCTTTCATTTCTAGTATCAAGCCCTTATTCTCCCGTAACTCGTTCTTTACTCCTTCCCTACAAATACAGTCCAGTCCCCCATGACGATTAGATTTTCATCTTCCTTTACGTACTGCATTAACCAATCAATATACTTACGTACTTTCTCTATCACTTGATCTTCATCTTGCGACGTCGTCGACATATATACCTGAACTATTGTTGTCGTTGTTGGTTCACTGTCGATTCTTATGAGAACAACCATATCACTGAACTGTTCACATTAACACATTCTCTGTCCTATCTTCCTATTCATAACGAATCCTACTGCTGTTATACCATTTCCTGCTGATGCTGACGCTACCCTCTACTCATCCGACCAGAAATCCTCGTCTTCTTTCCATTTCATTTGACTAAGCCTTTTCTTTTCCCTTTTCAGATTTTGTAGCTTCCCTACCACGTTCAAGCTTTTGACATTCCACTCCCCGACTCGTAGAACGTTATCCATTCGTTGATCATTCGTTATTTTCCTGTGGATACACGCTGTGTTTCTTTAATGCTTTGGTTTCCGTTGCATTCTGCGTCCTCATGCCGTTGATCATTGCTGATACTTCCACCTTTTAGGGGAAGTTTTGCATCCCTGGGACAAGAGTGTGCCCTGAGCCTCTGTCCGCTCCTCCGGCATCTTTGACAAGGACGTTGGCAGAATGAGGATGACTTCTGATGCCGGAAGTCTTCGGCCGCCAATGCTGACTATTAATAAAAATGTAAGCAGTGATGCGTTTCGGACCTGGGGCAGATGATGTTTTAATTACTAATCAAATACGTTATCCCTTTGTTTTCTTGTCATTTTGTTCGTTAATGGTCGTTGTATTTGTTTTGGGGCGGACGTTCCATGACGCTTGATGTAGTTCATCGTTGTTCCGTTTACTCAGGTTTTTATTACAGAGGGCAGCTAACCCTCTGAGCGTGCCTTCCCTCTAGGACACGGGTGCAGCGTCATACAGCAGTTGTAAATCAGTGTCCATGTTAAACGAGCCAACGCCTGCGCGTAGGCCAACCACTCCACGGCAGACCTACGTTGGTGTTGTATAAGTTGGTACTGCCTTCAGTGTGTAACATCTTGAACGCTGTCTGGCGTTACTGCTGCTGCTACTACTACTACTACTACTACTACTACTACTACTATTACTACAAATACTGTGGATATACACTGCGTAGCCACGTGGGATTAGCCGAGCGGTCTAGGGCGCTGCAGTCATGGACTGTGCGGCTGGTCCCGGCGGAGGTTCGAGTCCTCCCTCGGGCATGGGTGTGTGTGTTTGTCCTTAGGATAATGTAGGTGTAAGCTACCAGTTTCAACGCTTCATTGCGTCATCTTCAGGCTGTTTTGAAGCGGTACAGATTGATACGATCCCCATGCATAACCCATCCGTTGCAAGCATTACTGGTTTCGCAGATATCTATACCGCGTCAAAAGAGCCTGAAGATGACGCAATGAAGCGTTGAAACTGGTAGCTTACACCTACATTATCCTAAGGACAAACACACACACCCATGCCCGAGGGAGGACTCGAACCTCCGCCGGGACCAGCCGCACAGTCCATGACTGCAGCGCCTCAGACCGCTCGGCTAATCCCACGTGGCTACGCAGTGAAGCATTGAAACTGGTAACGACAAAATAAAACAAAACCATAAGGACGACTGTAGGTGTTTTTATTTTTTGTCACGATACTAAACGGCCGTCGTCCCAGAGGCGTCCTGCTAAATGGATGGACATACAAAAACTGCAATTTTATGTGATTACCCAGGCACCTTATTTTTCATATAGAAAAAGTCTTTTAAATCCATTTTGACCTTTGTTTGCGAGAAAATAAATAGAACACGAAATACCTTCGTGTCTTCTGCCGTGCTTCAGATGGCAGCGTGTATGGTATACAGCTGTTCGAACTTTTCGAACAACTGTCAAATGCCCCGTCCATAAGAAAGTAGTTTCATTTTCACACAGGATTCTCTTCGCTTCTTCACAACCGAATACCAGAATACTTTTGTCAGGAACAACCCATTTACAGTTTTCTATAAACTATTACCTTCAGTTGATTTTATAATGTCTTCGCTCAGCTGAATCTTTGAACTAGTGCCAGGCCTCTGCTTCGTCTCAGTAGCTTCATCTCCTGCATCATACAGTGCAGTCTTGGAGATCTCATATTTTGACATGTTTACGACGAAATCTAAATATTTATCTCTGAAGTCTTGGAATTCCACTTTAAAAATTTTAAAAAGACGCACTGTCTTTTCCTTGTGGACTCGTTTCCAGCGGTTATGCATTCGTTTCTTACCTACATATCTGCTTCGTCAGGTTAGTAAGAATGTTGCTATTTAGCCATAATTCTGCCATTTGCTATTTTTAAACGACCTCGGCAGTTACTCTGTTCGGAATTCACGCACGACCAGCTCGTACACTCATACCCATCACCCGGTAACGATGACTGTTCTTGAGAAGACAGGGTTTCCCTTTCGTTGTTGCAATTGTTTCCATTACTCGCAGTGTGGTAGAGCTCAAGTAGCTTAGATCTACAAAACTAATAAGGAAACGAAGACTCAAGAGGGCACTGCCTTACTGACGGTGATAGCAAATCCGTTGTTGGCGTAAATCAGCCATAGGGAAAGTTTTGGTCTGGAAACCCACGCCGCACAGCTGCATACTCGCAAATACCACGATACCTTTGGCTCCTACAAACGGTCGGAAACACCAAGTAGCCCTGTCAGGCCATCTGCCAGGAGTTCCACGTACGATTCGTTAGATCGAAAACGTTCGCTGGCACAGGGGTGGCCTAGGGCAGGAGTAATAATTTCCCATAATTATTTTTCAGAGTCACAGTCAAATAGAACTGTGTGAACGTCAAGGCTTTCAACATTTGAGTGTTATTTTATTGATTTTTGGACACTATTACAATTTTGGCTATATAGCTGTTGTCGAGTGATTCATTATTTAAAAAAGAAATTGAAACGAAAAACTAGTTTCACCCAGTTGGTCGATTTAAACGCCGCAGTGCTATAGCAGGCATGGTCCTACTGAAAGTTGTATGCCCTTGCCTTCATGCGATCTTTGAACTGGCTGGCCCAGCCAGTTACACTGGGACTGGCAGTCTTACAAAGAGAGTCAACCTCGTTACAACCCGACACCTTTGGATTGACAGAGAAGTGAAAAGCGACAGCTAAGAAAGTTAGAACCGACATGGGATTAACCCTGTCCTTTGGATTCGTAGTTTGAAATTAAACCAATGAGTCACTGAGGCACACAATTTTGCATCAATCTACAGTAAATAGTAAGGCTGCCGGCTGTAGCACATCTCAAGAACTTTATATGAAATATTTAATTGTACGGTGACCATTGTATCAACGCTATTTATGTCAAAGATGGAGCTTAAGCAAAATCGAAAATAACCAACATGTTATATTAATTTGTACTGTGCTTGCGATGAAATATATCAGTAGTAGGGCAAAGAGAGCGTCGCTCCACATTACGTTGTTGCCAAATTTATTCAAAATGGCGGATCCTTGATGGCAGCAATAGATGTGCCAACATCACAATGACACCATGGCGGAGGTTTCAAATTTTGGCGGGAAAAATAGGTCAATTAGGCACCCTCCACTAACGTAACCCCCTCCCCTAAGCTACACATCCCTCCCCTCCTACAAAAAAATGGCAGAAAGTTTTTGGCGGGAAAATAGGTCACTTGGGCTACCTCTACTAACCTAAGAAAGTGGTGGGAATATTTATTTTGGACATAAGTCATCCAACCACCACCTCTCCCATACAATTCGTGGGAAAAGGACCCATCCTGTGCTGCACTGCTGGGTAGGCTGGACATAAGTCTCTATTTTGCATGCAGTGTTTATTTAAACAGTTTGAGTTGTCGTAGGCAATATCTCCACCCAGTGTGTTCACCATGAGGTCTGGTGTCCAACTAACATACTACACAGTACCGCCACCATATGGAACTGTCGTCCTATGGCGGTCTGGGGGAAAATGGTGGGAAAAGGACTCAGACCATGTCCAACTGCTGGAGAGTGGATGGAGTGTACTTCATTTATTTCCAGTGGGAAGTTGGAACAATTTATTTAGGGATGGATTTTACTTAGTTTACTTATTACACTGATAGCGTGCTTGGGGTCGTAGTAAATAGACTACAGACCTGCCAGCTACTTGTAAATCACGAAAATAATGCAGTACACTGATGTACAGACACCAAAACAACTCGTAAATTGCCAAAATAATGCATGTATAGCGCTCTGCAAATGTGCTGACTAATTGTAAACTGTTGAAATAATGCATTGCACAGCCTACAGACAAGTTCACATAATAATTAAGTACACTAATGCAAAGACACGTTCACTACGCGTAAAACTGGCAAAAAGTAATGCATGTGCAACGCTCTGCATACACTCTCACAACGCTTAAACAGCCAAAAATAATGCAGTGCACAAACACTCATTGCATGTAAAAAGCCGGCCGCTGGTGGCCGAGCGGTTCTGGCGCTACAGTCTGGAACCGCGCGACCGCTACGGTCGCAGGTTCGAATCCTGCCTCGGGCATGGATGTTTGTGTTGTCCTTAGGTTAGTTAGGTTTAAGTAGTTCTAAGTTCTAGGGGACTTATGACCTCAGCAGTTGAGTCCCATAGTGCTCAGAACCATTACCAACCATGTAAAAACGCTTTCGTACTATCATTCATAAACTCGACCAAGACGTATCAGCGATCTGTTACATACTGCGTTCAAGTGTGGAATGATGACCTGATGCAATCTTCCTAGTGATTCTAATGGGACAGTCCATTACACATGCGAGACGCCTCTGGCCATACACATGCTTACCTAGCCACTATGACTGACACATAGGTTTCATAGCTGCAGGTCCAGCGCTGAGCAAGGTGTTTGCACAGCGGCTCACCCTCACAGGCGCAGCTAAAGGTTGTGGGTGTTACACTGACGTCACATGTCTATGTAAATAAGAGCCAAGTGTCCCTCTCAGAAATCTTAAAGTGTTGCAGAAATAGTTAACGGTCGCTTTTGTTGTTGTAGGAGCTTTCGTCATGTCTCAGCTTGCTCTATGGAAATTCTTATCGTAATGGGACCTCTTTACGAAAATAGCACAGAATAGCATCGATTGCATTCTCCCTTATGGTCCTAACGATGCATCCCGCCCATCCCGGAAATCGTAACGTCCTGCTTTCAACATATGTCTCAGGAATAGTAAACGTTCTTACCACTAAAAGCCTTCATCATGTCTGTGCATCCTTGTGAAAGGAGCACTGTGGAAAGGGAGCACTGTCTAAGCACAGAAGGGAATATCAGAATAATTACGGAAACAGAATACGAAGTTCTGTCCCACAGAAGAGAAAAATGACTGGAATTTACGGTGTCATACAGCTGCTGGTCTGGAGATGTCCTAATGCCACAATGGCAAATTTACTGACGCTGCCGGTGTGGGAGCATTGTTCGCCTTTTTTTTCTGCAGACGAGACTTTCAGTGGCAAAACTATTTTGTGCAGATAGCCAGATTGCACTGACAGTTAAACCATGGAAAAGTGATCTACAGAACGTTAAATATGGAAAGACATATCCTCAGTTACACGGCTCTGCCACTGATGACGGAAGCTTGAATATTTTAGCATGAAACCAATCTCCAACCCGGCTACATATATCATCACACACCATTTCGATGTAGTAAACACACAATTTGTATCCTGCGCCATACAAAATCACAAAATCATCACTTCTGCTTCCTGCGTATTGCTATCGAACATCACTCATACATATACCGCGAAGACTGTGCCGCGCGGGATTAGCCGAGCGGTCTCAGGCAGTCACGGACTGTGCGGCTGATCCCGGCGGAGGTTCGAGTCCTCCCTCGGGCATGGGTGTGTGTGTTTGTCCTTAGGGTAAGTATTGTGTAAGCTTAGGGACTGATGACCTTAGCAGTTAAGTCCCATAAGATTTCACCCACATTTGAACATTTTATACCGCGAAGACAGACAGCATAAGCACATGGACCATATATAGTCCTCGTAGCACTAGATATTTCCCACAGTCCCGATAGGTCATCCACTGCAGCCAGTGGTCACAAGTGATCTGCCCCCGTACACACACTGGCCCAACACATGACCAGAGCACCCTCAGCAGACCGAGGTCATCCTCTGTTGTTCAAAGGCTGGATCGGTTCCCCTCGGCACAAAGTCGTTACTGTTTCTGGCCACGACCTGCTTGGTTGCTTGCTTTTTACACCCATCTCCGAACTCTGGGATTACAAGAACGTTTCACATAGCGAAACACGCACAGACATAGACATACAGAATACAGAGCAAGTGCACTGCAACTGTAGGATATGTGAATGGAGGTGACTGGATGTATGCCGCCCGACCATAAAATAGCGCATTTACACTAGGTGTTGGCAGCTGTACAACATTTACAATCTATTTTAGGACATAGAACGAGAAACGATGTCATGGCCACATGGATAGAAGTGACATAAAATCGATAAAGTTTCGAAAAATGACGGAAACCACAGAAACCGTCATTTTTTTTTCCGTCAAGGCAGCATTCTACTGTATATCTATTGAGGTAATAGTGATACACATGAGTTGACTGCTGTCTTTGATGCTTTCCTGGAAAAACGGAGAACCATCTGCCTCTAGAATTACTAACATCTGCGTTGAAGGATGACAGAGAGTGGATGGAGTGGTCAGTTGAGATGGAGTTGTAACGAGGTACGATTTAATGGTAAACTGATTATCCATTCTAGAGAGAGAGAGGGAGATGTTGCTGCGGGTCATTTGACCATTTTTTTTTTTTTTTTGTTGCGAAGTTCTGTCAGCAAGCATCAGTTGTGTGGCATAGCCTGCATTCAACTCGTACACAGCCACGTATTCTGTGTGTGACTTACAGCACTGTCTACTTGCGATCGTTAACAGCAAACCTCTCAGTCATGAGAGGACTTCCCATTCACGTGTGAAGGAACGTGACCATCCTGTTTCGACACACTCCTCTGAACGAACGAAGATTTACACGATGTACTCCATTCCCCTGTCGCATCTTGGATATGAAATCGAGACATCAATTTTGTAACTAAGATGATTCTATGTTACCGACAGGTGTTTGTGAGGCACTGCAATCCTTGTGTATAAATCTGCTTGACAGATGTCCTGATGTCCTGTTTACAGAGTTAATGGCGACATGACGTGTAATTTCACATATATCATACGCCACTGGTATGCGTTTATCTGTTTCCTTGTAAGAGGTATTCTCCGTTACTAACGATCATTTTATATAAGACTGATGCAGGCATAGTATAATTTATGAACCATGATCGGATGTGAACAGTGGCCGTTATACATCTCTGGATAGCTATGTTGTGCATGTATCACACAGAATCGGTGTTTTAAGGAAGTCGTTTTTTGATTTTACAGTTTTTTATCATAGTTTATCGTAGAGAAACCTGCAAGAACGATGTGTATCATGCGCTGGAAATATATTTCTTGCATTGCAATATTAACAGCGTTGCATCCACATGACTATTCGGTCGGAAACTCAAGCGATCTAACATTATAACGTGTTTTAAGTGCAAAACCGTGCAGCCTTAGGAGTGCGTGTGTTTGTGTTTTCTCTCACCAGTACCTTCCTGGTACTGATTCTAGACACTAGAACAATACTTTATAATTGATGGCGTAGCTAATTTATGTAAAATGCTTCGAACTCCATCTATCTAGAGCTCCATCATGCATGAAAACGACCCATATCTTGTTCTTCTTAACCGTCTGCTATTACATTACAACACTTTCAAATCTACTACTATACACCGATAAGGGGTACTAACCTCCTCGACATAAGCGCATCTGGAGAAATCTGGTGCACTTGGATGGGTGCCGAACAGCAGTTATGGACTCAGCAAGCTCCATTCATTCATGAGATGCATTATCTAGTGGTAAACTTCTGGTCAGCTGCAGATTAAATCGGTAATAGTAGTGCAGGGCGGTTTAGTCAAGGACAGTGTGAGGGGATTTTTCAGTCTCTAACTTTATCCTAAGGAATGCGAGTATGCCCTGTAACTCCCATCCGCATAGAGAAAATTGTAAGTTACGCACTATGCTTGAGGTACTAGAAATATGTAGAACGCTGTCTGGTATACTTTGATGATGTACGAGTATATGTTCGAGAATTAACAATGAATGGACGTACTGCACAGTCATCAATCTACATTCACAGTGGCACTCGGGCATGGGTGTGTGTGTTTGTCCTTAGGATAATTTAGGTTAAGTAGTGTGTAAGCTTAGGGACTGATGACGTTAGCAGTTAAGTCCCATAAGATTTCACACACATAAGATTTCACACATACACAATGGCACTCGCAAAGTAGAGGAGGGGTGGTTTAGCGATGATACTGAAATCGGGAAGCATGCTGCTTCATCACTGGTCGGAGTTGAAATTACTGTAAAATTGTTAAAACTGTTCGCACTATCAACTATGATGCTTATTATTACAGTACATCGCCGGTGTCTTTTCCATCCCATCTGTCCACTGGTACGCTGTTGATTACCACATCATGATGGAATGACATTGCTTGTTTGACATGGAGAGAGAGTCTTTCTTGGTGCAGCGGCAACAGTGATCGTGTACATGACATGAAGTATCAATCGAAACGGGACACAGAGCCATCAGCTATTCCGTCACTGTGACAGATGAGTTTAAATGTAGCGGCCATCAATCACCTTGAGACACCAGTTTGGAAACGCTCCACAGCGCCGCAAAACTCTTCCAGTTTCCTTATGTTGTGACTATCTTCTATTTAAAATCATCCAGTGTGTGTGTGTGTGTGTGTGTGTGTGAGTGAGTGAGTGTTGTGGTAGCAGCAACAAAAAGCATGATTTACACCATGCGAAGTCTAGTTCTCTGTGAGAGGCAGTGGATCAGGACGGGTTTATGTCAGTTTAGAACCTGACACAGACTTCGAAGTCATGGCGGAAAAAACAAAATGTCTGGCAGTGTACAAAGCGTGTTACAGCAGAAAAAAAAAAACATTATTTCAAACTATGTCGCAGGGAGCCTCTCTTGTGGTTGATGCCGACACACAGACAGCATGTGGTTTTGACGTATCGGAAGAGAGAGAGAGAGAGAGAGATGCGGGAAAAATCTTACCGAGTTCGCTAGTGGGTAAAGTTAGCAGAGCTTTTATAGTTTGTAATTTTTCTCTGTTGGATGGTACAGAATAACGATGATGGAATGTTGAGGTGATAGTCGTGAACGGACCCTGAGGGATGCAGATCTCCTTTGGACTGCAGTACCTGTATCAAGTTGAGTCTTCCTAAGTGTCTGTACTGTCTTCATACTACCTCGTGTTGCAGGAGGCGGCTTTGTATGGCGCTGTCCTTACACCCGGTACACGGTTGGTGGAGCTACGACAACATGTTCCCATTTCCACTGAATGGCCAAAATACGATCCCGTCCCACTAACTCAAGTTGGCTTGTTTCTACACAGGCTGCAGAATGTAGTATACATAGCTTTCTTCGACCTCTGCTCAGTTCCGACTTAAATAAGAGCGATCACATGCTCAGAGTTGCAGGGATGGCAGTGTAGAGTATGAGCAGTTTCAAAATGCATAGGAACTATCTAAAACCACATTGTAATTTTACTGTAGCAGACAGTTTCGAAATAGGTGACTCATTTCGAAGTATAAGGGGCCAGAAATATGATTCACTAGTGGCTGTAATCATTAAAAAGACTTCTCCATAGCACCCAATGCAGTTATGAGGTTCAATGGAAAGACTTGATTCCAAATCACAGACAGCATTTCTATTGGAAAGCGTAGTACTAGAGATATGAAAAGCCTGTGTACATTTCTTATGACCTCAACCAGCACAACATCTACTGCTTGTGATCATTCTCAGTCACCCATCATCTATAGCCCAGCGGATACATCGCAGAACCTCTGAGGTTGAGACATAATGCGTTACAAACACTGGAGAAATATCTAATGACGCCATGAGGGAGTTACAAATGTTGGGCTCATACTGAATTTCTTAGCGGAATCACTTTCTAAATTTGGTGATTTTTTACTAACTTCCGGCGATCATCGTCTATATTCAGTGTCGTCGTATTTTTCTGGAAAAACCCCGAGGTAATGCCATACCTCGATTTATAAGGCTTGCATGTCGTTAGCGGTACTTGTGAGAACCTGTAGAACCAAGACTGACTGTGATAGTAATATGGTGGTTGCGATGGTGTTTATAGCATTTGGCAGCTTGTAAGATGATTACGCCTCTCTTTTTAAGGCATAGTGGTACCACTCGCAGGAAAAATGTATATGTCCAACCATCGCTGATGTTCGCTCAGTATTGTTTCGATTCGCGACGAATGTGTTGGCGAAGTATTATACTTAGTAGTAGGGGATGTGCAATAGGTTCGCCTTCAGCATCAGCCTTATAAAGTACGTGTGTGTTCCAACATGTGCAAAGAAAATGACTATGAACAATCGTAAGGAAAGTATGGATTTCACGTGGAATACTGCCATAGCAAAAAGAATGGAAGATTTTTCGTTTACTTGGAAAAGTATGTCATGTAATAAGAATGGTCCAGATATTTCTATTTCTAGAGCCGTCAGCAGGGGTATTTCCGATACTTCACTCATTGTCGAATGTCGTCCAGTTGAGACCCCACTCGTAATATTTAATTGTAAGTATAGCGATCAAATATATATGTAGCCGGTTTCCTAAGACGATTCTGTCTGGGCATGCGTGATGCGCGGCGGCGGTTGCCTGTTGTGGGAATGATTCAGGTTTCCAGCTAATGGTGGGAGCTCTCCAAATGACATACACACACACACACACACACACACACACACACACACACAAACAAACACACACACACACACACACACACACACTCACACACACACTGGATGATTTTAAATAAAAGATAGTCACAACATAAGGAAACTGGAAGAGTTTTGCGGCACTGTGGAGCGTTTCCAAACTGCTCCCTGAAGGTGATTGATGGCCTCTACATCATGGTTTGGGTACAGGAATGTAGCTGACCTAACTTTGTCGTCTCTAGATGGCTGAATAACGAACTAATACTCAGTATGTGTTGGACAGCCTTCGTGATCGCATGTGTTCCCCGTGGAAATTTGAGAAGATTCAATATAGAAGTGTGTTTGCCCAGGACCATTATTCCTTTCCGCGCAAATTGTCCGTTTGACTTTTTTTGGAAGAGATAATAGATTGTGGTGTGTGTTGTGTGCATCTAGCAGGTGAAAGACGACTGGAGGACTCGTTTGCTGGTTCTCTTGACATGAGAACACCTTAGTTACAAATTAGAAGGATGATTTGGAATATGTTATATCACTGACATCGGTAATCGCCAGTGGAAATATCAGTTTCCCCTATTTTTTTCGAGTTTTCGAGTAAAGGTCTTTGCAGACGAGATAAATTTCTAGTTAATAAGTGGTTTAAAGCACGCTCCACCTCGCTAAAGTTTTGGATTTCTTTAGAAATAATTTCCTTTCTGTATCTTCGGAATTATCCTTAGCAAGCGATACTACTATGCAAGCGATATAGCTATTTGCTTGGTATCGAGAGGTATGGCGACAATGATTTGATATTCTGGTAAACCATGTGAAAATACATATGTTCTTCTACTCCCAGAGTCTGGAGATGGATACACACTACTGGCCATTAAAAGTGCTACACCACGAAGATGACGTGCTACAGACGCGAAATTTAACCGACGGGAAGAAGATGCTGTGATATGCCAATGATTAGCTTTTCAGAGCATTCACACAAGGTTGGCGCCGATGGCGACACCTACGACGTGCTGACATGAGCAAAGTCTCCAACCGATTTCTCATACACAAACAGTAGTTGACCGGCGTTGCCTGGTGTAACGTTGTTGTGATGCCTCGTGTAAGGAGGTGAAATGCGTACCATTACGTTTCCGATTTTGATAAAGGTCGGATTGTAGCCTATCGGGATTGGGGTTTATCGTATCGCGACATTGCTGCTCGCGTTGGTCGAGATCCAATAACTGTTAGCAGAATATGGAATCGGTGGGTCAGGAGGGTAATACGGAACGCCGTGCTGGATCCCAACGGCCTCGTATCACTAGCAGTTGAGATGACAGGCATCTTATCCGCATGGCTATAACGGATCGTGCTACCACGTCTCGATCCCTGAGTCAACAGATGGGGACGTTTGCAAGACAACAACCATCTGCACGAACAGTTCGACGACGTTTGCAACAGCATGGACTATCAGCTCGGAGACCACGGCTGCAGTTACCCGTGACGCTGATCACAGACAGGAGCGCCTGCGATGGTGTACTCAACGACGAACCTGGGTGCACGAATTTCAAAACGTCATTTTTTCGGATGAATGCAGGTTCTGTTTACATCATCACGATGGTCGTATCCGTGTTTGGAGACATCGCGGTGAACGCACATTGGAAAAGTGTATTCGTTATCGCCATACTGGCGTATCACCCGGCGTGATGGTATGGGGTGCCATTGGTTACACGTCTCGGTCACCTCTTGTTCCCATTGACGGCACTTTGAACAGTGGACGTTACATTTCAGATGTGTTACGACCCGTGGCTCTATCCTTCATTCGATCCCTGCGAAACCCTACATTTCAGCAGGATAATGCACGACCGCATGTTGCAGGTCCTGTACGGGCCTTTTTGGATACAGAAAATGTTTGAATGCAACCCTGGCCGGCACATTCTCCAGATCTCTCACCAATTGAAAACGTCTGGTCTATGGTGGCCAAGTAACTGGCTCGTCACAATAAGCCAGTCACTACTCTTGATGACCTGTGGTATCGTGTTGAAGCTTCATGGGCAGTTGTACGTATACATGCCATCCAAGCTCAGTTTGACTCAATGCCCAGGCGTATCAAGGCCGTTATTACGAGGTGGTTGTTCTGGGTACTGATTTCTCAGGATCTATGAACCCAAATTGCATGAAAATGTAATCACATGTCAGTTCTAGTATAATATATTTGTCCAATGAATACCCGTTTATCATCTGCATTTCTTCTTGGTGTAGCAATTTTAATGGCCAGTAGTGGAGAAAGCAAGCAAGCAAGCAGGTCGGGGCCAGAAACAGTAACGGTTTTTTACCGAGGGGAATCGACCCAGCCTCTGTACAACAGTTAGTAGAATGACGTCGGTCTGCTGAGGGTACTTCAGGCACGTGTCGGGCCAGTGTCTGTATGGGGGTAAAACACTTGTGACCACCAGCTGCGGTGGATGACCTACCGAGCTTGTGGAAAATATCTTGCACTGCGTGGACTATATACAGTCCATGTGCTTATGCTTCTGTCTTTGCAGGATATGTATGAGTGTTAGTTATATGCAGGGTGCAGAGGTGGTGATTTTGTATGGCGCAGGATACGAATTCTGTATTTAAGGCATCAAAACAGTATGTGGTGATATATAGCAGCGTTGGAAATCGGTTTCACGCTGAAATATTCAAGCTTCCGTCGTCAGTGGCAGAACAGTTTAATTAAGGAAGTGTCTCTCTGTATTTTACGTTCTGTAGTTCACTTTTGAAGGGTTTAACTGTCAGTGCAATATGGCAGTCTGTCCAAAATACGAGGGCTATTCAGAAAATTTGGAACGTTTCCATCTGATGCCACTAGGAGCGCGCTGATCGCGTATACTTTGGTATGTGCGTGCGTAGCAGCCCAGTAGGCTTCCAGCCGTGACTGCAGGAATGTCTGCGCATCTGATTTTTTCGAAATTCGAATTTGAAATGTGCTCTGCAGTTGTGAGGTGCGGTCTGTGATACGGTTTTTGTTGCCAAAAAGCCTAAATTTATCGTGAACTGTGCGAAGTGCATGGAAACAACGTAATGAGTGAATGTTCGGTTTGGAAATGGTGCATTCGGTTTAAAAATGACCGACCCAACGAACATGATGAAGAGAAGAGTGGACGCCCGAGCATTGGGATTGACGATCTTGTCGCCAAAGTTGATGAAACGATTCGTGAAAACCGTCGTTTCACAATAACGGAGCTTTCGCTTTCTTTTCCACAAGTTTCACAGACTTTGTTGTTTGAAATTGTCACTCAAAAGCTAGGCTACTACAAATTTTGTCCATGATGGATGCCCAAAATGCTTACAGAGCACCACAAAGAACAGCGAATTGGGGCAACATTGACATTTCTGGAGGCCTACCACAAACATGGTGATTCATTACTGGATCTAATCGTATCCGGTGACAAGACTTGGGTGAAACTCGTCAATTGCGGGACAAAATTACAGTCCATGGAGTGGGGGCACACAAGGTCCCCCAAGAAACCAAGAAAATGTTTGCAAACCTTGTCAGCAAGGAAGCTGATGGAGACAGAGTTTTGGGGTAGGTAAGGTGTGCTTCTTATTGATTTTCTCGAACGTGCAGCAACCGTAAATTCTGTCCGGTACTCTCAAGCTTTGCACAGCCTTAGAAGAGCAGTTCAAAACAAACGCCGAGGAATGCTGACGTCCAGAATTTTGTTTTTGCACAACAATGCCCGACTTCACACGGCAAACCGCACTAAAGAACTTCTTAATTCATTCAAATGGGAAATTTTCCCTTATCCGCCCTACAGCCCCGATCTTGCACCAAGCGACTTCCACTTGTTTCCCAAGGTGAAGAACTGGCTTGCAACGCAGCACTTTCATGATGACACGGAACTCCAGGCTGGCGTGACTCACTGGCTGAAGTCTCAGGCGGCAGAATTTAATGACGAAGGTCTTTCAAAGCTTGTCGACCGCTATGTAAGTGCCTCAATGTGTTTGGTGACTATGTGGAAATGTAGTACGTCAGTCGCTCTTTCAGATGTATATAATAAAATCTATTTCTTGTACTTAGTTTTTTTTAGTGTCAAAACGTTCCCTGCTGTGCTCCCATACTGGCAGAATCAGTAATTTGGCCATTGTGGCATTAGGTCATCTCCAAACCAGCAGCTATTGGATACTGCCCTTAAATCCGTGATAGTATGAGGGGATGGAGATGTCTTCTTAACAGCATGTTGCAAGGCATCCCAGATATGCTCAATAATGTTCATGTCTGGGGAGTTTGGAGGTCATCGGAAGCGTTTAAACTCAGAAACGTGTTTCTGGAGCTACTGTGCAGCAATTCTGGACATGTGGGCTGTCGAATTGCCCAAATCCGTCGGAATACATAACAGAAATGAATGTTTGCAGGTGATCAGACAGGATGCTTAAGTACGTGTCACCTGTCAGAGTCGAATCTAGACTATCAGGGGTCTAATTTCACTGCAACTGCACACGCCCCACACCATTACAAATCCTCCACCACCTTAAACCGTCCCCTGCTGACATGCAGGGTCCATGGATTCATGAGGTTGTCTCCATACCCGTACTCGTCCATCTGCTCGATACAATTTGAAACAAGACTCGTCCAACCAGGCGACATGTTTCCGGTCATCAATAGTCCAATGTCAGTTTTGAGGGGACCAGGTGATACATGAAGTTATGTGTCGTGCAGTCATCAAGGGTGGACGAGTGGACTGAGCTGTGCTGCGGCTCGCGTTGGTGCTGTTTGTAGGTTTCCGTCCTCTGTTGGAGGCCAGACCGTATCGTTTGGTTGACATGGTTGCGGCTGTTTGTCTCCTTCTCGTGTTGACTGGCGCCACTTGGTTTCCCAAGCCTCGCCTGTCCGCTAGTGGCAGCAGCGGCGGTTATCGATATGTAGTAACTGTGGCCCTATCTTTGGGGTGACGTTGTGGTTCTTCTGGGTCGAGTCAGTGGGCAGTTCGGTTGAGGACTCAGGAAGAACCAGGTCTCCGCAGTGCGAGAACACGCCGGGACCGCTGGCGGTTCGCATGGACTGCCAGATCGAAGGCCTGTGGTCACGAGGATGCACGACCTCGTCGTAAACCGGATCCTGAAAGCTTTAAGCATTTGGATTCAAGTAGTGCAACCTCCATCATTGTGAGATCTTGCGATTCTCCAGTGACTTGGATTCGTGTTGCTGCTCGTAATGTTGCTGAGGCGAAGAGCAGCAAGTGGAGTGCTGGGGGAAGGCGGATCGATTAGCTTTCCCGGACTTCTAATTACTATTTATTGCATTCAGTTTGTTACTATTGTTAAGTTCCACCAGCGGTAGTTTTCCTGCCTCGTGGCCGCTAATGCCCCAGTTACCTGCCCTGGGGGTTAGTGTATGTAACGGCTGTGTACGTTTCCTCGCCTTGCCGCTGCTGTCCGGTGAGGCGTGTAGTTTTGACAGCTTCCTTGATTGTATGTTGGTTGGCGATTCTTCTACCGTGGTGTTAGTGATTCTTTTCTCGTTCTGGGCACTCTAAGCACAGTATTCTGCGGACACAGTCCAGACCACTGGTTCTGGCTTTGGTGTATTTTTACATCTTTTCATTTGGTTTATTGAACGTCAGGTAGCCTCAGCAAGATTATCATTAGACATTCGTTAGACTGCCACTAGTCTGAGTTACCATCTTGTGATGTGAATGCAACTCTTGGCTGCCTATCTCATCGCTCGCGAAAGTGTTTTTTGCTGGACCTACTCAGAGGTCAATTCCTGGTGCACTGTCTGTGACTGGCCCTTGCGATGTATTATTTCTAAAGTTTTTATATAACTGCCATTCTTGGCGTAACAGCATGTTTAAATGATTGTGATACCAAGTTTACCATCATTTTGTCTCACCTGTTTGGTGATCAGTTGCTTGTCCTTTTAAATTAACCTTTGCTGTTGTATTTGCTTTTTTATTGTATGTTTTTTTTTTTTTATTTTTATATAATTGCCATTCTTGGCGTTACAGCAGGTTTAAATGAATGTGCTACCAAGCTTACTATAATTTTATCTCACCCGTTTGGTGATCAGTTACCTGTCTTTTTAAATTAACTTTTGCTATTGCATTGCTGTTTTACAGCGTGTTTGTTAAATTTTTTTATGATTGCCGTTCTTGGCGTTAAAGGCCATGACTGTGGTTACTTGCCTTAAAATTCTAATTGGGATCACATTGGCTTGTTTTTAAAACATTATTTGCTGTGATTGAATATTATGCTCATTTGGTAAATTGTAACGCACTAAAAGCAGTATTAATGACGCAGTTGTTTATTCTTTCATTAATAACGTGTGATATGTTTATTTATTGCTGAGTCTGGAACTGTCGTTTTAAAATAAATGTGTGTAATTGCAAAAGGGAACCAATAGTAACTGATTACGGTCCCGTCCACAATTGTAACCGAATCCTGCCTTCCTTGACCACCAGGTTCAATGGATATCGATGATATTTTGTTGAATGGTTTGCACGCTGACGCTTGTCGATGGCCCATATTAAAACCTGCAGAAATTTGCACAACGGTTGCACTTCTGTCACGTTGAACGATTAACCTCAGTCGTCGTTGGTCCCGTTCTTGCAGGATCTTTTCCCTGCCGCAGCGATGTCGGAGATTTGATGTTTTACCTGATTCCTGATATTCACGGTAGACTCGTGAAATGGTGGTACGGGAAATCCTCACCTCATTGTTACGTCGGAGATGCTGTGTCCCATCGCTCGTGCGCCGAGTATAACTCCACGCTGAAACTCTCTTAAATCTTGATAATCTACCGCTGCATCAGTAGTAAACGATCGAACCAGACCCTTATTGTGTTGTATAGGCGTTTCTGACCACAGCGCCGTATACTGCCTGTTTACATATTTCTGTATTTCAGTACGCATGTCTATACCAGTTTCTTTGGCGCTTCACACTGAATTTCTCTCATCATTTTTGTACTTCCTTCTTTGGTCGGTCAGATGAAGTATTTGTTCTGTTATGCATTGTTTCTTGGGAGTTACCTTCCTTGTACCTATGTTCTTCTTTGCAGCTTCTGTTCCTGCCCTTTTTAGAGATGTCTATTTCTCTTCAACTGAACTGCGTACTGAACTTTTCACTGTCGAAGTATCTGTAGTCTAAGAGAACTTGAAGCATGTCTCTTCACACCTTAGTATTTCCGTATCCTAGTCCTTTGCACATTGAATCTTGCTGTCTACTCTCTTAAACTTCAGCCTACTCTTCATCTTTTCTAAATTGTGATCCGAATCTATATTTGCTCCTGGGTATCCCTTGCAATCCAATATCTAATTTCGGAATTCTGCCTGACCATGTCGTAATCTGGCTGGAATCTTCCTGTATCCCCTGGCATTTTTCAAGTATACCTGCTTGTGATTCTTGAACATATTATTTTCTGTTACTGTCTGAAATTTATTGCAGGACTCAGCTAGTGTTTCTCCTCTCCCATTCGTAGTACCAAGCCCACATTTTCCCTTAACCCTTCCTTCTACCCCCACCCCTATTACCGCTATTTAGTGATGCCGGCCAGATGTTGACTATGATGTTCTTGACAGGTACTACGGCATGCACTGTGGCTCATTACTATAACAGTGAATCACTTAAAAAAAAGTAAAAGAGCAGTTAAATGGCGAAAGTGTTACCGTTTACACAAGCCTAATTAGATGGTCGCTGAGAGAAGGGGCACGTCGCCGTCTAGAGCGGCTCTCGTTGAGGAGAGCCGCTTTCGAGGCGACTGCAGCGAGAGTGCGTAGGCTGCAGCGCAGTGCGCCGAGGTGGAGTGCCTCCG
The DNA here is from genome assembly GCF_023898315.1 of Schistocerca nitens. Taxonomy (NCBI): domain Eukaryota; kingdom Metazoa; phylum Arthropoda; class Insecta; order Orthoptera; family Acrididae; genus Schistocerca; species Schistocerca nitens. The sequence goes on from NC_064614.1 coordinate 692,335,397, forward strand.
CGCCCCGGCAGCTCCTGGCACGGCCACCGCCAAAACCCGTCCCTGGTGCCCTCCTCTGCCGCGCTCGGCGCTTTCCTCGGAGCGGCGCGTCACGTCACCGGAGCCGCGGAAGCGCGCCCACGTGTGCAACCCGACACCGCTGCGCCACGCGCTCGCTTGTTCTCGGAGAAACTTGCCGTCCGCAATTTCCGTTTCCCTTTTCTTTCTCCTTTCGGCGCAAACTTGTTTCCTTTCAGGCATGCACCTCGTTTCATAACTCGCAAAACTGGTTCACGGGTGCATTCACTTCGCGTCCTTTCGCTCCGGTTGACGTTTTGTGAATAGTACCGCTAGTAGGTGACACTTTTCTTTCTTTTATTTTATTTTACTTATCAGAGTCCAGTTAACAGTAAAACACACTATAATTTAAAGTACAGTTAACATTAACCAGGGGACCGGTACCAGTCTTTCGCATTTTTATAGTTTTAAACAACGGTAGTATTTGGAATAAATGTAGTCGTTGGTACAAGGATAGTCGTGAAGAAAAAACATCCTTAAAAATTAAGCGAAGGACTTGAAATAATGATCATGAATTTATGATACACCATTCTCCATGCATTTCCATGAGTCCAAAAACGTGTTTTGCATTCGGAACGTTTGTCCCGGCTTGTACGATGGTTAGAGATCAGGGACTGTCAGTAGGGCCACATGACCTATAACTGTAACTCGACAAATACGTGCAGGTGCAGTAAGCAAATTCGAAGGCAGTAGCAATAGGTAAGTCACAGTTCAAAGAGACAATTATCTTTATCATTTCGGAAAGCATTTTCCTTTAGAAAACTCAATTCGTATGACGGGCAGAAATAGTGAACTACCGCAATGGCGGCGGTTATTACCTGTGACACTGCTGTATACAAATTATCCGGTTAACAAGTTCTCTAAAACAAATAAAATGGTATTTGCAATAAGATAATTTATTTATTTAACGTCAGTTGAGGAACAAATCTCCAAGTTCATGGAACGTGTCAGTTCATGAAATTACAACACAAAAGCAATAACAGATAAAATGTTTATGAACCCAAAAAAGTCAAGTCACAAGTAAACGAAGTCAACAATATAACATCAGAACCAGCTTAATTTTTCAAGGAACTCCTCAACATAATAGAAGGAGTACCCCATGAAGAAACTCTTCAGTTTCGATATCAAAGCGCGTGGATTACTGCTAAGATTTTTGAATTCTTGTGGCACCTTATTGAAAATGGATAAGTTAAGGAAGTCCGATCCAAATGCAGGTTGGAATTCTGACGAGTATTTACTGAGTGAAAGCTGATTATTCTTGGGAATAAGCTGATATTATTAACAAGAAACGACAGTAAAGAATATATTTTTTACTGTCGTTTCTTGTTAATAATATCAGCTTATATATATATATATATATATATATATATATATATATATATATATATATATGAGGCCAATGTCAAAATACAGGGGTCGACAACAGTTTCGCGAACTTACAGCACTTATTGCCCGAAGCGCACGTTTCTGACCCAAAAATATCCTTTTAGAATGGGAGGAGTCACCCCAAAATATAATACCATACGACATAAGCAAATGAAAAGAAGGAAAGGAGACTAATTTTCGTGTCAAACGATCACTTACTTCAGGTACCGTTCGAATACTAAGAAATGGCAGCATTAAGTCTTTGAACAGGATCTTGAACGTGGGCTTTCCACGACAGTTACTTATCTATCTGAACACCTAGAAATTTGAACTGTCCTGTTTCACTAATCGTGTGCCCATTCTGTGAAATTAAAACGTCGGGTTTTGAGAATTGTGTGTTAGCGACCGTGAAAACTGAATCTAACTGTGATTCAGCGTTAGTTTATTTTCTACAAGCCATGAACTTACGCAGTGAACTTGAAACGTCCCCTTAGAAAAATTTATGAATTACTGTGCTGATAAACCTCTTACGTTATTTGATTTTCAAACAGCTGAGCAGAACTGAACGTACTCAGACATAAACTGAAACACAATATTTTTAGCGCAACGCAGTCTGACTTTCAATAATCCCTTCAAAAGAATGGCCCTGACTAACAATAATAACCTATACCTTTCATGAATTACTTACCTCACAAAAATCTTCGTTACTCGAACTACTGCAATACAGCGAGCGCCACTACTCCCAGCTAAATAAAAGATTCGAACTACTGGAGGCACTAACTACTGATAGGCACAGTTAGCAAATGAAAGATTTTGATAGAGAACAAACAATGTATTTACCTTAATAGTGTTCAAAAGTCATAATATATATCAGTTCATGACATCCAGTCTTACAAATTTACTCTGTGTGATGGACACACGTCCAGGTCATCAGCTGTCAAAACTCCGCCATCTCTCTCCCCACATCCACCACTGCTGGCGGCTCACCTCCAACTGCGCAGCACTACACGCTGTTAACATCCAGCTGCCCAACACTACAATAGCCAACAACAATGCAAACCTGTTGTGACTTGGCAAGACAGCCAAGCCACTAGGAGGAAGCCGAAAGGCACGCGTTAAGCTCACGCAGGCTGGCGTGAGGTCTGGAACAGGACAAGTAAATGAGACTAACAAAAATAGTACGTAGCTGCTGGAATACTTAACTTTAATCCGTAATTGGTAAACATCGCTCTTGACGGTACGTTTTACAGCATCAATAGTAACTGGTAATGGCGCCTTGCTAGGTCGTAGCATATGATGTAGCTGAAGGCTATGCTAACTATCGTCTCGGGAAATGAGAGCGTAATTTGTCAGTGAACCATCGCTAGCAAAGTCGGCTGTACAACTGGGGCGAGTGCTAGGATGTCTCTCTAGACCTGCCGTGTGGCGGCGCTCGGTCTGCAATCACTGATAGTGGCGACACGCGGGTCCGACGTATACTACCGGACCGCGGCCGATTTAAAGGCTACCACCTAGCAAGTGTGGGGTCTGGCGGTGACACCACAAAACCAGCCACAGACTGCACACAGCACAGCCAGTGATTTTCATACAGAGCGCTATGTGGCATTACCAACACAAAAACCTAAACAGCCTACTTACATAGCTCCCATGCTCCCCACAAAAAAATTTACAAATTGTTTTGGGCAGTGGCCAATATAGATTTGAAGAAATTTTTCATAATTACAATAACAAAGATATACAATGCACACACTTATTGATACAATATTGGTCAAAAGCTAAAATTTTCTCACAGTCCATAAAGACAGTCCTGATCATTCATCACAGTAAAATTACAGTGTTTTCTTTTTCTCAAAGTCTGAGCAGTAAAAGAAAATGCACACGGAAGTAGTGGATTTCCATGCAGTCTTGAAGAAGTAGTGTTGTCCTTCCACCAGAAAGACAGTGCTGACTCTTGACATGCAGACAGGTAATGGGCCACAACAGAGCAAACCCACATCAGAGTCAGTCGAAGTTCAAGAATATTGGTAGGTAGATCATCACAGAGTAGACCTACTGTAGTCCTGGTAGAGATTATGGTATTGGTGGGCCACCAGAGGTGCAGACCCACTGCAGTCCTTTTATAAATAATGGTATTGGTGGGTCATCAAAGGTGCAGACCCACTGTAGTCCTTGTAGAGACGGCCAGCAACTGTGCAGGTGCACAATCACCATCGAAGAGTCTTGCGGACAATATAGCAAGTCCATAACCACCACTTGTGCACTCACAAAGCTTTTGGAACTGTCCTTAGAACCAGCAATGCTTTTAACCAATCCCTTGCTGAATTATTAACACACGCGCAAGCACTAACAGTCCCAACTTCTCACGTACTGTACATGTATTATGACCAACAGAAACAAGTGCACTGAAATGGAACTTAATTTGAAGAACTCATGTCTATATAATTATAAATTTACAACATAAGAATACAATTACAAAGGTACAAAATACATCATTAAAGAACATAACAATACAGATAACATTTGTGGTAATATAGGCTTTACAAAACAATCGAAATAACATATACGTCAGTGCTACAGGAATTATGACATAAGTAAATACATAAAAGGTCAGAATAACTTTCGAAACATCAACTTCACACGTGAGCATTAAAACAAAACAGAATAAATAATGTCTAAACATCTTTAAAAAGTAAATAACATATTATAAATGCAAATTATACTTGAGGATAACAGTATTCCTCATCATAGTGAATGTAGCTGAGTATTAGAAAAATTCTACAACATAAGTCTTATCAGATAAACACATAAAGACAGGAAGAACACAAATACACAAGGTACACAAACACATAGCGGAATAATACAAAAGGAAAGGACTAGGTTTGTTTTACTGCAGTATTTTGCAAACAAAACGTTCTTTACTTCTTGGAGATCTCCCTTCATTCATCATTATTCCCAAAAAGTCCTATCTATACCTCCTTTCTGTATCATATTCATATTTCTTTCAAAATAATTATTTCTCATTGTATAATACTCAATTTGGCCCAAATCGTTTTCATATAACTTCTCAACCCATTCTTTCCCTATTCTCCATAGTCAGTTTTTTTATATAGTCTACCCCCTCTTAAGCTAACTTAAGTCTATTGAGCTCAGGTATATATACTAAGGGACGAGACAATGCAGCAAGCCCGCCGAAGTGGCCGTGCGGTTAAAGGCGCTGCAGTCTGGAACCGCGAGACCGCTATGGTCGCAGGTTCGAATCCTGCCTCGGGCATGGATGTTTGTGATGTCCTTAGGTTAGTTAGGTTTAACTAGTTCTAAGTTCTAGGGGGCTAATGACCTCAGCAGTTGCGCCCCATAGTGCTCAGAGCCATTTGAACCAATGCAGCAGTACAAACAATTAACACAAACAGCAATGACAAAAAAATGCAAATTGGCAAAGCAAGCAGCAGTATATCTAAATTTGCAAACCAATTGCATTATTACAACTAATATAAGGCACTGTGCAGCAAACAAGAAAAATAAATCAGTAGTAAAACTAGCTTAATACAATGTAAAATTCAGTAGAGCTATGTCTGGCAAACAGCAGCAACAAATGCAATAACATATACCTAAAAATGATAAAGCTCAAGCAGCAAGAATATTACAGTAAATATATGAAATGTCTAATACCTATGTCAGATCTTAACACTAGTGATGCATCACCTTAACTTACACTACTAAAAAGTTACCAAATCGTTGAAAAAATTGCATATGCAATTCCTGTGAAGGGAAATGTCTTTTTGTGCTCCCTCGTTTTTTTGAAGTAGATCATAAAATTAATATTTACTGGGTCTGTTGGCATAAAATATCTATATTAGTACATCTATAAAATTTTATTTTAACCAATGCTGCAGTGCAGCTAGAAACTAGATATTAAACAAAATGAGCAATCTCTCAAGTAGAAAGACAATAGATGTAAAATGTGTCTCATCATTTCATTAGGCATTTTAGTAAATATCATAAATTAAGAGCTCCACAGTGTAATCATATGTTTTCAAGTTTGAGCATGTCGTATTTGCGATGCGTTCTACAAAGAAATGTCAATGGCGAGGATAATGGCCTCTTTTTTTTCTCCACCTAATGGCTTTCTTTTGTCAGATGACTATCTCTCAGCTGGGCGCCCAAAACGCATTACGTCAAGGTCACTTACCTTTCTTACCGAAATATTTACGACAGTATTTTCCGCTACAGTGACGGTCTTATATAAAAATTTCACAGGTCGAGAATTTGCGTTAGAAATGTATAGAAACAAAATACTGTAAATATAACTGTGTCCAAAAAATTTTCGCCGGCATTGTGATACATTCACGCATTTACACACATTTCAAAACTCTTAAAGTACGATTCTTGGTTTCCAACATCCTTTTTCACAAGTCAGAGTCCTTAACCACTACTCATTATTCCTTACCTTATTACACACATACATATTCGACGACACTTCTTCAATATTTCATCATAATAAATATGTAGCATAATCAAATTCCTCATATAGAATCAGCGCATTGATCATAAACATACCTCAACAGCATAATACACATTGTTGTCACAATAATAACATCATAAAACCTCAGCCAAATCTCAAAATCGTCATAGCTTCCTGCAATAATTCCAAAACCTAAAAAGAATTCTCTGCTCATTTCAATAGTGTTATCTATCTCAAACGTACTTTAAAAATCATGATCCCATACCAAATACATAATTCAAAGCTCTCATAGTATCACAATGGTTCCGAAAAAGTATGAACAGTTCACACAGTGCAGACAAAATACAATTTCACAAGTGTGAAGTTATCCAACTGTGCAATAGTGTAAACATGTGTCACTGACATAGTAAAAAGAATGTATGTTTCTCTGTCAAATAATCAGATAGCTGTGTAATTCTGTGTTAGAGAAATATGGTACCGATGTGTAAAATTGTATAAGCAAATACCATATTAGCTAAGGCTCCTTGTGCTTGCCAAACACATGGTACACAAAGTAAGCGTGTACCCCCCTGAGGATTAATGTATTTATACTCTCAGGTGTTACAGATTATAGCAATGGAATGAAATGTACCACGGAAAACTTTCTTTGTAATTCAAAAATCTTTAAAAATAAATGTTTAAGTACAGAATTAATCACTCAAATACGTGTACTGCCGCGCTAAATAGTGTGTCTTGTTGTAACATAATCTCTGACATTACTTAAGGGTAAAAAATGTGCCAAGTGTCGTAATTATCGTCGTCCGTAAGCAAAGTTCTGTAGAAGTCAATGTACTTACCTCGTAATAAACAAAAGCGAAATGCTATGCGCATAGATATCTAGTTATTACGTACAGTACCGTCATCAGGAAAGTCCTATACTGTAATGTATTGTTGTGCTACGAAAAAGGCTGTCTCATTGTAGCTATTCCACAAAAGTTACTACTAAAAAATGTTTTCCTTTCCAGAAGAATTCAGAAAAACTGTGCAGATATAAAACAGATACAGCGCAAAAGCAATAATATAAATTGTGTCACTCATTAGTAGCGTCGTGATATAATCGTGTAGCTGTCAAATAAACTAACGACTGAGTCATCTGATATCTATCAGAGAGCACTTTAAACTCCTAATGTATTTTCAAGTAAACCAAAATGTTGCATTAAAATCTCATTAGCAGTACCGGTACTTGTTCTAAGTATGTGAGCCTTATAGTCGTTACGTAATCGTGCAACTAACATACAAGAATGTACACACACACAATAACACTGTCGTCTGTTCACTATAACAATGCACTCGTAAATACTGTCTAAATATGTTCCCTAGGTTCTAGACAGGATAGTTAATATCAAAACATTGTTGCATGTTAACAGTTTCTCAGTGTGACAAATTGTACTAGCAGCGTGAAGTGAAAAATTTTATGGCAAAGACTAAGTTAAAAAGCAGATTATCTTTCAATAAACGGTTTTACATGTGAAATGTGGTGCAATCCTTTACTCTTCCTAGTACGCACAGTTTCAACTTCAAGGCAATTATCATGTTGTACACGTCGGTAAGGAATGCTAAAATTTTTCTCAAGGTTAGCGTCTATGTTATTTTTCTCTGAGCCAGCAGGTGCACGTGGCTGCCTGCAGTGCGAGTCATTGTCTGTCTCTTTGTTGGCGCTCATCGTTATTGGGATTTGGAGATGTCACTTCTACAAATTCACCTTGTCGAGAGGGTCCTGCACTGTTTGAATCCCGCCAGTTCTGATGAAATTCAGGTCTGTCATTTTGTCGGTAGTTTACATAGTTTCTTTTTTGTCGGTCATGTGGTGGAGAATTTCTCCCGGAATCGTAATTGCGTGGTGGACCATTGCGTCTGACGTTATTCTGTCTCCCTTGATAATAATTATTTTGGTTTCCATATTATCTGTTTCTCTGATTGTCTCTGTAATAGTCATTACCACAGAGAGGTGATCTTTCCCTGTAATTATTACTACTCTGCCAACGGTTGTCATACGGGCGGTGTCTGTTTTGGTCACGATTTACGTTATAAGAATAGCCTTGTCGTGTCCAGTTATTATTTCTTTCATCGCGGAATGTGACCTGTAATTGTTGTGTTCCTGTTTTCGCATCCCGCGATTGTCAGTGTCATTTTCCAATTCTTGTAACAGTCCCTGAAAAGCTTCAATGTCGTCTTTGCAACGTCCTGCCAAAATAATACGTCATAAATGTTCAGGCAATTTGATTAAGCAAATGCGGATGAGTTCTGAGGGGCTGTATGGGTTTGACAGGTACTGATTCTTGTGCAACATGTCTTCAAAATATTTCACAAGACTGGAAAATTCAGATTGTTCAAAATGTTTTATCTTATGTAGCTTGAGACCAATATGCTGAGAGGAAGGCATGATAAAATTCTCCTTCACTGTGACAATCGTGAATGACCTATCGCATTCTTACAGCTGGTTCATTCTCTAAATAGCCACACATAAATTCTAATCTGTTCTCTAATGACCAGTTGGGAGGAAAACAATGAGAGAATTGATGAAGCCACGCTCTTGGATGAATGTCGTTGACGGAATTCTTAAATGTTTTGAATTTATGTGTAGTAATAAACAGCTTATAGTCAAAATCATTAAGTCGGCGAGTCGCATGTCGGTAATTGTTACGTCGTTTCGGCGGTTCCATCTCAAAATTCGATGTACCTTGCCAATTTCTTTCATAATTTACGAAGTTCCCTGTGTTATTATTTTGTGGCTGTTCCGTATTTCTATGTCCGTCTTCCCGTATTGGAGCGCGAGTGTCCTCTGAAATATGTAATTCTTGTATTACCTGCGTCAACTGATCTTGTACTTCCCGGATTTCTCTTTTGTACAGTGTATTGATTTGATTTTGATTTTGTTTGAATTTTCTAATTTGTTCATAGTCTTCTGTGTCAGTGAAGGCTACAGGTCTTGTGTCATTCAGATCATCATCTACCTTTGTAGATAAGTTAGTGACCTGATCCGAAAGTTCAACTACTTTCTCTGATAATGAACTAATTTCCTCCATGTGTCTTTCTGAACCAATTTTCAGAGTATCTACTGTGTCGTTTAAGTTTTCCTGAGTTATTGCAAGTAGTGTAACCGAGTGGGTAGATGCAACTGAGTCAATTTTAGCCCGCAAGGTCTCATAAGTTTCATGCACAATATTTTGCTGTTCTTTTATGGCTGCTTCGTGATTCTGTAATGCATTTTCATGTCGCGAAAAAATAGGTTGAAAATGCTCACAAATTTGTGTTTTTACGTCATTACAGACTTTTTGACATTTCGATTCGATGTTATGTAACTCAGTAGTTAAATCTTCACGTGTTTGTTCAAGTGTGGTGTCTAACTTTCGAAGATTTTGTTCCATTATGTCTAACTTTTGAAGCTTTTGCTGTGTTTGTCTCTGATTTTGTTCCATTGTGTCTAACTTTTGAAGCTTTTGCTGTGTTTGTCTCTGATTTTGTTCCATTGTGTCTAACTTTTGAAGATTTGTCCCATTTGTTGTATTAATTGTAATAACAATGCACTGGTGTCTGAAACATGTTCCTCAGTGCTTTTCGGCAGTGCATTTGCACTGGCAACATTCACATTTTGACAAGCAGAAAATGTGTCTTGACTTGTCTGAGAAAACGGTGAGGACCCAAAACCTGAATCTACAGTATTTGTGAGCTTGTGTCCTGTCATTTCGGATTCCTGAGGCGAGCTGTTGCCAACCGATCGATCGATAATGCTTCCCTGTCCACTAATTGTTTCACTGTCTACACCATTATTTGCAGCTCGCTCCATTTCCCTATGCACAACTACCAAATTACTACTTTGAACATTAGTTAATTCATTACACGGTGGCGATAACACACTGCTTTCGTTTTCACTGTCATTTCTCAGTTTACCTTGGAGCCTAGTATTACGTTTTTCACACGCCATTATTGCCACAACATTTCACATGATACCACAGAAAAGCACAATTTGAAGAGAAAAATATGAAAACACATTAACATAGCATTGAAAATAATATCTCGTTAATTGCAAGCGCAGCTGCAAAATATTTGGTGCAAATGTACATGCATGCCACAACTGCTGTACTGTACAACAATGAAAAACTACAACTACAAAGGAAATTTTCTCTATCATTACACACTAGCAATAAACAATAGCTACACTAATTACACAAACTACAAGAAAAAATCAGAAGATTCCAGGTTCGAATCCTGGCAGGGTCGCCATATGAAACGTCCCCTTAGAAAAATTTATGAATTACTGTGCTGATAAACCTCTTACATTATTTGCTTTTCAAACAGCTGAGCAGAACTGAACGTACTCAGACATTTCGCTCTTTGCCTATTCTGATCAACACTAAACTGACACACAATATTTTTAGCGCAACGCAATCTGACTTTCAATAATCCCTTCAAAAGAATGGCCCTGACTAACAATAATAACCTATACCTTTCATGAATTACTTACCTCACAAAAATCTTCGTTACTCGAACTACTGCAATACAGCGAGCGCCACTACTCCCAGCTAAATAAAAGATTCAAACTACTGAAGGCACTAACTACTGATAGGCATAGTTAGCAAATGAAAGATTTCGATAGAGAACAAACAATGTATTTACCTTAATAGTGTTCAAAAGTCATAATATATATCACTTCATGACATCCAGTCTTACAAATTTACTCTGTGTGATGGACACACGTCCAGATCATCCTTTCTCAAAACTCCACCATCTATCTCCCCACATCCACCACTGCTGGCAGCTCAACTCCCACTGCGCAACGCTACGCGCTGTTAACATCCAGCTGCCCAACACTACAATAGCCAACAACAATGCAAACCAGCCACAGACTGCACACAGCACAGCCAGTTATTTTCATACAGAGCGCTATGTGGCGTTACCAACATAAAAACCTAAAGCAGCCTACTTACAAACTGCACTATTTGAAAACGAGCCAATGTTGCACGCAACATCCTTTACTACCAAGCCAGTGTCATCAGCAAGCAAAAATATTTTAGAGTTACCTGTAATACTAGAGAGCATATTATTTATGTAAATAAGCAACAGGAGTGGCCTCATCACTGACCCCTGGGGCACCCACCATTTGACCTTACCCCACTTGGACCCTACATCACAGCAATTCTCAACACTGTGATAAGGGCCGTTTTCTGTCTGTTGTTGAAGTAAGAGGTGAACCAATTATGAGCTACTCCCCGTCTTCTGTAATGGTTAAACTTCTGGAGCAATACTTTGTGATCAATTCAATCAAACTCCTTCGTTAAATCAAAAAATATCCCTAGTGTTTGTGATTAATACGTTGCCTTCGTAAAAAATGGATATGAAGTCCTGTAATCTGGTTCCTTTCAAACCCTTCCTCGATGTGCTGGTTTACTCAAGTTTCTGACTTGTTCATGACTTACCTCGTCTGAAACATGACTCTTCTTTAACGGTCTACCGTCTGATATCTCAGGAATTCGATTCAAACCCATTCTGTCTGCAGCTTCAAATAAATGGCGCAGAAGTGATACAGTTATGAAGGTGTTGGGATAATTCGGTTCTTGGCCTGGTTTCAACTGTGCCACGAGTTTTCACTTGCGCCAGTTCTCTGAGACTATTATTCCGGAGAAATAAGTGTTCATCATGTTAGGAATCCAATTGACAGTTACGGTAGGAATCCAGTTGATAATTACAGGATAGAAATTATTTATTGGTTCTGAGCTCCTGTCATCCAAGCCTGTAGCTTTGTTACTTTTAATCTCATGAATACTATTTTTAAGTTCTTAAGCAGTGAATAGAGTGCCAATATGATCATTCTCCACTTCACATCATTCGAGTTTTGTTAATTTTGCTCTTTCTGACAACAGTGTAAGATATTCTCGTAGATTATCTAATTTATAAACAACTGTCTCAGTACCTGTCTTAGCACATATTGACCTTCAGATGAAGGAGTATTAGGAAGAGAACCGAGTGTTCTACGTGACATAATGATGACCGCTAAATCTGCGATCTCACCTGGATTTTTGTTGCATTTGGGAAGAGCGCGATTCAAACCCCCACCTAGTCGCCCATATTAAATTTATGTTTCCACGTCTCCGTAAGTCACTTCAGCAGAATCTCCGGATAGCTCCTTGTATGAATAAAGAGAAGGACAAGAAGGATCCTGACGTATTTCCTGCTTCGGTCTCGTCGAATTCGATTTCGTGCTTCGTGCTCCTTACTTAGAATTTATCTGCACTGCGAGCAGTCAACGACATTTCCACGTCCGTCGCTGTGTTGCAATGGTGTGTCTGCCATTAGAGCCTGCACTCAGTAGTGATTTCTCCCCGCAGTACTAGCGACAGCATTGTCGGTGCACTCTTCTTCGAAATAAAATTTTAAAGAATCCGCAGGCCGCAAAGGTAGACAGTTGAACGTCCAAATAAACAATTCCGGTGAGATACTGCTAAGCGTAGTTAGCTGAGATGAGACAACAAAAGAGAACTGCTGTTGGGGCTTAACGTTAGGGGCGCGAAATGCACGCAGGTCAGTCATCAGTGTTGCAAGTCAATGGGACTAGCAAGGAGGGCAGTCTTGTGAAAGACAGCTGCTCCTTGTATTTGTGTTTGTACGTTATGGAGAGTGTGGAAGTTTTTATGAGGTGAGGAAGATCAGGATGTAACTCATAGCCCGAAAAAGGACAGTGGTGTTACTCTCTCACAAATTGCATCAGACAATTGAAGACCTCCCTCGAAGAAGTTTGTATCTAACATTTTCTGCAATATTGAGTTTTCACAGGAATAAAGTGCTGCTTCCCATGAGACATGTTACCACAGCAATTTGTAGTTGACCGTCATGGAAGGACGTTGTATATTGATGAAAATGGCGTATGGAGCATATGTAAGTTTCACTTTAAATGATATTATACCGTGAAATAAAACCACAGAAAGGAAAACAGATCAAACTAGAAGCAAAATGTCAAGAAAAGTTGGACGAACAGTGAAAAATCTTATATTTTTACAACTGGCAAAAAAACTAGCATCAAATGTGGTACGTGGAAGATCATTGTATATCATTACAAAGTAAAAATTGTACAGCAGAATAATTTGTTTGTTCTGGCTGTTGGTTTGGGAAAAACAACAACAGGACAATGACAATTTTGTACAACTATCTTGTGTTTACGGGATATTTTATAACACTATAGCAAAATTTTATTGTTTCGGGACATAGCTTTCTGCTCTGGGACCGTACTTTTGCATTAATAGGAAAAAAGAAGAGTAATGAATGTCGTGATTACGCATGAATGGAAGTATAGATGGTGTACATTAATAAAATCGACAAAACGCAGGGACGGATTCCTGGCTGGCAATGGAGGAAAAAGATATCCTATGAAAATATGCGCGGAAATGAGCAGTGTGTGTGCAACGACAACAAATCGTCCCGGAACACAGTACAGAGCTGCATCGCATCCGCGTCACAACACATGTTAGAAGTGGCCCCAATTGGATTGCAGGTGACAGGGTTAGTAGCGGCTGCCATGCGGGATACATTTAATCGTACTTTGGCTTACACCATGTTGGCGGACCACTTGTCTGGAGCCTGTACAAGGGTTCGTCTCAACATCCTTGTAGAAACCGGTTCTCCAGATCTCGCGTACGCACAGTTCGCCACCTCCCTCCAAGTTCGTCTGTCTGAAGGGACCCATGATCACACAAAAGTCCCCAAAAAGGGGTTGAATGTTGTGTGATGTGGTTAGTGTCAGTGAGGTTACTTGTTTTGGTATAGCCGTGCTGCCTTTCAATCGTTTTCATCTGCTTGGCCGAACACAAACACCATCTCGTCTTGTTCCCGACAAGAGTAGAGTACCATTATACCGTTTACAGTACGCTGTCTCAGTCACACAGCCTGAAACTCACAGGGAACACACGGCACTTGGTCAGAGAAACTGCAACTCGTCGGAGACAACTACCATGTCAACGATGCATTTCCGGACACATGTTCATAGGCTCTCTTCATCTCCACTCAGGAATCCGTCCCTGCAGTTTGTCGGTTTTATTAATGTTCACCCTGTATAATACCTGAAGCATACTGCAGTACATCTTTCACTATAAAGGAAATTAGTCAGAATGACTTTGTTGCGTCACTGTTTTTGATGGAATTAGGAAGTATGACCCAAACTCGAAAATTACTAGCTACACCAATACCATTGTAGATTATCCAAATTCAGTGTATCTGCGTCTTAGTCAAAATGTCTCACGCCCGTGGGTACGTCAATCTTTTTAATAAAGACTAAAGAGAAAATGACTCTCAAGTTAACATCCCTATACCTGTCATGAGGTTGTTTACATCTACGCGACAACTTTGCAACGCACACTTAAGTGGCTAGCGGAAGGTTCATCGAACCATTTTCACACTATTTCTCCAGCGTTCCGCTCTCCATCACTACGCGGGAAAAAGGAACACTTAACTCTTCCCGTGCGACCTCTTATTTTATTACTATCACATTGTAATTCTGTCAGAGACAGCAAAGGACTTGGAAGAGCTGTTGAACGGAATGGACAGTGTCTTGAAAGGAGGATACAAGATGAAAATCAACAAAAGCAAAACGAGGAAATGGAATGTATTCGAATTATGTCGGGTGATACTGAAGGAATTAGATTAGGAAATGAGACACTTAAAGTAGTAAAGGAGTTTTGCTATTTGGGGAGCAAAATAACTGATGATGGTCGAAGTAGAGAGGATATAAAATGCAGACTGGCAATGGCAAGGAAAGCGTTGCTGAAAAAGAGAAATTTGTTAACATCGAGTATATATTTAAGTGTCAGGAAGTCTTTTTTGAAAGTATTTGTATGGAGTGTAGCCGTGTATGGAAGTGATAAATAGTTTCGACAGGAAGAGAATAGAAGCTTTCGAAATTTGGTGCACTTACAGCTAGCGATGGACCAGTTCGCGATGATTTCACGACATTTTGATTGAAATAGACAGAAGTCGAAAGGGATACCGATCTCAGGGTACTCCCAGTTCAGCGTAACGGATTACAATCTCCAAACTGAGTAGATTTTATGAAAATCTGATAGAATAAACTGATAGAAGGTGACTGCAATTACATAAGAAGTCGAAAATAATTGAAGTTGGGTAAGAAAGTACAGACACGGGAAAAGATAGCACAGGACTACTGAATTATTACGCACATCTAGTTAACATTTATTTTACAGTTAACCACAGTTTCATTAAATCTTCTGTCGTTATATGGTATACTAACAGCGAGCTTACCCACCATGTCTTGAACGTCTCTGAAAAACCTCCAGTGTGTAATGGTCATGCATTAGCTTTTGTGCTGAGAAGCGAAATAAATATGCATCTTATTTTCTGAATACCAAAATGATAGTTATTGTTCAACAGTAGTACGCCATGCGTGTTTTCTTTTCCTTTTTTTCATCCGTATTCTGACTAGTTGGATGCGGCTCGCCATAAACTCCTCTCCTGTGTCAACTTCTTTACTTCACAGTAAAACTGGATCCAGTGACCTCAGTTAATTTTGGAATATGTTCAATGTCTGTCTTCCTCTACAGCTTTTACCCTTAACAGCTCCCTCGTGTACGATGGAAGTTATTCCTTGAGTCTTAGTCCTGTCTTGTCAACGTTTTTTAAAAGTCCCGCTCCTCGCTGATTCTGCAGAGAACCACCTCATTTTTTTACCTTGTCTGTGCATCTAATTTTTAACATCCTTTGTAGCACTAAATCTCAAACACTCGATTCTCCTCTTTCCTCGTTTTCCCATAGCCTATGATTCACTTGCAATGCTGTGCTCAAAACGTAAATTCACACTTGTTTCTTCCTCAAATTAAGGACAATATTTTATACTAGTGGGCGTCTTTTGACCACGAATGCTCACTTTGGCTCTGCTAGTTTGCTTTTTTACGTCGTCCTAGCTTCGTCCGTCATTTGTTTTTTGTTTCCATTGTAGCAGAATGCCTTCATTTCATCTACTTCGTAGACCCCAGTTTCGATGTTATGGTTATCGCTAATCTCATTTCTGCTGTTACTCAATACTTTCATATTTCTTCGGTTTTCTTTTCATATTTCTTCGGTTTCCACGTGATAGAGGGTTCATTCGATTCAACACATCCTGCAGTTCTTCCCCTTTTTCACTGACGACACCAATGTCATCGGCGAATCTTGTTATAGAAATCCTGCAGCTCTTAGTATTAAACCCACTCTTTAACCATCCTTCTATTTCCGTCACTACTTCTTCGATGTAATGATTGAACAGTAACGGCGAAGGACTATACCCATGTGTTATATCTTTTCTAATCCGAACACTTCGTTCTTGTCCCTCTAGTCTTATTTCTCCCATTTGTAAACATCTTATATCACCCAACTTTCTCTATTACTTATAACTGTGTTAGTTCCTGTGACTTATTGTTCTCGATCAATACAACTCCATAACAGAGATACCACAGCCAATGTACGCTCGATTTGGAGGAAGTGAGTTTAAACAGTGTTACTGGAAACATTTTCATCGTTACTATTTGACCTTCAGGGAGAATGAGACTATGGCGTAAAATTTCTGATCACCACACACTGTGCCGATGCATCGAGTCCTCGGCTGTCTCATGATGTGTCACGTGGTGTACCACATGGGGACATTAAACTGGGCGGCCCCTTTAGAGCCGAGTATGTTCCGACACTAAACTTCAGTCCGCCACCTCTCTTAGTTATTACCAACAGAAAAACGTCACTTCTCATATAATTCTGCTCACCTCGCTGCATTTTTCATAGAATAGACCTGACATCGATTGTGACCAAACGATCCATTCAGTACTGACTGCTTAGATGAAAACTGCATTATTCGTCACAACCTAAATTTTACGTAATAAAAGTTGGCCCTGATGGAAAATAAGACACTATCGGCCACTACATAATATTGTTTGAAATTATTGGTCTCTTTCCATATCGATCTTTCCTTACTTTCGGTTACTTTATCAGCTTTATTAGTGTGTTTCAAGTTTTCGTATTTTGTCTGTGTTTTAGAAATTGTTCTTATCGTTACACATGTATTGGAAATCAGAACATGCTCTTATTCACACTGACGTAATACGTTTGTGCGGGATGGCTTTCATCAATTAATTCTGCAAAGCATGATATGAGGACAGTTGTCACCTTAATTTTGGCACTTTTCTTTTAAAGTAATATATGTACTTCAATTGAAACGGGTCAAAATACCTCCATTCAGACAAGTAGTTTCTCTTTCAAGACTATGCTTTAATTATTGTTGCTCAATGATCAGTAACTTTTATAATAGTTTGCCTAGAAGAAGCATTATCAGTTTCGTAATCCTCTAATCAAACGGAATCGTTTGATATACATCACAGTACCACTTTATTTGATTTTTATTTTGATATTGTCTAGCGATTTTTGTCTCTATGTGCTTTTAGCCTTTGAGTCCTTTTCAAACATTTTGAATCAGAATATTATAAACGCATTTACATACGACTAGGTCTGTGGAAATGGAAAAACAGGGGGATTGTAATTACGAATGAGCGGAAAATTCACCTCATTCACTATATTCGGCACCCACTGAGTTCGACCTGTTTCCACACATAAAGAAACTTGTGAGTGGAAGACATTTCTATTTCACTATAGTCGACATAATCTTGAGAGATTCAGCAACTCTTTAGATAATTAAGATAATTCTCATTTATAGTTCCGCCTCAGTTGGACATTTTAAATTATATTACAAGTTTCGATCTCTCTCGATTAGCTTCAGACCTAAGTAGTTGCATCAGCAACCCGTATTTTCAGGCATTCTGAAATTGTGATTCTGAGTAAACAAAACGGAGTGCTGATGCAACTACTTAGATCTGAAGCTGATCCAGAGAGATCGAAACATGTAATATATTTTAAAATGTGCAACTGAGACGGAACAATAAATGAGAATTGTCTTAATTTCGTTTTCAGTTGAGAGTTAATGACAGCCATATGTGGCATGACACTGACTTCGAATCTACCTTCCATTCCATCTCATTCCACAATTATTATACTTGTTGCGTAATAATCTGGTTACCCATTTAAATTAGTAAAATGTAGGGTGATACGGAAGTAAATTTTTACTGGTGAGTCTGATTTACGCACAGAAAGATTCATACGAACTGAAGTGTTAAGAATCGATATAGCCGACTTTACAGTACTCCTCGCTGGAGAGTGTCCAACACTGTCTCTGGCTGGTACAACAAGAAGGCACCGGACGCGCTACAGTTAAAGTTTCTACTCTCAACGTTTGTAAAACAAAGGTTCCGTGTACTTATACGAACAGGAGGAGACCAAATAGTGCGCGGGGTGTCCATATTTTTTGAGCGCTCTGTTAAGCGTTGGAGGAATGGCATTGTGCCGGAACAACTCTATGAAATTCCAGTGGTATTTTATGTCAAGAGATCTATTCACAGCCGTGGTTGATGAAAACACAGCAGAGGCTATAAATAGGGGTTCCATCTACTTCTTGGGGAGGAAGGCGCTGCGACGGAGCGCTCGACAAAAGTCTCTTCGTCGGAGTGCTCGGCCGAAAAAGGACGTCTTTGATAGTCAAGCATGCTCTGTCGCTTATGATGTTATGGGGCCCTGTAAAGCTACAATACTAACTGCTGTCGTGTTTAGTGACGGTTTACTACGTCGGGGCAGCTCCAGCGTCATTTTCGCAGTCCAGCAGCTGATGTAGCGCCAGCCACTGATGACGATGATGGCTGCGCAGTACGAAAACTCGCCATCGAGTAAGCCATCGAAGCGCTAGCAGTTTGTCTCTGTGTTGTCTTGACGATAGTACATGAATCGCTGACTGCTGTAGGGTAGCGATTATTATCGTTCCCCTGAAAGTTCCCTTAACTGTTAGTGGGATTTTGCGTCTCTGATTATGATGGGGTATAACCCATGAAATGTTCTTGCTGTGTGTTAGTGTGTGAGTCCGCACGGTAGAATAGAGGCTAAGGCGAGCTACGGTGTCATTTATCGGTTATTACCGAAAGGTGCAAAATCTTATGCCGCCTTAATAGGGCAGTATTTAAATTGGTTTGGGTCTTTCTGATGTGGTGCCAGGCAGAAATGTATTTCGATACTGTTTCCTTTTTTTCAGTTACCTATTGTTTTATTAACCCACCGTGTTTCCAACTAAATTTTAGTTTTTTTAAGTGGTAGCTTTGTTGTGAACGACATACCGCAAAAAAATCTTTTCCAATTACAGCAGTCTATATCCCCTTATCATCTGTGTTAAGGAGATGCACATCACGAGCGCATTTTTCAGTATCTGCAAGAAAGTAGGTGTTGCAGAGCTCCAGCCCTCTCGTGATAGGGGTGTTACGCCGGTTAAGTGGATGTAGGAGGGAATTTTAACGGCAGTCGACCTGCAAATCTAAAGGTACATCTATAAGTCACAATCCACCTTGCGGTGTGTGACAGAGGGTACCTGGGTACCAGCGTCACTTCCCACTTTTCCTGCTCCAGTCACCAATGGCAGGCGGGAAGAACCATCGCTGGTAAGCCTTCGTGTAGGCGCGAAATTCTCTAATTTTATATCATCTTTTCCCAAGATATACTTGGGACGAAGCACAGTGTTGGATGACTCTTCTAGGAATGCATGCTCTCGGAACTTTTAACAGTGGACCACACCGGGATGCACAAGGCCTCTCTTGCAACGTATGTCACTGGAGTTGTCTGAACATTTCCGTGTCGCTTTCACGTTTAACGAAATGTGCTGCTCTTCTTTAGAACTTCTCTATTTCTGCTGTCAGTCCTATCTGATGCGGATCATAAACTGATGAGAAATATTCAAGAATATTTCGAACGAATGTTTCGTCAGTTACAATCTTTGTTGATGACCTACATTCCTGAGGATTGTTCCGATGAATCTCAGTCTAGCATACCACGCACCCACGGTTAATTTTATGTGATCGATCCACATGAAATCGCTTTTTAAGCATACTTCTATATATTTTATTGAAGTAACTGCTTCCAGTGATAGTGATCTGCAGTCGTGTACTCATACAATAATGTGTCTTTCTATGTACATGCAATACGTTACATTTGTTTGTACTGGGGTTCCACTGCCGCTTCCTGCCCCAAACATCGATCTCTGCACCTCTTACTAAATTTCGCTACAGAATTCTGTCGTTGGGACTTCTCTTTATGCAACAGCATCATCCGCAAAAAGCATATTACATTATCCAAAAACCACGTCGCACACATATCTTAAGTATGGTGACGTACCAGATTGCAATTTCAAGCATAAAATCTTTTCAATAAAAAAGACATGTTGGAGAAATTGCATTAAATGAAAAGAGGACAAAAAGGTATTTTTAGCTTAAATAAAGTACTTCACTACCAGACAGACATTGTCTCCTTGCTCCCGTCTATGTACGAGCGTCACTCCAAAAGAAATGTACACAATTTTTTTTTTTAAATCCATCTTTTATTCTACAGGTTTGAAAGTTTTGCAGTGTGTAGATACATCCCTCTCAACTGCCTTACGCCATCTTGGAACCAGCGCCTGTATACCCGCACGGTAAAATTCTGGACCAATCTGTTGGAGCCACTGTTTGGCAGCGTGCACAAGGGAGTCATCATCTTCAAACCTTGTTCCACGAGGAGAGTCTTTCAGTTTCCCAAACGGATGATAATCACATGGAGCCAGGTCAGGACTGTAAGACTGGTGTTTCAGTGCTGTCCATCCAAGTTTTGTGATCGCTTGCATGGTTTTTCGACTGACATGTGGCCGTGCATTGTCGTGCAACGGCAAAACACCCTGCTTTTGGCGATGTGGCCGAACACGTCTCAGTCGAGCTTGAAGTTTCTTCAGTGTCGTCACATATGCATCAGAATTTATGGTGGTTCCACTTGGCATGATGTCCACAAGCAATAGTCCTTCGGAATCGAAAAACACCGCAGCCATAACTTTCCAGCAGAAGGTGTGGTTTTGAATGTTTTTTCTTGGGTGAATTTGCATGATGCCACTCCATTGATTGCCTCTTCGTCTCTGGTGAAAAATGATGGAGCCATGTTTCATCACCTGTCACAATTCTTCCAAGAAATTCATCTCCGCCATTCTCGTACTGTTCCAGAAGTTCGCTGCATACCGTTTTCCTTGTTTCTTTGTGAGCCACTGTCAACATCCTGGAAACCCACCTGGCACAAACCGTTTTTAACGCCAACACTTTCAGTATTCTGCAAACTCTTCTTTCCCCTATCCTAACGTAGCGTGACAATTCGTTCACTGTGATGCGTCTGTCAGCAGTCACCAATTCGTTCACTGTCTGCACATTGTCTGGAGTGTGTGCAGTACGAGGCCTGCCACTGCGAGGACAATCCTCAATATTGCCGTGCCCACTTTCATCAAGTAACCTGCTTGCCCACCGACTAACTGTACTGCGATCGACAGCAGCATCTCCATACACATTTTTCAACCTCTTGTGGATGTTTCTCACTGTCTCGTTTTCACAGCACATGAATTCTATGGCAGCACATTGCTTCTGACGAACGTCAAGTGTAGCAGCCATCTTGAAGACATGCTGTGACGGCGCCACTCACGGGAACAGGTTGAACGAAGTTTGAAAACAAGCGGGAAGGATGTATATACACACTGTATAACTTTCGCACATGCAGAATGAAAACTGTATTTTTACAAAAATAGTGTGTATTTCTTTTGGAGTGACCCTCGTACCTTTGTAGATAGCGACGTTTCGTCTTCAAAACAGCTTCTCAATAATGCTACAGCTTCGACGAGTTTTGTTTAGTGTTCTGTCAGAATTAAGAATTTAGAGGTAATCATCAAAGAAGATGGACAACATCTTAATGGGCAAAACTTGTAAATTCCGGTGCCAGCGTGGCCCGGCGGCTGGGGCTGTGGTTGGGTATCCGTGTCTTCGGCCAGAGGCAGCGGGCCTTCCCTCGTCTGTGCTGGCTGGGCCAATAACGGACGTTCGCGCTGGGTGTGCGTGACTGCGAGAGCAATTACTAGTCACGGGCACGCTATCCGCTCTCCGGAACGACTGGCCGCTGCATTGGCCACCAACAAATTTACGGTACTTGACCTCTCAATGAACTCAGTCGTGAAATACTTCCCAGCGACTACGACGAGTTCCAAACCAACGGCTTCGCCGCTCAGCTGCCGTTTGTAGTTGCCCGAGTATCTTATTTTGTTGTACAGTGCGGCAAAAGACTTACGAAAAACCAAGACACTTTCTAAGGCTTTGTCAACCAAGAACGCCGTTCGATAATGGAAAATCGTGCAAGATGTTTAAAATCATCATAAAAATAGGTCTCCGGTATATAGAAAGATACGCAGTATACACTATATACAGGAATTAAGATGGAATAGTAAGCGCAGAATGCTAAGAAAATATTCATCAGATGAGCACGAGCGTAACGAGGGTATGCAACCTTCTTTCCTGACCTGCCACCTGTATACTGAATAAGCAATGAAGAAAGTAAAAGAAAGGTTCAGAAGACGGATTAGAAACCATGTGGAAAGGTTTCATTGATAAGATTCGCTGGTAACACTCGAATTGTTTGTGAAACCAGAGATGAACTGCTAAACCTGTTCAATGTATTCAACAGCCTACTGAGCACAGAATGTGGAGACACAACAAACCAAAACTTTACTAAATTATTGAGAAGAAGCAGAAATAGAATTAACGATAAGTTAATAGCAAAATTGGGGGTCGCATAGTGGACACAGTAAAGTAATTCTTCTGCTACGGAAGCAAGGTAACGTATGGCAGAGGTAACAAGAAAGACGCAACAAACAGACATGAAGAAACGAGCATTTGCTTCCTCGCCAATTGTGTACTAACGTTAAACAGGATACAATTCGAGAAAGTAATTTTATAAAAAGTGCGATCGGAGCATACCATTGTATGGAAGTCAGTCTTGCAATGCAGAAACCAGAAAAGAAAAGGTCGAAGCGTCTGAGATGCAGTGTTAGAGAAGGACACTAAAAATTAAGTGAACTAATGACGTAGGAAATGAGAAGGTTCTCACCGTTTCGGTGAGGAAAGAAATGAGCGAAACGAAACTAAGTGTGATTAGACTAATGGAACATGTGTTACTTTTGGTAGACATCGAGGAATAGCTCCATCGTACTAGAATTAGCTGTAGAGGGCAGATTGGAATACATACTACATAAAATTTTTGAGAACGTTGGATATAAGTGATACTCTGTAGTTAAGAAATTGGCAAAGGAGACAGAACTGCGGCGGGGCGTCTGAAGGCAGCCAGAAGGCAGAAGACTAAAAACACCAAAAAAAGCTGCGCCATGTGCTTCAGAGGTTGTTGGCAGGTCTACTTGACCCACACTAGAAACTATTTTCCTCGAGTTAATGTTTACTTTCCGAAAACGTTTATCAGAAAATGGATACTGATGGTGTCTTCCCAATGACCTATTACACCATGTTGCTCTGTTTGAAAGGTAGCAAAATTGTATAAGTGGGATTTTAAGCAAGTCCAGCTAGCTCATCTTCGGGGACCATCACAGATTCGAGCTGCCGCGCTGGAACGAGCGGTTTTTTTTTTCGTAGCCCAGCACCTCCAAAGACCATTGAGTTGGATTCAATTTATTGTCAGACAAAAACAGATTCTGACCATTGCTGTACAAGGTCAATAAATTTCGGTTAGACAACCTTATTGGAATCTGGCTAGGACGTCTAGCATCAATGCAAATTTCGCAATAATGAAAATGTGAAAATTTCTCAGTTATGCAGACTACTCCGGGGACGAATTCACGTTGGCCAGGTTAGGGATGTGTTTGCTAGTAATACGCCATCTTCAGTCCCACTATAAAGTGCAATGCATTTCAGAGTTGCAACTCCATTTTCCAGGGCTACGTGAGGGTCACATTTGCTTCAGTTTACAAGTCACTTAATAATAGCAGTTTGGCATTAGAAATGATGAAACAGTGGTGAAATACTAACCAAGTCATCCCAAAACAAATGCAATAAAACACAAGTAAAAATACGAGTAAAATGATAAACTCAAAATCGAAAAATGTATCAGGAATACTTAATAATAATTAAATAACATGTAAATAACGTCATTCAGCTAAAGCAATTTGTTGCTGATAGTAAATAGTTATAAATGGCAAATTATTGATTTAAAAAAAAATTAATGTTTGTCCCCCAATTAGTGATTATTTACATCGAATGACTTTTGTTACAGTATTACACCGATGCTAATTTCAAACTTTAAGTTACTTAACAAATTGTCTGATGCATACATCAATTGCTGTATTATCATTTCACATGAAAACTGATCGACAGCTCTATGGACTCAATATAGAAATCGTAAATAAATGTCAAATTGCTGAATGAAATAAGAAATTAATATATTTTTTCAAGCTAGTGGTTCTTTGGAGTGAATAATTTAGCGCATTATTGAAGCGAAGCCGATTTCGAATTTTCAGTTTTTAGCTAACTGCCTGGTTGATACATCAATTACCAGAATGATTTCACAAGTCATTAGATCAACAACAATACGGCCTCAGTTTAGAAACATCAGAATACTAATCCACATAGAAATGAAGACGATCAACAGCACCGATTCCAGATAAATTTTTCTCAGAATTTATTGAAACAAAAGCATTCAAAACGATATTACTATTGCCCATGCATGTTACGCTCTACCTAATGTTTCTTGTATAAGGAATAGTTATAAAGTTTTAATCATCAGTTGGAAAAACAAAGTTACATTGTTATTTTCTTTTGTTTGTTTGCAAATACGGATCTGCAGTCCTTTTACACATCATAGTATAGGAGGAGTACCGAAACAAAGTGGCACAGCCCACTTATAAAGTGTAATATCGTGAGGTAATTCGTTTTTGACGTTCACGGGGGAACAAAGCTGCCGAGTTGGTGGAAACGTAGTTAGGTGACCACGCTACCAATGTTGTCAAACCAGGGCTTAATTTCGGCCAGAACGCACCGGAGCGGTATTCTGCCATCTCCCACGGAACAAGTCGGCACCGAAGATTTAAAATAGTACACTTGTATTAAATCGCAATCTAACTACACTTTGCCACTGCACCGGACCAGTGAACGTGACAATGGGGCATGGAGCGACGTACTGTGTGTGTGTGTGTGTGTGTGTGTGTGTGTAGGTACATACACTAAGACTTTTGTGGTTGGGAGGGGGGAGGGAGATTGTATGGTTGGAGAGGTGCATCCTGGCACCTACGATCTAGAAGAACCGATTAGCAAAAGAGGAAGAACTGGCGCTCAAACGCATATCACAATCGAGACGATATTTAAAAAAGTGAAAAATCAGCCATAGATCAGTTTCCAACATCTTGCACGACATATGGAGCACGGCAAAAATCGCCGGCCACTGGCGTCTGCTGTACAGCAATACTTCAGCTCATTCTGCACAAGTGCACTAGACCCATTTACTCAGGCTGTCTTTTTCTTTTTTCTCACACCCGTACTCTCTTGCTCTCCTGCCATGGAAGTCAGTCAGCCACTGACTTCTTATTCATTCTCTGCCTGAAGAAATCAATGGTAACCAGCCATTTCCATATTGACAATGAAGAAATCTTCGAGATTACATCTCTTTGCCTGGGCACCTCATGTACTGTATTCATGTTTTAGGTGGGCTTTCCCCACGCCATACGGAGCCTTGTTGCTCACGAAGTGTCGTTATTTGTAAACATCTGATGATTCGCAAATGTATCAGCACACGTCTCACGTCTTTCGAAAGACTGTGCTCAAGGCAGCCATAACAGACTGCACATTTGTCTTCCAATGCAGTACCGCAAATCTGCCGCTCCCAACATTTTCACACATACTAATGACTCTAATGGGTCACAGTAACACACGTTACAACAGAATGTATACAGAAAGGATGAATATATACCGTATAATAGTATTTACGATTAGTTTTCAAACAAAATTATACACCTTGCTGTACAATTAATAACTTCTCTTTTCGAGATACAACAAAATAATAAAGGCAGTTCGAACATTATATAAAAAATCAAATTTGAGTAATATTTATCACCTGTATTTCAAGTTACAAAAAGATTTCCTCAGTTATGTTGTATCTCACGTAACCTATATAAAATGTACGTAGAATAAGTTTATAAGCGTTGAAAGAGAAAACTGTAAAAATATGGGGAACCAAATAAATGATAACGTAGTGTATTGATCACAGTGTGCGAGAGACTGATTTTAACCCAAGATTATGAGGACAGATACACTATAACTAGAAAAGTAATACTATAAAATGAAATCAATTTAAACACCAATAAAACGAAATATATGGTAACTGATGGGATAAATGAATATTTAGTATTGGAAGAAGGGGTGGGAAAGGTAGTAGCTACTGCTTAATCTAAATGCCAAGGGGCGAAAATTACAAATGTTGGGGATCAAAATAATGTAATTCGGCTGGGAATAAATATTATTCGCATTAGCACAGATGAAGTGATAGTTATAAAATAATCTTTAAAACAAAAGTTAAGAGCATTACTACAAATAATTCAGAAGTTTGGACAATTAAATAGCAACTAAATCCGAAATAAGTAGTTGAAGATACCGGTTTCTAGAGGTTTTAGGTAATGATGTCAAGAATGGAAAAAATATAAAACGATTTAAACAGAGACAGAGTGAATGTCCAAAATTCAGTTATATATTATATTCGACAGAAGCAACTACATTGGTACTGGCATGTAAAAGGACGAAGGAAGAAATGCTTCGCAGGTGCAAACTAGATGACAAATGATAGAAGAAAATAGGGGTGACTATGTGGTACTTGTGATACATCAGGATTAGCAATAGTATTGGCTGAGAAGTGGCAGTGACTGGGGGTTGTGAGGGTGTATAGGTTTCTCATCATAAACCACAGTTTGTCAATGATAGAATTACAAAGAAAGAATCTGTAATAATTGATAAGGCTCACTACATAATATTGTGTGCACCAATGGTAGAACCTTAACATAAATCTTTAACTACCATACGAGAATACAGCACAGTCTAAGTCAGGAAGGAACCTATGCCTGAAACTCAGGAATAGCGTTAAAGGTTTGTCAAATAAATGCATAATAACTAGCACCAATCCTTAAATATTTAAAATCCACCATAAACGAACAAGATCTAAATAAAGCGAGGAGTACACAGACAGCAGAATTAATTATGTCACGCCAATGCAAAGTGAAACTTCACAGCAAACAGAACAGAATATTATAATAAAAGTTCAGTATTCGTGGTGCCAGACCAGCTAAATTAATCATTCCACACCCCAGCCCACCGATACCACAAAAAATCGAGCATTAAGCAGACATGCTCACACCTCTCAGAGAGACATAACATAATTAAATGATAATATAACGTTAATGATTATTAGATATCCAGGCAGAACCAACTAGACCATAACTCAGTGAAAGCCAGTATAGTCATCTTGTACAGAATCACTGTCCCTGTAACCTGCGTTACACCCATGCCAGTTCCAGTTGTTGTTAGCACAGCCAGCCATCCAGTGGACAGAAAAAACAACAAACTTTCACTGGTCCTAGATCCGCCTTTTATCTAAACATCACAGCGCAAAACCCCTGAACTGTCCATGTTGTTCAAAACATCTATAAATTGTAGAGATCAGTGGGATGTGGCTCCTACAATGCAGGATGTTGAAGCGTGAAGCGTGGTGGTTGGGGCGTGTCGGGCGCCCAGTGGCGCTAATGAGACAGCATTAGCACAAACACATTTACTGTTTGTTTTTACGATTGAATCTTCTCCTCCAAGGCAGTGGTGACGGGAGCAGAAGCAGTATGCTGGATTGGAATGCGCTAATCCGTCCACCTCAGCAATCTCGAGGATGATGGTGAGGTTAGGACTGCCAGCACAGCTGAAGTGGCAACTTGCAAGGCAGACAGCCCAGCCGGTGACAAGCACTTGCCATTTGGCAGCATGATGGCACAGTTCATCAGGGTGCACTCGAGGACATCGAAGATAGTGAACCAGTGAGCTTCCAGTAGCTCTGCATGGGACGGTGATGATTGTCCAAAGTTATGTTATGACCTCTCCACTGGAGGAAGGCCATGGACGCTGTAGTGCACTCACAGACGCAGATCAGTGGGGAGGGAGAGAGAGGGTGTTAGCTGCAACTAGCACACGTCCCTCAAATGGCGACTGTTCGACAATGTGCCAAACACTATCAGTTTGCTCCCAGTCAAAAGGTGGTAGAAGGCTCCAAGTCTTCACATCAGCAGAGGAGAGGACAGCAGCTCACAATGGCTACGTCCAGCAGGCCAGTGTGATTGCTCTCTCGAAGGCAGTAGTCTACGTATTTGCTGAATGGTAGTCAGGTCATCAAGGTCCTGTCTCAGAACTGGCTCATTGCTACTGAATAGAGGAAGGGCTTGGGAGCGTCTTTCAGTTGTCTGGTGGGGGCAACGACTTTATCCCTTAGAGAAGGTGATCAAATGTGACCTGGATTTCTGGGCCTGTCAGCGTCCTTCACTGTGCTGTGGTGTAGCACCCTTTCATTTCAGGCTTTCAGGTCGGTAATTTCTTAAGTGTCAGTGTACTGAAAGTGATTATTGTTTGTGATATACTTGCTGTTACTTTACTGAAGTTGGCAGAATAACGTCATGCTCGCTTCACAGCGAGGTTATACTGCTAAACTGACAGTTCAGACATCTCGTTCGAGTATTGTGAAGTTATGGCCTGGGTTGTGCGCCACGCTATTTGCAGTATGGGGCTCCTGCCTGCTTGACATTCCAATGCAGATGTTGCACATGAGCCTGCCTTGGCTTCGTTCGCCGCTGATGAGGGAGAGACTTCAAAAATTTTGCATTCGTCCAGGATATATTGCTGTGGCGCACAGAGCAGACCCTTCAGACACCAAGATAGCACCAACCAACCCGTACTTCTAGCCTTTGGGACAACTTTTTTTCCAGCTGTCAAATGTCACTCAGCTCCTCAGGCGTCTGTGCTATTCCGTTGCTCCAAAAGTGACTCTTACAGCTTCACTCTTGATACTAACGCCCTCTCAACCAGGATAAGTGCCACAAGCTTGACACTTGAAGTCATGGGACATTTGCATACATTGAATTCAGTGAGAAAGAAGAATGCTGAAGAGTAATAGAGTAACAGAGAAGAGTGGAGGAGGAGGAGGAGGAGGAGGATTACAGACACTTAGTAATGTGTATACATTGTTAAACTAGAAATGAAAAAGATGCAATAATTGATTAAATCTCTGTTGGAGTGTAACAGTAAATCTATATCAAGGGTAGTTGATTTAACTTCCATCGACTTTCTTCCTAAACAGACTGCACTCATTCACTGGTTGGCAATTTCTGGCTTCCAGATTCTCACAGTCTTTTTTAGGAGGACGTTTGACATAGATATCAATAACATGTCTACTTATCTTACTCCTCTGCTAATTTTTGTTGAGAAGATGAACTACGTACTTTACCCTGGAAGTTGTGTTTGATGGGGTGTCTTAGATGATCTGCATAGGTATGTTGCTGAGTCCACATTCTCTGAAAATTCTTTCCAAGGATTCTCAATGAAGCCGAAACTGTGCCAGTGAGACTCACTTCATGTATTGAAAACGTGCTGCCGTGTGTGGAGGCGAATAGAAAATGGTAGGGGTCCATTAATCATTGTCAGTTGAAAGGTATGGCGCCCAATAGTATCCCTCAGGGCAATGGTAGCAAAGGATGGGAACAACAGACGCATTCAGTGTGTATGCTTGGGGGCCTCATTCAACATACTGAAGAGGGTATTCCGACAGCTATCGAGGGAGCAGGGTGTAACCAAGTGCAGATTGTGACTCTCGTTGGAACAAATGGTGCCATCTTCTGGGCTACGAGGTCATACTTGGATCAATCCAGAAACTGGCAGAGAAAGTTGAGAAGTCTGGTGTTACTGACGGAGTTCCACAATGTCCAGAGTTGTT
The DNA here is from genome assembly GCF_023898315.1 of Schistocerca nitens. NCBI lineage: Eukaryota > Metazoa > Arthropoda > Insecta > Orthoptera > Acrididae > Schistocerca > Schistocerca nitens. The sequence continues at coordinate 692,365,224 of NC_064614.1, forward strand.
CCAAAAAGTAATCATGGACCTCTGGTCTTAAATCGGGTTAGAGGATTGAACCAGGGACTTCGAAGGCTGGTGACAAGATAGGCTGTAACTACTTCGACTTGCGCCATATGGTTGAGAACTGTAGGGTCCGCTAAAAGGAGAAAGTGTATACTACACATGAGAGGCTGCTAACCTGATAGCTGACTTTGTGCGGGTTACATAGAAGCTTTTTAGGATAGATTGCTCTCCGTCCAGCCCACAGATGAGAGTATTAAATCCTTGTGATAAACTGCAGAAGCATTCACAACAAAGTACTACCGTTTGAAGCACTCCTAAAAAGCTGTGCAATACACATTATACGCTGGCACGGAAAAGGTAAGGACGAAAGTAACTTTCACGTGATGTGAACCGTACACAAAGACTGGAAAGTTGCACAGGTCACATGAATATTCAACAAAGGTTGTAGGAGTAACCCACTAAATTACAGGCCCATATCATGAACTTCGATATGCAGCAGGATTTTGGAACATATACTGTGTTCGAACATTATGAATTACCTTGAAGAAAACGGTCTTTTGACACATAATCAACATGGATTTGAAAAACATCGTTCTTGTGAAACACAACTAGTTCTTTACTCGCATGCAGTGTTGAGTGTTATTGACAAGGTATTTCCGTATTTCTGGATTTCCAGAAGACTTTTGATACTGTACCACACAAACAGCTTGTAGTGAAATTGCGTGCTTACGGAATATCGTCTCAGTTATGTGACTGGATTCGTGATTTCCTGTCAGAGAGGTCACAGTTCGTAGTAACTGACGGAAAGTCATCGAGTAAAACAGATGTGAATTCTGCCGTTCCCCAAGGCAGTGTTGTAGGCCCTTTGCTGTTACTCTTCTATACAAACAATTTGGGAGACAATATGAGCAATTGTCTTAGGTTGTTTGCAGATGACGCTGGCTGTCGTTTATCGACTAATGAAGTCATCAGAAGATCAAAACAAATTGCAAAACGATTTAGAAAAAGAGATAAAATCTTGCACTTTAAACTCAAAATACAAAATAAAAGTAGCCAGCAAACTTTCTGAAGACTTTGAGGTTAAAACTGGAGTCAAACAAGGGGATTCACTCTCACCAGTTCTTTTTAACATAGTAATCAATAGAATAATTCAAAAAGTAAAGCTACTACAAATTGGAGCACAACTGGAAAGCAAAATTAATATTGTAGCATACGCTGATGACATTGCATTATTATCTGACAGTGAGAATGATTTGAAGCTTCTTACAGCACAATTAATTAAAGCCACAAATGGCACAGGCCTCCAGCTGAATACAGACAAAACAATGTACTTTATCTTATCCCGCTATCCATCAAATAATAATGTACTGCAAATTAATAACACAGCTTTCACAAAGACAAATGAATTTAATTACCTTGGTACAATAGTAACCTCTGACAACTCCATAAAAATTGAAATAGAATCACGAATTCAGAAGGCTAACAAATGCTACTATAGTCTCTTGACAGTTTTCAAAAGCAAGTTAATTTCTAGGAACACCAAACTACAAGTATACAAATCATTGATTATACCAGTACTCACCTATGGATCTGAAACCTGGACTCTCACAAAAAAAGAGGAAAACAGATTAAGAGTATTTGAACGAAAAATTTTGAGAAAAATATTTGGACCCATAAGAGATAGGATCAGTGATGAATGGAGATTGCTAAATAACAATGAAATTTACAAATTATATAAAGACTCCGATATAGTGGCCAAAATTAAAGCCAAAAGACTGAAATGGATAGGGCATGTCATCAGAGCACCACCAAACAGGACCATCAAGAAAGTGACTGAAGAGATTCCCACCGGAAGACGACCTCTTGGACGCCCACGCATGAGATACTTGGACAATATTCAAGACGAAAACTAGGACATGACAGACAGTGGCAAATTACTTGTAAAGACAGAGCAAAGTGGTTCAACATTGTCCATTCTGCAGCAAAAAGCCTTCATGGATTGTAATGCTTAATAATAATAATAATAATAATAATAATAATGGTGAGAAAATTGGTAATTGACCCTAAATAACAAAAAGGGTGAAGTCATCCACATGAGTGCAAAAGGAATCCGTTAAACTTCGGTTGTACGATAAATCAGTCAAATATAAAGGCCGTAAATTCAACTAAATACCTAGGAATTACAATTACGAACAATTTAAATTGGAAGGAACACACAGAAAATGTTTTGGGGAAGGCTAACCAAAGACTGCGTTTTATTGGCAGGACACTTAGAAAATGTAACAGATCTACTAATGAGACTGCCTACACTACGCTTGTACGTCCTCTTTCAGAATACTGCTGCGCGGTGTGGGATCCTTACCAGATAGGACTGACGGTGTACATCGAGAAAGTTCAAAGAAGGGCAGCAAGTTTTGTACTATCGCCGAATAGGGGATAGAGTGTCACTGAAATGATACAGATTAGGGGGTGGACATCATTAAAACAAAAGTGTTTTTCGCTGCGGCGGAATCTTCTCATGAAATTCCAATCACCAACTTTCTCCTCCGAATGCGAAAAGAATTTTTTGACACGGTCCTACATAGGGAGAAAGGATGACCAAGATAAAAGAAGGAAAATCAGAGCTCGTACGGAAAGATAGATGTGTTCGTTCTTTTCGCGCGCTGTGCGAGATTGGAGTAACAGAGAATTATGAAGGTGATTCAATGAACATTCTGGCAGACACTTAAATGTGATTTGCAGGGTATCCATGCAGATGTAGATCTGTCACTGCTTAAAAGCACAGCTCGATGAAACTGCCGGATTTGCGGATTTCGAGGTAATCGTCAAAGAACACGAGTACTATCTTAACGGGTAAAACGTAAATTGTAGTGCCGTCGTGGCTTGGGAGTTGGGGCTGGGTCTCCGTGACTGAAGCCAGGGGCGGCGGGCCTTTCCTCGTCTACGCTGGGTGGACCACTGACGGACGCTCACGCCGGTCAGTGCGTGACTGCGAGAACAATTACAAGCCGCGGACACGCCAGCTGCTCTCCGCAAAGACACGCCGCTGCGTCGGCCACGAACAAATTTATGGTACTGGGGAACTGCACAGCCAACCTGGCCTCTCAATCAGTCGTGAAATACGTCCCAGCGACAACGAGTGCCAAACGAACGGCTTCGCCCCCCAGCTGGCGTTCGGAGTAGCCGTAGTATCTTATTGTGGTATCATACAGAGATCACGTTGCTGCACAAAAGTTGGCAGCGCGTATCATGACGAGACGCGGTTGAAGTTCTCTAAGACTGTAGATACAGCAATAAGGAATAGCTCAGTAGGCAGTATAGTTAAGAGGAATGGACATCTCTAAAAAGGGCCATCACAGAAGCTGGGAAAGAAAACGTTGGTTCAAAGAGGGTAACTGCGAAGAAACCATCGGTAACAGAAGAAATACTTCAACTGATTGATGAAAGGAGGAAGTACAGAAATGTTCCGGGAAACTCAGGAATACAGAAATACAGGTTGCCGAGTAATGAAATGAATAGGAAGTGCAGGGAAGCTAAGACGAAATGGATGCAGGAAAAATGTGAAGACATCGAAAAAGAAATGATTGTCGGAAGGACAGACTCCACTTACAGGAAAGTCAAAGCAACCTTCGGTGACATTGAAAGCAAGTGTGTTAACATTAAGAATGCAACGGGAATTCCACGATTAAATGCAGAGGAGAGAGCGGATATGTGGAAAGTATCCACTGAAATCCTCCTTGAGGGGAAGGTTTGTCTGATGTGATAGAAGAAAAAACAGGAGTCGATTTAGAAGAGATAGGGTACCCAGTATTACAATCAGAAAATTAAAAGAGCTATGGAGGACTTAAGATCAAATAAGACAGAAGGGATGCATAAAATTCCATCAGAATTTCTAACATCATTGGGGGAAGTGGCAACAAAACGACTACACAAGTTTCTGTGTAGAATGTTCGAGTCTGGCGACATGCCATCCGACTTTCGGAAAAGCATCATCCACACAATTCCGAAGACGACAAGAGCAGACAAGTGCGAGAATCATCACACAGTTAGCTTAACAGCTCATGCATCCAAGTTGCTTACAAGAATAATACACAGAAGAATCGTAAAGAAAATTGAGGATGCGGTAGATGACGATCAGTTTGGCTTTAGGAAAGGTAAAGGCATGAGAGAGGCAATTCTGACATTGCGGTTAATAATGGAAGCTATCTCCCCCCCATGAACCATGGACCTCGCCGTTGGTGGGGAGGCTTGCATGCCTCAGCGATACAGATGGCCGTACCGTAGATGCAACCACAACGGAGGGGTATCTGTTGAGAGGCCAGACAAACATGTGGTTCCTGAAGAGGGGCAGCAGCCTTTCCAGTAGTTGCAGGGACAACAGTCTGGATGATTGACTGATCTGGCTTTGTAACACTAACCAAAACGGCCTTGCTGTGCTGGTACTGCGAACGGCTGAAAGCAAGGGGAACCTACAGCCGTAATTTTTCCCGAGGGCATGCAACTTCACTGTATGGTTAAATGATGATGGCGTCCTCTTGGGTAAAATATTCCGGAGGTAAAGTAATCCCCCATTCGGATCTCCGGGCGGGGACTACACAGGGGGACGTTGTTATCAGGAGAAAGAAAACTGGCATTCTACGGATCGGAGTGTGGAATGTCAGATCCCTTAATCGGGCAGGTAGGTTAGAAAATTTAAAAAGGGAAGTGAATACGTTAAAGTTAGATATAGTGGGAATTAGTGAAGTTCGGTGGCAGGAGGAACAAGATTTCTGGTCAGGTGAATACAGGGTTATAAATACAAAATCAAGTAGGGGTAATGCACGAGTAGGTATAATAATGAATAGGAAAATAGGAATGTGGGTAAGCTACTACAAACAGCATAGTGAACGCATTATCGTGGCCAAGATAGATACGAAGCCCACGCCTTCCACAGTAGTACAAGTTTATATGCCAACTAGATCCGCAGCTGACTAAGAGATTGATGAAATGTATGATGGGATAAAAAAATTATTCAGATAGTGAAGGGAAACGAAAATTTAATATTCATGGTTGACTGGAATTCAATAGTAGAAAAGGGAGAGAAGGAAACATAGTAGGTGAATATGGATTGGGGGGAAAAAATGAAAGAGGAATCCGCCAGGTAGAATTTTGCACAGAGCATAACTTAATCATAGCTAACACTTGGTTCAAGAATCATGAAAGAAGGTTGTATACATGGAAGAAGCCTGGAGATACTAGAAGGTATCAGATAGATTATATAATGGTAAGACAAAGATTCAGGAACCAGGTTTTAAATTCTAAGACATTTCCAGGGACAGATGTGGACTCCGACCACAATCTATTGGTTGTGAACTGTAGATTAAAACACAAGAAATTGCAAAAAGGTGGTAATTTAAGGAGATGGGACCTGGATAAACTGACTAAACCAGACGTTGTACAGAGTTGCAGGGAGAGCATTAGGGAAAGATTGACAAGAATGGGGGAAAGGAATACAGTAGCAGAAGAATGGGTAGGTTTGAGAGACGAAATAGTGAAGGTAACAGAGGATCAAGTAGGTTAAAAGTCGAGGGCTAACAGAAATCCTTGGGTAACAGAAGAGATATTGAATTTAACTGATGAAATTAGAAAGTAAAAAATCCAGTAAATGAAGCGGGCAAAATGAAATACAAACGTCTCAAAAATGAGATCGACAGGAAGTGCAAAATCGCTCTGCAGGGATGGCTAGAGGACAAATGTAAGGATGTAGAGGCACATATCACTATGGGTAAGATAGATACTGCCTACAGGAAAATTAAAGAGACCTTTGGAGAAAAGATAACCACTACTTGCATGAATATCAGCAACTCAGACGGAAATCCAGTTTTAAGCAAAGAAGGGAAAGCTGCAGATGGAAGGAGTATATAGAGGGTCTATACAAGGGCGACGTTCTTGAGGACAATATTATAGAAATGGAAGAGAATGTAGATGAAGATGAAATAGGAGATATGGTACTGCGTGAAGAGTTTGACAGAGCGCTGAAACACCTAAGTCGAAACAAGGCCCCGGGAGTAGCCAACATTCCATTACAACTACTGACAGCCTTGGGAGAGCCAGGCCTAACAAAACTCTACCATCTGGTAAGCAAGATGTATGAGACAGGCGAAATACCCTCAGACTTCAAGAAGAATACAATAATTCCAATCCCAAAGAAAGCAGGTGTTGACAGATGTGAAAATTATTGAACTATCAGTTTAATAAGCCACGGCTGCCAAATACTAACACAAATTCCTTACAGAAGAATGGAAAAACTGGTAGAAGCCGACCTCGGGGAAGATCAGTTTGGATTCCGTAGAAATATTGGATCACGTGAGGCAATACTGACCCTACGACTTATCTTAGAAAATAGATTAAGGAAAGGCAAACCTACGTTTCTAGCATTTGTAGACTTAGAGAAAGCTTTTGACAATGTTGACTGGGATACTCTCTTTGAAATTCTGAAGGTGGCAGGGGTAAAATACAGGGAGCGAAAGGCTATTTACAGATTGTACAGAAACCAGATGGCAGTTATAAGAGTCCAGGGGCATGTAAGGGAAGCAGTGTTTGGGAAGGGAGTGAGACAGGGTTGTAGCCTCTCCCCGATGTTATTCAATCTGTATATTGTGCAAGCAGTAAAGGAAACAAAAGAAAAATTCGGAGTAGGAATTAAAATCCATGGAGAAGAAATTAAAACGTTGAGGTTCGCCGATGACATTGTAATTCTGTCAGAGACCGCAAAGGACCTGGAAGAGCAGCTGAAGGGAATGGATAGTGTCTTGAAAGGAAGATGAACATCAACAAAAGCAAAACGAGGATAATGGAATGTAGTCGAATTAAATCGGGTGATGCTGCGGGAATTAGATTAGGAAATGAGACGCTTAAAGTAGTAAACGAGTTTTCCTATTTGGGGAGCAAAGTAACTGATGATGGTGGAAGTAGAGAGGATATAAAATGTTGACTGGCAATGGCAAGGAAAGCGTTTCTGAAGAAGAGAAATTTGTTAACATCGAGTATAGATTCAAGTGTCAGGAAGTCGTTTCTGAAAGTATTTGTATGGAGTGTAGCCATGTATGGAAGTGAAACATGGACGATAAATAGTTTAGACAAGAGGAGGATAGAAGCTTTCGAAATGTGGTGCTACAGAAGAATCCTGGAGGTTAAATGGGTAGATCACATAACTAATGAGGCAGTATTGAATAGAATTTGAGAGAAGAGAAATTTGTGGCACAACTTGACTAGAAGAAGGGATCGGTTGGTAGGGCATATTCTGAGGCATGAAGGGATCACCAATTTAGTATTGGAGGGCAGCGTGGATGGTAAAAATCGTAGAGGGCGACCAAGAGATGAATACAATAAACAGATTCGTAAGGATGTAGGTTGCAGTAGGTACTGGGAGATGAAGAACCTTCCACAGGATAGAGCTGCATCAAACCAATCTCTGGACTGAAGACCACAACAATAACAATGGAAGCTAGACTAAAGAAAAATCAAGACACGTTCATAGGATTTGTAGACCTGGAAAAAGCTTGCAAGGTGTTCGAAATTCTGAAAAAAGTAAGGGTAAGCTATAGGGAGAGACGGGTCATATACAATATGTACAACAGCCAAGCGGGAATAATAATATTGGACGACCAAGAACGAAGAGCTCGTATTAAAAAGGGTGCAAGACAAGGATGTAGCCTTTCGCCTCTGTTGTTCAATCTGTACATCGAGGAATCAATGATGGAAATAATAGAAAGGTTCAAGAGTGGAATTAAAATTCAAGGTGAAAGGATATCAATAATGCGATTCGCTGATGACATGCTGAGTGAAAGTGAAGAAGAATTACATGATCTCCTGAACGGAATGAACAGTCTAATGAGTACAGAGTACGGACTGCGAGTAAATCGAAGAAAGACGAAGGTAATGAGAAGTAGCAGAAATGAGAACAGCGAGAAACGTAACATCTGGATTGATGTGAAGTGAAGGAATCCTGCTACCTACGCAGTAAAATAACCAATGACGGTCGTGGCAAGGAGGACATCAAAAGCAGACTAGCAGTGGCAAAAATGGCTTTCCTGGCGAAAATAAGTCTCTTAATATCAAATGTCGGCCTTAATTTGAGGAAGAAATTTCTGAGAATGTACGTCAGGAGTACAACATTGAATGGTGGTAAAACATGGACTGTGGGAAATCCGCAACAGAAGAGAATCGAAGCGTTTGGGATGTGGTGCTACAGACGAATGTTGAAAATTAGGTGGACTGATAAGGTAAGGAATGAGGAAGCTCTTCGCAGAATCGGAGAGGTAAGCAATATGTGGAAAATACTGACAAGGGGAAGGGACAGGAAGATTAGCACACCTGTTAAGACACCAGGGATTGAGTTCCATGGTACTAAAGGGAGCTGTAGAGCGCAAAAACTGTAGAGGAAGGCAAAGATTCGAATACATCCAGCAGATAATTGAGAACATAGGTTGCAAGTACTACTCTGAGATGAAGAGGTTAGCAAAGGAAAGGAATTCATGGTGGACAGCATCAAACTTGTCAGAAGAGAGATGAAAAAAAAAGCCTGCCTAATATCGTGTAGGGCCTCCGCGAGCACGCAGAAGTGCCGCAACACGACTTGGCATGGACTCGACTACTGTCTGAAATAGTGCTTGAGGGAACTGACACCATGAATGAGCAAGTGTACAAGGGGGTGGAGATCCCAACTGAACAGCACGTTGCAAGAAATCCCAGATATGCTAAATAATGTTCATGTCTGGGGTGTTTGGTGGGCAGCGAAAATATTTAAACTCAAAAGAGTGTTCCTGGTGCCACTCTGTAGTAATTCTGGACGTGTGAGGTGTCGTATTGTCCTGTTGGAATTGTCCAAGTCCGTCGGACTGCACAATGGACATGAATGGATGCAGGTGATCAGACAGAATGCTAACGTACGCGTCACTCGTCGGAGTCATATCTGGACGTATCAGGGGTCCCCTATCACTTCAACTGCACACGCCCCACGCCATTGCAGAGTCTGTGCCAGCTTGAAGAGTCTCCTGCTGACATGAAACGTCCATGGATTCATGAGATTGTCTCCATACCCGTACACGACCATCCACTCGATACAATTTGAAGCGGGACTCGTCCGACGAGGCAAAATGTTTCCAGTCATTAACAGTCCAATGTCAGTGCTGACGAGACCAGGCGAGGCGTAAAGCTTTGTGTCGTGCAGTCATTAAGGGTACACGAGTGGGCCTTCGGCTACGAAAGCCCACATCGAAGTTTAGTTGAATCGTTAGCACGCTGACACTTGTCGATGGCCCATCACTGAAATCTGTAGCAATTGGCGGAAGAGTTGCACTTCTGTCACATTGAACGATTCTCTTCTGTCATCGTTGGTCCCGTTCTTGCAGGATCATTTTCCGGCCGCAGTGATATCGGAGATTTGATGTTTTACCGGATACCTGATATTCACGGTACACTAGTGAAATTGTCGAACGGGAAAATTCCTACTTCATCGCTGCCTCGGAGATGCTTTGTCGCGTCGCTCGTGCGCCGACTATAACTCCACGTCCAAACTCACTTAAATCTTGATACTCTGCCATTGTAGCAGCAATAAATGATCTAACAATATGCCAGACACTTGTATTATATAGGATTTGCCGACCGCAGCGTCGTATTCTGCCTGTTTACATATCCATGTGTTTGAAAACGAATGCCTACAGCAGTCTCTTTGGCGCTTCGGTATAATACAGAACTGAGTTTCTGAGGGCACTCCGAATTTTCCTGCTGCTAAGAATGGAATAGCCGACCATAAGTTACTTCAGATTCATTATCACGGTCTATTTCAAGCAATGATCTGTATCTAAAACGTTTGTGGAATTTTACTTTTCACTGATCGCATTTCACAAGGCCTCATATGTACTTTATCTGCTGAGTGACCCATGTAGCATGCACCCATGTCCGAAGGAACATTGCATCGAACTTTGCAGACACTGTCGAATACAGATACTGCACTAATGTACATCGTCACAAAGCCAAGGCAATCTGTCGAGAAAACTAAAAAAGTTTCTTCCAGTATGGGGATCACATAATTGTGAGAGGACAATGGGTAGCAGTTATAGGGGCATATGGAAGTTTGGGTCTGTCCGTGTAGTGTGCAACAGTTCACCTAAAGCGGGAAAATGGGATTCCAGTCTTGGTCCGGCACAAATTTTCATTTGTCTGCAGTAATTTGTATAGCTGTGGTGGTACCGCATTCGCAATTTGCGAATACATTTCATAATTTAGCAAAAAGGTGAATGGCCTTTCAGATCATGATGCACAAATTTTAACTCTAAAAGATTTTTGTGCTGCAACACATGTTAAATATAGTTATCAACTTCTTAGGAAAGCTGATCCTGTTGCTCAAAAATGGTTCAAATGGCTCTGAGCACTATGGGCCTCAATTGCTTTGGTCATAAGTCCCCTAGAACTTAGAACTACTTAAACCTAACTAACCTAAGGACATCACACACATCCATGCCCGAGGCAGGATTCGAACCTGCGACCGTAGCGGTCGTGCGGTTCCAGACTGTAGCGCCTTTAATCGCTCAACCACTCCGGCCGGCGATCCTGTTGCTGTAGAGACCTTTGTAAACCTTATCAAGGAACAAGAGTGGCAAGATGTTTATAGAGCTGATACAGTAGACGATAAATATAATGCTTTCCTCAAGATTTTTCTCGTGCTCTTTGAAAGTTGCTTTCCGTTAGAACGTTCAAAACAGGGTACTAGTACAAACAGGCAGCCTGGGTGGCTGACTAGAGGGATAAGAATATCCTGTAGAACAAAGTGGCAATTATATCAAAACGTTAGAAACAGTCAAAATCTAAATGCAGCAGCCCATTACAAACAGTATTGTAACGTGCTTAAAAAAGTTATTAGGAAGGCAAAAACTATGTGGTATGCAGATAGAATAGCTAAGCCTCAGGATAAAATTAAAACCATATGGTCAGTCGTAAAGGAAGTGGCTGGTCTGCAGAGACAGGTCAAGGATATAGAATCAGTGTGTAGTGGGAACGTCCGTGTTACTGATAAGTCGCATATATGTACAGTATTTAATAATCACTTTCTGAATATAGCAGGTGAACTAAATAGAAACCTAGTCCCAACAGGGAATCATATAGCGCTCGTAGAAAAAAGTGTTCCGAGACTGTTACCTGAAATGCTCCTCCATGATACTGACAAGAGGGAGATTAATAATTAAATCACTAAAGACGAAGAACTCTCATGGATATGACGGGGTATCTAGCAGAATACTTAAGTATTCTTCTATGTATGTTAGCCCAGTACTTAGCCATATCTGTAACTTTTCCTTTAGGAGTGGTCGCTTTCCTGACAGATTAAAGTACTCGGTAGTGAAGCCACTTTATAAAAAGGGAGACAGGGATAATGTTGACAATTATAGACCTATTTCTATGCCTTCGGTGTTTGCTAAAGTTATCGACAGGGTTGTATATACAAGGTTACTGGAGCACTTAAATTCACATAATTTGCTGTCAAATGCACAGTTTGGTTTTAGAAATGGTTTAACAACTGAAAATGCTATATCCTCTTTTCTCTGTGAGGTTTTGGACGGATTAAATAAAAGGTTGCGAACGATAGGTGTTTTCTTTGATTTAACGAAGGTTTTTGACTGTGTTGACCACAAAATATAACTGCAGAAGTTGGACCATCATGGAGTAAGGGGAGTAGCTTACAATTGGTTTGTCTCTTACTTTAAGAACAGAAAGCAGAAGGTAATTCTCCGCAATATTGAGAGTGGTAGTGATGTTCAGTCCCACTGTTAAGTGGGGCGTTCCCCAAGGGTCAGTGCTGGGGCCACTGCTGTTTCTTATTTATATAGATGATATGGCTTCTAGTATTACAGGTGATTCAAAAATATTTCTGTTTGCTGATGACACCAGCTTGGTAGTGAAGGATCTTGTGTGTAATATTGAAACAGTATCAAATAATGTAGTTCATGAAATAAGTTCATGGCTTGTGGAAAATAATTTGATGCTAAATCACAGTAAGACTCAGTTTTTAGAGTTTCTAACTCACAATTCAACAAGAACCGATATTTAGATCAGACAGAATGGGCATATTATAAGCGAGACGGAACAGTTCAAGTTCCTAGGCGTTCGGATAGATAGTAAGCTGTTGTGGAAAGCCCATGTTCAGGATCTTGTTCAGAAACTAAATGCTGCTTTATTTACCATTAGAACAGTATCTGAAATAAGTGACAGTTCAACACGAAAAGTAGTCTACTTCGCATATTTTCATACGCTTATGCCATATGGTATTATTTTTTGGGGTAATTCTTCCGATTCAAAAAGGGTATTTTTGGCTCAAAAACGGGCTGTTCGAGCTATGTGTGGTGTAAGTTCGAGAATCTCTTGTCGACCCCTATTCAATAGTCTGGGAATTCTGACATTGCCCTCACAATATATATTTTCTTTAATGTCGTTTGTTGTTAGCAATATTAGTTTATTCCCAAGAGTTAGCAGCTTTCACTAAGTTAATACTAGGCAGAAATCAAATCTGCATGTTGAATGCACTTCCTTGACTCTTGTGCAGAAAGGAGTGCAGTATTCTGCTGTATCCATTTTCAATAAGCTACCGCAAGAACTCAAAAATCTTAGCAGTAGCCCAAACACTTTTAAGTCTAAACTGAAGAGTTTCCTCATGGCTCACTCCTTCTATTCTGTCGAGGAGCTCCTGGAAGAGGTGAAAAATTAAGCAAATTCTAGTGTTACATTGTTGATTTTCTTTATTTAAACTTACGAATTGTCGCCTGAATATGTTTCTTATATTTCATTTTATCTGTTTCTACTATCGTGCTCTAATTTCATGTATTGACTCGTTCCATGACCATGGAGACTTTTCCTTAATTTGGTCCCACGGAACAATAAATAAATAAAATAAAAATTTAATACGACTATCGATCGTCAGCAGTGTCTGTTCCTTCGGACAGGCATGTATATCCGAAGCGACATTGCATCGAACTTTCCAGACACTGTCAAATACAAACATTGCACTGATATAGTGAGTATTTTTCCCTAATCCACGTAATGTTTTTCAAACCAATAAATATCTTGTGCTAGACACTTCCTAAAGTAGCCTATGTTCTTCCTCAGGGTTCCAGATGTCTCCATACCAAATTTCATCGAAATCGGCCCAGCAGTTTAGACGCGCAGACGTTAGAGCTAGAGTTAAATTAACATGTATATTATTCGTATGGATACGCACGACTTTCGTTTACAATACTTCGTCATTGGTAAGTGAAATCTGTATATTAGGATTAGTCTTGTCTTTTAATGATGTTGTTTCTTGTATAGGAAGGCAAAATAATTGATCGAGTTATTGTTGAGAAATAAATCACTGATGAAAGTCCAACAGAATATGTTTAATCAGTTTATGTATCATAAATATTTATTCATTAGTCTATGTGACAATGATTTGAGCCAGAATGCTGTAGGCTGTATTCAGATGCCTTATCATTTGAACTACTCTCATTGTATCCCATTATAAGCGTTTTAGCTGACTATATGTGCAATGTGATATGCAGTACTCATGTTACACGTGAACTAAATGTTTAAGACGAAAGGGCGGAGAACGTTACTGCCGCCACTGAACGGAAAATTCAGCTCATCCAAACTGGCCTTTGCTGAAGTCATCGTGGTTATCGACTCTCCCTCTACGAGAGTTGCCCTTCCTGTGTTGCGTGAAATTCGCTTTAGATCTCCGGCCCCGTGCGTAATTACCACCGGCCGTGTTTGAATACAGTGCAATTTCGCCTGCGGAGTGAAAGCCATTTCATTGAACAGCGCACTGGTCTGACCTTGTTTCCCGCAACGCTGCTCTTTGGCGCCCACTCGCCACCATCTGTTCTCGCGTAAGGGCTGCAGACGCAACGGAAAGGAGGCCGCAGGGGTCGTGGCTGCCGGGCGCTCCCTTCCACCGCAATCACCACCGCCTCGGCAAATTACAGTGGAGAGACTACGCAGTAATACATTTTTGCCCTAATTTTTCTCCGTTTCTTGCACCATTGCACCAATACTTACTATTACCGATTTTCGTAGAATCCACAGTTCAGCGCTGATACTCAATTGTCGTTAGTGACGTCATTGTTTCTTTACGGAAACGTGCTACATGAGTGGCTTTGATGATAACCGGAAACAGTTTTTCGGACGCAATGGCAGAAACGCCTTGCATGCAAGGAAATACGTCACCTTATAAGATTTGCTACCCTTATTATGTACCTTCAACTCACAAAAATGTATTACAATTGAAATGGTCAGGATGAATAGGGTACTGAAACGAAATATTGCTCTTTTCGGACTTACTTTCTTACATATCCAACACGTGTATTCCCATAATTAGCGTACAGATCAAATTAAAAAAAAAAAAACAGGAAATCAAACAAAATACAGGGTGACAGATGATGTTTATGGCTCGCAAAGTTATTAAAGAGGAAAGGAGTCAAGCTAAAACTATGCCTCCCGAAACAGGTAATAGCAACAACGCCTTCTGACTATATGTGAGGTACTGACCGAGATTGTGACCCACTAGCTGAACGTCAGTACGACGTAAGTTGGTTGAAATACTGTGCTACAGGTCAGATGGACTCGCTGCAGTGAAGACTGCATCCTCACACAAAGATTGCTAATGGGTCCATGCTGCCGATATGCTTACAGTCCGACGGTTGATACGGAAACCAACCGTAGGTCGCAACTGCAAAGGCTGTGGCCGGTGTACCCCCACGAAGAGATGTGCAGAGAATCATGACAGGTGAGCCGAAAACACCAAGACTCTCCTCCGTGCTGGCTCTCCGCCAATTTGTCGAGCATACAGCGTACTTTGGCAGAACTGCCAAGACCATCCTCTATGGCGAACGTCCACCGAAATTCCCTCCTCGACACCAAATCCATGTAGAGTCGCCAAAAATAGTCCCCTCCTATGGCCAAGTTGCCGACGCCAGTTGTGCCAATGGAATACTTATAACGCCACACAAAAACTCCTGCCTATACGCAGCATAGCGGTATTCCTCCAGTGAGAAAGTCTGCCGCCAAAACCTATGCTCCAGAGCAAATAACAAATCTCGGCACCCATATGTTGGTCAAACACCCAAGATGGACAACATGCCTCCAGAATGCAGGCCGCTGACCACTGGTCGGCTGAAAACCAGGCCGCCGTCTTGGGCCCTGCAGTCCTCACCAAACAGAAAAAAATCTAGTGCCACAACTATTATTGCTAGCGGAAAACACTGTCATTCCCTGTCATACTTACAATTACTTACCCTGATGGCTCGCTACATAGCTGAGATGGCTGCAACGCCTCTGCGGGAACTATGTAATTAACAATGGGAGATAGATGGCGTGCCCGAAGGGTCGCCACCTTTCACTGTCTCCCACTGGCAAGAAACTTGTTCGCTTTGGACGTTTCTCACTTACATTACAGGAGATCAACCCACTCATCACTTTCACACTTCTTCTCTGAACATGTAGGCTGAAAACCATGTAGGAATCTGCAATGAATTAATTCATGGACCTTCTGGTCACAGTAAGTACTCCTAACAAACTTTTCTTTTGTTGACAATTAAAGTTAACATGGGAACACAAACGTAACCAGCAAGGCACCATTCATTCACTTTTTGAGGTCAGTGTTATAATTATTCCAGTACAATCGGACATATTACGTCTACAAAAGTACGGAAGCCCTTTGATGATGCTCTCCCTCTATTTGCTGGTGTCTTATCCCGCGGTTTCGCATGGTCGGCAATGTGAGGATTGGATTTGGCAAGGTTAATGTTTAAGGGCTGGCCAGATGCCCTTCCTGCAGCCACCCCCTACCTCCTGGGACGGAATTAGTGGACCCAGGCTGGCTGCGTCTAGTGTAATCCATGGAATAGTGCGAACGTGTTCAGATGTCTGCGAGTCGTGTAACTGAGGCGGAACGTGGGGACCAGCCCGGAATTTATCTATCGGGAAGTGGAAAACCGCCTAAAAGCCACACCCAGGCTGGCCAGCACACTGGCCCATGTCAGTAATCCGCCGGGCAGATTCGATCTGGGGCCAGCTCGCCTACCCGGGACCAGGAAGCACCGCATTTGCGCTCTCCGCTGAGCTGACGGGTTGACAGTGCTCTCCCTGAAAAATTCAAATCAGTACAAAATTTATCTTTGACTGAAGGTCCTTTCATAGAAAATTCTTGAAACAGAGGCACTACTATGACTCCATTCACCCCCTATTCACACAAATACAAAGAATAGGTTACAAACAGTGCAAAGAATAGTCAATATTACGCTTGAACATTATTTGTCATTGTGTCGCATGTCAGAAGGAAAGCATAGACTTAATAGGTTAAGAGAAAGATTTACATAAGAGACAACATGGTTACATTATACACTCCTGGAAATTGAAATAAGAACACCGTGAATTCATTGTCCCAGGAAGGGGAAACTTTATTGACACATTCCTGGGGTCAGATACATCACATGATCACACTGACAGAACCACAGGCACATAGACACAGGCAACAGAGCATGCACAATGTCGGCACTAGTACAGTGTATATCCACCTTTCGCAGCAATGCAGGCTGCTATTCTCCCATGGAGACGATCGTAGAGATGCTGGATGTAGTCCTGTGGAACGGCTTGCCATACCATTTCCACCTGGTGCCTCAGTTGGACCAGCGTTCGTGCTGGACGTGCAGACCGCGTGAGACGACGCTTCATCCAGTCCCAAACATGCACAATGGGGGACAGATCCGGAGATCTTGCTGGCCAGGGTAGTTGACTTACACCTTCTAGAGCACGTTGGGTGGCACGGGATACATGCGGACGTGCATTGTCCTGTTGGAACAGCAAGTTCCCTTGCCGGTCTAGGAATGGTGGAACTATGGGTTCGATGACGGTTTGGATGTACCGTGCACTATTCAGTGTCCCCTCGACGATCACCAGTGGTGTACGGCCAGTGTAGGAGATCGCTCCCCACACCATGATGCCGGGTGTTGGCCCTGTGTGCCTCGGTCGTATGCAGTCCAGATTGTGGCGCTCACCTGCACGGCGCCAAACACGCATACGACCATCATTGGCACCAAGGCAGAAGCGACTCTCATCGCTGAAGACGACACGTCTCCATTCGTCCTCCATTCACGCCTGTCGCGACACCACTGGAGGCGGGCTGCACGATGTTGGGGCGTGAGCGGAAGACGGCCTAACGGTGTGCGGGACCGTAGCCCAGCTTCATGGAGACGGTTGCGAATGGTCCTCGCCGATACCCCAGGAGCAACAGTGTCCCTAATTTGCTGGGAAGTGGCGGTGCGATCCCCTACGGCACTGCGTAGGATCCTACGGTCTTGGCGTGCATCCGTGCGTCGCTGCGGTCCGGTCCCAGGTCGACGGGCACGTGCACCTTCCGCCGACCACTGGCGACAACATCGATGTACTGTGGAGACCTCACGCCCCACGTGTTGAGCAATTCGGCGGTACGTCCACGCGGCCTCCCGCATGCCCACTATACGCCCTCGCTCAAAGTCCGTCAACTGCACATACGGTTCACGTCCACGCTGTCGCGGCATGCTACCAGTGTTAAAGACTGCGATGGAGCTCCGTATGCCACGGCAAACTGGCTGACACTGACGGCGGCGGTGCACAAATGCTGCGCAGCTAGCGCCATTCGCCGGCCAACACCGCGGTTCCTGGTGTGTCCGCTGTGCCGTGCGTGTGATCATTGCTTGTACAGCCCTCTCGCAGTGTCCGGAGCAAGTATGGTGGGTCTGAGACACCGGTGTCAATGTGTTCTTTTTTCCATTTCCAGGAGTGTAATTAATACAGATTATTTGAAAAACTGACACTCATCGATTGCATTGACATCAGTGCCCTAGGCATGGAGATAAATGTTACAGAAACACGAGGTTTTCGTCACTCATTCACACGACACACAATACGTTTTTTGTATCCCACTTACGTAGAGGTGTTGAAGAAAGTTGCGCCTGGATGCTGTGTCGAAGGTAAAGTGCAGATAGATGGGTAGAGGCAGGATTTTCTGCAGTTGTACCACAGAGCGTGATACATTCGTAAATGGTGCTGGACATCCATCCTTCCTCTGTGGGAGACGGCTCAACTGGACCGTATGGCTCTCGGCGGAGTCGGGGCCGCACATGACTCAAGAAGCAGTGAGGCCGACAACCTGCGAGGCAGCACGGAAGGCTGAGTGTAGGGGCTCGTTCACAGTGGTCTGGCCGAGGGCTTGTTATTTCATTATGACATCATTGGTCTTGTCTGGGAGATTCGTGTTACTTTCAACTGTCGGATGACAGTGAGAAGGAATGTCTCTTGTATGCGCAGGCAGTCGGTGGGTGGCCGAAATAGTTCTTGAGATGTCAGGATACTACCATACAATTTGATAGATGTGTTGATAGTGTTAATCAAAAAAACATCATTATGGCCAATCCCAAGGAGAAAATGGAATACTATCGGAATTCTGTTCCTAGAACAGAATGATCACTTACATACACCCTTGATGTAAGGATGTAATGCTGTGTCTCTCTTCACCTCAGTCTAGCCGCTGTTCTTACACTATGGCAAGAAGCACGGCGCAGTCTTATTGAAGACTTCAACGAAAGATGCCCAATATAGTCATCTCAGTGGTTCGATACGCATGCATGATGTCGTGAATTTTCGCTCAAGAATGGATGATAAAGACAATATGACACCTCAGACCACACCATTCAAATATAAAGTGCGGATAACAGATAAAGATGTTGTCTGCAAAAATGGTTGGAGTTATATGTGACAGATTGAGAAGACTGCAAAATAACTTAAGTCATTGTGGGAACTCTCCAACAGACAATCATGGTAAATATTCCAACCGGCCATGCTAAGGACCAGAACGGCTTGTAAAAGTTATTGAGGCCCATATCATGTACTTCCCTGCCCCGAAATCCCAATACTCACTCAGAGATAATCCTAATAGGTGTTGTTTGCCTGGAGACCTCACTGCGAAGGATATGCATGACGATTTCATTAAAGCCTGCCGAATAAATGTGCCCTACAAACTTTTCTGGCAGATTTCCAAATCTTTCAACAGCTATTTGTCCTAGATATAACACCTGCAAAGAATGTGATTCGCTTCAATAAAAAATAAACGCAGCTTAAAAAGATAAAGAGAGAAAAGCTTTTGAGAAACAGAAAGCTGTTCACCTCAGAAAAGTGGAGGTTTTCTTGGATGAAACAAGAGCATTTATTACGAATTCCGGACGGGAATTGTCAAAACATACAAATACTTGGAAAATGAGGAAAATAAGGGTCCCAATGAGATTATCTCAATACTGGTAAATTTAATAAACAGCATACGACACTCAGAGTTAACGGAGGAGCTGGTTTTAATAAGTGACAGTTGTTCTGGGAAAAAAATTATTGGTTTATTTCCTCTTCAGTGTGATGCAAATTATCAATTTTTTTAAAAGAGTTACGTACATTTTCCTCATTTGTGGTCATAGCTACCTGCCAAACGACCAGGGTTTTTCAATTATTTCTGCTCAAAACAGAATGACTACCATCCTCGACTTTCCTAATACCCGGCATGAAAGGATTCTGAAGGCACCAAGGCGTCCACCTCCATTTTTTGGAAATATTTACCCTTTCAAGGACTTTAAAAAAGCAACCGTCAGTTTAATGCATTTTTTTCATATGGTGACATGGTTGGAGACCGTGGCTGTTACTTGAAGACAAATGTTGGTGGTGTTGAGGCAGCAACCAGCCGCAAATTTATTTTCAGTTCCTTTATTCAAAAGGTACCGTTACCGGTTTCGAATCATTACGATTCATCTTCAGACGGTTTTCATGCTTTCATTACATGTGGTGCGTTTTTTTACAGACTAGTTGTCCTAAAATATAAATAATAAACAATTATAAGCAAGCCACACAAATGGTTGCGTTACAGATTTGCATTGGATTTGACTTACGTGAAATGTGGGTTTGTAGTGTTTGTTTTCATAGTCCAAGAGATGTGAATACATTCGCACTGCATTCTTATCGTTGCACACGTAAATTTTTCTCACTGAACACTTTAGATTTGTCACAGAATAGATTTCTAACACGCACCACATGTTTTGATACATGCAAAGTGCTTACAAACGTATGGGTGTCAAAGATGCTATGATATATCGTAACATTATAAAGATGTCCCATGTTTGGAAAAAGATCATATATTCACCTATGCAACTGAAAAGCCTTTTACACTAGTATAGAGAGATACTGATTTTGTGATTTTTAGAGCGAATACCGTTACATTAATTATAAAGTTGCTCCAATTTTTTTCGAGTACCTTGTAGGTAACACAGTACGTTATTTATTTACATTAGGCATCATGAGAATTGTAGTAACATATAAATTTGCTACTTGATCTGCAGATAGGCGTAGGAATATTATTTGCTTTGGAGGGTGGAAAACAATTTTAGGAAATTTTTCAGGAATGGGGTGTTAGCTATCTCGGTTTGTTCATTAAGGACATAGTCTGGGGTGCTGTTTTGTGTGTGTGTATTTCTATTTCTTCTGATATATTCATAGTGGCTCCTTTTTCTGCAAGATGTAAAATTTTTAAGTTGTTCTCAATGTTTCTCACTAAATTCCAATTGATCCATGATGAGGAGGTCCTGCAGAATGTAGAACATGTCAGAAGAGCAATATGACATGACAAATATTTACAACTGAATAAATAAGCTTATCTACCTTCCACAGATCCCAAGTTGAATGATCGTCATTTTTTTAATGAACACTATATGAAAGAATCATTTTTACAAACACTAATGCACTGTATTTAAAATAAAAAAGTTTTATTTATTTATAAGGTAATAAACATGTATTAGAACTACTACAATACTTAATTACAATGAACATGTTACTGCACTGAAATGGTGCAGAAGTTAGATTGTACTTACACACACACACACACACACACACACACACACACACACATATATATATATATATATATATATATATATATATATATATATATATATATATATATATATATTCCTAATAACACCCTTTGTTTCCTGCCTGAGATATAAGATTTGAACCATTTTGCAGCATTCCTTGTTACACCATAGTATTCTAATTTACTTAAAAGCATATTGTTATTTACACAGTGAAATGCCTTTGACACATCACAAAATATACCAGTTGCCTCCAGTTACTTGTCTAATGAATTAAGCACATTTTTACTGTAAGTGTAGATAGCCTTCTCAATATCAGAACCTTTTAGAAATGTGAACTGAGGCTTTGACAGTATGTTATTTGAGATAAGATAATTATAAAGCCGATTCTTTAATTAACTTTGTTGATATTTCATCATACCCACTAGAAGTTTTTGACTTTAAAGATTTTATGACGGAGATTATTTCTGCTGGGGTAGTGTGGTCAAATTCATATTATGAAAGTTACTTGAAATGTCTGGTCTGAGGTATTCCATAGCAGCATCTACTGAACGTGACAACCACATCTTTTCAATAACAGTTATAAAATGTTTGTTAAAAAGTTCTGCAACACTATACACAACTGTCACCAATGTATCATTTACTCTTAATGGTATTTGTCCCTCTTCATGTGTGGTTCTACCTTTCTCCTCCTTCCATATATCCCATATTGTCTTTATTTTGTCATCTGATATGACTATCTTTTCCTTGTAATATATTTACTTTGATGTTCATATTACAATCTTTAATATTTTGCAGTATTTCTTGTAATACGCTACAGCATCAACATCAGAACCGTTTCGGATTGACGATACAGTTTTCTTTTTGTTTTACAAGACATCCCTATTCCTTGAGTAATCTATGGCTGCTTTGTAGACTTTGATCTAACCTTGGTAAGTTTTGGGGGGAAAACAGTGTTCAAATAAGGTAAGCACTTTATTAGCAAAAGTGTTACATTTTTCATTCATGCCATGAGCACTGTAAACACCAGCCCAGGGAATGTCTCTGAGGAGTGTCCTAAAATAATCAATTTTTGGCTTATTGATTACCCTCTATAGCTCAGATTTAACATATTTTATATCCTGTTCAGTATTAATATTTAACAGAAGGAACTGCACGTCATGGTCTGAGAGGCCATGGAATATTGGTTTTGTGATATAATTTTGCTCACTGGACTTTTCTATAAAGATATTATCAATGGCTGTTTGTGAGCAACTGGCTACCCGAGTGGGGAACTTTACAGTGGGAATTAAGTTGAATGATACTGTTACTAACTCAAATAAGGTCTTATTGGGAGAGTATCTAAGAAAATCTACATTGAAATCATCAGCAACCATTATTTCTTTGTTGTTGCTTGTTAAATGGGCCAGTACAGCTTCAAGGTGCTTCATGAACAGATGAAAGTTACGTGCAGGTGCTCGATATACATTTAATATTATGAAGGATTTTTTGTGAAATACTACTTCTGTTGCACATGCTTCCATATGCTGTTCTAGGCAAAATTTATGAATGTCTATGTTCTTAAATTTTAGACAGTTCCTGATGAATGTGGCAACTCCTCCTTTCTCCATTTCTTCTCTACAAAAGTGAGATGCTAACCTAAAACCTGGAACACTTAAAACTTCTATACCGGTGGTCACATGATGTTCAGAGAGGCAGATTATGTCAGCTGGGTTTGAGGACTCTAATTCATCTACGCAGATAATTAATTCACTAATTTTATTTCTCAGTCCTCGAATATTTTGGTGCAATAAAGATAGCTGACATTTCACACTGACTGAGTTAAAACTGCGTAGAGTTGAAACATCTGCCGATTGTTGAAAATTCTTAACCAATAGCTATTTATGCTGATGTAATGAGCTAGAATTATGTTTTTTTTTGTTTCTTTCTCAAACTGAAGGTTTGTCTCAGTCCTAACCTCTGTTAAAATTTGGTTTCTTTCTGTCCTCCCTACCCTAAAAAAGGATCTTTTCTGAACCCTATAACTACTAGTATTTTATCACTCATGACAGTGTCTCCCCCCTTGGATGTGACTTACGTGAAATGTCGGTTTGTAGTGTTTTTTTTTTTCCATCGTCCAATATATGTGAATACTTTCCCACTGCATTCTTATCGTTGCACACGTAAATTTTTCTCACTGAACACTTTAGATTTGTCACAGAATAGATTTCTAACACGCACTACATGTTTTGATACATACAAAGTGCTTACAAACATATGGGTGTCAAAGATGCTATGATATATTGTAACATTATAAAGATGTCCCATGTTTGGAAAAAGATCATATATATGCAACTGAAACGCATCTACACTAGTACAGAGAGACATTGATTTTGTGAGCTTTAGAGCGAATACTGTTACATTTATTATAAAGTTGTTCCCGTTTTTTTTTCGTACCTTATAGGTAAGACAGTACATTATTTATTTACATTAGGCAGCATGAGAATGGTAATAATATATAAATTTGTTACTTGATGTACAGATAGGTGTAGAAATATTATTTGCTTTGGAGGGTGAAAAATAATTTTTGGAAATTTTTCAGGAAAGGTGTGTTAGCTAACTCGGTTTGTTCATTTAGGATATAGTCTGGGGTGCTGTTTTTGTGTGTGTGTATTTCTATTTCTTCTAATATATTCATAGTGGCTCCTTTCTCTGTTAGATATAAATTTTTTAAGTTGTTCTCAATGTTTCTCACTGAATGGTTTTCTTCAGCAATATGAGCTGCAAATGCAGATTTGTTCAAGTTGCCAAGCCTTAAAGCACCAATGCGTTCTTTGTATCTAACTTCAACCCTTCTGCCTGTCTGTCCAATGTAGGATTTTGGGCATGTATCGCATTTGAGTTTGTATATTCACAATCAGCTTTTCCACAAACAATAAATTACAAAAAAAAGTAATCCATGATGTAAATACCTCCAAGAGTCCCTACGGTAAATCAGACAGGTCTTCCAGTGTCTTAATTTCTTTAGAGCGCTGTGAAATCTGTTCCTAAGTTTCCCGAATTATCGCGCATCCCAGTTCCTGCGTCGTGGTAAGAATTTTCTGATTTTTATGGGCGACTACTCTGGCTATTCTGGCACAATTCTTGGCCACCAGAGGTTCTTTTCTTCATCAGTTGACTCCATTGTAGCAACAACAGCGTCCCTTTTTCCTTTCGTTGCGATCTCTTTTGTCTCGCTTGCTTGCCTCTTATACGTAACTATCTCCCCTAACACATTCTTGATACTTTGGCCTTCGAATTCTGCCACTGTTTTTTTTGTTTCTTCTGCTTCTCTGCGACTTTCTTCTTCTTCTCTTCTCAAAAAATCGAGGATGCCGTGCGTCGGATTGCTACTTTCGATATTTGCTCTCAAGACGGGACCGCCCTTCTATCGTCAGCCACTGACGGGTTTCTGCTGTGAACTACTACATCGACATGACACGCGGCTTCCGTATATCTTCAGATTTGCATTCCCATAATTAGCATAAAGATCATATTACAAATAAACAAACGTGAGACAAGGTGACAAATGATGTGGATGGCTGGCAAAATTATTAAAGGGGAAAGGGGTCAAGAGAAAACGGTGCCTCCCTCAAAATAGTAGCAACAACGCTTATTGACTATTTACGGAACACTGAACGTCAATACGACACAGGTACGTTGAATTACAGGGCTGCAGGTTGGATGGACTCATTGCAGTGAAGACTAAGTCCTCAGACAAAGAATGCTAATTGGTCCGGGCTGCCGATATGTCTGCGGGGGACAACGCTCTCCTTCCCAGAGCAAATGATAAAGCTCAGCGCCCGTCTGTTGGTCGCTTACCTGAGGTGGACAACATGCCTCCGGAATGCAGGCCGCTGGCTGTTGTCCTGCTGAAAACCAGGCAGCCCTCGTGGGCCAACCTTATGGGGAGAGCCACTACCTGCACTCACAAGCAAAGCAGTCACGCTTTTGTAGAAGCCCAGCTGCTTTCCTGGAAGAGGCCACGGCTGTTACTTTTACTTCTGGCGCCCTGACCAAGTCTCCCTGCCATCCTCACCACCACAGAAAAAAGCAAGTGCCACAACTATTATTGCTAGTGGCAAACAAACTCTATAATTCCCTGTCATACCTACAATTACTCGTCCTGAAGGCTCGCTACATAGCTGAGATGGCTGCAGTGCCTCTGCATGTAATTAACAAGGGGTGGTGGAAAAGAAAATATTCTGATTAATTAGAACAGAAATGTTATTCTAATTGTAACTTGTAATTAATTGTAATTATTTTATGTCCATGTTATTGCTTATATACGGTTCAAAATATAAACACGAAATGGATTTAAATGTAGGTTTTAGCAAAGATTGTTGATATGTGGTACTTACTGGAATTAAGGAAAATGAGGAACGGAGGACGCACAAATATATCTTTCGTTTTACACAACCTGTTTATTTAACAATATATAAACTGTGTTTTACAGGTAATCGAAGCATTTAACCATAACATTTTCCTTAACAAAGTGAACAAATTTGCAAAATTCTTTTGACCTTAAACCTTAAGTTGAATAAGCTTTTTTTAATCTTTGCAAAAGAAATCTGAAGTGCTGTAATGCAAAACAGCAAACAATATGGCAATGATTACAAGACGGCCGGACCTGCAGCCCGCCCATTACCGGGTGAAACAGCGGTGTTTACTACCGCGTCTGTCTTATTAAATGCCCTTCTGCAAGACAAGAAAACAGTATAAGCACCATTGATGACAAGAGTGATTCAGTTAAGCAAAACAAATGACTTAACTTTTTATTTGAAAGCTGTATGTCGAAAAGTTCGGGATTAAGTTGCGCACCTGTGCTTAAAGGTTAAACAGATTAGCAAACAATATGACAATGATAAGGCTTACTTCAAAGCAACCAACCTCTTAACTTCAATCGGCAACCAAGGTGCGACTCGACCCCAACCTGCCCCTTCTGACAATTCACTAAAGCCCTGGTGACAGTTGACTGTTAATATTTTCAAAGTTAAACTGTTTGTCAGTTATTAAGACCGCTCTGAAGGAACGTCTTAAAACATCACTTATGAGCACTTATTACAAGAGAACTCACGCGACGGAACCACAAGATCCAGCTAAAATACACCAATAATGACCCGGTCTTTCAAACACGGAAACGAACAGCTTAGTACAACAGGTTGTTCAGATTGTTCAGAGAAATGCAATTACAATCGAAGAATTGAACCGGTTAACAGCTAAATCTAACCACAAGGTCCCTCCTTCGTTTAACGGCAACCTGTGCCTCAGTACAATTATTCCGGCTGTATTTACGACCGAGAGCTGATTAACTAGAACATTAATGATCGGGTACAAAACAGAAAGGAAAGGCAATATAATAGCGGGACAAATTTTCAAACGACAGCTAGTGTCTTAGTACAATACTACTGCCTATATTTACGACCAAAGAACCGACCGAGCAAAACTTTGAGGGTCGAGTGCAAAGCAGAAAATAATGAAGAGGATTACAGAATGTTACTCCCCTTTATCAGCAAGCAGTTCCATGGATCCACGGTGCGTCGCAACTGTTACTGAGTGGTGCTGATGAAAGCCAGGCAGAAGAGGGCAGCCGAGCCACGAGCGGTCGTCCGACACGAATGTTGCTAACCACCCGACGGAATATCGGACTGCTCCTTCTAGTCGACACTGATCTCGGTGAAGTACTCCGGTATCTTCGCTCTCCGCAGCTCGTGGTTTCGGCTGCTCGGACCTCGTGACCACCTCCTTGTCGCGGCGCTACCGCCAATCCCCAAACTTCGTGCCTCCCTCTCGAGCCAGCGAACCCCGTATATACGAGGGGCGTTCAGAAAGTAAGCTCCGATCGGTCGCGAAATGGAAACGACTATGAAAATCCGATAAAGCTTTGCACAGATGTGTTGGGTAGTGTCTCTAGTATAACCCCAGTTAGCATCACGTCGCTCTTCTCATTTCTGAGCTCGCAGTGAGTGCGTAAAGATGTCTAGAAAATAGTGTCTGCCGCCAAGTACGAGGGCCTGGTGAGAAATTTCGCCTGAAGCTATGCAGCTAACATTACATAACTGTCGTGCTGTTTCTTCTTCAAGACAATTCTCAGCCGCATTCTGCAGGGGCAATGAAGATGCTCCTGCATCGTTTTCAAATGGAAATGTGAGATTACCCACAATACAGTCCGCAATTGTCTCCCCCTGAGTTTCATCTCTGGTCACATGAACCGCTGTCTTTGAAGACAACATTTTGACACAGACAACGAGGTGTAGGCCAGCGTGGAGAATTGGCGGAAAGCACTGGCGGCTGCCTTCTATGATGAGGCTATTGAAAAGTTGCTACAACGCTATGACAAAAGTCTAAGTCAGAACGGCGACTAAGTAGAGAAGTAGCTGAAAGGTGTAGCTAATTGTTACAAGTAAAACATTTCTGATGTTCACTGTGGTTTCAATTTGGCAATCAATCGGAGCTTACTTTCTGAACAGGCCTCGTATATCGGCAAGAAAAGACCTTCTAACGACACAACCCACCGATACCAACTTTTCCTCATAGATATTGGCAATGGGTCAGCAAGAGGGATAGTCGATACTACACCTGACCCAGTGACGCGAGACAGAATAGTCTACAGATACAATCGCTCCACGGCTCACTTGTAAGTTGTGCTTTTGTATCTGAACGCGAACGGCACCTGTGAAATGTCCTTAATACGCTGCAGGTGTGAGTAATGGTGACAACAGTGTTCTACAGGTCAGAGTGCTTTATGTTTGAGCTCAGTGCATTTGATGTGGGAAAATTATTGGTATTCGTGTGGTGGGTGCTTCCATTACCAAGATAGCTGAAGGGTTTGATGTCTGAAGTGACACCGTATCAAAGATTTACACTACTGGCCATTACAATTGCTACACCAAGAAGAAATGCAGATGATAAACGGGTATGCATTGGACAAATATATTATATTAGAACTGACGTGTGATAACATTTTCACGCAATTTGGGTGCATAGACCCTGAGAAATCAGTACACAGAACAACCACCTCCGGCCGTAATAACGGCCTTGATACGCCTGGGCATTGAGTCAAACAGAGCTTGGATGGCGTGTACAGGTACAGCTGCCCATGCAGCTTCAACACGATACCACAGTTCATCAAGAACTGGCATATTGTGACGAGCCAGTTGCTCGGCCACCATTGACCAGACGTTCTCAGTTGGTGACAGATCTGGAGAATGTACTGGCCATGGCAGCAGTAGAACAATTTCTATGTCCACAAAGACCCGTACAGGACCTGCAACATGCAACGTGCATTATCCCGCTGAAATATAGGGTTTCACAGGGATAGAATGAAGGGTGGAGACACGGGTCGTGAACACATCTGAAATGTAACGTCCACTGTCAATGCGAACAAGAGGTGAACGAAACGTGTAACCAATGGCACCCCATACCATCACACCGCGTGATACGCCAGTATGGCGATGACGAATAAACGCTTCCAATGTGCGTTCACCGCGATGTCGCCAAACACGGATGTAACCATCATGATGCTATAAACAGAACCTGGATTCATCCGACGAAATGACGTTTTGCCATTCGTGCACCCAGGTTCGTCGTTGAGTACACCATCGCAGGCACTCCTGTCTGTGATGCAGCGTCAAGGGTAACCGCAGCCATGGTCTCCGAGCTCATAGCCCACGCTGCTGCAAACGTCGTCGAACTGTTCGTACACATGGTTGTCTTGCAAACGTCCCCATCTGTTGACTCAAGGATCGACACGTGGCTGCACGATCCGTTACAGCCATGCGGATAAGATGCCTGTCATCTCAACTGCTAGTGATACGAGGCTGTTGGGAGCCAGCACGGCGTTCCGTATTACCCTTCTGAACCCACCGATTCCATATTCTGGTAACAGTCATTGGATCTCGACCAACGCGAGCAACAGTGTCGCGATACGATAAACCGCAATCGCGATAGGCTACAATCCGACCGGAAACGTGATGGTACGCATTTCTCCTCCTTACACGGGGCATCACAACAACGTTTCACCAGGCAACGTCGGTCAACTGCTGTTTGTGTATGAGAAATCGGCTGGAAACTTTCTTCATGTCAGCACGTTGTAGGTGTCGCCACCGGCGCCAACCTTGTGTGACTGCTCTGAAACGCTAATCATTTGCGTATCACAGCATCTTCTTCCTGTCGGTTAAATTTCGCGTCTGTAGCACGTCTTCTTCGTAGTGTAGCAATTTTAATGGCCAGTAGTGTATATGGCATGCAGGGAAAGCGGAAAAACTTCATCCGTCAAGTCACAATGCGGACGAAACTGTGTGTTGAGTGATGGTGATAGATTGTCACTGAAGAGGATTGCGACAAAAAATAAGATGACAGCAACAAAAATTAGCTCAGAACTGAATGGCGCACTCACGACCGCTGTCAGCACAAAAACAGCGCGAAGAGAGCTCTATATGCTAGGAACTGCAATGCGAGCTGGAATTCCAAAACCACCCTTCAGTGATGTAGATGCCTTTGACAGAAAAAACAAGGTGACGAAACCATAAAAACTGCACTATGGAGCAATGGAGAAATGTCATTTGATGAGATGGGTTTTGTTTCACATTTTTTCCAACTTCTGGCAGAGTTTACGTACCAAGGGTGAAACATGGCTGGCTTCGGTGATCATAATTTGGGCAGCCATATCGTAGTATTCCTTCGGCTTTCCAGTTTCTCTGCAAGGCCGCCGTTACTGGTATGGATATGTGGCTATTTTGGTTGATCAGGTCCGTCTCATGGTACAATGTTTATTCCTCATTGGTGAAGCTGTGTTCCAAGATGACACAGCACCTGTTCACACATCTCGTCCAGGGCTGGTTTTGTGAAGAAGAGGATTAACTGTCTCATCCCCCCAGGCCGCCACAGTTATCAATCTCGATATTATTAGAGTCCTGTGGTCTGCTTTGGAGACAAGTTTCAGTAATCGCAATCCACCTACATTATCGTTACCTGAACTAGTCACTAATTTAGAGGAAAATGGTATAAAATTCATTTGAAAATCATACAGGACCTGTATTTATCGATTACGAGACAATTAGAAGTTATTAGGAAGGCAAAAAGTATGTGGTATGCAGATAGAATAGCTAAGTATCAGGATAAAATTAAAACCTTATGGTCAGTCGTAAAGGAAGTGGCTGGTCTGCAGAGACAGGTCGAGGATATAGAATCAGCGCGTAGTGGGAATGTCCGTGTTACTGATAAGTCGCATATATGTACAGCATTTAATAATCACTTTCTGAATATGGCAGGTGAACTAAATAGAAACCTAGTCCCAACAGGGAATCATATAGCGCTCGTAGAAAAAAGTGTTCCGAGACTGTTACCTGAAATGCTCCTCCATGATACTGACAAGAGGGAGAGTGAGTTAATAATTAAATCACTAAAGACGAAGAACTCTCATGGATATGACGGGGTATCTAGCAGAATACTTTAGTATTGTTCTATGTATGTTAGCCCAGTACTTAGCCATATCTGTAACTTTTCCTTTAGGAGTGGTCGGTTTCCTGACCGACTAAAGTACTCGGTTGTGAAGCCACTTTATAAAAGGGGAGACATTGATAATGTTGACAATTATAGACCTATTTCTATGCCATCGGTGTTTGCTAAAGTTATCGACAGGGTTGTATATACAAGGTTACTGGAGCATTTAAATTCACGTAATTTGATGTCAAATGTACGGTTTGGTTTTAGAAATGGTTTAACAACTGAAAATGCTATATTCTCTTTTCTCTGTGAGGTTTTGGACGGATTAAATAAAAGGTTGCAAACGATAGGTGTTTTCTTTGATTTAACGAAGGCTTTTGACTGTGTTGACCACAAAATATTACTGCAGAAGTTGTACCATTATGGAGTAAGGGGAGTAGCTTACAATTGGTTCTCCTCTTACTTTAAGAACAGAAAGCAGAAGTTAATTCTCCGCAATATTGAAAGTGGTAGTGATGTTCAGTTCCAATGGGGCACTGTTAAGTGGGTCGGAGCTGGGGCCACTGCTGTTTCTTATTTATATGAATGATATGCCTTCTAGAATTACAGGTGATTCAAAAATATTTCTGTTTTCTGATGACACCAGCTTGGTAGTGAAGGATCTTGTGTGTAATATTGAAACAGTATCAAATAATGTAGTTCGTGACATAAGTTTGTGGCTTGTGGAAAATAATTTGATGCTAAATCACAGTAAGACTCAGTTTTTACAGTTTCTAACTCACAACTCAACAAGAACCGATATTTTGATCAGACAGAATGGGCATATTATAAGCGAGACGGAACAGTTCAAGTTCCTAGGCGTTCGGACAGATAGTAAGCTGTTGTGGAAAGCCCATGTTCAGGATCTTGTTCAGAAACTAAATGCTGCTTTATTTACCATTAGAACAGTATCTGAAATAAGTGACAGTTCAACACGAAAAGTAGTCTACTTCGCATATTTTCATACGCTTATGTCATATGGTATTATTTTTTGGGGTAATTCTTCCGATTCAAAAAGGGTGTTTTTGGCTCAAAAACGGGCTGTTCGAGCTATGTGTGGTGTAAGTTCGAGAATCTCTTGTCGACCCCTATTCAATAGTCTGGGAATTCTGACATTGCCCTCACAGTATATATTTTCTTTAATGTCGTTTGTTGTTAGCAATATTAGCTTATTCCCAAGAGTTAGCAGCTTTCACTCAGTTAATGCTAGGCAGAAATCAAATCTGCATGTGGAATGCAATTCCTTGAGTCTTATGCAGAAAGGAGTGCAGTATTCTGCAGCATCCATTTTCAATAAGCTACCACAGGAACTCAAAAATCTTAGCAGTAGCCCAAACACTTTTAAGTCTAAACTGAAGAGTTTCCTCATGGCTCACTCCTTCTATTCTGTCGAGGAGCTACTGGAAAAGGTGAAAAATTAAGCAAATTCCAGTGTTACATTGTTGATTTTCTTTATTTAAACTTACGAATTGTCACCTGAATATGTTACCTATATTTCATTTTATCTGTTTCTACTATAGTGTCATAATTTCATGTATTGACTCGTTCCATGACCATGGAGACTTCTCCTTAATTTGGTCCCACGGAACAATAAATAAATAATGTCAACAGTTTTCCCACACAGTATTAAACAAGGTAATGTGTTGTGTTTTTGGCGTTTACATATTTTTCTCAACCTCTATAGAAACGTAATACGGTATAAACGGTCAGTTATTTCTTCCGCAATCAAGAATTTTTTAAACTTTGTTCTACATTTTAATATCTCTGGATGGCGCCCCTGCAACCGTAATAGCGCTTCAAATGGAATAATCGAGCAAAATGGAGTTGTTATTTGGACACCTAGCTAATGCTCCATCTTTAACGAACCGGGGTCGACAGAATGCTAAAAGTATAAAAGTCGGCCCGTTTTTTACCACAGAGTGAGGTCGCGCAGTAATTAAGACATTCGGCTCACATTCGGGACGATGGTGTCTCAGATATATATACCCGCCGATTCCTTTTCAAGGAACCAACCTGACAATTTATTTTAAGCAATTCAGGGAAACAGTTGCATGGTCAGATATATATAGGAACCAACCTGACAATTTATTTTAAGCAATTCAGGGAAACAGTTGCATGGTCAGATATATATATCTGGCCATGCAACTGTTTCCCTGAATTGCTTAAAATAAATTGTCAGGTTGGTTCCTTGAAAAGGAATCCGCAGGTTGGTAAACACGTATACTTCCTTCAGGAAGTCGTGTACTATCTGTTCTAAAAAATACAGTAATTAATTCTCGAGCTGCAGAAACCAAATGTAGACCTTATTTGAACCCAACAGAGTGTCACTGGAATTAGTGGAAATTAAAACTTTAAGGGTACAGTTTTTTCAGGGAGAGAGATGCGGTCATTTGTTCGGACTTATTCATTGCGCCATGTCTCCCTCTGTAGTCAGCGCTGACAACAAAAAGTGGACTCAGCTCTGTTAATGTCAGCTACTGCAAAGTGTGTCACAGCGAAAGTTTGAATCTTAGGTCGAACAGGTGTCGGCCAGTTTTAATCTTCTGGTGCAAAAAAGCTACTGAACAAGTTCTGCCTCAGTACCTGGAGAAAGGGAATGGGGTTTAGAGACGCACGACTAGTTATAAGTGATAATATTAACAGTGACGAACTTAAAAAAAATAATCACATAGTAAAGATATAAATATGTCGAAAATTTAAGCCTAATCGGGAATAAGAGAGAATGGAAAGAGAAAAGGTGAGCGTAGACTATAAAACTTCAACAAGACTTCCCTACGAACCGGAACTGCACTATAGGTATAGAGCATCAGGCACATGGTTCAACGTAAATGAAGAAAATGCATTAGACCCACAAAGTCATGGTTGTAATGATGATAATTATTGGTTTTAATGGTGTGTTCATTAGTCCCCTTGTCTTTGGGATGATGAGGCTATTATTTTCCTAGTCCAGAGATAAAAGTATATGTATGTAAGAGGTGGCCCTACCAGGGAATGCAGCGGGATGCATCGTTTTCGGGTGAGGGCTGCAGGGTGGCGGTGTACGTTGTGTGTACGATCCAGTATGTATTTGCACTCAAATTTATATTTCACTGATTTTATTTTATGTACAAACATTGGCGACAATTCGAGTGAGCTATTGGGCCCTTCTAACGAAGGATTATCAAGGATTCAGCAAGTGAAGCATATTTTCTGAAATGCTGAATTATATGTTATAGTGTTGTTTCCTTAGAATTCTTGAGAACAAGGTACTGTGATATTAACAATGATTCAACGGCAGTTTCCGCAAATATAACTTTTATTTTATTTATTTATTTCCCCTAACCGGTTTAGGACCCTCAGACCCTCTCTTGCATTGAACCAGTATATTTTCGTCGTATTGTACTGTCGACGGCGTTAAGAACAGCACCGGTTTGCGTTGATAGTCAAAGCTGCACGGTCTGCTGTCGTACCTTATTATTGCAGCTGAGACTTCCCGTAGATGCCCCAAGCATTATTCACTCTTCAAACTCTGTTTGGAAGTTCGCATCTGGAAGCTATTTTCCCACAGGGAATGGCTTGGGAATGCAGAGTTACCAGAAAAAGGATTATGCTACTATTACTTCCCTCTTTGTACATTTTGGCACATTGCAGAGCTTTCCCGCCGTAGACGTTTCCCAACAAAATAACGAAAGCTTATTTGTCGTGCATCAGTATCCACAACTAGGCATTAGAAACGTTTTGAAACGAAAAATATGTATACAAAACCGGAAAATATTTTCCTAAACAACAAAATATTTTAATTACACCTGCCTGCCACACACTAGCTGAAGGGATATGTTTATCTACCTCACAAGATGAGCTCGAGCCACGCATCATCTTATCTGAAGGAGAAAGTACGAAATGAAAATCTGTAAGGTCAAATACGTGTTATGGAACACCATCCTTGCACCTGTTACGCGTTATCAGTATGAAACGTCCCCTTTGGAAAATTATGAATGACTGTGCTGGTAAACCTCTTACATCATTTGATATTCAAACAGCTGAGCAAAACTGAACGTACTCAGACATTTCTCTCTTTACTTATTCTGATCAACACTAAACTGACACACAATATTTTTAGCGCAACGCAATCTGACTTTCAATAATCCCTACAAAAGAATGGCCCTGACTAACAATAACCTATACCTTTCATGAATCACTTACCTCACAAAAATCTTCGTTACTCGAAATACTGAAAGATTTCGATAGAGAACAAACAATTTATTTACCTAAATAGTGATCAAAAGTCAACTCTTAAAATGCGAGATTGTTCTGTGGAGTGGAACGAAGTGCATTAAACTTTCTGCAAATACCATAAGACACTTGGTAGGTTTTCTTCGTAAACACGACGCACATTAAAACAGATGTTTAATGGACGTCTTGATAGCATTAGTTTTTTAAAATGACCGGTATCGATTCAACATGAACCATCCTCATATCTGTAGACAACAGCAAAATACCTAACAAATAGTCGACGAAATCCGAAGTGGTGTCATACAATAAAAATATCAAATGTGCGGCAAAGTATCTGATTTTATCATTTACAAGAGTAACTCGTCCAACTATCAGCATAATTTACATGCTACACACAGGATGAAATAGTGGTTTGGTACAGTGCATGTTATTAATATAGCCCGTAAGGCTACTGGCGACAGTTGGCGCAATGTACCGAAACGGGTAAGTTCAATAAATTGATGCACTCAAGAAGGACGATAAAAAATCTGTTTTACAACCTATGATTGCGGATTTCCTCCACGGACATCGTCTCAATTTTGGCAAACGACAAGCACTACCTACAAACAGTTATAACTACAGTTATGGTAAGAAACTGAGTAAGCTGAGATTATTCTGTAATGAACCAATGACAGTGTTGGAGCACAGAGTTGAACTAATCACTAGTCGACATCGTGTGAAAGTTTGTTGCTCGAGTTCACATGCAGGCTGTATACGGCTCGAACGAGGAATGTGGTTTACCACAGGAGGTGATAGTGTGGACCATTCTTAAGGCAAAGCATCCGATAACAGTATATTTCATTCTCAATGCTTTTCGAGACCCAAAAACACGAAATTCACTACGTTTGGAGTGGCGGATATACCAGTATCTCCACCAGTTTGTTGAGACTGCTGGGTTTTTGTTGGTGCAGTTGATTCATGTATGTTTCTGGCTTCGTAGCCGAACTAGCAATTGCATTTTGCGCACGATTTTTGAATGACTGATCTAACGGTCTTCTTCAGTTGCACAGAAAGCGCAAAATCGTCGTCACAGCCAAAATCCTATAAACGTACTATCACCACATTTTCATTCGATTGACACCTGCTTTTGCACAGATGTGTAACGGTTGAAATCTATAGCAAAGAAAGTCATACAGTGGAATATGGAGGACAATGTACAATGCCTGTGAAAATTTTCAGTTTATATTTAACGCTCATCTTTACGAGTACGTCTACATTGTGAAGCTAAGAAAACCACAAATATTGTATATATTACTTCGTGTAAACTTTGGATGGTTTCGCCGTCAGTCATCTCTGTGATTTTCATAAGAAAATGATCTACGAAGTAAAGGTGTCTTAATCAGATTTCATAACATGTTATTTCCTACATGAATAAGAATGTAAACTTGTAACGTATTTTATCTTAGGCATAGGTCTGTAAAGCTTTTACTTTCAAAAGAATCATTCGAGTTCACCAAGATATGTATTCTACATGCATGCGCATGCAACCTTGAGATACTACTCACAGTTGAGACCTTTATACGTCAAGGGGTATAAGTAAGAAATCGTTAATTTTGAGTAAATGAATGTTTAAAGTTGAGGCACTCCAGAAAATTGCTTTAACAAATTAGGAGTAACTAATAATTTGCTCACTTTTGAAACTTTAATGCTACCTTATGGAGAACAATCAATGCTGAATTTGGTCAGTAATATTTTATTACTAATTAAAGAAGATGGATAACAGTGACATTAATAGGAATACTTTAATGGCAGGTAGTAAGTAGTTACTTGAGTGGAACTTGACTACGATTTCACTCAGAGTTTGTAATATCCTGTACTGTTCATTTTCTGAAAAACAATCAGCTTCTTCATGATTTTGATTAAACGGATTTAATGATTTTGCAGCTTCCTGGTGTGGTAGTTCCTGGTAAAATTCATCATGTACTGGTGGCACAAAGGGAAGTAGAGTTTGTAGCTCCCCGTACATCAGAAGTTGTAAACTTATGTTTTTTATTGTTTATTTCTAGAGCAGGAAAGACATTAATATTTCTGCCGCAACGATGTGCTTTCTTGTTATCAACATCCTGAAAATCTTACATCTCTTCATTGAGAGATTCTTTAAAAGTGCAACCACTGCATTTTTCTCAGGCGTTTCACTGAGTCCTTGAGATAGTTATCGAATCCACTTAGTGTCAGTCATCTAGACTACCTCAAATTTCCTGCTGGCCTGGAAAGTGGGCAGTGCTCCCTCATCAGGCACGAAAATCTAAGGATTTTACTGGCACCCTTCTCAATAGCTACAAGATCTTGGTCGCATTCCATATAGGAAAGACCAGACATAATGAATTAACGATCTGTAGTCTCAGTGTTTATGTTCTAGGTAATGTAATGCCAGGACTTTACAATGTATGTACTTTTTTTCGACCCCCAGCGTTGTTACTAAAATCTGTGACGCCTTAACTGATGTTGGCAACTACTTATATAGTGTAAAAGACAGGAAGCAGTTTCTTGGCATGCACGAGCAGCTTGGCTCTCATGCCAAATGCACATTGTTGCTACTCCAGAGGCTAAATCTTGCATGCAAAAATTGTAATTCCACAGCTGTCCTGCATAATACGCACTGCTGCAAGAAAACACAGGTGTAGGGCATGTGTTCTGCAAGTGAAAACATATTTCTATTTGCTATTTGCTATTTCGAAAATTCTTTTGCCTGTCTTTTGCTTCTCTGTCTGCCTTTGGCTGACGCAAATGTAACTCCTTTTCGAGAGTCAGTGTCTGAACATTTTTACGTCTCCATTAGCTATCAAATTCTGCAACCTGTCAAACGTCAATGGAAACCCAGACTGACGGCAGTATTGAACACAAATCTATAGTAACTCTCTTTAACAGGTTAATTATTTCGTGCACAAAAATCTTTATAGAGCTCAGACACTTTGCCCAGACGTACATTTATTTTTATTTTTTACTTTCAAAACATCGATAACATTAACGAATTGTGCAGGAAATAAAATAATAACAACAAATATAATAATTTTAAATTAAATAGCTTCTGTTAAAGACTCTGCCAGAAAAACAAAGAACAGTTTGCAATCATTTGATAACCAAGAGGTACAAGTGTACGTATACCCTTTGAATTCCAAAGAAAATTAGAGTATGTCTTAGCAATTTTCTTTTCAGTCACTATATGTCAGCACCAGACAGCTTGTTACTTTATCTACTGCCCACGCAGATTTGTGTCTGCGTTAACCATCTACACTTACCTCCAAATTTAAAAAAAAAAAATCACTTTTACCCCTGGGTTTCTAAGGAGATCAAATTTTTCATTTATCTCCCATAGATGTTCAATGTGGTCACGCATGTAGAACTACTACACTCTCTGTTGTTTGACTGTGGCGTCAGAGTTTAACAAGATTTGTTTGAAGGAAAAGCGCAAACTCTTTCAAGAACCCCTAAAAAACTCATACTATGAGGTTAGACAACGTTGGAGGTCAGCCCCCCCTTCACCCCGTCGAAGGTTCGAGTCCTCTCTCAGGCATGGGTATGTGTGTTGTCCTTAGCGCAAGTTGGTTTAAGTAGCGTGTAAGCTTAGGGACCGATGACTTCAGCAGTTTGGTCCCATAGAACTTGCCACAAATTTCCAATTTGCAAGCTCCGTACGCTGTTGATGGTCGATTCATCATTCACCCCTCACTGTTAAGAAGTGCTCTTAACATGTTAGCACAAGTGCGGGGGCACTCCGACCTCTTGAAAAAAGTGATACTTTTTGTTGTGTTGAGCCGGCCGTGGTGGCCGAGCGGTTCTAGGCGCTTCAGTCCGGAACCACGCGACTGCTACGGTCGCAGGTTCAAATCCTGCCTCGGGCATGGATTTGTGTGATGTTCTTAGGTTGATTAGGTTTAAGTAGTTCTAAGTTCTAGGGGTCTGATGACCTCCGATGTTAAGTCCCATAGTGCTCAGAGCCATTTGAACCATTTTTGTTGTGTTGTCATCAACTCAACTTGGTGCACGTTGGACAATCAACGAACGAGCGAGAGAAACAATCGCACCAGGCAGACCCCTAGCCGCTTCGACATGAACCGGCAACTTAAAACTACACGCGAAAAAACCTTTTACTTTCGATACGAAGATTAAAATTTAGAGAAGTGTTTTTTTCCATTCCTGTACAAAATAACATCTTCGTGAATTGCTGAGTGGGAGCAAGGAGTAGGTGTTATTTTATATGCCCCACAGAGCATTAGTGACGTTAGGAATCAGCGTGCAAATGTTATATGAGTCGGATGCGTCAGTCTTTATCCTCCAGCCGATGCAGTATCCAAATGATGAAACAGTAGGCATCTTACTTGTGCTGCCTGGTAATTCAACACTACGGGCTGTCTGGACACATGCAGAACGTATGAGGACGCTAATTTCGTTCGAAATGGAGGACGGGTGTAGCCAGATCTACACTTAACAGGAGTGAAACAGCGTTGATTAAACTTAGTGTCGTTTGAATTGTAGCAGCATCCAGTCCTTCCTCTAACAATAATTATTCAAGAATGTAAATTCTATATCGTTAAATTTGGTTCTCGACTAAGTCTTTAACCTCTTTTCTAGTCTAATTTTGTAGTAGTAGGCTATTAAAACTGCTTAAGTTATAGCCGCTACTAATAACTAATTAACAATAACTGACAGCGATCCATAACATTGCACAAAAACTGCATAAAAATTTATGTAATACAGGAAATCTGGTACTACGAACCGCGAGACTCGCGACTGATTTCACATTACAGCCGTGTTTCGTAACTGATTCTACTGTATATGTTTCTAGTGAGTAAGAATGTAGTGCGAAAGTGCTGTTGAGAATGTGCGCAAATGAATGTGATTTTATCCTGTCTTTATATATTGTTCATAACTGTCGTTGCTGCTGTGAGCTGCATTATAGGAACCGCCATGATCATCGATGGTTTGTCATGGCGATTGTCTCATGGTAGGAGCTATCAAGCGTGGTTAAGAAAACAAATCACAGGTATGTAACATTGGGTTCTATGACTGGTTGGGGCGAGAGGAAGATCCTGAATCAACGAGCACTGCTACGAATATTTCTTTGTTATCAGAAAATCAACGTCTGCTGCTACAAATAATAGAGTTTTAGATATCAGAGTTCACTGTCAAAGTCTGACACAGTCTTTGCCTATTTACAGGCCAGATAAACTGTTACCTTCGTGCTACTGCATTATACAGATAAAAAATATAACACGAAATGTAATGGTAAATTCAGTTAGTGCGAGCACGTTGGTTTCGACATGATTTGAGTAGCCTACATTGGTCTGAACCCTTACTGTTACATTCGGCGATCGGTGTGACAGATAATTCGTGAATATTACATTCCTGGAGGAATAACTTCCTTGATTTTTAAGCTAAGGTGCTCCTTGTACAATAACAACACAGTATCTGTCTACGTGAACACTTGGTACGTGTTATGTATAATTTTGGTATTGAATTTTTGGTAACTGAATCGGTTGTGAGCGACCAGCAATGTTGTAAGCTGTATCGCAGAAGTTAAGTGAGTACCGCTATCTTTGAACTGTGCGAGGGAGCAGCGAAGCAGGCATTGTTTAATTTTGGTAGAGAGAGCAGTCGAAGTTCCGCGGTGTTAAAAGAGTTAAGCTAGTGAGGAAGCTATGGCAATATTATGATTCAAATTTAATGTCTCAGTTTATCAATTTGTTCAATCAATATGATTATGAAACTGATTTGTGAAGAAAGAAATGTAATGGATTGTGAGGTAAATACAATAATGATATTATTTTTCACTATTGCTGCGGCATCGAACCAACTTGGTTATTGTACTGAAAGTTGTCAGGTTTTAGAGATAGGAAAGTGCAGTCTATTGTTTGGATGTTGAGAAGTTCATTAAATTTAAAATCTGCCTTGAGCACTTTTTCTCAATATACAAAAAAAAAATTAAAAAAAATACCGTAGTGCTGTCATTTTTTCGCATATTTCATTTTCTTATCAACCTTTCTCTTACAATTGTTTTTAATGATTCATGCAACCAAGTATGTTCGATCAACAGTTCGATTTGCAATTAACACAGAACTCATTGCACTTCTCGAGTGTCTCTGTGTAGATACAGTAATTTGCAGCTTTAGTATAGCGGTGTGCAAGACAGATCAGTTCTGCAACGCGTTATCCAGATTTGCGCAAAATAGGGGTAAGGAGAAAAGATTATGATTTTTTTTTATTTATTCAATCAGGGCTAACTTACGTTACTCAGAGACAGTTTTTGTGATTAAATTTTGCAAAGCCAATTATTCTAGGTTTCACGTCCAGGTTATTCAGGCAGTTTATACCGCTCAAAATTCTTGTAGTCGGATTGCTAACTTATAGAGTATGAAATACTTCCCTTTTCACTATGACGAATAATTACTTTTACAGTGTAGCTTAGGTTTCACATTACGATAGTACAAGTTTCATTGCGAGAGTTCATTTATTATCAGAGCTCAGGCTTACAATCAGAAACAGAGTACTGCAGTCTATATTTCTATATATTTAGATAACTTTCACAGTGAATTACGTTACTTCAAGCAATTTAATGGAAATCGACTAAGAAACACTACTAACAATCTGTTAGCTATATATCACCTACATTGTTTCCATTCATGACACTATCAAAAACGTTTGGAGTGGATCATATGCCTGTATGGCGTTTACCTTTCAGAAACGTCCATACTACCACACCTTAACACTAGTTCACGTCCTCCTGAAACGCTCTGAGTGGTTTTTTTCGTAACATGAGTTTTGATAATGCAAGAGATACTATCCAGGAGGAAAGACTTCGTAACGGTACGACGTTAGCATGGCAACGTGTCGTAACGTGACAGCAGGGAGCCGGGAAACAGCTGACAAGATAATGCAGGTGTACAACTAAGTCACGCAAACGTATGGCGCACTGTGATGTCCTACGAGGAACACGTGCATATGTTGCATAATACAAGAAGTATTTATTTAATTTGGTTCCTGTTTAATCTAATTCCGAACAAGTCACACATGAAACGTATAGCATACTATTGTTATTGTACCTAAAACTACGTAATGACCTTCGTGACTACATATTTCATAAAACGTTCGATTGGTTAGAGTGATGAATTTATTGAAACCATTCGTCCCATATTGCTGGCCATCCATCAGGAGGGAAGAGATAACTAATTATATCTTTCTGTTAAAAATTTAAATGCATTTCTTTCGTACCTTACGACAGTATCAACGTAAAATGTTGTAAACTGTGATAAGAAGTTATATCGCTGCCATTTGTTTCTGTCAAACGTACATAATTTTGCGCAGATCTCCTTCACATTTACGTATTGCAGGTAATGGTCTGGTTGTTTATGTGTCAGTGATAATATTATCACTTTTTTGTCATGCTTGTTTCTTTCTCAATTTGTAATTCCGAAAGATCATGATTTAAAATATTTAAAATGAAATGCATGTGCAACGTATCAGCTAATTCAATATACATATGAAGCTGTGTTGTAGAAATTTGATATACCCTGAATAGTCTAGTGGAAGAAATCTTAGACTTTTTGAAAAGTTTAATTTAGGGGATATGATTGACAATTGACCACGCATAGTCGATATTGAATAGTATTAGGCTATTTTACCTCTGTATCAGCATGCATTACAAAACGAGTTCGAGAGCAGCAGGGTTAAAATCTTTCTGGACATCCAGATTTTTTTTCCGTGATTTCCCTATATCATTTCAGGAGAATGCAGGAATGATTCCTTTGCAAAGGTCATGGCCCATTTCATGCTCCATCTTTACCGAATCCGAGCGCACTCCGTGTCTAATGACTACTCTTTCCATCTTTCTAGTCTTCAATTGATATTTGTCTATAACAACCAAAATACGACACAGGACTGTAAAATTACAAAAAAATGGTTCAAATGGCTCTGAGCACTATGGGACTTAACATCTGAGGTCATCAGTCCCCTAGAACTTAGAACTACTTAAACCTAACTAACCTAAGGACATCACACACATCCATGCCCGAGACAGGATTCGAACCTGCGACCGTAGCGGTCTCGCGGTTCCAGACTGAAGCGCCTAGAACCGCACGTCCACACCGGCCGGCTGTAAAATTACACGTCATTGTCTTTGATGCTATGTTATTGCGGTTCAACATAACACAAACGACACTGGGAAACAAAATGGTGAACAACCTCCACTAGAAGCCAGC
This sequence comes from Schistocerca nitens, assembly GCF_023898315.1. Lineage (NCBI taxonomy): Eukaryota > Metazoa > Arthropoda > Insecta > Orthoptera > Acrididae > Schistocerca > Schistocerca nitens. The sequence continues at coordinate 692,408,116 of NC_064614.1, forward strand.
GCTGGAGAGCAATGCGGGGCTACGGGAGTGCCACCAAAGATCATTAGTGATTATTGGTCTTTGTTTATATTTCTTTTTGTCTTAGAATGTATGAATTGGTTAGTGTAGAGAAGAAATCTACGAGAATGAAATACTGTAAAACATGTAATAATCACTCGCTGTCAATTGTCAAAAAGGTAAGTCAAAACTGTATTGGTTCATATAAAATGCACTACTCTTAAAAGCTGGTGTGCCGAAGCAATTATATCTAGTTCACCTATAGGAATCAACCAGAGGTGAAACTGAATCAACTATCAACAACTTCACCCATAGGTATGATGAAATATCAAATAGGATTATGTGCATCAGTGCGCCATTAATTAATTCTGTGTTTAGTCACTTATGCAGGTGCCTTTCACAGATTGAAATACTTTATAAAAAGGAACAAAGATATAATTTACACAGTTATCGGCCAGTTTCTTTTCCATATGTTTTAGTTTTTAGGAACACAACGTACAAGAATATTTTCTATAAATAGTGCTGCACAGTTTCAGTGTATTTAAAGAACGGCATCACGAGACAACTAAAAATGCTCTAATGTGTATTTATTTATAGACAAGCAGTCTCGGTCTTTCAATAGGCTCCAAGTTAACTACATGTCAAGATAACGCATAAGAAATGATCTGTAGCAAAATAATAAAAGTGAGCCATTGTATGTAGCAGATAATTGCGGATACCATCACACATGATTAACGGACGGTTCTTTGGTGTCATGTATAAAACTACTGTCAATTGCAGAACCTAAATGAAATGGTTAAAATTACAACTTGTGTAATTATATTAAAACATAGTGTACATATACATACACGTTATTGTATTGAAAATATGTGACATGTTTTTTAGCCTACCCAGTGTTTGTGGAACGTTTACTGTACAAACTGATGTAAACAAAATTAACAAATTTGTGTATTTCTATGTACATGTGAAAGCATTTTAAATGGCTTTCTGTGTCTTATTAATTTTATTGATCGTCAACAGGCACGGGCATAGACAGTGTAAGCAATGCATCTCTGCCGAAAGTTACGAACAATTATTGTAACTTATAAGCAGTATCGCTGCACTTTTATGAAAACAGACATCAACTAATCCCGTTATTTTATGATACGATTTTGTCGGGACAATATGCTGAACACTGCAATGGACAGTCAGTAACTACACCTAGCGATTTTTAGAATGTACAAGATAATGGCTGCATATATAAGTGTGTTAGATTTGTGTATGTCTATAACATGTTTACGTATGTATACTACTTTTTTAATGTCTTTATGCATATTTCAATTTTAACTGTTTCACTTGGATCCTGCAACTGATAAATAATTACCTGCTTGACGCCAATGCGCCACTCTTTAGTCTAATGTAATGTTATCTCTTTCTGCTATATGAAACGGTTCTTCTTAACTTTTTTGACATATAATATTTTTGTTACATTTTTGTAAACATGTAGACGATTTGAAGAGTGTCGCCTGGGTGAAACTAGTTGCCTGTAAATAAATGCACATGAATAACGTTTTGGTGGTTTCGTGACGCCAGTCCTTAAACAAATGTATCCCAGTGCACATAATTTGTTGTCAGACTTGCAGTTTGGCTTCGGAAAAGGAGTAGCCACAAAAAAATGCAGTTTATTCTTTTGTGTGTGAGGCACTACCAGGGCTAAAAGATAGTATTAGGACAGTAGGTATTTTATTCTATTTAACAAAAGCAATTCATTTTGTGGATCTTACAGTACATCCGCATAAACTGAACCATCATGAGATTAGAGAAGAAGTTCCGAAATGGTTCACTTCATGCCTGGAAAGTAGGAAACAGAAGATTATCCTCCAGGGTCAACAGACAGGGAAGATATTTGAATTTGACTATGATAATGTAAAGTAAATGGTGCCACAGTCGTCTGTCCTTGGTCTGTTGCTTTTCTTAATGTGTATTGATAAACTACTACTAAATGTGACTGATAATTCGAAATTTTCCCTCTTGGAAGATGACGTACGTGTGATTGTGAGAGACGTGGAATATAATGTAAATAATGCAGCAAATCCTGCAGTCGAAAACATTAGCATGTGGCTTTCAGAGAAGGTATTGACGCTTGACTGTAATATTGACGTTTGACTGTAACAGAACACAATACATGTACACTGGTATGCAAAACAAGGACGAAAGTAACTTTCGAATGATGTCTCACTGCCAAGTACCATAGGTCGATGAAACTTGTACTATACATAGAAACAAATGCTCAGTATAGTACACAAGGAAACTGAAAGAAATACGCAATGAGACGAACAGAAATTACACTTTTATTCAAATACAGTAATTTCACTGAAGTCACCGCGACTAATGATGATCCCCTGGACATTACAAAAGGCGGGACATGATTCTTAATAGGGGGGTGTGACCACCACGGACGGCAATGCCTGTTCTACAATGCGCTCCCATGCTGACCACAGGTTGGTAAGGAATTCTTGCGGTAGGGCGTTTCAATCCTCCACCAGCGCTGTTGACAAAGTACAATTTTGTCTTTCGTGCATGCGCATGTGCTGCGGTACGTCTCCCCAATCCGTTCTCCTTCTTTCCTCTCCTACTTCTCCCTCGCTCTTCGTCTTTTCGTTTGACCTCCCTCTTTTTCTTTCGCCCGTCGCAATGCTGCCCCCTCACGGAAATGTTGTCCAGGGCAGCCAACCTTTCTGTCATGTCCAAGTAACGCCGGTGAACAGTGCCCTTCCGATCGTTATATCAGCTTTCGATAAAAGTAGATCTAAGCGCCGACATTTACTGAATTTAGTTTACTAGCCCCTACATATGTAGTACATGTACAGTATGTTGTGAAAAGAAATATGATTTTGATGGAACCATTGTACTCTTAACTTTTAGAAACGTGCTTGTTGCAGAAGATGAAAGTCAGGGTAAACTGAATCGGGATCCAGAGGCAAAATAGATGCCAGTCAGTTTTGTCCCACTGAGGGTGCGCATTGTGTCACCGTAGTGGCGATACTGGCAAACGCAGACATTTGACTCGAATTTCCTGCTGGACCAGCCGAAGAACGGGAACTGTTGCAAAACGGTCAGAGGTACAAGGCTGGAAGAAGCAGTCACCGCGTCCTTCCGCGAGGCACAATTTGGCATTCGGCACGCAGTTGTCCGAGGAAACAGTAAAGAATGAAAATGGGGAAGTTCGAAAGGAAATGGCAGGGCAGCCTCGGATGACATTCGTAGCACCGTCTCACTGTTGTGCACTGAAGCAAAAAGAGTGGCTGCGGAGGCGCAGAAACAGCGTGACGCAGGTCACTACAGCCAGGTGACTGGAGCGGCGAACACAATTCGTAACGTTTAAAGGGATGGCCTCACAAAGCTGACACGCACGAGCGCATCTCATCAGAAATGACACTCTTAGTAGCGCTGGAAATACTCCGTACGTTCATCCTTGGTGGCAAATAAGACAGGAACTCAGAACTCGTATTTTTTTGTTATCCCAACAATCTCTTGTAATTACGTGTGAAGTTGGTAGCTTGGTGGGACGAAGCAATTTGCATGTCAAGCCCTACCATAATAATCGCAAGAAAGTAAACTGCCTTCTGATGATGACGGAACTTGATGAATGTGCTACAAATGATGTTCATTTTAACTATGTCTCATTGTACACTCAGACGCTACTAGGGTTGGGCAAAAATCTGGTAACACCTCAAAAAATGTTTGCTTGAACCTAAATGCAAATTCCAGCCATGCCTGAGGGGTTACACTGAAGTATTTGACCAGGAATTGCACTTGTGTTTAGTCCTCAATACACTGCAAGCGTCAGTCGTGGTCAGAACAGCGCTCTGCTTAACTGTGAGTGTATTTTGTCGGAGCTAAGTGATTTTGAACGCGGCTAAATTGCCGGTGCTCGTGCTGTGGGTGCTTCAGCAACAAAGGTAGCCGAACTGTTTGGTATCTCAAGAGCCACCGTAATGAAAATTTACACCGAATACGGGGAAAGTGGAGAAACATCGTTTGTTAAGTGGACGAAACTGTGCGTTGAGTGTCGTGGTAGACGGCCAGTGAAGAGTATGGTGACGAAAAGTAAGAGGACGACAGCTGCAAAACAGAACCGAATGCGAATGTCGCAATCGCGAACCATATCGGCACCAAAACAACAGAAGGAGATGGTTCAAATGGCTCTGAGCACTATGAGACTTAACATCTGAGGTCATCAGTCCCCTAGAACTTAGAACTACTTAAACCTAACTAACCTAAGGACATCACACACATCCATGCCCGAGGCAGGATTCGAACCTGCGACCGTAGCTGTCGCGCGGTTCCAGACTGTAGCGCCTAGAACCGCTCGGCCACCTCGGCCGGCGACAGGAGGAGAACTCCGTGAGCAGGGAAGTGCAGCGCGAGCTGGAATTCCAAAACCGCTCATCGGTGATGCAAATGCCTGTAACAGGAAAATGTGGTGACGAAGGGGTAAAACCAGGACTATGAAGCAATAAAAGAGACTCTTTTGATAGGATGAATCTTCTTCCAATCTGTTTCCAATATGTCGCAGAGTTTACGTTCAAAGAGCGAAACATGGCGGGGTTTCGTTGTTGATTTGGACAGCCATATCACTGTTTCCACGGGCCCTATGGTTACTCTGCAAGGTCGCATTACTGCCAAGGACTGTGTGACCATTTTGGCTGATCAGATCCATCCCGTGATTCAATATTTCTTCCCCAATAATGCTGTGTTCGAAAATGACAGGGCCCCTGTTCACATACCTCGCATCGTCCAAGATTGGTTTTGTGAGCTTGAGCACTAATTGTCGCGTGTCCGCTGCCCACCACAGTCAATATTATTAAGCTATTGGTGTCGACTTTAGAGAGAAGGGTGGGTGATCGCTACCCACCACCGTCGTCGTTGCCTGAACTTGGCACATTTTTGCAGGAACAACGGTATAAGGTTCCCTTGAAAACTACACATGATCTGCATTTATCCATGCCAAGAGGGTTGGAAGCTGTTTTTAATGCCAACGGGTTTCCTAAACCGCGCTCGGTATGAGCAATACGTTGCGTTTTTGGTGTTTCCATTTTTCTGTCCACACCTTGTAAGCTACTGTTGCCTAGAGTTGGAGGCAAGACTGTAGTTTTAAAAACTACCAATGAACGAAGTGGAAGAAAATTTGCGGAATGTAATAAAATACCGCAAGGAATCGATGCTAACGCTAAATTTCACACGGCACAGCCATTCTAAGCGGAACTAAGAAATGCTGGACAAACATTTAATAATACACTACTGGCAATTAAAATTGCTACACCAAGAAGAAATGCAGATGATAAACGGGTATTCGTTGGACAAATATATTATACTAGAACTAACATGTGATCGCATTTTCACGCAGTTTGGGTGCATAGATCCTGAGAAATCAGTACCCAGAACAACCACCTCTGGCCGTAATAACAGCCTTGATGCGCCTGGGCAGTGAGTCAAACAGAGCTTGGATGGCATGACACGTACAGCTGCCCATGCAGCTTCAACACGATACCATAGTTCACCAATAGTAGTGACTGGCGTATTGTGACGAGCTAGTTGCTCGGCCACCATTGACCAGACGTTTTCAATTGGTGACAGATCTGGAGAATGTGCTGGCCAGGGCAGCAGTCGAAGATTTTCTGTATCCATGAAGGCCCGTACAGTACCTGCAACATGTGTTCGTGTATTATCCAGCTAAAATGTAGGATTTCGCAGGGATCGAATGAAAGGCAGAGCCACGGGTCGTAACACATCTGAAATGTAACGTCCACTGTTCAAAGTGCCGTCAATGCGAACAAGAGGTAACCGAGACGTGTAACCAGTGGCGACCCATACCATCACGCTAGGTGATACGCCAGTATGGAGATGACGAATACACGCTTTCAATGTGCATTCACCGCGATGTCGCCAAACACGGATGCGACCATCATGACGCTGTAAACAGACCTGGATTCATCCGAAAAAATGAAGTTTTGCCATTCGTGCACCCAGGTTCGTCGTTGAGTACACCATCGCACGCGCTCCTGTCTGTGATTCAGCGTCAAGGGTAACCGCAGCCATGGTCTCCGAGCTCATAGCCCACGCTGCTGCAAACGTCGTCGAGCTGTTCGTGCAGATGGTTGTTGTCTTGCAAACGTCACCATCTGTTGACTCAGGGATCGACACGTGGCTGCACGATCCGTTGCAGCCATGCGGATAAGGTTCCTGTCATCTCGACTGTTAGTGATACGAGGCCGTTGGGATCCAGTACGGCGTTCCGTATTACCCTCCTGAACCCACCGATTGCATATTCTGCTAACAGTCATTGGATCTCGACTAACGCGAGCAGCAATGTCGCGATACGATAAACCACCATCGCGATAGGCTACAATCCGACCTTTATCAAACACGGAAACGTGATGGTACATATTTCTCCTCCTTTCACGAGGCATCACAACAACGTTTCACCAGGCAACGCCTGTTAACTGCTGTTTGCGTATGAGAAATTGGTTGGAAACTTTCCTCATGTCAGCATGTTGTAGGTGTCGCCACCGGCGTCATCCTTGTGTGAATGGTCTGTAAAGCTAATCATTTGCATATCACAGCATGTTCTTCCTCTCGGTTAAATTTCGCGTCTGTAGCACGTCATCTTCGTGGTGTGGCAATTTTAATGGCCAGTAGTGTATATAATTGGAATTAAAGATTTTCGAGACAAACACGGAAGTGATGAAGAGTAACGTAATGAAGAAAAATTATTTTAGAAATTTCAAAACTGGGAAAGAGACAATAGTACATAAAGTGTAACAGTTATCGAAGCTAGAAATCAAGATTGCACAAGACAATAAAAGCAAAGGAGACCTAAGAAGCAGACTGGTACTCGGGATGGAAGCTGACTTCAGCAAAACGATTCGACTTCTTTTAAGTTTTGAAATGAAGTTGAGATATCGGATCCTTAAAGTGTATGCCCGCACCACGGCATTATACTCGTATGAAAGTAACTGCTACAAATTCGTCGGGCAATAGACTGCGCCGCTCGAACTCACAACACAAATGGCACTGCTAAGAGTATCCTACGACATCCATATCGCTGGCAACGGGTTATACAAAATGCTGGTGACTACTTTGAAGGTCAGTAAAACTGTGAAACACGTATCTATTTTGTACATAAATAGTTGCCACTATTAAAGTTCCTACCCTCGTATTAAGGCTGTAATGCAAATTAAATGGAGGTGCACGGGAAATATATTCTTGAAAAAGAGTGGACAATGAATCAAGTACAGTTTTTCCTGATTCCAAGGGATAAGAAAAGACGGAGAAAACGATGCAGTGGCGGTGGCTAGGTGACACTGCAGAACACGTATGCGTGTATCTGACCTTAATGTGAGGAAACGTCTACAGCAGGCTTTAAAACAGCAGTGGATGTCAGGTGGCTGATGATGGTGGTGAAGAGAGGAGCGTAAGATAATTGTTTACCTAATGCTCTGCTGACCTTCAGAAACTGCCATTGCCCAAAGAAGGAAAAAGAGGAACGAAGGACTAGTCTCACACATCAGACATGAAACACGAAACCTGAAATTTGTTGTTAGCTCTAGTGGCTGCTCTTGACGAAATCGAGACACTTATATAAATGGAAAACTTAATTATGAAAAGTCCGTCTACTGTCTTGTCAACAGCGTTTTTTGTATGCCAGTCTACAGCTTCACAATTAGGGCTTCAGTTCTTATGTAAATACTTTCTCTGCAATTTCAACACGCCAGAATCTGTGCGCCATCTTTGAAAACTGTGTGTGAAGGTATAACAGTGTAAACGACATGTGGGAGAGGTTTTTTAAACGACAACATTTTCGCTATGGTCTGAACTATTTATAACAATTTACAATACCGCATTATCGACTTTTTTAAGTTATTTTCGACTGGTTAAAGTGCTAACAACACAGTAGTCGTCGACATTAGTAAAATAAGTGATGATGATGATGTTTGGTTTGTGGGGCGCTCAACTGCGTGGTTATCAGCGCCCGTACAATTTCCCAACCTTTGCTCAGTCCAACTTCGCCACTTTCTTGGATGATGATGAAATGATGAGGACAACACAAACACCCAGTCATCTCGAGGCAGGTGAAAATCCCTGACCCCGCCGGGAATCGAACCCGGGACCCCGTGCTCGGGAAGCGAGAACGCTACCGCGAGACCACAAGCGGCGGACAGTAAAATAAGTGACAGGATGTGAGCTTACATGGCTCATGTCAGCATTCGTCACATACACCACACCACAAAACTGGATTTGTGGTTTCTACTTACGTCACCAACATATGCCATATTGTTGAAAATAGGTAGGAACTATATAGGCTCATATCATTTTTACTTACTTCACTGATGTTGACAGTTACTGTTTTCAGCACTTTAATCACCTGTAGAAGACTTAAAAGGCCGGAAGTGTAATTGAGGAAATCATAACAATGAGTGCGGTCCAAAGCAAAAATACTGTCTGTCAATAAATTCAACGAGACAATGAATCCAAGACAAATACGTTTGGGTAGTGTGGGAGAGACTTCATTCATTATCTTGTCACAATAAAGAAGAAACCAACAAAGTTCGTAGATACGGTTCAAAAATGGTTCAAATGGCTCTGAGCACTATGGGACTTAACTTCTGAGGTCATCAGTTCCCTAGAAATTAGAACTACTTAAACCTAACTAACCTAAGGACATCACACACATCCATGCCCGAGGCAGGATTCGAAGCTGCTGTCATAGCGGTCGCGCGGTTCCAGACTGAAGCGCCTAGAACCGCTCAGCCACTCCGGCCGGCCCGTAGATATGGGTTTGGTTCAAATAGCTCTGAGCACTATGGGACTTAACTTCTGAGGTCATCAGTCCCCTAGAAATTAGAACTACTTAAACCTAACTAACCTAAGGACATCACACACATCCATGCCCGAGGCAGGATTCGAACATGCGACCGTAGCGGTCGCGCGGTTCCAGACTGAAGCGCCTAGAACCGCTCGGCCACACCGGCCGACAGACACGGGTTTCTGGCCTCCTGACTTTGCAATGAAGGCGCGTGCATAAGAAATGAAGTTGTTACGATGGAGCTGTGACTTCTAAATGTATATTGAAATAGTAAACACGATATTGGAAATACAGTAGAAGGACTTCATTTTCACCATTGGCTGTGTGTTTATTAAACATCCACTATTGCAATTTCGCTCTCATGATCATTTTCAGATGAGTAACAGGTGCTGCACCCACTTGAACATTCGACCAGTTTTAATAAACGTAGAGCCTGTGGTGAAAATGAAGCATCTGAAAAACTTTTACGAGACTGTGAACCCTCAGCAAATACAATTGAGTGCAGTATAATGATTTTTTATCGTTAACTTTTACATGAAACTTGAAGTTAGAAAAGCAGTTGTTCATATCTGTTGAGATACGAAGTACTAACGTGAGCTGATGGATTATGTTCGTTTGACAGTAACAGAACTGGTTATACGTTCCGTTCCGGATCGTACCGTGCTTACCATAAATACCAGAACACGCCTACGGCTTCCGGGGTTCAAACTCCCGTCTGGCCATCACAATTTAGATTTTCCGTGATTTCCCTAAATTACTTCAGGCAAATGCGAGGATGTTTCTTTGACAGGGCACGGACGATTTCCTTCCCCATCCTTCCCGGCCGGCTGAAGTGGCCGTGCGGTTAAAGGCGCTGCAGTCTGGAACCGCAAGACCGCTACGGTCGCAGGTTCGAATCCTGCCTCGGGCATGGATGTTTGTGATGTCCTTAGGTTAGTTAGGTTTAACTAGTTCTAAGTTCTAGGGGACTAATGACCTCAGCAGTTGAGTCCCATAGTGCTCAGAGCCATTTGAACCATTTGAACCATCCTTCCCTAATCCGATGCGACCGATGACCTCGCTGTTTGGTGCCCTCCCCCAAATCAACCAACCAACCGACAGCTTCCGGGTCCAATCTTTGGACGACACTGTCAAATGTCTGTTATTCCAGTGAACCCCAAAGGCAAGAATTACAGAAGTCTCGTCCGAGAGAGAAAGGTCCGCAGTGCCTCATCGACCAATCTCTATCAATAATATAAGACCTGTCTGTCCAAATACGGGAGAGCTGCGACCTACTGCGACATCTCGTTGTGCTGGCTCGCTTCAGACGGCCGTCGTCGAGGTGCCCGAGGAAAGGCAGCAGCCGCCGCCTCGCCGTCCCATTCCGCGCAAATTGCTGTGTAAAAAATTGCCAGGTAATAATACAGGGACCGGTGGGCTGGTGGTGGGGACAGGACATTAAACGTCCCGCAGGTGCAGACGCAAGTGGAGCGGAACGTCAAGCGCTGTGTCCACGTTCAGTGCTGGCCAGTGCTTACTGCCTCGTCCTCTCTCTGCCCGCAGACCAGTCTTCCACGCGGAAGCCGCGCCCAGCTTACACAGAGCCGCGGGCGTCCGGAAGCCTGTCGCTGTCCACCCTGCTCCAAAGCACTACGCGCCATTCCACTCACGCTGACCGCCAACCAGCCACTGTGTTCAGGCACACCACTACAACATCGCCCGCTCCGTAACTGTTATCGAATGCACACGCTAGTACAGAGGAACGCGACACAGAAGTGGCCAGTTGACATTCTCTTGTCGTCCGTTCTTCATCTGACACACACTCTTCCAGACTTCTCCATGCATTGCGGTCTCTTGACACACCTATGCTTGTTGCTCCTGAGTAACTATGGAAGGGGAAGACAGGTGGCGCTGTACGACGCCTCCAGAAAACGTTGGCCATTTCGCGCAGATGTAGCCCCTTTTATTTCTTTATTACTTTTCATCTCATACCCATAGAAGTAGCGTGGGCTATTCGAGTAATGAAGTGTTATAGATTTTTCTGCGAAATAGTTTACCGGCTTGTAGCAGAGCAGAGGAAGTTTCAATCGGGAACATTTGGGAGGAGAATTCCAGTTCTAGCATTTGCTCTACAAACAAGGAAAACGTTCCGACAATCTTGGTCAGAACTGAGGAATGAGAACTATTATATTCTTCATTTGTGAGGCCATATTTTCCGTACTTGCTTCACAATCCAGAGGGTATTTTCGTTCTGTCATTGCAACTAGAAGAAAGTGCATGCATTTTCATCAGACGCGTTTCGCTTTATTGAAGTAATGCATCATCAGTTGTCTGTAATTAAAGATATTTACAATTTGACTTGTTTTTAACGAACTGTTTTTCGATCTTAGAAACAAATCAAATTGTAAATATCTTTAATTATAGACCACTAATGATGCTTTGCTTCGATATGGGGTATCGTCTCAGTTGTGCGACTGGATTCGTGATTTCCTGTCAGGATGGTCGCAGTTCGTAGTAATAGATGGCAAATCATCGAGTAAAACTGAAGTGATAGCAGGTGTTCCCCAGGGAAGCGTCCTGGGTCCTCTGCTGTTCCTGATCTATATAAATGACCCGGGTGACAATCTGAGCAGTTCTCTTATGTTGTTCGCAGATGATGCTGTAATTTACCGTCTAGTAAGGTCATCCGAAGACCAGTATCAGTTGCAAAGCGATTTAGAAAAGATTGCTGTATGGTGTGGCAGGTGGCAGTTGACGCTAAATAACGAAAAGTGTGAGGTGATCCACATGAGTTCCAAAAGAAATCCGTTGGAATTCGATTACTCGATAAATAGTACAATTCTCAAGGCTGTCAATTCAACTAAGTACCTGGGTGTCAAAATTACGAACAACTTCAGTTGGAAAGACCACATAGATAATATTGTGGGGAAGGCGAGCCAAAGGTTGCGTTTCATTGGCAGGACACTTAGAAGATGCAACAAGTCCACTAAAGAGACAGCTTACACTACACTCGTTCGTCCTCTGTTAGAATATTGCTGCACGGTGTGGGATCCTTACTAGGTGGGATTGACGGAGGACATCGAAAGGGTGCCAAAAAGGGCAGCTCGTTTTGTATTATCACGTAATAGGGGAGAGAGTGTGGCAGATATGATACGCGAGTTGGGATGGAAGTCATTAAAGCAAAGAGTTTTTCGTCGCGGCGAGATCTATTTACGAAATTTCAGTCACCAACTTTCTCTTCCGAATGCGAAAATATTTTGTTGAGCCCAACCTACATAGGTAGGAATGATCATCAAAATAAAATAAGAGAAATCAAAGCTCGAACAGAAAGGTTTAGGTGTTCGTTTTTCCCGCGCGCTGTTCGGGAGTGGAATGGTAGAGAGATAGTATGATTGTCGTTCGATGAACCCTCTGCCAAGCACTTAAATGTGAATTGCAGAGTAATCATGTAGATGTAGATGTAAAGCGGGACGCTTCTGGTGAAAGAAATGCATTGTCTTGTAATTGCAACGACAGAACGAAAGTACTCTCAGGAATTATTATAATTTAATAAAAATATTAAGCCCATCGATTTGTGCCTCTGCGGAAAATGCATTAACAGCACATCCCGTTTTCACACTTGAAATATCTAGACGTACATCATGTGATGGGTATGAGTGGAGATATTTCTGTTGGTGACTGATTACGGTGTACTGAACAACATTACAACATTATTTACGTGATTTGAAGACTAATAATTATACACACGTCAAAAAACGTTTTGCATCACCTCGGTTCCGAGAGTTCCCGGACCTGTACAGAAAATTGGAATAGAGATGGTCATAAACATCATTCCATCCTTTTAATTGCTCATGAAAACCACACATTGCATGTTATACCACCATACAGCGAGACCTTCAGAGGTGGTGGTCCAGATTGCTGTACATACCGGTAACTGTAATACCCAGTAACATGTCCTCTTGCATTGATGCATGCCTGTGTTCGTCGTGGCATACTATGAACAATTTCCTCAAGTCACTGTTGGTCCAGATTGTCCCACTCCTCAATTTGCGATTCGGCGTAGATCCCTCAGAGTGGTTGGTGGGTCGCTTCATCCATAAACAGCCCTTTTCAATCTGTCCCAGGCATGTTAGAAAGGGTTCATGTCTAGAGAAATTGCTGGCCACTCTAGTCGAGCGATGTCATTATCCTGAAGGAAGTCATTCACAAGACGTGCACGATTGGGTCCATGAAGACGAATGCCTCGCCAATATACTGCCGATATGGTTGCACTATCGGTCGGAGGATGGCATTCACGTATCGTACAGCATTTACAGCGCCTTCCATGACCACCAGCGGCGTACGACGACCCAACCTAATGCCACCCCAAAACAGCAGGGGATCTCCACCATGCTGCACTCGCTGGACAGTGTGTCTAAGGCGTTCATCCTGACCGGGTTGCCTCCAAACACATCTCCGAAGATTCTCTGGTAGAAGGAATATGCGACACTCATCGGTGAAGAGAACGTGATGCCAGTCCTGAGCGGTCCGTTCGGCATGTTGTTGGGTCCACCTGTACCGCGCTGCATGTTGTCGTGGTTGCAAAGATGGACCTCGAGATGGACGTCGGGACTGAAACTGCGCATCATGCAACCTTTGGCTATTTGAGTCGTAAAACGACGTCCTGTGGCTGCACGAAAATCATTATTCAAAATGGTGACGTTGGTGTCAGAGTTCCTCGGAGCCATAATCCGTAGGCAGCGGTCATCCACTGAGTGGTAGCCCTTGGGCAGCCTGAGCGAGGCATGTCATCGACAGTTCCTGTCTCTCTGTATCTCCTGCATGTCTGAAAAACATCGCTTTGGTTCACTCCGAGACGCCTGGACACTTCCCTTGTTGAGAGCCCTTCCTGGCACAAAGTAACAATGCGGACGCGATCGAACCGCGGTATTGACCGTTTAGGCTGGTTGAACTACAGACAACACGAGCCTTGTGCCTCCTTGTTCGTGGAATGAGTGGAATTTATCGGCTATCGGACCCCTCCGTCCAATAGGCGCTGCTCATGCTTGATTGTTTACATCTTTTAGCGTGTTTAGTGACGTCTCTGAACAGTCAAAGGGACTGTGTCTGTGATTCAATATCCATAGTCAAGTCAGTCTTCAGGAGTTCTGGGAGCCGACGTTTTGCGAAAAGATGTGTGCAGCACTACAAATGGTATGTTTTTTTAGGTTCGTTAGTACCTCCAAGTATATGTGGCAAGAGCAAGTAGTTGATGCGTATCTCCCCCTGGGCAGCAGGTCAAGTGTCAAAGTGTGGACGTAAATCGGTCAGTCAATACTGACAGGAGTAGTTCTCTACGTGGTGCACCTACGGCCGTGCAGAAAACATCAAATCGTAATATTTGTGACGTCTTGTGGCAAGACTGTTCGACGCAGGTAAAAAAACAACCAACACACGTATGTGTGACGTATTGAGGTATCTGCACTTACATCCGTTACACCTTGTATCATTTTCCTCACCGTGGTTTCTGTCCATATATTCGAGCTAATCTCAGAAACTAGTGTAGGAATTCTGATAAGGTTTTCAAAGCTAATCTCAGGAAGTACTATAAGGATTTTGATATGGTTTTCACTACTGGACAGACTGATTCACAAAGGAGGTTAAAGGGCATGAGAGAGACACATAAAGACCGACTGCAGCTGCGGGTTGGCGCCAGATACTGCTACAGGGAGGCCAGCGCGAGCTACCACCGACTTCCTAGACGACCTCAGATGCGTGATGTATCAGATATTAAGCTGATAAGAAGCAGTTTTTTAGTATAGACTTAATGTTTAAGGGGTTTGGAGGGAAAAACGAGTACATATTACACTTGGAATGTAGCTCATGCTCGTCTGGTGATGGAGAGAAGCGGCTGATAAGTGGTCGTAGCTAACTCCCAACTCAGTTGCGGTTGGGCTGACCGTGGCACGTTGGCACTGTAGTCGTGCGACTGGCAAGTGGCCTCAACTGGTGCAAAACGGGCGTTGCAGTCGGGAAGACCGGCAGTCTGGTGTCCCATAGAGTCCATAGTTGCCAGGACGTGTCACTCCAAAAACCAGTTAAATGTGTAATAGATAACGTTCGTGGCTTTTGAGAATATTTCTGGCTTTCACTGATTAAATCATTTAACTTATCTGAAAGCGATGGTATCAGCTACATAAGGACATTCCCTCAATTTTAATCATAACTCTACGTAGCAGCCAATGAACAAAATTGGTGGTACTCCAGACAAGTCGCCCAGCCATAGATACTTAGTGCTACCCTTGTGAAGCTGGGGCAGGTCGGTAGTCGAATCTGATTAAGGCTAGGCTACTTATAAAAATCAGCCAGTCATGTAAAAGGGAATACAGACGTCTAAAAATGAAGCTGATAAAAGTGCGAAATGGCAAACCAAGAATGGCCAGTGGAGCAATGCGAAGTTGTAGAAGGATGCTTGACTGTGGCAAAGACAGATTCGCCTGTAGGAAAATGAAAGAGACCCTTTCCGAAAATAAAAGGACCTGCATGAATTGTAAGAGATCAAAAGGCAAGCCAGTACTAAGTAAAGAAGTAGAGGCTAAAAGGTGGGAGGGATACGTTCCAGGGCTATGCAACAGAAACAAATTTGGAGACATTAACACTAGAAGGACACGGAATTTCGGTCTACCTAGAAGGACCAACCCGTCATTTTGACGGGTACATTTTCATTTGCCGTTTTTTTTAAATTAAACACCATTTAACATACATCAATTTATTTCAGACAAGTTACATACTTTACCAGGATATAGTTTTACTTTTTTTGTAGAATTACAAGGCACAATGAAAATTTTATACCTAAGAAGTATTGAAAACAACAAAAGAAAAGAAACCCATGTGTTTTAACACAAATATCTGAAAAGGACAATATATTCTAAAGAAAACATTTATAGCCTTGATTTTACTCATTCAAAGCCACCTGCTGTGTCGTGGCACCTCACACAGATGTATTCAGCATTGCCTAAACAAGGTCCGCAAACATACATGCCACACTTTACACATAAATACTTGATTCTATTCTTGCCTCTACACCCTCCAATTTGACAAGTCTTCCGAGTGTTGCAGTGTTGTGATACTGCATTAGAAAGAGTATTTTGAACCCTTGTGGCCTTATATGCTGAAGCCAACTCTTGCAAATTTGTATATAAACTGACGTCTGCTTAATTCTTCTCCGCCGGCCGGAGTGGCCGAGCGGTTCTAGGCGCTTCAGTCTGGAACCGCGTGACCGCTACGGTCGCAGGTTCGAATCCTGCCTCGGGCATGTATGTGTGTGACGTCCTTAGGTTATTTAGGTTTAAGTAGTTCTAAGTTCTAGGGGACTGATGACCTGAGAAGTTAAGTCCCATAGTGATCAGAACCATTTGAACCATTAATTCTTCTCCTGTTATTCCCTTATAGAGCACTCAAGCATTTATAGCTTCTAAGTCCAAGAAATTGAAGAACGTGCATGGGCCATCTGCGGCATCCATACTTCACAGTGTGAAGCCGAGCCATTTGATCGATTACGTCAACGCCATACTTTGTGTTATTGTAGTAGGTCACACAATCTGGTAGCTTTTTAGTATGTCGTTCATCGATAGTTACTGTGTCGTGCATTGAACTCAAAATAAGCACATTTTTGTTCTTTTTCCTCTGATAGCATGTTAGTCATGTCACCTGACTTATAGAGAATGGTTGTGTGGAAAGGTGCTACAGCAGATTTTGCTGATCGAGATATTTTCCTTCTAGATTTCTTCACTACGCCTACAATGCTTGTATTTTTACGTTTCAAATTTTCTGCAATGCATTTCGTTGTGGAAAAATTGTCGCAGGTTATGTTTGTTCCTGCGGAAACAAAGGGCTGCATAAGACACGTTACAATATGCACTGTAAGGGGAACACTTGTGGGACGCTGCTCATCTTTGTCTAGGTAAGGAAACCCATTCACCAGATATTTAGAATTTGTATCAACTACAAGCCAAAACTTCATTGCAAATTTGTCTGGTTTATTGCTCATGTATTGAATGAGAGAGCATCTAGCCTTGAATGGAAACAGTTGCTCATCCACAGTGATATTTTCTCCTAGAATATAACACAGCAAGGAATTGTCAATGAAAGGATTCCACCAGGGGTAGCAGGTGCAAAACGATCCGTCTGTAGTCTATGTGAACATGTGTTCTTTTCGTCAAATCGCATAAACCGCAAAATTTCAGGGAACTTATTTCCGCTCATTGCGTTCCGAAAAAATGCTGGTCCCCATGTAGTCAACCATAACATATTCAACGGAAAGTTTTTTGCTCCATATACGCCTCGTAGATACATAAGTGATATTGCAGCTTCTATTGCTTCGACGTAATGGTCCAGTCACCATCATGTAGCTCTTGGCGTGCTCTGTTTTCTGTACACTTCTTTATATTTTGAAGCATGCTGTCATCAATTAGCACTCTCCATGCACTAGAATATATACCTTTCTCGACAAACTTCTTCGGATAGCCTGTAGGTCCCAGTGCCACCTTCCAGATGTTCTGCTGTGGATGTCTTCCAGGAACAGCTTTCGTGGGTGTAACAGTGCATGTTGTTCCATCATTATCTGTCTCACTACTCCCAATGGAAGATTTCCTTCCATCTGAATTTTTCCTTTCACTCTGTCGCGAACGCCTCTAATGCTGTTAGCTGGGGGAAAGCCCACACTGTTGTTTGACGTACCTGAATATACAGTATTTAACAGAATAATTCAGTTGCAACAAAAACAATGAATTTCAGATTATAATACACCAAAACAGAAAACATTTATAATAAATATCAGTTGCGATAAAATATAAAATAGTAATACAACGGAAACACAAAATTAGCTGCTATAGGTAAAGCAACATTGATTTCAAACTTCTCGATTTAC
Organism: Schistocerca nitens; assembly: GCF_023898315.1. Lineage (NCBI taxonomy): Eukaryota > Metazoa > Arthropoda > Insecta > Orthoptera > Acrididae > Schistocerca > Schistocerca nitens. The sequence goes on from NC_064614.1 coordinate 692,425,848, forward strand.
TCTTGTCCAGTAGTTGCAACATCGCTGTGTGAAGAGCCACTGAATTCATTGATCGGAGGGATATATTCCTCATCATCAATGGTGGTTGCAGCGTCATCTTCCCGTAATTCATCAGCCTCACAAACATCATGCGGACCTTCTCCTTCGGATTCACCACCTGCCATTGACATCAAACATTTTAAAATTTCTTCATCAGACAAACCGCGTGTATGAACCGTCATTACGAAACAACTGAAATATGTACAACACAAACTGCGCCACTTCAGCAACAAAACTTCGTTGCTCATCGACAATGGGTCTGCAGAAGACAGTAATCAAATTAGGGTGGTAAACAACAATAGCTTTGGACATGTCCAAAAGCTATTTTTCACATTTCGGTACCCGTCAAAATGACTGATTTCGGTCCTTGTAGTAGGAGTTGTTTGGGTCACTTTTCAGAATGGTCCTACTGGGTAAATTCTTTGCAGACGTCTGCCAAACAAATATTTATGAAAAGTCATAGAAAATGGGACCAGTAGAAGAACCCGTTTAGGAGAAATAAGTGTACAGAAGTAGAATACCCGTCAAAATGACGGATGCGGTCTTTCTAGTGTTAATGTATAAAGGGAAGAAGCAGTAGATGAACATGAGATGGGAGACATTCACTGCGAGAAGAATTTGACAGAGCACTGAAATACCTAAGGCGACAAAAGGCTCGTGGAGTAGACGACATTCCCTCGGAGCTATTGAGATTCTTGAGAAGACATACATAACAAAATTATTTCACCTTGTATGCAAGGTATTTGAGACTGGAGAAATTCCCATCAGACTTCGGAAAGAATGTAATTATTCCAGTTCCAAAAAAAAACAGCTGCTGACAGGTGTGAACATCACCGAAATATCAGTTTAATAAGTAATGGTTGCGAAATACCGACATTATGTACAGAAGGATGGACAAAACTCGTGGAAGCCGACCTCGGGAACATCAGTTTGTGCACCTCGGTCAGTGTAATATAGAGAATGACATTAGTGCTTTAATCTGATTGGATTGCTGACTATTTGCCGGCCGGTGTGGCCGAGCGGTTCTAGGCGCTTCAGTCTGGAACCGCGCAACCGCTACGGTCGCAGGTTCGAATCCTGTCTCGGGCATGGATGTGTGTGATGTCCTCAGGTTAGTTAGGTTTAAGTAGGGGACAGATGACCTCAGATGTTAGGTCCCATAGTGCTCAGAGCCATTTGAACCATTTTTTTGTAGACTATTTGTTTATATACTCATTATATTGTTCTCGTAGTGTCTTTCGTTATAATTTTATTGCACAAGAAAACGAGATAATAAATTAAATAAAAAAATAACAAACAAAATTAAACGAAACTAAAAAAGTGAAAATGTTGTGGTACGTAGACTATACTTACCAAGTCTATGTGTTAGTATGAAACTGTTTTCCCTTGTAACTGTTTCTCATCTACTGAACTCTTCCAAGTCTTAATGGAAGGTTTCCAATCGACAAGTCTGTCTCATCATTTTATGAATTATTGCCTCAGCCCTTCACTTTTGTCTTCTGTGCAGCCACTGAAACTACCAAACATCGAAGAATTTTCCTTGTAACTATCTTTGCTTCAGTTGTAGCGCACTGAACATTCCGAAAATTTTATCTCATTTTACGTTTTAAATATTTTCGCCTCAACGTAGGCTCCCATACACATATTACGAATACTTGTTATTAAAGCTTTCTCTGAAGATCTTAAGTGCAAAGTTATTTCTCGACTATTTTTTTTTACTATTTTTAACCTTTCCATTGTAGTCTACTTGGCAATCGATTTGGATTTTCTAGATTTATCTGACTTTTATAGCTGGCTGCTCGAAACAAAACGCTAGTTTTCTGAAAGTCTGGTGGCCGACCTCCATCTCACAAATCATACACTCCAGTTAGAAAATGTAATAACTTTCACGTTTCTCATGAGCATTTTCAGATTATTAATCTTGATAGTCACTTGCCATCTCTTCCACTTTGCTTCATCTTCATCTGGAATACCAACTGCCTCACTGTTTATCTATTAAATCATTTTTCAGTTTCTATTTTTACCTCACACGTCGTCACTGGACAAGGTGCGTCTATGCATTCTGTTTTAATTGCCTTCGTTGCCATTTCATGAAAATTGAGTTTATTCTGTAACTTAACTGTGTTACTTTCGACCTCGGTCTGATTAATTTTTAACTCATTCATACTGTTGTTTCGGATCTCACTTTTCGCTTACATAGTTTTTTCTTCACAATTAGGCCTAGACACTTTTGTAGCTAATCATCGAAAACTTATTGCCCTTTTCTCCTTACTTTAATTATTTATTGGGTTCGCTAATGCATATTATTTCTTTGGTACATGCCATATACCTCTCTAGAAATAGGCACTGCGTTTTTGAACAACGTAGTCGACGGCATCCTTTGAAATCCAAAATTTGGATCCATGATAACCGACTACTACATCATATTCACGTCGATATCTATTTATGCCTCTGGATGTGTCCCATCATACTTTTTTTCTCTTATGCTTCAAGTGTCTAAAAGTTATGGAAGGTTGTAGAAATCACCGTTGACAGCCTAAGTATGGAAACATTGCAAAGATACAAACAAACCCATAGGTGAGAGGTTTTATTTTGCTGCTAGGAATATATTTAGCTACATGAATAACTAATTTTCTAGATGTGTTTGTGAAGAACCCACAGCGTCATATACGATGTGATCAGAAGTATCCGGACACCTGGCTGAAAATGACTTCCAAGTTCGTGGCGCCTCCATTGGTAATGCTGGAATTCAGTATGGTGTTGACCCACCATTAGCCTTGATGACAGCTTCCATTCTCACAGGCATACGTTCAGTCAGGTGCTGGAAGGTTTCTTGGGGAATAGCAGCCCATTCTTCATGGAGTGCTCCACTGAGGAGAGGTATCGATGTCGGTCGGTGAGGCCCGGCACGAAGTCGGCGTTCGGAAACATTCTGAAGGTGTTCTATAGGTTTCAGGTCAGGACTCTATCAGGGATGTTATTGTCGTGTAACCACTCCGCCACAGGCCGTGCATTATGAACAGGTGCTCGATCGTGTTGAAAGATGCAATCGCCATCCCCGAATTGCTCTTCAACAGAAGAAAGCAAGAATGTGCTTAAAACATCAATGTATGCCTGTGCTGTGATAGTGCCACGCAAAACAACAAGGGATGCAAGCCCCTCCATGAAAAACACGACCACACCATAACACCACCGCCTCCAAGTTTTACTGTTGGCACTACACACGTTGGCAGATGACGTTCACCGGGAGTTCGCCATACTCACACCCTGCCATCGGATTGCCACATTGTGTACCGTGAGTCGTCACTCCACACAACGTTTTACCACTGTTCAATCGTCCAGTGTTTACGCTCCTTACACAAAGCGAGGCGTAATTTGGCTTTTACCGGCGTGATGTGTGGCTTATGAGCAGCCGCTCGACCATTAAATCCAAGTTTTCTAACCTCCCGCCTTACTGTGATAGTACTTGCAGTGGATCTTGATGCAGTTGGGAATTCCTGTGTGATGGTCTGGACAGATGTCTGTCTATTACACATTACGACCCTCTTCAACTGTTGGCGGTGTCTGCCAGTCAACAGACGAGGTCGGCCTGTTGCCTTTTGTATTGTACGTCTCCTTTCACATTTCCACTTGACTATCACATCGGGAACAATGGACCTACGGATGTTTAGAAGTGTGGAAATCACGCGTACAGATGTGTGACACGTTCTAAGTCCGTGAGTTCCAAGTAGCGCCAATTCTGCTCTCTCACGATGTCTAATGACTACTGAGGTCGCTGATATGATCTGGCAGTAGCATAATGCACCTAATATGAAAAACGTATGTTTCTGGGGGTGTCCGGATACTTTGGTCACATAATGTATGTCAGGCTCTCTACCATTTTGACACGTTATGGCATGTGTACGAGCACCAGAGTTAATTTTTTATAACCATAATCTACATGCAAAGCCACAAATCTGCAAGCAGTTTAATTACTGTTTAGAGAAAGTAACAGGGAAAGAGGAAACATACATCACAAGAGGTAGACGATTTAGTTCTGCTAGTTGAAAGTAAGGCTTGGAAGAACTTTTAAATGGAATTATAGCTACTTAGCTTTTAATCTGATGTAAGGACAAACGAATGAAAAGGAAATTAACAATGATAAGGAGAAACGGCATTTTAAACATGAGAGCTGAGAAAGATGCAGAAAAAATAGATAAAATTTACATTTCGGCTATCCTGTATACAAGTATAGACGTGTGTGTGTGTGTGTGTGTGTGTGTGTGTGTGTGTGTGTGTGTGTGTGTGTGTGTGTGTGTGTACGCGTGCGCATAAGCCTCCGAGTTTCTTAAGTGAAAACTTTTAAAGCTTTTTAAATAAAACAAACGTTATTAACACTTTAACATCTTTATCCTTCGGCCTGCTTATTAACAGCCCCCCGCCGCTAGAGGTTTTCACTCTGTAGCGTGTAACATGACGGTGCGTGAGGAGCAGCGTGCTGTAATTTAGTTTCGGTTCCGAAGAGTTCCTCCACATACGGAGCACCGTCTCCATCAGCATGACGATGCCACACCACGCACAAGCGCTACTACATCTGCAATAATCCGACCCCTTGGGTTCACTGTCATCGATCAACTTCCATCATACAGTCCCGACGCGACGTAACGACATCGGATTTTCATCTGTTTCCAAAACTTAAACACCACCTTGGAAGACTTCACTTTGCTAGTGATGGAGCGATGTGAGCAGAGGTGAGGTTGTGGCTCCGTATCTTTGGAGACCGGACTTGTTACTGTAATGTCTCACGATAGTTTTATCATTTACTCAAACGTTAACAGGTTGTATGGGCTCTATCCCAATGTAACCCCTTGTGGTGGTGGTTCGTTTATTTATTTTCATATGGTGTCTTCTGTGATTGCACGTGGGACCCTTACACGATGACATGCTTAATGATTTACAGTGCTTGTGTATTCAAAATATCGAGTCATTGGTCGCAGGGTATCAACTTTCTCTAGTAGTTTGAGTGTGTGCTCTTGCATCATGAATTGAAGTGTGGCCACGTTCAACTCTTGTTTTGTATGACTTGCAGGATTTTGATATTAGTTGCAGAAGTCGTGCCGCAGGAGGAGCATCCATAAATGATGTGTCAAACCACTCCATAAACGGATACTGAAAATAAAGACTCTTGATTGGAGGGGATAGAAAAATAGCTGTAATATAAAGTATTGTAATGTATAACCGTAAAAGTGCAGTAAAACATATTTCGTCGTACTACATTCTCCTCTTGCACTATTCCTACCCAATGTTAGTGAACAGAAAATAATTTCGCAGCCATCTGAATCTTGATATGCGGCAGCTTTCGCTGATATTGTGTTGAATAGGGCGTTGTCTGAATGCTGCTTTTATATTCTACGTTCGGAGATGATTAGGCGAAACGACTAGACGGCGTCGTACAATGCAATGCGGAGGACAGCTGTATATGGGAGGGCCGACTTTGCTTTTGCAGAGGACAATATATGAGGCTTTGTGTGCGTCACAAGGGAACCAAGTTCCCCAGTGGCGGTCCCCCCTGCCCCTCTCTCCCACTTTCTCTGATATAAGCTGGCTGGTCCTGCTCTCTCTTATTACAGGCGGCAGTTGGCGCCTTCTCGTCGCACAGCTATTGTCGTTCTCTAGGCGGAGCCGCTCCTGCCCCACTTACGAAGTTTTTCGAAGGGTAGCCATAAGATGATTGTTATCACCACGAAAAAGGAAAGACATTTAATTTTCTGATTTTTTTATTTCCTTTTCTTTATTTTTGTCAGATTGTAAAATACAAGAAAATACACCAAATAAACAATATGAAGCCACCGACACCATATTCTGTTTATACAGTTTAATATAGTTTCAGATTTGTAGTTCACAATACATGTTTATAGCTGGATTACTCGAAACAATAGGGCATTGCAGAAACTTTACCTTTAATTCGAGACTAATGTTTTTAGTTCTGATTTTACAAAATATGTGAAGTAAGTGTTTAATAAATAAAGTTCATCTTTCTGTATTTCATTTGGGATAAGTAAACAATAACAGGAAGAAATAGTCCATACCTACGTAAATTAGGAATGGTTTGTATTATATAGTGTCTGTTAAGTAGAGCCTCAAAAGTTCCAAATTACTCAGGACAAGCAATGTTGTATTAAAAAGACTAAAAACGATAATTTATTGTTCATTAGTTTCCATTCACTTTGCTGATTGAAATTAATTAGAAAATTTCAAAAAAATAATTTATGTAAAAGAAAATTTTTGAAATTAAGAATGTAAATAAAAATCCACAAGCCTCACATTCTATTAATTTTAAAAATAGAACTAAAATTAAATTTAAAAAAAACATCACTGTTTTTCACATATAAATCGTAGTTTTAAATACATATACTTTTTAATTTACTTTCATTTTCTGATTTGTAAAACTTTTTAGAAGTTTGTTCTTCTGGATTTTTCTCTCACCGAAAGAATCTATTTAAGGCTGGACACCGCCAACTGCATCTCAGTTTTTCTGAAACTTTCAAATGAGCAAAATTTATGTCATTTCTTTAACACATTAAACACTGTATGTCCTGTGGAAACCTTTTTGGGATAATACTATGATGAGGAAGAATTATTTTGTCGTGAATATTTATTTAAAATCAAGTATCCTCTGAAAAGTGTTTTTCAGAAGATATGATCCAATGGAGGATAAATAATGTGATTATCAGCAAACACGGGGACTACTACACACCAACAACATAACTGAGGCTGCAGATGAGCCTCAAGCCGCCAACACTGCTACTATGTACAATAACTACCATCATTATGACACTCACTTTACAGTGTATCTGATTACGTGCTGAAGTAGTGGTAGCGGTGAATAATGTTGAATACATCTCGGATATACGGAATGATTCCTTGATGATGTTACACACTTTCACGAACTGCGAAATGGATTTATGTGTCAATCTGAGGTAAGGATTCCTCGTCTAGAAACGATCAAGTCGAAATTTGCTAGCGTGTCATTCTGATACACCTGACAGTGGAATACACGTACCGATATTGTTGCTGCTACGATTGTCGTATTGGGAACTTCCAGAGGTGATAGTTGGGACCAAAATAAGAAGAAAATGTCTAGTAAACATGGTCTCCAAAACGTATACCTTAAGAGCTATGGGCACTTGTTCAGTAGAAGAAATATGTTTCACAGTAGAGAAGATATAGAAATGCTGATAGATTTTAGGTATGCATTTTAGAGCCCTTGTCAACAGGATATTTTTTTGTCCTTGTGGTCCAGCCTACCTACTCCACCAGTATGGAAACCGATGACTTTGCAGTAAGAGAGATGTGTTTCACAGTATCGGAGATCAAGAAGTTGTTTTCTTTGGTTTTCCTCAGTCGCTTAAAACAAAAGCCGAGAGTGTTCCTCCGGAAAACGCATGGCCGATTTTCTTGTCCAATAACAGCTTATGTTCCTTCTCTAACGGCCCCGATGCCAGTGGGACGAGAAGCCCCTTGAAATAACATATCACGCTTTCAGTTCAGTTGTTAAGGTCTTTGTTGTTTCTTGCTCCTCATGTGGTTCACATTCTGTCCGTAACACGATATTTTAAATCATTGTATTACCTGTTAAACCTCTATTCAATATGTCGATTCTGTGTCTTGTTTTTAGAAAGCTTTTAACCAAAATTTACATCTACGTATGTACCCTGCAAGCTAACATGCGGTGCGTGGTGTAGGATACTTTTGAAATTCCTCTTCTGTTCCCCAATGGCACATGGGAAGAATGATTGTAGTAAAATCTCCATATTAGCTATAATTTCTCGGATTTTCTCGTCGTGACAACTTCGCGAGACGTATGTGGGTGGAACAGAGTTGTAAGACTTCCATAGGCTACCGTAGATTATCATAAGTAAGCGTAGACTAGGGTGGTTTTTCCAGGAGACTTGGTCAGCTAGGATCCTACCTATGTAACCCGCATATTAGGTGTCGAGCGTAGCCTCATTTCGATTGCTTTGTTTGCATAAGCGCTTAGTGTCTTACTAAAATTCCCCTATAAATCGGACGCAGTGAACCATCCAGAGACTGAGTGAAGATATATATGATGGGATGCGTAACGTACGGAATATTTTTGTTTGAAGCGCTGAAGCATCTAGAAACAGAGGATACAATAAGGGCCACACAACCTACGGAACATTTTTGCTGTGCATAGCTGTTCTCCTGTCTGTTATTGAAAAACAACCGGTATTTAAGCGAAATTGGAATTGTTAATGTTTAATTCAGGTTTTATTAGAAAATTGTTGATTTTTAACGTGAAACAGAGGTGTGTTGGAGCAAAATGAAAAAAAAGAGAAAAAGAAAATACAAATTTCCTCAAAAAAAGTAAAAACCAAACATCACTTCAATATTTTATCGAGCTTATATAAAACATGTTTCTGTTCTTCATAAACAACTTTCGCACTCATCAATAATAACAGGAAACTCTTTCCTTTGCTGAAGAACATTCCACCAAGTACAAAATAACAATAATAATTATATAGATTTTTTATGTTTGTACGTGTAAATTGTACTTGCATCAAAATTTATTGCTTTGTTTATATAAAAGCGAAAAAGTTACGCGACCAAATAATTTTTCTTACACATAAAATGAATTTGTATTTAGTAAAGATATAGAATAAACAATGGACTAACACTGAATGATGTGCGGTACTAATTACGTGCAAAATAAACAAAAGAGAACTCGTCGGCTCCCAGTTTCTCTCTCATAAGTTTCTTTCCCTAGCAGTGCTACCAATACTACTGGTAATTCTACCATTTAAAACATCATTTATCCACTGTACAAAAAGTACCTAGGCGTAGTTTTGGTAGTGCGCAACTCTAGGGCGGAAGTAATATGTTGTTCAACTCCTCCTGGAACGTCCTCTCTCAGAACTTCAGTAGTAAACCATTCCGTAAAGCCCAAGACCCTCTTGTAGCTTCTGCCATTGGAGTTTGTTGAGCATCTTCGTAGCGTTCTCGCGCCGACTAAGGCGCCCCTGACAACGTGCGCCGCTCTTTGTTGGACCCCTCCATCTCTTACATTTATCCATTGAGGTAACGGTCTCGGACTGATGAGCGATACTTAAGAATCTGTAGAACAAGTGTTTTGTAAGCCATTTCTTTCTTGGAAGAATTACGTCTCCTTACCTTTCTTCCAATGAATGTCAGCCTGGCATCTACTTCTTTTACAATTTGTTTTATGGGGTCATTCCAAATTAGGTCGCTCTGTATGGTTAATCCTAGGCGTTTAACAAGAATTACTGTTTCTTTATATTTGTCACCTGTGGTGTAATCAGAAAGTAGTGGATTTCTTCGGATATTGACGCACAATATGTTATATTTATGTACGTTCTGAGTCCCTGCACCAATCATGAATCCTCTGCAACTCTTCCTGCATTTCATTACAATCTTCTGCCATTTCTATCTTCTTGTAGACAACCGCTTCATCTTGGAACAGTCACATGCAACTTCCGACTTAATCCACTAGATCATTAATTATACAGGGTGTTACAAAAAGGTTTCGGCCAAACTTTCAGGAAACATTCCTCACACACAAAGAACGAAAATATGTTATGTGGACATGTGTCCGGAAACGCTTACTTCCCATGTTAGAGCTCATTTTATTACTTCTCTTCAAATCACATTAATCATGGAATGGAAACACACAGCAACAGAACGTACCAGCGTGACTTCAAACACTTTGTTACAGGAAATGTCCAAAATGTCCTCCGTTAGCGAGGACACATGCATCCACCCTCCGTCGCATGGAATCCCTGATGCGCTGATGCAGCCCTGGAGAATGGCGTATTGTATCACAGCCGTCCACAATACGAACACGAAGAGTCTCTACATTTGGTACCGGGGTTGCGTAGACAAGAACTTTCAAATGCCCCCATAAATGAAGGTCAAGAGGGTTGAGGTCAGGAGAGTGTCGAGGCCATGGAATTGGTCCGCCTCTACCAATCCATCGGTCACCGAATCTGTTGTTGAGAAGCGTACGAACACTTCGACTGAAATGTGCAGGAGCTCCATCGTGCATGAACCACATGTTGTGTCGTACTTGTAAAGGCACATGTTCTAGCAGCACAGGTAGAGTATCCCGTATGAAATCATGATAACGTGCTCCATTGAGCGTAGGTGGACGAAACTAAAATGAGCTCTAACATGGAAATTAAGCGTTTCCCGACATATGTCCACATAACATCTTTTCTTTATTTGTGTGTAAGGAATGTTTCCTGAAAGTTTGGCCGCACCTTTTTGTAACACCCTGCATATACTGTAGACAGTAACGGTCCTATCACGTTTCCTTAGAGTACTCCTAAATTTGCCATTACATCTGTCGGTTTTGTACGGTTAAGATCGACTTGCTGAGTTCTGTCTGCAAGGAAGTTTGGAAACCAGTAACAGATTTGGTCTTGTACTCGGTAAGCTCGTATTTTGTTCACCAAACGACATCGCGGAGCCGTATCAAGTGTTTTCCTATAGTCAAGGAATATGACTTCGACGTAGACACTTGCCTACGGCACTCTGTATCTCGCCGGAGAAAAAAGTAACATCAGTTTCACAACATCTCTGTTTGCGGAATCCATGTTGATTCTTCGTTCTCCAAAAGGTCGTAATACCTGAGTATAAAACATGTCTCACAACTCTACAGCAGATAACGTCAGCGGTGTAGGCCTATAATTATTTGCATCATACCTATGATTTTTTTTTTTCAAAACTGGAATAACCTGCACTTTCTTACAGTCTTTGGGTACTCTTCGTTGCTACAGCAACCTCCTATAAAAGTACCTCTAGAAGGGGAGGAAGTTCTTTAGTATAATCTCGTAGAATATTTAATTAATTTTTTTTGGCTCATTCGTTCCTGGATCGAGACAATACAATGAATTATAGTAACGAATATCAAAACATTTTATGCAAAGTCTCGGCGCTTGAGCATGGCATTTTTGTTACAGGTCAGTTCATGTATTTTTATCCGTCTTTCTTCTCTCTGTGGTAAATCAAACTCTGTTATCAGACAGCACCCGAAGACGACGGTGGATCGAACTGGGCGACTTTTTGCTTAAAAGTGCGGATCCTTTTGCCATGCCAAGTCACCCAACAATCTTACAATGACTAAAGATACAAAACAAAACATAAATAGGTTAGTATTAACATTATATTCTGAAATGAAAACACTGCTTAAGCAAGTACACTTACATTATACAATTACGAGTCCCGTTTGGTTACAACTCTTGAATATGTTAACAAAATAATGTAGTATTAATGGCGGTGTGCCACATACGTCCGATCTGGACAAGACCTAGAAAACAAAAGGTGACTCTTAGTCTAATCAGATGACGATCCAAAATCTTCAAATATTTCCAGCGGCTGCATACAATATTTATACAGCCGTGGACTATATCTGTAGCACAATTATTTCTTTATTTCATTCCTTATAATTACATTTTCTGCTTTATGCTCAGAACTCAAATTTGCTTTTAAAAATCTCACGGCTATCTCATCCGATCCAGATGCGTTTCTACTATTAAGAGGTTGTACATGCTTTTCTACTCCGCAAACATTTATATCAATATCTGCCATTACGGTGTTCGTGCAAGAGGAGGAACTGTACTACGATCTCTCGGGGTGGTATGGTTTCAGATGAGCGAATTCGGGGTTTCGACCTTCTCTCTGTCATCTTTCGTTTCGATGTCATTATGGTTACTGAATGATTGAGTAAATGATTTCGATAAGCTTACTGACTTTCCGCAAGTCCAAAACTTCTTAGGGTTCTTAAAAGTATATTGTCAACCGACAATATACTTTTCTCTCAGGTTCATTAATGCTTCTCTCATTGTTCTCCTTAGGCTCATTTTCGCTTCGCTCAGCTTTTGTTTGTCTGCTAGGCTTGGACTTCGGTTAAGTCTCTGATGACGCTCGCTTTTCTATAAACCACGGGGCGTCTTTCCCACCCCTTCAAACCTTGCTCTGAACATGCTTGTCTAAGGCTTATTGAACAATGGCACAATCAGATATCCAATAAAACTTTACTGGCACCACCCGTGAAACAAGTGGTTTCCTAGAGTCGTTTCAGGGACAGGCGGTTGATCCTTTCCCCAGTCTCCACCAATTGAGCGAGTGCTTCATCTCTAATGACATCGACGTCACGAAAACTTTAAATTACGTGCAGCCTCCATCTAGTAAACCATAATGTTTCTCCACATTGTCCCTGAAAAGTGTCGACCCGTCTGTGGCCTCTGAAGGTCTGGATTCAATTAGTAGTTTCTTTTTAGTTCACATTGCGTAGTGGCAGCGCTGATGAATGCCAGTAATACACCGGCCAAGTTCTATTTCTGTACTTAATTAGGTGGACAGGCATCGTTTCGCCTGTGGCTGCTGCTAGTAGCTTGTCGTGGCATTCGTCTGACCACCGGATAGAGTGTATAACAGATTATTAACAGATGTTGCAATTATTTTTCCTCGTAAGAAATATAATTTTACATACTTTGATTCAGCTCGTTGGACTGAACCAGTCGATATTCACTTATTCGCGCAAGCGTAGCTGTTGCTAGACTCAAGGCTGATCTGCAAATAATACACTGGATTGCTCTGTATTGTTGTCCCTGGTCTGTTCTGCATTGTCGTTTAATGTGATGGCCTCTCATGAGGAACAACGGCACATCAACACATCTTAGAAGATGACACACGACAGATTTAGAAGTTCTCTACGCCGTATATCCGATACAAACACACTGGAAAGTACAACAATCGCTTGGACGTCCGAAATTTGTCGGACGTCTGATGTCTATAACTTACGCAGGTTTGAAAATTTTTCATTCCAAAATTAAAGAACTATAAAGTCTTCGAAAATGGTTACTTCGATATAGAGTGCTACCATATTTTGTTTCCAGCGAACGCCCTATTGATTTTTAGGTGTTATTAAAAAAAATTAATTTTCAAATCACTGGGTATGAAATTCTCCAAGTAGTGTTTAGTGTTTCGTCAACAGCAATGGCATCTTGTTTTCTGGCTGAATGTCCAATCTATACTGTAGCTCATTCACTACGAACTGAAGGTTATTATTAACACAGAAAGCTGAAATTCTAAAGGGCCTAAGTGTCAAAACGTATATTTTCACGATTATTCCATCAAAATAGCTTGAGTGCCTCGTCTGATAACTTTCAAAAGAGAGCAAATGTTAATCTTGAGTCTGCCCATACTTGCAATGATATGTAGTAAGTATCAAGCCCATTTACATACAGGGGGGAAATGTATTAAGCTCTTTGCAAATTGCAGTTCTCAGAATAAAAATAAATTTTATTCGTTATTATTTACGAAAACTGTTTGGTTCCGGTACTACTTTGTTTAAGAAGTTTGTGGCGCTACACTTACAAAATAGACTGACTCCAGAGGAAGAAAAAGGTGCAAGTAAATGTCATTTGAAGTAAATGGGAGACATAGCGGTAACCTCTTTTGCATGTAAATACCCATAAACACAAGGTTTCTTAAACTTTGGGAATTGGAAGACTACATAAGAGACAGGAAATACGTATGGATATCGTCAAGTCTCCCCAAAAGACACCTCCTGGGGTTTGTGGGATAACTGATCGACACTACATTGTCTAAATCATTAAAATCATGGGCCAGATTTTCAGATTATATAGGAGATATACGCTAAATGTAGTAGGCATATGAAAATATTTCTTTTCCTAATAAACACGTCTTTGTTTGTTCCTTTACTTTCTTTTGCAATAATACATTAGTCGACCAACTGGAGTTTGTATTCCATTGCCTTCACTAAGAAAACTAACAAACTAAAGCAGCATTTACTTGACTACAGTTGTGTCAAATAAACGTCATTGATGTGCCGAGTGACATGACAGCTAATAAAAGGAGAAAATTATAGCCCGCATCTCGTGGTCGTGCGGTAGCGTTCTCGCTTCCCACGCCCGGGTTCCCGGGTTCGATTCCCGGCGGGGTCAGGGATTTTCTCTGCCTCGTGATGGCTGGGTGTTGTGTGATGTCCTTAGGTTAGTTAGGTTTAAGTAGTTCTAAGTTCTAGGGGACTGATGACCATAGATGTTAAGTCCCATAGTGCTCAGAGAGAGAGAGAGAAAATTATACATATAAAGGTAATGAAAAGCGGGGCATAAAAACAGAGTAAGGGGAGACAATGGAGGGAAGATGTACACTGACGTGGAGACGTTCATTGGGGGACAATTAAAAAATCCTACATAAAATTAAAAAACACAATTGGCGATTCGTAGAGAACAAAAAAGACACTGAAGTCATGCACACAGGTTAAAAGTTGGCAACAGGGAACCCTGAGGAGGAAGCAGGAGGAAGGTGGGGTTAGAGTTGGTAGGAGGGGTAGACGTCAGGGCGAAGTTCATCATCCAGGAGGGGTAGGTGCTGGAAGTTGCGTTGGGAAAGAAGGTGGAGAGTGTGGAGATGGAGAGAGGGCGGGACACAACGGTAAAGGTGCGGCAATGGACTGGGTGAGGAAAGGAAGGGGGCCACTAGGGGGTGGTGGGGATCGAGTCGGCAGACAATATACAGGGTGCGGATGTGTTTAAGGAGAAGGAGAAGGTGGTGGAAGGGGATGAGGTCATAGAAGATGCATGTGGGGGACAGAAGGCAGATACGGAAGGTAAGGTGGAGTGTATGGCCTACAAGGATTTGGAGGGCATTATAGAACCTGGAAGGGTCAGAAATCCAAGCAATGCTGGCATAACAAAGGATGGGGCAGATCAATGATTTGTAGGTGTGAAGGATGGTGGAAGGCTGCAGTCTCCATGTCCTGTTGAACATGAGTTTCAGGAGGCAGAGTCTGCTGTGGGCTTTGCGTTGGATTGTAAGGAGATGGGGACTCCAGGTTACGTGGCAATCGAGGATGAATCCAAGGGTTTTGAGGGTAGGAGTGAGGTGGATAGGACGGCCATAAATGGTTAGGTAGAAATCATGGTGATGGCAGGAGCAGGTGGTGCAGCCTATGATGATCGCCTGGGTCTTGGAGGGGTTGATACTAAGGAACCACTGGTTGCACCAGGTGGTGAACTGGTCAAGGTGAGTTTGGAGGGTACATTGGGACTGTTGAAGGGTAGGATAAAGGGTTAGGAAGGCGGTGTCATCAGCAAATTGGAGGAAATGTACAGGCGGGGGAGGTTTGGGCATATCAGCAGTTACAGGAGATAGAGGAGAGGGGAAAGGACGGAGCCTTGGGGCACGCCAGTGGAGGGATAGAAGGTACAGGACTTGGAATTGTGGTTAGTGACATAGGAGGGACGACGGGAGAGGAAGGAAGCTACGAGAGGGAGGAAATTGATAGGGAGAGCATAGGTCTGGCGTTTGAAGAGGAGCCTGGGATGGCAGACAAAGTCCTAGGCGTTCTGGAGTCAAGGGAATCAAAGATAGCGGAGCGACGGGAGCTAAGTTGAAGGGAAAGAAGATTGGTAAAGTTAAAGAGCTGGTCGTTGGCTGAGAAGGAAGGCCGGAAGCCTATGTAAAGTGAAGGAGGTGGTGATGGTTAAGGTGGCGGTGAATATGGTGGGAGAGGAGGTGAGGCAGATGGGACGATAGGAAGAGGAATCAGAGAGGTGTTTGTTGGGCTTAGGGGAAAGCAGGACACAGGAAGTCTTCCACAGGTCGGGGTAAAAGATGATGGAGAGGAGGACATTGTGCAGGGTGGCAAGGACAGCCAGGAGTATGCAAATTTGTGTTACAAACTAAGTACGAAGTGGAAAATAAAGTCATCAATCTAATCGTTACGTAATGACACAAGAGCAGAGTATGTAAATGAAAAACGACTAAGTGCTATCATAACATTGTAGTAGACGAGATGAAGAACTACATTGTGCGTCATACACTGACAAGCCAGAACTCTACGGTCACGTGCTTGACAGCGTGTTGGTCCAACTTTGGAAGGTAGTAGAGCAACGATTCTGTGCGGCATGGACTCGACAAGTCTTTGGTTGGTTACCGGAGATACGTGGTACCAGAGGTCTCCACTGTAGACGTCCAGTCTGTTTCCAGGCCAATTTTGTGTGCGTCTTCCTAGCAACCTCCTGAATGTAGAGTTCTTTTCAGATACGACACATTCCGCGAAAAACTAAAAATCACAACTGCCTGTTACTTCTAACGTTCCTGTTCGTCGTATATAAGACAGGCGTATGCATCGTACCGTGAAGTCCTCAGTAAAATCTAGCTGGTAAGCAATGACTACAATCGGCTCGCCAAGCTATGCGAGAAGCCCTGGAAGGCGATAATTCCTTCTACGAACGCAGTACTACAGTGTAGAATGAGCGCAAGATGTGCTTCATTTGGGAGCATTAGTGCCAACAGCATACCGTCTACAGGACATAAAAGCCATAGTCAATCGGTAATCAGAATGGGAGAAAAGCGCATGTATAATTCGTCGAAACGATGCAGCACTTTTATTACTGATTTAGTCTCGTTATTGCAAACTCGTTCGAGCCTGCTGGAAGAGATACAGCGAATACACCTTTCTGCTGACATTCAAACTAGTCTTTAGAGTTAAAACCGGTGCGGATATTACCACTATTACATTAAAGTTAATCCGTCGACGACGATAGGAGCAGCGTTTGTTTATGAGTATGACGAAACAACGAGAAAAATTATGGCATGAGTACGACGCTAATATTCATTTGCATTTAACTCTCTTTGTCGAACTGGTAAAAAGGCCAAGACGCCGAGTAAATCGGCAACCCTGAATGATGCAGCTGTTCCGCTGACATTAAAGAACTTGGATGACCGACTCACGTTGTTGTTAAGTTCGTGCATACACATATTAGGAATTATCAATTAAAGGTTCAAACCACAGGAAGAATCATCCTTCATTTATTACCACATATGTAATCTCCTTAAATGTTGGGATATTTATCCCAGTGGAGACATGAACACCCATCCTTTTTCCGCGATTTATTTCAGGCCATTGGCAGACCCACTTTCCCCGAAGTAAAATGACCGACGAATGGGATTCCACAGTAAAGCTTAAATGGGGGAGTCACGTGGTGAAAGATTTGTCTATTTAGAGGATACATGAGGTGATGCACCGTGGAACTCTACACTAGAACGCCCTCACAAACTTTTGTTTGGAAAAGTGTCTTTCGATGTATATCTGGCACTCCTTTGTTTGTGCCAATAGCATTAATGATGTAGTCTTCTCTTTCTTAAGAGCCTGCATGTAGCACTCCACGGCATATACTGTGATTCGTGATCACATCTGCCGAAGCCACCCCTGGTCCCTGGAAATGTACCTCCGTGACATTCCATGACAGGCTCTCATTGCAGCCCGTCTGCAGCACGATGTCCCCGAAAGTTCTCACGCAGCGTCGTCTACATGTTGTTGTTGTTGTTGTTTTTGTTCTATTCTTAGGGTAGTTCTGTAGCTGATTCAACTTGTCACGTTCTCGTGTGACGCCTTCCTCGGATTTTGTTGTGGCTGCTCCAACTTTTCTTTCCAACTACTAAGTCTCTAATTACCCCAAAGAAACATTTGTTACTTCGTCAAATTTGTGTCCTAGGCTTACCTCTAGCGATATTATAGAGACTATTTGATTCTAGGAGGAATAACTGCCTTCCTCTGTCGTTTCTGAATGTCTTCTGCACTCCTACACTATATGATCTAAGAGTTCCTTCACAACCACACTCAGATGAATTAGTGTTTTGGTGTTTCTTTTCAAACATCTCGGCCACTCTCCGTCCCTGGTTAAATAATGAACGATACCCCTGCACAGTTTCAGTTCGCAGAAAATTGTAATCACGTCTTCCCGTTGTTAATTCGTCACGGGAATGCTGTCATTCTTGCAAGAGTCGTGCTTTAATTCCTTGTTTAGTTCCCTTCTCCCTTTATAGACAGCTCCTTTCGTCAGTCATTATTTTGTGCCCTACTTCGGAACTTACTGGTCTCTATTGGATAGTTTCCCAGATTGCCGCTTTGTATTTGCATTATCGATAATTATGAGAGAAGGGAAAGGATAAAGCTCAATTCCGTTCTAATAATACCAACAGACCGGCGACAATGTCTCCATCCGATGCCATCAACACTGTACGACACCATCACTCCCTAAGAAGCCCCGAAGAGTTCCTGTAACGTAATCCTGAACATCGGGGCAGAGCCATATGAATAATAAGTACACGCCCCAACCTTTGTCCCACTGCATGCCAAATTCTGATGCTGGCAACTTCGTCTCGGGATTCGAAACAGCTATCTCTAGGTAGAGGACCAGAGCCGCAGCCCGTCTATCGTTCAAAGAAAACTGACAACGTCTGATGAAGTAGCAAACTCGAAGCCACAGATGTAATAGTTTACAAACTCATTGCAACACATCAGTGTCGTGCAAAAAGAAATGAGAGAACAGCTCATGCAAGGCAGAGTTGCAAACGATAGAGCTGTCGATACGATTGCTGTTAATTGGTGATACCACTTGGAAGTGTTTTTCGAAAATTACTTTGATACTTATATTTCTTCGTGTGGCGTTTCTCCTCGGCCGACTACTCTAGATTCTCATTTATTTCAGTAAGTTAAAATCTATAGCTATTTGGAAGAACGCATCACTCTTGTCGTTGGACAGATATATCTGATCGTATCAGAAAATCTTCATGTATAATATGAATTTCCATAAAAGTATACGTTATTTAGAAATATTACCTAAAAGATAATTAAAATGACTAAAGATCTCGATGTCATCTTTTCTAGATTATCTCCAAATCTTCATCATGCAAAGAAATGAAAATGAATATTGTAGAAGCAACCGAAATTTTCAGACATGTTAAAACTCAGTCAGGTACATACATCAACGAATAAACTGATTTACAAAGCAGATAGGTTCTCGATAATTTTTGTCACTTTCTCCTTCGGGCTAATCAAAACCAAATCGCTTTTACATTCATACTTTCCACACTCACAAGTAAGTGTATTTGTACCGTCTATACGCTAATTGAATTTCCAGTTTTGTTAAACATATATTTTCAGTAATTTTATTTTTATTAGATTTTCTTTATGTATACGCACAAGTGTACGTCTTTAGATTTAAGATAATGGTACTTATTCTTTAGTCACTATTATATCTTTCAGTAACGCCCCTCCTTCTACGGAGCTGTTGAAGTTCATTTCACTATGCTCCTCTGTAGAGAGAGAGAGAGACAGAGTTGTTCATTACAGAACCTGCACTGAAAGTTGCTTAACATTCTCTCACCGCCGGCCGGGGTGGCCGAGCGGTTCTAGGTGCTACAGTCTGGAACCGCGCGACCGCTCGAGCATGGGTGTGTGTGATGTCCTTAGGTTAGTTAGGTTTAAGTAGTTCTAATTTCTAGGGGACTGATGACCTCAGAAGTTACGTCCCACAGTGCTCAGAGCCATTTTAGCCATTCTCTGACCCAGTAAAATCCAGACGTAAACATCATCACTACGTTAGAAATGCATAAACAAATGTCGTTTTTAAACGTTTATCAAGCATAAAATGAAAATATGAATTCAAATAAAGTAGTAATAAGCAAGCGCAAAACACGAAAGGAAATACTAGATAAAACATGCGCAAGACTAATAATTAATGAGCTGCCTCGTGATGACTGGTTCAAATGGTTCAAATGGCTCTGAGCACTATGGGACTTAACATCTATGGTCATCAGTCCCCTAGAACTTAGAACTACTTAAACCTAACTAACCTAAGGACAGCACACAACACCCAGTCATCACGAGGCAGAGAAAATCCCTGACCCCGCCGGGAATCGAACCCGGGCGCGGGAAGCGAGAACGCTACCGCACGACCACGAGCTGCGGACCGTGATGACTGGTTGTTGTGTGCTGTCCTTAGGTTAGTTAGGTGTAAGTAGTTCTAAGTTCTAGGGGACTGATGACCATAGCTGTTAAGTCCCATAGTGCTCAGAGCCATTTTGGGATAATCCACGGGCTAGCGCCGTCGGCTTCCAACCACCGTGGCCGGTTAAGGCTGCTGCTCAAGAAGACCCAATGTTATCACAGTCTAAAACAAATTATGGATTGCTTATTTTTTCCGTTTTTGTTTGTAATTTTAGTTGTGTAGCTTTTCGCCAACTGCAGCGGCGCACTCAGATAATCTGACGTCTTAGAATTAAGCGTAGTTCTTCGTACTTGCTTGTCTACATGCGTGCAGCACTAAGAGCTGAACTCTATGTTTTAATTTCATGGCGGTGTCTAAATAGTTATATGACCGTCTAAAAGACACTAAGGAACCTGTTTCTTTTCGTACTCGTGTCGACTGTGAAGTTAGCAGCGTAGCTCCGCGCCACCGCCGTCACCTCAGCCTTGAAGGACGTACTCTGTGAAGTTAAGCACCAAGTCTGGCACTTGGTTGTCGGACGCAGACCTGTAGTGCTAAAAGTCGGTGCTAAGTTCTGATGTCCAGTGCTTAACCGACAACTAACTTTCATGCTCAAAAGGATCTTAATTGGTACCTATCATCGATGTGACGTCCCGCTGTAGTTCGTAATTTCAATTATGTTGTTTTGTGCCACCTGAAGCAGTGTGGAGTTAGATGTCGTCGCATTTATCTGCTAGTGTGCAGTGCTATAGTGTCCAGCCCACTGCTTGGTACTTACCCAGTAGTTTGCATAGTTGCTTTCGTGGAAGAGCCCGAGGAGTACCCTCGTTGTGTACAGACGCTAGGGCTCGCTTTTACTTACCATGTGCTCTACGAATGTAGCTATTCTCCCAACGCACTGCAGCAGCCCCACAGTTTAAAATGTCAGAATTAAATGCCTTCACTCGCTATTGCGTATCTGCTTGAGAGCAGTAACACTGCGCTAAGTGCAGGTGTTCAGCACTTATCCAGTAATTTCCGATTTTGCTCTTGTGGAGGCATACACATCATACATGAGTAAAAGTAATGAAGATAATGATTTTCACATTCTTACTTGTTTTCAATATTTGTAATTCTTCGCACAGTGAAGAATTTACGATAACAAGGGAATTTTAGGTTTTACATAGCAATCGATTATTTCATTTTGCAGAATGCCTTAATTAGTGTCACTGCATATAGTAGTGATTAAATACGTAGTGTTATTTTCCGCTACCTACAGAAAACACACAAGCGAGTTGGTACGGTTGTTAAAAACAGTGACTTGCAGTCAACAGGATGATAGTGAAAATACTGTACAACAACCCAGACTTAAGATTTCTACTGTTTACCATATTCGCTTAGGACAGTTGCTGGACCTTTGGTAAACGACCCAACTGCCTACATTCCCCATCCTTTCCCTATCCAAGGTGGTATTTCATGTCTGCTGGCATTGCTG
Source organism: Schistocerca nitens (assembly GCF_023898315.1). Lineage (NCBI taxonomy): Eukaryota > Metazoa > Arthropoda > Insecta > Orthoptera > Acrididae > Schistocerca > Schistocerca nitens. The sequence goes on from NC_064614.1 coordinate 692,447,187, forward strand.
TTGACAGGATTTTAAGTCTTACTCTTGCTTGCAGGATCACAGCCAGATATTTTTCGAATAGTGTAGATGTACGTCATTAACCGTGCGTCTCTGCCCGTGTGCAGCGGCGTAGTCCTTAGTGTAGGTGCTCGGTGCTCAATCAGTGGCTTGTTTGTATTTTTGGAAATTCGAAGTTTCAGTAAAGTAGTAGTTCTGCGTTGACTGCGTTTCCACAGTCGTGTAATTCGAGAGTAACAGAAGTGAACCCTGTTGATAACATTGGAGTGTACATCGAGGTGACAAAAGTCGTGGGTGCGGTGGTGCTTTGTCGTAGAATATTCATTAAATTTCGTGCATGTGCATGACACATGTCAATTAGAAGTAGGTAATTTCTCGTGATTTTCGATATACAGGGTGAGTCACCTAACGTTACCGCTTGATATATTTCGTAAACCACATCAAATACTGACGAACCGATTCCACAGACCGAACGTGAGGAGAGGGGCTAGTGTAATTGTTTAATACAAACCATAAAAAAATGCACGGAAGTATGTTTTTTAACACAAACCTAGGTTTTTTTAAATGGAACCACGTTAGTTTTGTTAGCACATCTGAACATATAAACAAATACGTAATCAGTGCCGTTTGTTGCATTGTAAAATGTTAATTACATCCGGAGATATTGTAACCTTAAGTTGACGCTTAAGTACCACTCCTCCGCTGTTCGATCGTGTGTATCGGAGAGCACCGAATTACGTAGGGATCCAAAGGGAACGGTGATGGACCTTAGGTACAGAAGAGACTGGAACAGCACATTACGTCCACATGCTAACACTTTTTTATTGGTCTTTTTCACTGACACACATGTACATTACCATGAGGGGTGAGGTACACGTACACACGTGGTTTCTGTTTTCAATTACGGAGTGGAATAGAATGTGTCCCGCAATGTCAGGCTAATAGATGTTCAATGTGGTGGCCATCATGTACCGTGTGTACCGTGATGTGCCTACAACCCCAGAGGATATGAAACAACGTATTGTGGCAGCCTGCGGCGACATTACACCAGATGTACTGCGGCGTGAACGACATTCATTACGCCAGAGATTGCAACTGTGTGCAGGAAATGATGGCCACCACATTGAACATCTATTGGCCTGACATGTCGGGACACACTCTATTCCACTCCGTAATTGAAAACGGAAACCACGTGTGAACGTGTACCTCACCCCTCATGGTAATGTACATGTGCGTCAGTGAAAAAGACCAATAAAAATGTGTTAGCATGTGGACGTAATGTGCAGTTCCAGTCTCTTTTGTACCTAAGGTCCATCACCGTTCCCTTTGGATCCCTACGTAATTCGGTGCTCTCCGATACACACGATCGAACAGCGGAGGAGTGGTACTTAAGCGTCAACTTAAGGTTACAATATCTCCGGATGTAACTAACATTTTACAATGCAACAAACGGCACTGATTACGTATTTGTTTATATGTTCAGATGTGCTAACAAAACTAACGGGGTTCCATTTAAAAAAACTTAGGCTTGTGTTAAAAAACATACTTCTGTGCATTTTTTTATGGTTTGTATTAAACAATTACACTAGCCCCTCTCCTCACGTTCGGTCTGTGGAATCGATTCGTCAGTATTTGATGTGGTTTACGAAATACATCCAGCGGTAATGTTAGGTGACTCACCCTGTATAATCAGCCTCCACATGTGACCGCCCAACAAGTTGCACTATGCTCTGCTTGTTAGCAATGTTCAAAATCCAGTAGACCTTAGCAGAACTGTTCCCCTTGCTTTTACAAGTAGGTTTCACTTATTCTCTTTTAATTTGTCTAGATGAGCGTCATGAATAAGGCTATGGTGCATCTCATTACTCCGAAGATCTTCACTATATACTTTACCAGTCGCACGTAGCTTTCGACCTTATGATTGTCCAAAAGTCATGAACAACTGCTACAACGCAATTACAAACAACTTTCTTCTCCTAAGCGATCATCTTTTGAAATTCCTTGCATTGCGTGATCTCCTTTTCCTGTAGTCAGATAAAAACATCTGGTTTGACCTAAGTCTAAGACAGTGATGAAGATAAGCCTGATAGATATTTGAAGGCTGTCGGATACTTATCCAGATTTCTAACAAAGTACTTCATTAGGCCCAATTTTATGTGTAACGGAGGCATCAGCACCTTTCTTGGATCTACCAATGGTTCCCATTTGACATCATTCGTTATCACGTATTTCATTTCTCTTTGGTAAGTGTTTCCTCTCATAGTAAGCCTCAATTTTTCTGGTACCCCAAAGACTAAGAAAGAAGGGAAACGTAACAAAATCACTTTGGAGACTCATCAGAAATGCCACCATTTTGAAGGTTCCTATTAATTCCCATGCATATTCTGCTTATTTTATGGATTCTAGGAAGTTTGCCGCCTCTGTAACCTGACTTGACTTTGTGGGATCAAGGTCTCTGCTAAAGTCTTTACGATCTTCCTGTTTAGGGTAGAACGGTTCGCTCTCTCCAGCCGAAAAATCTGAACCTGTAACTTCACATTCGCTGTGTGAACACTCTTCTGAATATAATTGATCTTACGCTCTACAAGAGAAAGCTTTTGACAATGTTAACTGGAATACTCTCTTTCAAATTCTGAGGGTGGCAGGGGTAAAACACAGGGAGCGAAAGGCTATTTACAATTTGTACAGAAACCAGATGGCAGTTATAAGAGTCGAGGGGCATGAAAGGGAAGCAGTGGTTGGGAAAGGAGTGAGACAGGGTTGTAGCCTGTCCCCGATGTTATTCAATCTGTATATTGAGCAAGTAGTAAAGGAAACAAAAGAAAAATTCGGAGTAGGTATTAAAATTCATGGAGAAGAAGTAAAAACTTTGAGGTTCGCCGATGACATTGTAATTCTGTCAGAGACAGCAAAGGATTTGGAAGAGCAGTTGAACGGAATGAACAGTGTCTTGAAAGGAGGACATAAGATGAACATCAACAAAAGCAAAACAAGGATAATGGAATGTAGTAAAATTAAATCGGGTGATGCTGAGGGAATTAGATTAGGAAATGAGACACTTAAAGTAGTAAAGGAGTTTTGCTATTTAGGGAGTAAAATAACTGATGATGGTCGAAGTAGAGAGGATATAAAATGTAGACTGGCAATGGCAAGGAAATCGTTTCTGAAGAAGAGAAATTTGTTAACATCGAGTATAGATTTAAGTGTCAGGAAGTCGTTTCTGAAAGTATTTGTATGGAGTGTAGCCATGTATGGAAGTGAAACATGGACGATAACTAGTTTGGACAAGAAGACAATAGAAGCTTTCGAAATGTGGTGCTACAGAAGAATGCTGAAGATAAGGTGGGTAGATCACGTAACTAATGAGGAGGTATTGAATAGGATTGGGGAGAAGAGAAGTTTGTGGCACAACTTGACTAGAAGAAGGGATCGGTTGGTAGGACATGTTTTGAGGCATCAAGGGATCACAAATTTAGCATTGGAGGGCAGCGTGGAGGGTAAAAATCGTAGAGGGAGACCAAGAGATCAATACACTAAGCAGATTCAGAAGGATGTAGGTTGCAGTAGGTACTGGGAGATGAAGAAGCTTGCAAAGGATAGAGTAGCATGGAGAGCTGCATCAAACCAGTCACAGGACTGAAGACCACAACAACAACAACAACAACAACAACTCTACAAGCATCCCAAAATATGTTTTGCAGGCTTCACACATTTTGCGAAGTGCTCGAACGTAATACTTTTTTGCTCGCATCTTGATAAATTAGCTGGCCGGTGTGGCCGTGCGGTTCTAGGCGCTACAGTCTGGAACCGCGCGACCGCTACGGTCGCAGGTTCGAATCCTGCCTCGGACATGGATGTGTGTGATGTCCTTAGGTTGGTTAGGTTTAAGTAGTTCTAAGTTCTAGGGGACTGATGACCTCAGATGTTAAGTCCCATGGTGCTAAGAGCCATTTTTTTTGATAAATTACCACACACATAAAAGTATTTACTGCTGGATTTTTGCACTGTCTTGAATCAATATCTTCAGACTTTCATTAATTCTATATGAAAATTGAAGATCGTGGGTGTATGGTCAAATTACATCACTGAAATATCAGAAATACACTGACAAATACAACAAAATAGAGATTTACTAAATGTCAATGCAACCACAACGGAGGGGTATTCGTTGAGAGGCCAGACAAACGTGTGGTTCCTGAAGAGGAGCAGCAGCCCATTCAGTAGTTGTAGGGGCAACAGTCTAGATGTGTGACTGATCTGGCTTTGTAACATCGACCAAAATAACCTCGCCGTGCTGAACTGCGAACGTCTGAAAGCAAGGGGAAACTACAGCCATTACTTTCCCCAGGGTCCTGCAGCGCTACTGTATGTTTAAATGGTGTTGGTGTCCTCTTGGGTAAAATATTCCGGAGGTAAAGTAGTCCCAGATCTTATCTTCGGGCTCGGAAGAGTCAAGAGGATGTCGTCAACAGGAGAAACAAAACTGTCATTCTACGGATCGGACCGCGGTTTGTTAGATCCCTTAACACGGCAGGTGGGTTAGAAAATTTAAGAAGGGAAACGGATAGAGTTAAGTTAAATATAGTCGGAATTAGTGAAATTCGGTGGCAGGAGGGACAGGACTTCTGGCCAGGTGAATACAGGGTTATAAATACAAAATCAAGTAGGGGTAATGCAGGAGTGCGTTTAATAATGCTTAAGAAAGTAGGAATGCGGCAGAGCTACTACGAACAGTATAGTGAACGCATTATCGTAGCAAAGATGGACACGAAACACACACTTACCACACCAGTACAGGTTTATATGCCACCTAGCTCTGCAGATAAGAAACTGAAGAACTGTATGACGAGATAAAAGAAATTATCCAGATAACTAAGCGCGACGAAAATTTAGTTGTGATGGGCGACTGGCAATTCGACAGTAAGAAAAGGAAGAGTAGGAAAAATAGTAGGTGAATATGGACTGTGGGAACGAAATGAAAGAAGAAGTCATTTGGTAGAATTTTGCACAGAGCATAATTTAATCATCGCTAAAACTAGATTTAAGAATCATGAAAGAGGGTTGTATACATGAAAGAGATATGGAAACACCGGAAGGTTTCAAACTGATTATATCACGGTAAGACATTTCGAGTGGTAGATGTGGATTCTGACCACAGTCTATGGGTTAGGAACTGTACGTTCAAATTAAAGAAATTGTAAAAAGCTAGTAAATTAAGGAGATGGGTCCTAGATAAGTTGAAAGAACTGGATGTTGTTGGAAGTTTCAAAGGGAACATTTGGCACCAATTGACTAGAACAGGTGGAAGGAATGCAGTGGGAGACAAATGGGTAGCTATAAGAGATGGAACAGTAATGGCAACAAAGTATCAAATAGGTAAAAATAAAAGTCTTAGTAGAAATCCTTGGATAACACAGGAGGTATTTAATTTAAAGGGACGAATAGAGAAAATATAAACGTACAGCAAATGAAGCAGAAGAAAGGGAATAAAAATGTCTGGAAAGTGAGATTGAAAGGAAGTGCAAAATGGCTAAGCAGAAATGGCTAGAGGAAAAATGTTAGGATTTAGAAGCATATATCATTAGGGGAAAGATAAATGCCGTTAAAGAAAATTCAAAGAGGCCTTTGGAGAAATGAGAAGCATCTGTAGGAAGATCAAGATCTCAGATGAAAAACCAATCCTATGAAAGGAAGCGAAAGCCGAAAGGTGGGAGGTGGAAGGAATATATAGAGGATCTATACAAGGGTGATGAACTTGAAGGCAGTTTATAGAAATGGAAGAGGACCTAAATGAAGAGGAGATGGGAGATATGATACAGCGAGAAGAACTTGATAGAGCGCTGGAAGACCTCAGTCAAAACAAGGCTCCTAAAGTGGACGACATTCCGTCAGAACTGCTGACAGCCTTGGGAGAGCCTCCCATGACAAAACTCTTCACCTGGTTGGAAAGATGTATGAGACAGGCGAAATACCGTCAGACTTCAAGAAGAATATAAAAATTACAGTCCCAAAGGAAGCAGGTGCTGACAAGTGTGAATCAGTTCTGGCCTTGGGAATTATCTTAGAAGACAGGTTACAGAAAGACAAACCTACTTTTTAGAATTTGTAGACTTAGAGACAGCTTTTGATAATGTTGACGGGAATACTCTATTTGAAATTATGAAGGTAGCACCGGTAAAACACAGAGAGCGAAAGGCTATTTACAACTTGCACAGAAACCAACGGAAGTTAAGAATCGAGGGGTATGAAAAGGAAGCAGTAATTGAGAAGGAAGTAAGACTGGGTTATAGCCTATTCCGGATGTAATTTATTCGGTACACTGAAGAAGCAGTAAAGGAAACTTTGGAGTAGGAATTAAAGTTCATGGAGAATAAATAAAACTTTAATCTTTGCCTATGACCTCGTAATTCTGTCAGAGACAGTAAAGGACTTGGAAGAGCAGCCGAACGGAATGGACGGTGGCTTGAAAGGAAAATGTAAGTTGAACATTAACAAAAGCAAAACAAGGATAATGAAATGTAGTCGAATTAAATCAGGGGATGAGTTTTGATGTTTGGGCAGAAAAATAACTGATGATGGTCGAAGTAGAGAGGATATGGTTCAAATGGCTCTGAGCACTATGGGACTTAACAACTAAGGTCATCAGTGCCCAAGACTTCGAACTACTTAAACCTAACTAACCTAAGGACCTCACACACATCCATGCCCGCGGCAGGATTCGAAACTGCGACCGTAGCAATCGCGAGGTTCCGGATTGAAGCCCATACAACCGCGCGTCCACCGCGGCCGGCAGAGAGGATATTAATGTAGACTAGTAATGGAAAAGAAATCTTTTAATATCAAATATTGATTTAAGTGTTAGTAAGTATTCCCTTAAAGTATTTGTTTGGAGTGAGGCCATGTATGGAAGTGAAACATGGATGATAAGCAGTTTAGACAACGAAAGAATGAAGTTTTTCAAATGTGGTGCTGCAGAAGAATTCTGAAGGTTAGGTGGGTAGATCACGTAACTAATGTGGAGGTACTGAACAGAACTGGGGAGAAATGAAACATGTGGCACAGCCTGACTAGAAGAAGGAATCTGTTGGTAAGACACATTCTAAGTCACCAAGGACTCTCAAATTTAGTACTGGAAGGAAGTTTGTGTGTGTGTGTGGGAGGGGGGGTTAAAATCTACATCTACATGGTTACTCTGAAATTCACACTTAAGTGCCTGGCAGAGGGTTCATCGAACCATTTTCATACTACTTATCTGCCAATCCACTCTCGAATGGCACGTGGGAAAAAGGAACACCTACATCTTTCCGTTCGAGCTCTGACTTCTCTTATTTTATTATGATGATCATTTCTCCCTATGTAGGTGGGTTTCAACAAAATATTTTCGCATTCGGAAGAGAAAGTTGGTGATTGAAATTTCGTAAATAGATCTCGCCGCAAAGAAAACCGCCTTTGTTTCAGTGACTGCCACCCCAACTTGCGTATCATATCAGTGACACTCTCACCCCTATTGCGCGATAACACAAAACGAGCTGCCCTTCTTTGCACTTTTTCGGTGCCCTCCGTCAATCCTACCTGGTAAGGATCACAAGCCGCGCAGCAGTATTCCAGCAGAGGACGGACAACTGTAATGTAGGCTGTCTCTTTAGTGGGTTTGTCGCATCTTCTAAGTGTTCTGCCAACAAAGCGCAGTCTTTGTTTCGCCTTCTCCACAATATTATCTATGTGGTCTTTGGCTAGTAATTGTAATTCCTAGGTATTTAGTCGAATTGACAGCCCTTAGATTTGTCTGATTTATCGTATACCCAAAATTTATGGGATTTCTCTTAGTACCCATGTGGATGACCTCTCACTTTTCTATGTTTAGTGCCAATTGCCACTTTTCGCACCATACAGAAATTCTCTCTAGATCATTTTGTAATCGGAATTGATCGTATGAGGATTTTACTAGACGGGAAATTACAGCGTCATCTGCAAACAATCTAAGGGGGCTGCTCAGATTATCACCTAGATCATTTATGTAAATCAGGATCAGCAGAGGACCTATGACACTACCTTGCGGAACGCCAGATATCACTTCTGTTCTAATCGATAATTTCCCGTCTATCGCTCTCTGGAGGAAATTACGAATCCAGTCACACAACTGAGACGATACTCCATGTGCACGCAATATGATTAATAGTCGCTTGTGAAGAACGGTATCAAAAGCCTTCTGGAAATCTAGGAATATGGAATCGATCTGAGATCCCCTGTCGACAGCACTTATTACTTCATGGGAATAAAGAGCTAGCTGTGTTGCACAAGAACGATGTTTTCTGAATCCGTGTAGGTTATGTATCAATAAGTCATTTTCTGCAAGATGATTCATGATGTGCTCAAAAATCCTACTGCAAATTTAGGTCAGTGATATGGGTCTATAATTCAATGGGTTACTCCTATTTCATTTCTTGAATATTGGTGTGGCCTGTGCTACTTTCCAGTCTTTAGGAACAGACCTTTCGTCAAGTGAGCGGTTGTATACGATTGTTAAGAAAGGCGCTATTGTGTCTATATACTCTGAAAGGTACATGATTGGTATACCGTCTGGACCGGAAGACTTGCCTGTCTTAAGTGATTTGAGTTGTTTCGCAACACCTGAGATATCTACTTTTATGTCACTCATGCTAACAGCTGTTCTGGTTTCGAATTCTGGAATATTTATTTCGTCTTCTTTCGTGAAGGAATTACGGAAATTTGTATTTAGTAACTCCGCTTTAGTGGCACCATCATCGGCAACACTTCCATCGCTATCGCGCAGTGACGGTATTGACTGTTTTTTGCCACTGGTGTACTTAACACACGACCAGAATCTATTTGGGTTTTCTACCATATTTTGAGACAATGTTTCACTGTGGAAACTATTAAAAGCATCTCGCATTGATGTCCGCACTAAATTTCGAGCTTCCATAAAACTTAGCCGGTCTTGGGGATTTTGCGTTCTTCTGAATTTGGCATGCTTTTTTCGTTGCTTATGCAACAGTGTTCTGAAGTGTTTTGTGTACCATGGGGGATCAGTCCTTTCTCTTATTAACTTATGCGGTATGAATCTATTTAATGCTGTCGATACTGTATATTTGAATTTGACCCGTATCTGGTCTACACTTACATAATTAGCTTGGAAGGAATGGAGACTCTCTCTTAGGAAGGCATCAAGAGAATTTTTATCTGCTGTTTTAAAAAGATATATTTTGCGTTTATTTTAGTGGTTTTGGTTGATATGGTTTTGAGCCTCGCTACTGTAAGCAGATTCAGAAGGATGTAAGTTGCAGCAGCTACTCGGAGATGAAAGGGCTTGCACAACATAAACATGGAGAGCTGCAACAAAGCTGTCTTCGGACTGAAGATCACGACAACAGTGTGTATTTTTCACACTCTTTTAGAGTTCGGCAATTTGAAATAACAATAAAAACGTAAAGACAAAAGAACCTAAAATTTGTTACACTTCTTTGTTCAATTTTTCAGATTTAGATATAAAAATGGATTCCACTGTTCGTTTCTTTTTCCGTAAACAGAAAGAAGATAAACACTAGTACCGGTAGCGGTCGGGTGCAGCCTTACGGTCAAGCTTTCCTACAGTTTATCCTTGGAATGCTCCGGGTAGCTTTTAGCATTATAAGCTGAAAAACCAAATAGCTATTCACGTTATAACAGATATATTTGCTGCGAGAGAACAGTAACTGTCTTGATATTTAAAACAATTCTCATTTATTCTTCAGTCTCAGTTAGACATTTCTTAAAGACGTGACATGTTCCGATCTCTCTGGATCATCTTAAGATCCATGTAGTTGCGCCACCTACCCGTCGTGTCTTTCTCAAAATCTCGTGCCAGAGTACTCTGATATGAGGCCTGACACAGCTACGAGGATTACTGACCAACCACATACATGTGAAGATCCCGTGAGATCGAAACACATCCATGGATTAAAAAGGTCTGTAACTGAGACTGAAGAATAAATTAGAACTGTTTTCAAAATTGTTATTTCTTTTACCATATATGACTATTACTCTGTAGTTAGAGACGGATCCCTGCTGTCAGGCGAAGCTAACTTAGACTCCCAGAAAACCAGACTGAGCGCTATTATGTATTTCATGTTCCAGTGCATTAAATGTCAGAGTTTAAGGTGATAGCAGTTTACATTCCAATGGTATTTTATTCTGTTTACGAGGGTTTTATCTTCTGTTGCACCCTCTAGCGAGTTTTCTTTAATTCATGTGGTTGCAAGAGCCTTTCAATGACTCATTTTTACACTAGAAAATTGACCTAGTGGAGAATATATTTTGTCTATGTGACTATGTTAATAGTCGTTACACACTTTACACGATTAATAGTCGTTACACACTTTATACGAGTGATCATATAATGTTCTTTGATAACCGCTACACGCAGATCAACAAACAGAACAGGATCTGAAGGAACGCGCAGGGCCGGCCGCGGTGGTCTAACGGTTCTAGGCGCTCAATCCGGAACCGCGCGACTGCTACGGTCACAGGTTCGAATCCTGCCTCGGGCATGTATGTGTGTGATGTCCTTAGGTTAGTTAGGTTTAACTAGTTCTAAGTTCTAGGGGACTGATGGCCACAGATGTTAAGTCCCATAGTGCTCAGAGCCATTTGAACCATTTTTTTGAACGCGCAGGAGATAATGTGCCTTAGTCACACGTGACACTATTAACTAAAAATCAAATGTGGAATTATCAACAAACGCATCACCATTAGTGCTACTATTTTTCGAGCCTCACAATTCACTGTGATTTTTTATTTTAAAGTATTTTACAATTTCAAATGCGAAGAGTTTAAATGAGTACCTTTTAGATTAATCTTAATCTAAATTTAAATTCAGCTACACAGAGACGAAGAGACTTGCGCAGAATCCACTAGCATGAAGAAGCTCGAACGAAATGCCGGAATGCTCATCTGCCGATTTCCTCACCCGTCTTTCCACGATGCGAGTCTGTGCTCCGTCTCTAATGACAGGAAGTTTAACATAACGTTTTATTCATTTTATTCAGAAACTAGCCATTTTGCCTATGGCTTTTCCCGCGTGCGCATTTAATCTGTATCTATAGCGAATTTCGTCCTGCGGTTTCATCTGGGTCCTAAAACATCGAACAAAACACCAATAAAGACGGAGTGTGTTTCATACTTTAAACGTATTCCAAGTCAAATAAATAAAAGAAGCAATAAACTGAGCCCACCACTATCGGTAGTGAGGGTATCCAACCCCCACACAGATTTATACAAATAATGAGTCCTATACGTACAAGATTTGGTTGAAATAGCTCCACGAGTTCCTGAGTTATGCTTATCAGCCACACCGTCAGCCAGGGCGTCTTATTGTCACAGCCATTTCTTTTCAGATAGCAAGTGATTCGTGTGCCAAGTTTGGTAGGAACTGTACTGTCAACTGTGATCCTAGCGACCACGAAAACTGCCACGGCTTCTCACCCCCACCCCACTTTTAGAGGTGGCGGCGACGTATTACCACCACAGCAGTTATACAAATAATAACTTATGTACGTACAAAGTACTTTTGAAATAACTCCAGATGTTCCCGAGCTCTGCTTCTATCTCTCTCCCTTTATAAAAAAAAAAAAAAAAAAAAAATGGCTCTGAGCACTATGGGACTTAACATCTGTGGTCATCAGTCCCCTAGAACTTAGAACTACTTAAACCTAACTAACCTAAGGACATCACACACATCCATGCCCGAGGCAGGATTCGAACCTGCGACCGTAGCAGTCGCGCGGTTCCGGACTGAGCGCCTAGAACCGCTAGACCACCGCGGCCGGCTCTCCCTTTATCATCTCCGCCCCTAGGGGAGAGGTAGGCAGTTCTTAACCCATAGTGCTTGTCTTCAGATAGTGATAGATGTACCAAGTTAACTTAAAATAAACTCCGTGGTTTAAGAGGAGTTGTGCAACACACATAGAGACTTACATTTCTAAAAATATACTAGGAAAGACGGCATTGACCGGGTACTGTTAGAAGCGGAAACAAAAGAAAATGAACTGTGTTAGTAGTATAAAATCGAAAAAATTTACGTTCCATATATTCGTGAAAACATGTTTGAAATGATGAAACAGTCGTACAGAGGAATACGCATAATGTGCAAATGTATAAGTAAAACTGCTTCTTGCGTCTACAGTTCGATTTTTTAAACGTCTCTATGGTAATCTTCTTCTTCATGTGCCGTCTCCTCTAAGAAGGTTGGCTGTCATCATGGCAATTTCTGATCTTGATTTGGCCGATCTAAGGAGTTCTGACGTTGAACAGTTGTACCAATTTTTTAAATTGTCAATCCAGGATGTCCGTCTTCTACCCCTCGTTCTCTTCCCACAAATTTTCCCTTCTAGTATTATTCGCAATATTTTGTAATTTACTCCCCTAATAACATGGCCTAAATATTGTAGCTTCCTTACTTTAATAGTTTTAATTAATTCTTTTTCCTTTCCCATTCTTCTTAGGACATCTTGATTAGTAATCCTCGACACCCAACTAATTCTAAGTATTCTTCTATATGCCCACAGTTCAAAAGCTTCTAAACTGTTCATGTCCTTCTTTTTCAATGTCCACGCTTCCATTCCGTATAATAATTTTGAGAATACATAGCATCTTAGCAACCTCATTTTTGTGTTTAAACAAATGTCTCTCGAACAGAATGCATTTTTCATCTTATTAAAGATACTTCTGGCCTGTCCTATTCTCGATTTAATTTCTTCTGAGCTTTCAATCTCCTCATTTACAATTGTTCCGAGATATTTAAATTTACGTACTTGATCGACTCTTTCCCTATTGCTTGTAAGATTTTCTTGTTGGTGTGTTTTAGATATCACCATGAACTTAGTCTTGCTTACGTTAAGAGTCAAGCCAAATTCTTCACTTTTTTCTGCGACTTTGTCAAGAAGTAATTGTAGATCTTTGAGGTTTCCAGCTAGTAGTACAGTGTCATCAGCAAACCTAACATTGTTAATGTTTAGCCCATTCACTTTAATGCCAGCTATTTCATCTGATAGAGCTGCCTGGATTATGTCTTCTGAATACATATTAAACAATAAGGGTGAGAGAACGCAACCTTGTCTCACACCCCTCTTTATTTCTATATCATTCGATAATTCATTTTCTACCTTCACGGTTGCGGTTTGATTGTAGTAGAGGTTGTATATAATGCGGATGTCTTTCTTATCAAGTGTTTTCTTTTCTAACAATTCTATGAGATGATCATGACGAACTTTGTCAAATGCTTTATTATAATCCAGAAAGCACACATATAGTGGCTGGTTAACCTCCATACATCGTTGCGCTAATATGTTAAAAGCAAACAATGCTTCTCTTGTACCGAGGGAACTTCTAAAACCGAATTGTGTTTCACTTATACCTTCTTCTACTTTTTTGTATATTCGTTGGTGTATAACTTTTAGAAATATCTTTAAGGTGTGACTCATTAAGCTTATTGTACGGTGATCATTACAAGTTTTGGCATTAGCCTTATTGGGTAATGTAACAAAGGTAGATGTCAACCAATCCCTAGGAATAATTCCCGAATTATAAATATCATTAAACAATTGTACAAATATATCTATATGGTCTATTCCTATGAGTTTCAGGATGTCATTTGGTATCTTATCCGGTCCAGGGGCTTTTCCTGTCTTCGATTTGTTGATAACATGTAATATTTCTTCTTTCGATATGCTTGGTCCTCGTTCTCCAATCATGTTATCATAAAATTTTTGATCTTTTCTTGTGTCTTCAAATAGTTCTTTGACATATTCTGTCCACCTGTCCAGTTTACCTTTAACATCAGGAATTATTTTGTCATTTTTATCTAACAATAAACTTGTACTTTTCTTTTTATTAAGTCCAGCTAAATCTTTAACTTTTTTGTGTAAGTTGAAACTATCATGTCTTGTTTCATAACTCTCAATTTCAGAGCATTGTTCCTTGTACCATTCTTCTTTTGCTCGCCGTGTTTCTTTTCGTATTTCTGCATGTAATCTTTTATACTCACTTTCATCTCTATTTTTAAGTATTCTTCTTTGTTCCATCAATTGTAATATCTTCTCTGTCATCCACTTCTTTTTCATGTTGTCGTGTTTGGTCACCATTGTGTTTTTACATGCATTATTTAATGTGTCTTTTATAAGTTCCCATTTGCCATCAATATTTTCTGTTTGATTATTCTTTATCCTAACTAATTCCTTATTAATCTCTTCAGAAGTCTTTTGTTTAGTCAAGGGGTCTCTTAGAATAGTTGTATTTATATAGTCCTTCTTTTGTTTCTTTTGTATGGCTTTCAGTTTCACATGGAACTTTGCTACTAAAAGGTTATGATCAGAAAATATATCAGCTCCCGGATGTGTTTTCACACCATGAATAGAATTTTTGTACCTCTTGTTTATAAGTATGAAATCAATTTGATTTCTGCAAACTTCTTCATTACAGTCTCTTGGTGATTTCCAAGTATAAAGTCTTCGTTTAGGGAGTTTAAAAAATGTGTTTGTAATAGACAGATTGTTTTCCTGGCAAAATTGTGACAGCAAATCTCCTCTTTCCTTTCTTGTTCCTAAACCAAAAGGTCCAATAAGATCACCTTCACTTCCTTCACCTATTTTGGCATTAAAATCTCCCATGATGATAATAATGTCTCTGCTTTTTGAGGTTCCTATTGCTTGTGTTAATTCTTCATAAAATTTTCCTATTTCTTCTTGGTCTTTGTCGGCTGTTGGAGCATAGATTTGGATTAAATTAATATTTGTTTGTTTCGTTTGTAAATGTAGACTGATTACTCTATCTGAGATTGGTAAATGCTTTTGACAGATTTACTAGCATACTCATCTAAAATTATTCCTACCCCATTCCTGTGCTGGCTATCAGAATTTCCCGAGTAATATACTTTCATGTTGTCAATGGTCATTTCTCCTGAGTCAGGCCATCTTGTTTCACTTACACCCAAAATATTAATTTTTAGACGTTTCATTTCTTGTATAACATTATTTACTTTGCCTGGTTGGTATAATGATCTTACATTCCAAGTTGCTATTGTTGCATTATTTTTGTATTTACTTGTGGCATTGTTCAAGGCTCTCCCCCCCCTCCCCCCCCCCCCCCCCCGGAGATCCGAGTGGGGGAGTTGAAACACCGGATAATTTGACATTGAACTCTGTCATGATGAGTTTTCCTGGGGATATCCATTGGATCTTTAATGCTGTGGTTTCCCGTTGCCTTCAGCATCCTATGCCGTTGACCACCCTTGGTGATTCTTCCGTCTTTAGGAGTGATTTCTCGCTCCAAGGACAAGAGGGTGCCCTTGCTCTACCAGCTCATCCGCCCTCTAGAAGGTCGTTGACTTAGTAGAGGGTTCTCCTTATCCCGGGAGAAACTCGGTCGCCAGAGCCTCGTTAGCGTAGCAGGGGATACCACGTGCCGGAGAGGTTGACATTTGTGTGGGAGAGGCTATTGGTGACGCATCCCACACATTACCTATGGTAATGCCTCTTCATATCTCTATAGACGGCTATTGTTTTTACCTAAGGCCGTAAGCCGTCTGCGCTTCACACTTTAAAAAGGATGTCGACAGCGCTGCCAGGTGTCAGGGATTTCCTTAAGTTGACTTGACTGTAACAGTGTCTTAGTAATAACGAATAAATGTATTAAAACTTCATGCATGATGTACCATTTTTTTCACTCATCTCAGTGTTTATGACGTCATATCTTCTGAACTATTATGTGTGACACTATGGTACAATTTCTTTCGTGCATTTAGCAGCGTATGTGGATACAGTCTGCGAAACTTGCTACGAATATAGCACAGAAGTAACAAATTTAAACGTCATGCGTGATGCGGCAGTTTCTTATGCATCTCATTTTTATGACGTCATATATCCTGAACTATAATAATTAGCTGGTTCTTAGTCCGACAGCAATTGTTGCCAAAAGTAAGGGATACGTCTACCAAGTTTGGTTGAATTCGATCCAGTGGCTTAGGAGGAGATGTGGAACATGCGTTTATACACAGACACATACATACATACATTTGTGTTATATATATATATATATATATATATATATATATATATATATATATATATATATATAATATTTTGTCCACCGCTGAGGAGGTTATATAATTTCATAGTCCTTTCTATGCAAGAGTAAGGGTAGATCGTAAAGGTTAGAGGCCTTTCTTTCAAAATGATACGTATACGAATGGTTCAATTATTTTGAGACTGTGACTGGTTCATAGCAGCGATCTTGAAACGTCCCCGTTTGAAAAATTATACAAGGACTGTGCTTAAACTGACACACAATATTTTTTTTTTAGCGCAACGCAATCTGACTTTCAGAAATCCCTACAAAAGAATGGCCCTGACTAACATTACCTCTCACAAATCACTTACCTCACAAAAATCTTCGTCACTCAAGCTACTGCAATACAGCGAGCGCCACTACTGCCAGCTAAATAAAAGATTCAAACTACGAAAGGCACTAACTACTGATCTAGGCATAGTTAGCAAATGAAAGATTTTAATAGAGAACAACCTTAATAGTGTTGAAAAATCATAATATACATAGCAGTTCATGACATCCAGTCTTACAAATTTCAAAACTCCGCCATTTCTCTCCCCACATCCACCACTGCTGGCGGCTCACCTCCAACTGCGCAACGCTACGCGATGTTCGCATCCAGCTGCCCAACACTACAATGGCAGACAACAATGCAAACTAGCCACAGACTGCACACAGCACAGCCAGTGATTTTCATACAGAGCGCTACGTAACGTTGCCAATAAGAAAACGTAAACAGCCTACTTACAATCTGTACAAGAGAGTAAGCGTAACGTGTAAATTTGTTATTATGGCTAAATTTTTAGGCGGTTGTCAACTACGTCGAATAGGCTGTCCAAAACAATACCAACTCACAAACTCCCAAGACGAAGTTTTATCTCTCCACTGGAACTCAGAAGGCAGAAAGCAAAACTTCGTTACATGAGTGTAAGAAGGTACTGGACAACCTCGTGATTTCTTTTCATGAGTGTAACATCTGACTGACTAAAATCCAGAAACGCAGAAATAAACTACTGCAACAATTCTTAATTAAGGATTACATATACGGCATGAATGGAAACAACTATGGTGCCAGCAAGTACCACCAGCAATAAAAACCAGCCTAAACACCCACTCTAAGCCAACTAGCTTCGCTTTTCCCCGACTTACGTGGAAGAGAGCAAATAGAATCCGCACAAACTCTGGAGCATACAACGACTTTCGTTTGAAATTGAAAAGAAAAGTCGACAAATATTGCAGCTGAGGCGAGGCAACACAGGACTTCCAACATGCTGTGAAGGCGTGTACTTTAAAGTCACACCTAGGCAATGCAAAAGACCTCCTGACACTGACCACGGGTATGCTGTTGACTAGTCTGAAAAACTAAATTTAAAATTATATGTAAGATATTTATACCATAAAAACACGGGAGAACTGCCGGATGTCAGTAACGTCCTGACACGATATTTCGGCGCAGAGTCTTCTGGCCATCTTCAGGTGAGTACCACTGTAGTAGTACTACTAAACATACATCTAGAGTACAAATATCTTGTTATGTTTAAATCTTTCCCGGCGTACTGATTGTTCCATAAAAACACGGGAGAACTGCCAGATGTAGTACTACTACAGTGGTACTCACCTGAAGATGGCCAGAAGACTCTGCGCCGAAATATCGTGGCAGGATGTTACTGACATCCGGCAGTTCTCCTGTGTTTTTATGGAACAAACAGTACGCTGGGAAAGCTTTAAACATAACAAGATATTTGTACTCTAGAGGTATGTTTTTTTCTTTTTAATTAGTATCATTGTTTTATATCTCTTTAATAATATTTTGTGTACCACATACACTAAATAAATAAAAAATATTTTGAACAAAACAAGGAAGGAAATGAGGCGCTATCTTGTAAGAGACTTTCACCCACAGTACCTATGGAATCAGTAATATATGCCATAATTTACGATGGTTAGACAGATATCTGAACACTGATCCCCCTCAATACGACTCCAGTGCTCCATCCACTGCTTCACTTCATGCTAAGCAATGTTCTCGGTCAACTATCTTAAAGTAGACCATTCACGATCTTCCTGCACAACACGCTTTTTGCCCTCAGCCTGAAAGTAGGGGATTATGACAATTGTTGTATGCTGTTTGCAGATTTGATTTTAGGTTTTTTTTCAGATGTATAGTTTCTTCTGGACACGAATTTTTTCTCTGCTTTGGAAATACACTTCAATTTAGATGAGATAAGTTTCAATTCTTTTGCAACAGAGAAACTTTCTTTTCTACGTGTATTTTGATCTGTGTTTGTCTATGTAATTTTAACTGTCATAAACAGATTTCATATTTTTGCCTTGTGCTGCCACCCAACGACTTTTAACGTAGCTTCGGAAAAGAGTTTGGTGCTTCACTGTAATGGCAGTTACCACTGTATTGTGTGTCGTGCTTATGTGAAGTTTGTGATATACGTGTATATTGTGTCAGAAACAACCCCAATAAGTTTTATTATATATATGGGGAATAAACAGTGAAAAGCCAATGCATAACCTTACTCCTGTACTTTCGAAGGCATACGCGTTGTATTTTGGGTGAAGAATTGGGGAATATGTGCAAGTAACTTGCGTAAGTGGCTGAGTGGTTCTCGAGAATTAGTGCCATCTATGGTATCAATGGTGCGACGCGAAAGAAGGATCATTCCACTGACTGTTACTTTTGCTAGACCAAAGTGACAGGATGTTCTGCAAAATCATAACATGGAATTCAACATCCAGACCTACCCTCAGCCGTGCGGCGAGTTCCACATCATACTTCTCCACCTCTTAAGCCATCAAGCGATCTGACAACTGATGAACAAGGTATAAGGATGCTATCCGCAGGAGTGGGAACGAAACAGCAGCAGAAAACAGCAAAGCACGTTTTGATCCGAATCTAGAGTATTTGTCACCACAGCCAACATCATTTCACCGCATTACGCAGGGAGAACTTAACGACCTCTGTAGGAACTTGAATCTGTCACAGGCACAATGTGAGTTACGGGTTTCGCGATTGCAGGTAATGGAATTAGTTCGCACAGTGTCTTAAATTGACTTCACGCAGGTGACGAAAGAATGAGATGAAAGCTTTTTCTCTTCCTCCAACGAGTTTGCGTATTGTAGTGACATCAATGGTTTGTTTGAAGCTCTGCGTCATGTTCACGGCTCTAAGGAATGGAGAATCTTTATTAATTCCTCGACATCTAGTTTTAAGGCAGTTCTCCTTCATAATGGTAATAAACATCCTTCATTTCCCATTGGATACTCTGATAACAAGAAAGAGTCTTATGAAACCATGCGAAATTTGCCCCATTACTTACACTGTGGTATGTGTAACTCGAAATTGTGTGCAGGTCTGAAAGTAATAGAGCTACTGACCCATATGCAACCAAGTAACACGAAGTACTATTGTTTTCTGAGCGAACGGAACAGTCTCAACAAGAAGGAACATTACTTACCTAAAGAGTGGCTGAAGCGAAACGCTTACGTTCAAAGTAAAATGAACGTGTCATATTAGCCGTTAGTAAACACAAAAGGTATATATCTCCCACCTTGCGTATTAAAGTGGGGCTAACGAAGATGTCTGTAAAAGCGCTGCACATAGAAGGGGAAGATTTACTACACCTGAGGACAAAGTGTCCCAGTATCAGCGGTGTAAAGATTAAAAAGGGAGTATTTATTGGCTCCCAAATACAACAGCTTAAACAAGATACAGTTTTCACCAATTCATTAAGTGAGACAGAAAAACGTGCATAGAATGCTGTCGAGTCAGTGTGTAGGCATGAAATGATAAATTTTATTTCCGTAAGAAGACTGTGAATAACATGGTAAGATGTTTCCAACGTCTGAAGTGTGGTCACCAAAGTTCCTTGATTGCCATCTTCACTTTTTTCCCTTAGAACTTGTGGGATACAAGTGATGAACACAGAATATTTTCACCTGGACATTGTAGTACTGGGAAACCGTTTTGTGGGACGGTGAAACTGCAGCTCGTTGGCATCATATTGTTGGTCCTTTGTCAGAAACACTGCAGAACATGAATACAAAAGAAAACGACCAAAAATGTCCTTCTAAACTATACCAGGGTGAAACATTTGTCTCTTCAAGGTTCCAAACGTACATAGTTTTCGTAAATAATAAAACCTCTGCTTTTGGAAAATGGTATGTGATAGGAAATTTCAATTTTGAAATCCTTATTTCCCTTACCCATGACAAGTAAATAAACATAATTTCATTCAGAGGACAGACTAAAAGTTAAAATGTGTTGTGCAGCGTTATTTGTGCGGAAACAGCTGCCTCAGAAGAAACACTAGGCTGATGTCTACAATAAATTCCTTTCCTGAGTGATCTGAGAAACAACTCAGAATCATACACCATAGCACGACAAGACAGAAACTGAACCACGCCACTTGGAGACCAGCTGACTTGGATGACCAGAAATGCTTGGGTTGCAGGCAGGAGTACTGTCGTAATACCGTTCCCAACCGCTCAATTCCCAATATTTAGTAAAATACAAGACAAAATACCACTGAATTTGCCATGGAACTTAAGTTCATAATGACCTTGGACTGCACCACAATTTATAATCTCTGTTGCCCCTCTTTTCAGAGATGGTTGCGGGATCTCGATTGTTCAGTACAGAACGTTAAATCAAACACCTTTCGGCCGTCTAAATTTCCAAATTGTCATTTTACTTGGCTACCAGTTTCGGCGATAAATTACGCCTCTTCCGCCCCCCTGACCGACGTGTAGGAAGATTCTAACCTCGGTTCCAGTCAAAACAGGGGCCCGGATTCAATGACTGCTCAAAGACTGTATTTGTAGATTTTTGATACAGCGATCACTTCAAACATCATCTCCCGACTGTTAATTTAGACGTATTTGATTTGACAATTTATAATAGCCGTCATTATTTTTGCAGATTCTTATTTTGTTCCTAAAAAGAGTTCACCATCTACGTTGTTTGCTTCATCTCCGACCTTTCACTACAAACGTCTTTGCTAGCTCCGTCACTAGTACCTTATTTTTGGGGATATTCTCGTCTGCCTTTAATACGTAGCTAGAGGAATAAGGCCAGTCATTTACTCTAGTTTAATGTAGTATGTATCCTTGGACAAGAAATCAAGTTCAAGTTTAAATGCGCTAATGCATACGGGTTTCAATAATGAAAAATATCTTGCTACTGGAAGATATTCGTCATGCGTCTTAACATGTTTCTTTCTGCTCTGTTGTCGGCCATTTTGCTGTCGAGACAGATCAGGAAATGAAACACGAGAAACTATCTCATATTTAGTCATATAAAGTTTTCGGTTGTACTCCCATTACCGTGGAGAGGTATAACTCAAGTCATGTACAAAATTTAACGCCTTTAAATGGAAGTGCATAAACCTGTACTAAATGTGGAAACAAAGGAATACGATGAGGTTGGATGAAAGAACTCACAACAATATTTAAACTAAACGTCAAATTCGTACTTGTATTGCTTGTGAAAATCTTAGTATTTCATTGCAATTCTGGAAAAAAGTGCACTGCCTACAAAAACAGTTTCAACTTAATAAAGATTTTAGGCATATTTATCACGTAGCGTTATACGAGAACAAAATCGTAGTACGTCAAACTGTTGTTTTACTGTATGTGATTTTCCAACAACTACATTTGTCCTCCTTGTACCGCGGCACAGGCTTGCGATGTAGAATATGACCATCATGAGTGAAATTAAAACATTAAGCAATAAAATGTCAAGTGGTCTTGATGAAGTAACTGATTTCATATTAAAAGCATGTGCTCACCACATAGCAAACCCCTTGGCAAAAATTTTCAACCTCTCTTTAAAAACTGGTGTATTTCCAGATATTTTTAAAATAGCAAAAGTTTCACCACTGCTAAAAAAAGGTACTTCTAAAAAAATATCAAACTACCGACCCGTGTCACAGTTAACTTCCTTCTCAAAAATTTTAGAAAATCTCTTCTATGACAGGCTTTTAAGTTTCATAAATAAATATGCACCTCTTACAGTACAACAACATGGTTTTAGAAAGTCTAAATCTACACAGACAGCAATGTTCGAATTCTTAGACTACATTTTAAAATCCCTTGATCAACATAAATTAGCTGCAGGTGTTTTTCTAGATCTATTAAAAGCCTTCGACGTCCTGGACCATAACATTCTGCTCAAAAAATTAGAAAGACGAGGAGTAAGAGGTGTAGCACATAGCTGGTTGTGTTCATACCTAAAAAACCGCAGGCAGAAAGTATCACTTCAGTATGAATTCAACAAAATGAATAAAACAAGAAACAACTCCTTTCTTTCTAGGGAATTACCAATAAAATATGGTGCACCACAGGGCTCAATCTTAGGTCCACTACTCTTCTTGATTTATGTGGACGACTTAGTTGAATATATGAGTCCCACAAAAACTATCCTGTTTGCCGATGACACCAGCATATTGCTAACTGGATCCAGTCTAGAAACTTTGCGGTCCACAGCAGAAAGTTCTATGAAAATACTTTCTGAGTGGTTCACAAAAAACAAACTCATTATAAATACTGAAAAAACGGTGTATGTCGATTTTTATTTAATTCCTCCAACTAATCAAATTTCTGTTCAAGTCCAATTTTAAAAAAATGATCCCCTAGAAAATGTGCCACAAAATTCTTGGGTCTTTGGGTTCAGCAAAACTTTAGTGGGACACACATATAAATAACTTGTGTAGAAAACTACCATCTGTGTGCTACGGCCTAAGAATTTTAAAGGCTACAACAAGCGAAACAACAGTTCTGCAGGCATACTGTGCACAGTTCCACTCACTAATCCGATATGGGATCATTTTCTGGGGATACTCAACTCACAGTGTAAAGGTTTTTAGAAGGCAAAAAAGAGCTTTAAGAATAATGTGTGGCCTTAAAAAGATGGAGTCCTGTAAATCCCATTTTACTGAGCTTGGTGTTCTAAACGTTCCAAGTTTATTCATTTATGAAACTATCTTGTTCACTAGGGACCACCTCCTGAAAACAACTGCTACAGAACAAAAATGTAAACAACAATAGTACCAGAGGGGAATCAAATATACATCAAAAATATCACAGAACAACCACCTATCAGAGGAGTATAATTAACATTGGTGTAATACTACACAATAAGATACTAGAGGAAATAAAAAATACTACTCATCCAATATTTAAAGCTAAACTAAAGGCATTTCTAATAAAGCACTGTTTCTATTCTCTCAGAGAATTTCTGAATAAGTAACAGAATTAATTGTAATAGGTACCTAATTTTAATTTGCCTACTATTTTGCAAATACTATGTATTATTGTAACTTATCTTTGACCTGTCCAATATCAATTGTACAATTTATGCTGTATGATAAAACTGGACCAATAAAAAATCAAATCAAATCAAATCTTGTAGGTGGAAAATGGCATACTGTCTTAAACACCCATCACTTGCTACGATTTGGCAAAGGTTGTAGTTCGCAGTACCGAACAGTTAGGAACAATCGAGGAATCTACACTGTATTAGGTAAAGATTGATGCTATTTTTTTCACTCCCTGTAGATAATCCAGTAAAGATCCCAGTCTATTAAATAGACGAGGTTTTCTGGCGGATTGAAGTCTTGATTGGTATTCTTGAGGAGCGCTGTTAAAAGCCTCCTGTTCACATAGTTTTGAGTTTCCGTAGTTTCTCTAAAATTTCTTTACTTTAATGTCTGGGTGGTTCTTTGAATAAGGCCACAGTCGATTCCTTCCAGTGTTTCTGTTACAACTGAGCTAATGTCCTGTCACTAAGGACGCCTCCATCTATGAAACGTTAAACCCTCAAATTCTTTTACATTAAAAATTCCCACACAGGCATTACCATTTACTTCTTACAGGAATCATCTAGCATAGCGATCGAATATGCATTCATTATACTGAACAGTAAACGTCACACGCTAGACACAGAAATATCTGCGTCTTCAAAGAAACAAACCTTTTCAAATAAGTCGATGTATGCTAGCGCAAAGCTGAATGGGAAGAGTGATAAACCTTTATTTTCTGGACATAAAAGAAGCTGTATTGAAGAGAAATGAGTAAAAAAAAGGTTGACGAGGAGGAGGAAGAGAACGTGCAATAGGAGGTGGTTTACCCCTGCCGCCCCCCCCCCCCCCCCTCCCCAACACAAAAGATTTTTAAAAAATGTTGCTAGTCCATCATTTCGCCATTCTTTGTTTTTTTCACAAAAACCGTACGTAGTTAGCCACAGTGAAAAATTAATGTAGGTGAACCTCTTCATTTCATAAAGCCTAATAATCTCCTGCAGAAACAAAGTCTTGAGAATATGCTTGTGTGAAAGTGGGGTTTTGTAACGATACCTACTTTTACACAGAGTTATTATATTTCGTGAAATCATGCCGATCTATCTCGATGATTTTTCTTGGCGATAATTAAAGTTACGTTTTCATATAGAATCGCCTTGTTCCCTTTCGATATCTGATCGACGCGATCGCCTTGAATACGTACTCATTAAAACTGTGATCGATGGGTGCTGAATTTTACTGAAGCCTAGAATTAATTACGTTGCATTTTTGTGTATCTGAAACTAGTTAAACTTATTGGAATGTGTTCGAGTTTTATCGAAATCGAGTGGAAAAGCTTTTTAATGGTTTATCTCGTTAAGATTTTGTTGTAATTGCTTATGGAGCTATCTGGTGGGTAACTAATCTACGTATCCATCTTGAAGAATTTACCGCTGCCCTAACACAACATCCATAATTTCATATAAATTTCGGAGGACTTCGTGGTTTCTGCCTGGGTCACACATTGAGTTCAGTTTCATTCTGCAGGTCTTTTGTTGTTATGCTGGCTACGAGTTCCTGCTTGTCAGTCATCCAACATTTCTTACAACTTTCGTACTTACGTTCTGCAGCAGACGTCCATCAACTAGACTCCATTTAGAAGAACTGCGGTTACCTACGCTGCCATTCCAAGAGGGAGTTCTAACTCCTCTTCGTGAAACACCATTTTAGTTAAGGAAAATCAGTGCCCACTAAAAAACACCATTTTTCGAACTAAATGTGAAAGAAACTTAGGTTCTTATAAAGTGAACTTTATCTTTTGGCTATCGCTCTGCAATGAGATCCTACTATAAAACAAGTGTATTGCGGATACATACTGCCACATACTTACTTTGCTTCGCCAAGCAACGTAGTATAGTTCAAGCACTCGTTTCTCCACTCTTCTTCAATCACTGCAGGTGAGTCTTGAGCGTGTTCTTCTACCAGCGCCCGAAACTATTTGTCTCTTGGTCTGATTCTGGAGTGCTTGACCAGCATTTCACGAGATGATAAAATTGTACCTTACAAAAACGCAAAGACGAATGGCTGCCGTATTGTCCTCTGCCAATGGCGTCATTTGTATGCGGTATGCGGTTTGGGGGCGGGGACGATGGGCGGGCGGGGTTTGGGGAAGAGGTGAGAATACAACGGCACATCGTTCTGCCAGATGTCAGCTTACCAAACGTCAGATACGCTGGCCAAAAAACAGAGAAGTTTCATCTGTGCATGAGAGAGAGTCTTGCACATGACAAATACCCACAGTGTTCTCGCAAGGAGTCTGGTCCGTTCAGTACAACCATTACATCTACATCTACATCATACTCCACAAGCCACCTAACGGTGTGTCGCAGAGGTTACTTATGTATCACTAACTAGGCCCTCCAACCCTGCCCCACTCGCGAATAGCGCGTGGGAAGAATGAGAGGTGGGAAGAATGACTGTCGGTAAGCCTCTGTATTGGCTCTAATTTCTCGAATTGTCCCCACGTGGTCATTAGGCGTGACGTACGTGGAAGGAAGCAATATGTTGGCCGACTCTTCCCAGAAAGTGCTCTCTGTAAGTTTCAATAGTAAATCTCTCTGTGGTTTACAACGCCTCTCTTGTAACGTCTGCCAGTGTAGTTTGTTGTGCATCTCCGTAACGCTCTTGTACCGAAAAAACGATCCTGTGACGACACGCAGAACTGTTCCTTGGATCTTCTCTGTTTCTTCTAATCAGTCCTACCTGGTGGAGATCCCAGATATATGAACAGTACTCAAGAATCAGTCAAACAAGCGCCTTATGAGCAACTTCCTTCGCGCATTAGTGACATTTTCTTAAGATTCTTCCTATGAATCTGAGTCTGGCATCTGCTTTTCTCATTATTTGTTATATGTGATTATTCGACTTAAGGTCGCTCTGGATAGTTACTCCTGCATATTTTACGGTAGATACCGTTTCCAGCGGTTTGTCATCAATATTGTAGCTTTGTAGTAATGGATTTATTTTCCTATGTATGTGCAATATGTGACATTTATTTACTTTCAGAGTCATCTGCAAGAGCCTGCAACATTCACCAATTCTCTGGAGGTCATTCTGCAAATCGTTACAATCTTCAAGCGTTTCTACTTTGTTGTAGATAACCGTATCATCTACGGACAGCCTTAAAGAACATCCGACGCCTTGTACTAGATCATTTATGTATACTGTTATCAGTAATGGTCTTATCACATTTCCTTGAGGTACACCGGAAATTATCTTTCCATCCGTCGATTTTGTTCTGTCAAGAGCGACATGTTGAGTTCTGTCTGCAAGGAAGTCTTGAACCGATTCGAAAATCTGCTCCGATACTCGATAGGCTCGTATTTGTTTCACTGTACGGCAGTGTTGGACGGTTTCAAATGCATTCCTGAAATCAAGGAACACGGCATCAACCGTTGTCCACTGCGCTGTGGATCTCATGGAGGAACAGAGCGAGCTGAGTTGCGCAGGATCTCTGCTTGCCGAATCCATGTTGATTTTTACAGAGGAGATTTTTATTCTACAGAAACATCATAATTCTTGAGCATAGGGCATGTTCCATAATTCTACAACAGATTGACGTCAACAATATAAGTCTATAACCGTGTGCATTTGTCCGGCGGCCTTTCTCGTAAACGGGAATGACTTGCGCTTTTTTCCAGTCGATAGGTACCTTTCGTTACTCAACCGGTCTGCGATAAATCACTGATGGAAGGGGAGCAACTGCTTTTGCGTAATCTTTGTAGAATCTTACAGGTATCTCATCCGGTTTGAAGCCTTTCCTGACGCTTTTCCACTCCTTTTTATTCCGCGATCGGTTATCTCAATATCTGCCATTTCGAATTTCGTACGACAATTGAAAGGAGGGGCAGTGTTACGATCTTCTGCGCTGAAATTATTTCGGAAGACGGAATTCAGTATTTCGGTCTTCTCTCTGTTATCTTCCGTTTCGGTGCGAGTACGGTCACTGAGTGAATGAATAGATGATTTTGACCCACTTACTGATTTTACATACGACCAAAACCCCTTAGGGTTTTTACTCGGTTCGAGTGACAAAGTTTTATTTTGAAAGTCATTGAACGCTTCTTTCACTGCTCTCCTTACGCCCGTTTTCGCTTGTTCATATTTTGTCACCTAGGTTTTTACTTCTCTTTAATCTGAGGTGAAGTTCTCTTTGTTAACGTAGCATTTTTCTAAAACTGCTATTAAACCGTGGTGGGCCTTTCTTATCCATTAAGACTTTACTCGGAAAATTCTTGTTTTAGGCATATTGCACGCCGCGCGGGATTAGGCGAGCGGTCTCACGCGCTGCAGTCATGGACTGTGCCGCTGGTCCCGGCGGAGGTTCGAGTCCTCCCTCGGGCATGGGTGTGTGTGTTTGTCCTTAGGATGATTTAGGTGAAGTAGTGTATAAGCTTAGGGACTGATGACCTTAGCAGTTAAGTTCCGCAAGATTTCAAACCAAGTTGAACATATTGCACGAAGTCTTTGAATTTTTTCCATATGTTTTCCACATCTTCGTTCTCATCTCCGAATATTTGATGCAGACTGCTCAGATACTTTGAAATGTGTATCTTGTCACTCTTACTAAGCTAAAAGATCTTCTTACTTTTCTTAACATTCTTTGTAAGACCCGGTGTCACAGATTCTCTCACAGCCTTATGACAACACCCGTAATACACGCAGGTAAGTAAAAATTTGTAGCCACGTCCTAGAGCAGTCAGTGATATTATCTGCAAATAACTGTCGTTCCTGACTGAGTGTGAGGAAATGTAGAACGGCTTTGACAGTATTTCCACGTGCTGTAATGAATGAGAGCTCTTCTTAAATGTGGACACAAATATAAAATATTGCGCATCGATAAATTAGACGACGCAAGAGTGTCAGATTGCAGGAGTAAAGGCCTGTCACAGCGCAGCATCGTTTCAGTACGTAGACGTAACACAATGAAACTTTATGAAGCAGAAATAACGTCTGCATCGTACAGTATGCCCTAGACAAGTGTGTTCCGAGTAGGGTATTAAGGGAAGGGAAAGATCCACAGTGGTTTTAGAGCCGTGTTAGAAAACACCTACGTAAACAGGGAAGGTAAAAGGGACACAAGAAAGGGCTCCCGAACGAATATTCTAGCAGTTCGAGAACTTCGGGCACGCCGTTGTTCAAGCGTTGAACATATATAGCTATGGCATCCATCTACAAATATCGTGCGCATTCTACGAATTACAGCTTCAATAAACTTCCAGAAAACTGAACCATTTAAGTGATAAACTACGGATATTCAGTTATAATTTGAAAGGCTTACCTGTGGTACACTACTTTTTTTTCTGTACAGGCGTTCCTTACAGTAATTTCGAGTCCTTTGCTGTAATGTGTTAAGTTTTCGTAGATACTAGACAAAAAAATTTTCCATGTTTTTAAATTATTTTTAATTCATTTCTCTGTGAATTACGTATCAGGGTAGTTTAACCTCACAGGCATTTTGGGAAAAATAAACAAATAACTAGTGCTGATTGTGAAAATTTGTGATACGTGTGTTGCGAAAACGGTAATAATGGGACCCATCCCTGATTACAGCTGCGAATTATCAATTGTATTGAAACCCGCATTAGTACCATAAAAACAGAGTGGTTTAGCCTTCCTGAAAATGTGGAAGAAGTGTCCAGCGAGTGATAATTGCCTTGCAAAACCATTATATTAAATGTAGAGCGTTGGATGTTGATACTAAGGGAAAAAGTCTGCTGTCTTAGTCATATATCTAGAATATAACTAATGCAGTAAGGCCATAGAGTCAAGAGCGTGAGCGGAGGTAAACCGTAACCTTTATTTAGTCTGGCTTCACCTGAGAGAAAGAGAGAAGAGGGGGAGTGTGTGTCTGTTGTCTATTTGTGACAAAGGCTTTCTTGGCCGAAAGTTAACTTTTCGTCAATCTTTTTGTTGTGCCTTTCTGCGACTCGTCATCTCCGCCATATTGTGAGTAGCAGTTATCCTTTTCATTATATTGTAATCTTTACTTCCTCTATACGTGAAAGCAATAGCATGTCTGATATGGCTTTGAAGTACTTTCAGCTGTACAGCGACCTGCGAAATATTCACACTACGAGCATATGACGAACCTATCAAATCTTTCATGCCATTAGGTACTAGATACAGAACTACGAAAGACAAAAATTTATTCGGTGAAGAGTCGCACCTAATCTACATCTACGTGATTACTCTGCTATTCACAATTAAGTGCCTGGCAGAGGGTTCAATGAACCATCTTCAAGCTCTCTACCATTCCGCTCTCGAACGGCACGCGGGAAAAACGAGCATTTAAATTTTTCTGTGTGAGCCCTGATTTCTCTTATTTTATCATGATGATCATTTCTTCCTTTGTAAGTGGGTGCCAACATAATGTTTTCGCAATCGGAGGAGAAAACAGGTGATTGAAATTTCATGAGAAGATCCCGTCGCAACTAAAACCGCCTTTTTTAAATGATTGCCACTCCAATTCACGTATCATGTCTGTGGCACTGTCTCTCCTATTTCTCAATAATACAAAACGAGGTGCCTTCTTTGAACTTTTTCGATGTCATCCGTCAGTCCCAACTGATGCGGATCGCACACCACACAGCAGTACTTCAAAATTGGGCGGACAAGCGTAGTATAAGCAGTCTCTTTAGTAAACCTGTTGCACCTTCTAAGTGTTCTGCCAATGAATCGCAGTCTTTGGTTTGCTGTATCCACAACATTATTTGTGTGATCATTCCAATTTAGGTTATTTGGAATTGCAATCCCTAAGTAGTAAGTTGAATTTACAGCCTTCAGATTTGTGTGACTTATCGCGTAATCGAAATTTAGCGGATTTCTTTTACCGCTCATGTGAATATCTTCACACTCTTCTTTATTCAGTGTCAATTGCCACTTTTTGCATCACACAGATATCTAATCGAAATCATTTTGAAATTCGTTTTGGTCATCTGATGATTTTACAAGACGGTAAATGACAGAATCATCTGCAAACAAGCTAAGAGGGCTACTCAGATTGTCTCCTATGTCGTTAATATAGATCAGGAACAATAGATGGCCTATAACATTTCCTTGGGGAACGCCGGATCTTACTGCTGTTTTACTCGATTACTACGAACTGTGACCTTTCTGACAGGAAATCACGAACCTAGTAACACAACTGAGATGATATTCCACAGGCACGCAGTTTGGTTAGAAGATGCTATTGAGGAACGGTGTCGAAAGCCTTCTGAAAATCTATAAATATGGAATCAATTGACATCCCCTGTCGATAGCACTCATTACTTCATGAGCACAAATAGATAGTTGTGTTTCGCAAGAACGATATTTTCTGAATCCGTGTTCACTGTGTGTCAATAAATCGTTTTCTTCGAGTTACTTTATAATGTTCGAACACAGTGTATGTTCCAAAACTCTACTGCAAATCGACGCTAGTGATATGGGCCTGCAATTCAGCGGATTACTCGTACTTCCCTTTTTGTGTATTCGTGTGACTTTAGCAATTTTCCTACCTTTAGGTACGGGTCTTTCTGTGAGTGAGCGGTTGTATATAATTGCTAAATATGGAGCTACTGTATCAGCATACTCTGAGAGGAACCTGACTGGTATACAATATGGGCTGGAGGCCTTTCCTTTATTAAGAGATTTAAGCTGCTTTGCTACACCCAGGATATATACTTCTATGTTTCTCATCTTGGCAGTTGTTCTTGATTGGAATTCAGGAATATTTACTGCGTCTTCTTTGGTGAAGGAATTACGGAAAACCGTGTTTAATTACTCTGCTTTAGTGGCCCTGTCATTAGTGACCTCACCGTTGTTATCGCGCACTGAAGGTATTGATTGCATCTTGTCACTGCTGTGCTTTATGTATGACCAGAATCTCTTTGGGTTTTCTGCCAGATTCCGAGACAGAGTTTCATTGTGGAAATTATTAAAAGCATCTCGCATTGAAGTATGCGATTTCGAACTTCTGCAAAACTTTGCCAATCTTGTGGATTTTGCGTTCTTTTAAATTTGGCATGCTTTTTTCGTTGCTTCTCCAACAGCGATCTGACCCGTTTAGTGTACCATGGGGGATCAGTACGAACACTTATTAATTTATGTGATATTTATCTCTCAGTTGTCGTCGATACTATGTCTTTGAAATTATTTTACATCTTTTGTACGCTTACGTGATGAGATCGGAAGCTTCTTTAAATAGCTGTACTTTACGTTTTTCTTTGATTGCTGTGGGTGTTACGGTATTCAGCCTAGCGGCAACTGCCTTGTGGTCGCTAGTCGCTGTATTCGTCATGATACTCCCTATTTGTCCAGGATTATTTGGAAGAACTCTAAAGTCTGAGCTTAATTTCTTGCCGACAATAAAGTCAATGGATTCGGACTATACAATCAGCAATTTCTTGCCGACAATAAAGTCAATGGATTCGGACTATACAATCACCTGGATAATGGTTCCAAAAAAAAAACTGTTGACCGTGGCCTTGCTAATTCATATTCCTGCTATTCGCTACAAGAGATATAAGGAAACAATGGTAAACCTAAATCAGGACGGTTGAATGAACATTTCATTCTGAGTCCTCTCGAATACTCATCAGATCTGGAGACGGCACCGATACGTGGATGAATCGAAGAAACCAAAATTTTGTTTAAATAAAATCGATATTATACCGTCAATATATTGACAATATCCATAGATTTCCCTTATGCATCGGGTTTTCATAAGTCTACTGCTAGAAACTGGATGTAATTAGACTCTTGTTTTTCATACATACTGCCATAGGATGTTTAAAAAAAAACGAAGATTCATTATTTCTAGTATCACATACATCATCTGGTCTTGTATCATTATTAGTTGTACACGCATCTTACAATACATAGACACATACAACTTTTAGACCACCCCAAAACCTACTCAATGTAATATATATGTTCTGTTTACATAAAGTTAGTCACGTGTCATTTCTTCATTTCGGCTGTCCAGCCAAATCTGTGTGGTGTGATGTGTGCGAATTGTTGGCCTGGAGTTGAAGTGATGTATTACTACTTCCGTTAATTGTTTTTTTTTCCTGTACAGACTGAGCTGTGAAAAGCATAAATCAAGAAAATTTAAGTGTGACGGATACCTAATAACTACTGACTGGCACTATAAATGACCTTGAGTATTAAAAATTTCGCCGGACGAAGTGGCCGAGCGGTTCTAGGCGCTTCAGTTTGGAACCGCGCGACCACTACAGTCGCAGGTTCGAATCCTGTCTCGGGCATGGATGTGTGTGATGTCCTTAGGTTAGTTAGGTTTAAGTAGTTCTAAGTTCTAGGGGACTCATGACCACAATAGTTAAGTCCCATAGCGCTCAGAGCCATTTGAACCATTAAAAATTTCAAATGCCAAAATTTCGTAAGATTAGAAAGTTTCTTCTTGTTCGCTATCGGCGCCTGAGACCAGCCCACCCCTGGAAGCCACTCACATTCAGCTAAAAATGGTGCAATCCTCATTTTAGTAACAGAGATTGATAGCCCTTCTTTGAAATAAAGAAAACTGTTTAATAGCACATCTTAAAGTTCTTTGTAAAGAAGCTTGTTCATGAATTGAGTATTGTGTGTTAATGGTTAAATACAATTCATTTAAGCTAACATTGATATAGGGCACTAAGTGGAACATAAAAAAATTTGTTGATTTGCAGTTACTATTCTCAATTTACAGAAAATAACATTCTTCTACTATCTGTATTAACATAGTGTTTAGCCTAATTAATCAGTTATAGAATTTTTTAATTTATAAGAACTCAAACGAATTTTGACAAAACTTGTGCGAAGATCAACAACGAGAGATCACCCACACACTCAATTTAAGATGGTATAATAATAACGTCCTGTTCCAAATTCAACATTTTCCAATGTGATCGGAGGCTTTCTCGGAGAAACAACTTTTTTAAAGTAACAATCAAGCTTTTTGAGATTAAAAAGTCCTATATGCAGTACAGAACATACATTTTTTTTCCGCTTACATATCGTGAAAATTGATGCCAATAAGTTTGATTACTGCAGAGGCGACGTATTTATACTACAGAAAATTTTGTAATCGCTAGTCCGATGTGTTAACCACTGCGCTCGACCTCTCTTGATAACATTAGGGGCCACGTAATAGCCTTTGGGGGTGGCACAAAACTCGGATGCCAAACTTACCAACCGTCATGGTTGTCTGTAAGAAATCAAAGCAGAATGCAATAAGAGTTCAGCTCCATCTATTCGTAACAAAACTCTTCAAACATGTTCTGCACGTTCTGTGCTGTCATCATGGGGTACTTTAATTCAACTCTGCAAACTATAAACAAGTTTTCAGTAATAATTATTTGAGCGAAAATTATGTTTCTCTTTATGAACTCACAAATGTGTTGAAACACGTGCATTTTCAACTTTTCGCGGCGTAATGAATAGTCCATTAAGTTTTGGGCATGCAGTCGCGAAAATAAAATTTCTTCCACTGATATTTCGGCCGCGTATCGTCCGACCATCCTCAAAGTGAATTGCAAGTCTTGCGACTTACTCTGAGGATGGCCGGACGGCTGCATGCCCGAAATTTATTGGACTGGTGTTGAAACATGTTTGGACAGTAAAAGATTAGTTGTCTGCATAACAGGTGGACCTCGATTCTCATAATTTAGTCTGCAAACATGTCTCCTGTCTGAGGTTTAAAGCCGAACAATGAAGACAAAATAGAGTAGTCCATAAGATCAGACTCTGAGATCATCAGTATTTCTGCCTGTCGACTCTTGTCAGACTTCAGTGAATACAGTTTACATTTGTTTCATTATCGTGCTATGTAACGAAACACTTGTTGCGTAGAGTTCGCCTTGGGGTTCATTGCCGCGCGGGATTAGCCGAGCGGTCTTAGGCGCTGCAGTCATGTACTGTGCGGCTGGTCCCGGCGGAGGTTCGAGTCCTCCCTCGGGCATGGCTGTGTGTGTTTGTCCTTAGGATAATTTAGGTTAAGTAGTGTGTAAGCTTAGGGACTGATGACCTCAGCAGTTAAGTCCCATAAGATTTCACACACATTTGAACATTTTTTTTTTGGGGGGGGGGGCGGTTCATTACTCCAATGTTCCAAATAATTTGGACACAGAAACCTCTCCGCTGCCGTTACGTCGAAAGGTATGGAGCGGCGCTGAATATACAAGCAGAACTTGAGTGAGCTTGAAACTTCCAGGCAGATTAAAACTGTGTGCCGGACCGAGACCCGAACTCGGGACCTTTGCCTTTCGCGGGCAGGTGCTCTACCATCTGAGCACCCAAGCACGACTCACGCCCCGTCCTCACAGTTTCACTTCTGCCAGTACCTCGTCTCCTATCTTCCAAACTTTACGGAAGCTCTCCTGCGAACCTTGCAGAACTAGCACTCTTGAAAGAAAGGATACTGCGGAGACATGGCTTAGCCACAGCCTGGGCGATGTTTCCAGAATGAGATTTTCACTCTGCAGCAGAGTGTGTGCTGATATGAAACTTCCTGGCAGAGTTCGAGTCTCGGTCCGGCACACATTTTTAATCTGGAAGGTAGGAGACGAGGTACTGGCAGAAGTATAGCTGTGAGGACGGGTCGTGAGTCGTGCTTGGGTAGCTTAGACGGTGAAGCACCTGCCTGCGAAAGGTAAAGGTCTGGAGTTCGAGTCTCGGTCCATCACATAGTTTTAATCTGCCAGGAAGTTTCATATCAGCGCACACTCCGCTGCAGAGTGAAAATCTCATTTTGGGTGAGCTTGTTGACGCCGCTGTCGCCGCACCAGGCTTCTCCGTATCGCATAACACTGGTTCACATTGGTTCGCCCGCAACCAGTCCAGAATAGTCTCCTATTCGAATCTCCGGGAAGGGACTGCCAAAGGGGAGGTGACTATGAGAAAAAGATTCAATAACCAACGAAAGGATAATGTTCTAAGACTCGGGCATGGAATATTAGAAGTGGAACGTGGTAGCGATGTTAGAAAATCTGAAAAGAGAAATGCAAAATCTCAATCTAGATATAGTAGGGGTCAGTAAAGTGAAATGGAAAGAAGATAAGGGTTTCTGGTCAGATGAGTATAGGGTAATATCAACAGCAACAGCAAATGGTATAACGGGAGTAGGATGAATAGGAACGTAGGGCAGAGAGTGTGTTACTGTGAACAATTCAGTGATAAGGCTGTTCTTACCAGAATCGATAGGAAACCAACACCGACCACGATAGTTCAGGTATATATTCCTACGTCGCTAGCTGAAGATGAAGAGACAGAAAAAGTATTTGAGGATATTGATAGGGTAATAGAATAAATAAAGGGAGGTAAATATCTAATAGTCGTTGGGGACTCGAATGCAGTTGTAGGGGAATGAATAGAAGAAAAGGTTACAGGAGAATAAGGGCTTGGGATAAGGAATGAGAGGAGAGAAAGAGTGATTGAGTTCTGTAGTAAATTTCAATTGATAATAGCGCATACTCTCACCAAGAAGCATGAGAGATACTTAGAAAAGTCTGGGTGATACGGGAAGATTTCGGTTAGATTACATACTCAGAAATTCCGAAATCGGATACTGGATTGTAAGCGTAACCAGCAGCAGATATGGACTCAGATCACAATGTAGTAGTGATGAAGATTAGGTTGAGGTTTAAGAGATTAGTAAGGAAAAATCAATACGCAAATAAGTGGGATACTCTAAGGCTATAGATACAGCAATAAGAAATAGCTCAGTAGGCAGCACATTTGAAGAGGAATGGACATCTCTGAAAAGGGCCATCGCAGAAGATCGGAATGGAAACATAGGTACAAAGAAGGAAACTGCGAAGAAACCATCGGTAACAGAAGAAATACTCTCCTGGAAATGGAAAAAAGAACACATTGACACCGGTGTGTCAGACCCACCATACTTGCTCCGGACACTGCGAGAGGGCTGTACAAGCAATGATCACACGCACGGCACAGCGGACACACCAGGAACCGCGGTGTTGGCCGTCGAATGGCGCTAGCTGCGCAGCATTTGTGCACCGCCGCCGTCAGTGTCAGCCAGTTTGCCGTGGCATACGGAGCTCCATCGCAGTCTTTAACACTGGTAGCATGCCGCGACAGCGTGGACGTGAACCGTATGTGCAGTTGACGGACTTTGAGCGAGGGCGTATAGTGGGCATGCGGGACGCCGGGTGGACGTACCGCCGAATTGCTCAACACGTGGGGCGTGAGGTCTCCACAGTACATCGATGTTGTCGCCAGTGGTCGGCGGAAGGTGCACGTGCCCGTCGACCTGGGACCGGACCGCAGCGACGCACGGATGCACGCCAAGACCGTAGGATCCTACGCAGTGCCGTAGGGGACCGCACCGCCACTTCCCAGCAAATTAGGGACACTGTTTCTCCTGGGGTATCGGCGAGGACCATTCGCAACCGTCTCCATGAAGCTGGGCTACGGTCCCGCACACCGTTAGGCCGTCTTCCGCTCACGCCCCAACATCGTGCAGCCCGCCTCCAGTGGTGTCGCGACAGGCGTGAATGGAGGGACGAATGGAGACGTGTCGTCTTCAGCGATGAGAGTCGCTTCTGCCTTGGTGCCAATGATGGTCGTATGCGTGTTTGGCGCCGTGCAGGTGAGCGCCACAATCAGGACTGCATACGACCGAGGCACACAGGGCCAACACCGGCATCATGGTGTGGGGAGCTATCTCCTGCACTGGCCGTACACCACTGGTGATCGACGAGGGGACACTGAATAGTGCACGGTACATCCAAACCGTCATCGAACCCATCGTTCTACCATTCCTAGACCGGCAAGGGAACTTGCTGTTCCAACAGGACAATGCACGTCCGCATGTATCCCGTGCCATCCAACGTGCTCTAGAAGGTGTAAGTCAACTACCCTGGCCAGCAAGATCTCCGGATCTGTCCCCCATTGAGCATGTTTGGGACTGGATGAAGCGTCGTCTCACGCGGTCTGCACGTCCAGCACGAACGCTGGTCCAACTGAGGCGCCAGGTGGAAATGGCATGGCAAGCCGTTCCACAGGACTACATCCAGCATCTCTACGATCGTCTCCATGGGAGAATAGCAGCCTGCATTGCTGCGAAAGGTGGATATACACTGTACTAGTGCCGACATTGTGCATGCTCTGTTGCCTGTGTCTATGTGCCTGTGGTTCTGTCAGTGTGATCATGTGATGTATCTGACCCCAGGAATGTGTCAATAAAGTTTCCCCTTCCTGGGCCAATGAATTCACGGTGTTCTTATTTCAATTTCCAGGAGTGTACTTCAATTGATTGATGAAACGAGGAAGTACAAAAATGTTCGAGGAAACTCAGCAATACAGTAATATAAGTCGCTGAGGAATGAAATGAACAGGACGTGCAGGGAAGCTAAGGCGATATGGGTGCAGGAAAAATGTGAAGAAATCGAAAAAGTAATCATTGTCGGAAGGACTGACTCAGCGTATAGGAAATTCAAAATAACCTTCGGTGAAATTAAAAAGAAGGGTGGTAACATTAAGAGTGGAATGGGAATTCCACTGTTAAATGCAGAGGAGAGACGGGATAGGTGGAAAGAATACACTGAAAGCCTCTATGAGAAGGAAGATTTGTCTTATGTGATAGAAGAAGAAACAGGAGTCGATTTGGAAGACATAGGGGATCCAGTATTAGAATCAGAATTTAAGGCAGCTTTAGAGGACTTAAGGTCAAATAAGGCAGAAGGGATAGATAACATTCCATAGAATTTCTAAAATCATTGAGGGAAGAGAAAACAAAACGACTACTCACATTGGTGTGTAGGATGTATGCGTCTGACTTTCGGAAAAATATCATCCACACAATTCCGAGGCCCGCAAGAACTGGCACGTGCGAGAATTATCGCACAATCAGCTTTAACAGCTCATGCATCCAAGTTGCTGATGGGAATAATATACAGAAGAACGGAAAAGAAAATGCAGGATGTGTTGGATGACGGTCAATTTGACTTTAGAAAAGTTAAGGAACAAGAGAGGCAATTCTGACCTTGCGGTTGATAATGGAAGCAACACTAAAGAACCATCAAGACACGTTCATAGGATTTGTCGAGATGGTAATAGCGTTCGCAATTTAAAATGGTGCAAGATGTTCGAAATTCTGACAAGAGAACCTCCCCATCGCACCCCCCTCAGATTTAGTTATAAGTTGGCACAGCGGATAGGCCTTGAAAAACTGAACACACATCAATCGAGAAAACAGGAAGAAGTTGTATGGAACTATGAAAAAAATAAACAAAATATACAAACTGTGTAGTCCAAGTGCAAGATAAGCAACATCAAGGCCAATATATGCTCAGGAGTGCCGTGGTCCCGTGGTTAGCGTGGGCAGCTGCGGAACGAGAGGATCTTGGTTCAAGTCTTAGCTCGAGTGTAAATTTTACTGTCTTTATTTTCGCAGAGTTATGATCTATCGTTCGTTCATTGACGTCTCTGTTCACTGTAATAAGTTTAGTGTCTGTGTTTTGCGACCGCACCGCAAAACCGTGCGATTAGTAGACGAAAGGACGTGCCTCTCCAATGGGAACCGAAAACATTTGATCGAAAGGTCATAGGTCAACCGATTCCTCCAGAGGAAAACACGTCTGATATATTCTATAAGACACTGGTGACGGCATGTGCGTCACATGACAGGAATATGTTGTACACTTGGCGAATGGGTAAAAAGATTCTTCTACCTTGCCCGATTTAGGATTTCTCGTGGATGTGATAATTACTCCCAAAAAATTGATGAAAACATGAGTTTGTCACATAAACTGCAACAAATGAATGCAACAATTTCACAGTCCCACAGTCGCACAGTTTTCTCTGTGCTCTGTCAAAACATGTTTTTAACGTTTTCAAATTTTTCCGTCTGTAGACCGTCAAATCCTGCATATGTCCAAGCAAATCTGAACATGTCCTGGAATTTTGGAGAGCTAAGTTGATTATGTGTCAGTGCTTCAATTTTGATAATTGTCTGAAAATAAAAAAATAAGCTTTTCACTCGAGGGAAGACTTGAACCAAGGACCTCTCGCGTTCCGAAATTGCTCACGCTAACCACGGGACCACGGTGCTCCTCAGCTCATATTACCCTTCATGTTGCTTATCTTGCACATGGACTACTCAGTTTGTATATTTTGCTTATTTTTTCATAGTTCCACAAAACTTCTTCCTGTTTTCTCAATTGATGTGTGTTCAGTTTTTCAAGGCCTATCGACTGTGCCAACATATAACTAAATCTGAGGAGGGTGCAATGGGGAGGTTCCCTTGTGAGAATGACAGAGGTAAGCTATAGGGAGAGATTGGTATATACACTCCTGGAAATGGAAAAAAGAACACATTGACACCGGTGTGTCAGACCCACCATACTTGCTCCGGACACTGCGAGAGGGCTGTACAAGCAATGATCACACGCACGGCACAGCGGACACACCAGGAACCGCGGTGTTGGCCGTCGAATGGCGCTAGCTGCGCAGCATTTGTGCACCGCCGCCGTCAGTGTCAGCCAGTTTGCCGTGGCATACGGAGCTCCATCGCAGTCTTTAACACTGGTAGCATGCCGCGACAGCGTGGACGTGAACCGTATGTGCAGTTGACGGACTTTGAGCGAGGGCGTATAGTGGGCATGCGGGACGCCGGGTAGACGTACCGCCGAATTGCTCAACACGTGGGGCGTGAGGTCTCCACAGTACATCGATGTTGTCGCCAGTGGTCGGCGGAAGGTGCACGTGCCCGTCGACCTGGGACCGGACCGCAGCGGCGCACGGATGCACGCCAAGACCGTAGGATCCTACGCAGTGCCGTAGGGGACCGCACCGCCACTTCCCAGCAAATTAGGGACACTGTTGCTCCTGGGGTATCGGCGAGGACCATTCGCAACCGTCTCCATGAAGCTGGGCTACGGTCCCGCACACCGTTAGGCCGTCTTCCGCTCACGCCCCAACATCGTGCAGCCCGCCTCCAGTGGTGTCGCGACAGGCGTGAATGGAGGGACGAATGGAGACGTGTCGTCTTCAGCGATGAGAGTCGCTTCTGCCTTGGTGCCAATGATGGTCGTATGCGTGTTTGGCGCCGTGCAGGTGAGCGCCACAATCAGGACCGCATACGACCGAGGCACACAGGGCCAACACCTGGCATCATGGTGTGGGGAGCGATCTCCTACACTGGCCGTACACCACTGGTGATCGTCGAGGGGACACTGAATAGTGCACGGTACATCCAAACCGTCATCGAATCCATCGTTCTACCATTCCTAGACCGGCAAGGGAACTTGCTGTTCCAACAGGACAATGCACGTCCGCATGTATCCCGTGCCACCCAACGTGCTCTAGAAGGTGTAAGTCAACTACCCTGGCCAGCAAGATCTCCGGATCTGTCCCCCATTGAGCATGTTTGGGACTGGATGAAGCGTCGTCTCACGCGGTCTGCACGTCCAGCACGAACGCTGGTTCAACTGAGGTGCCAGGTGGAAATGGCATGGCAAGCCGTTCCACAGGACTACATCCAGCATCTCTACGATCGTCTCCATGGGAGAACAGCAGCCTGCATTGCTGCGAAAGGTGGATATACACTGTACTAGTGCCGACATTGTGCATGCTCTGTTGCCTGTGTCTATGTGCCTGTGGTTCTGTCAGTGTGATCATGTGATGTATCTGACCCCAGGAATGTGTCAATAAAGTTTCCCCTTCCTGGGCCAATGAATTCACGGTGTTCTTATTTCAATTTCCAGGAGTGTATAATGCACAAGAGCCAAGGGGGACTAATAAGAATGGACGACCAAGAACTAACTGCTCGGATTAAAAAGGGTGTGAGACAGGAATGTAGTCTTTCGCACCTACTGTTCAATCTGTACATCGAAGAAATGGTAGGGAGTGGAATTTAAATTCATGGTTAAAGGATATCAATGATATGATTCGGTGATGACATTTCTATCCTGAGTGAAAGTGAAGAAGAATTGCGTGAGCTGCTGAACGGAATGAACAGTCTGATGAGCACACAATGTGAACTCAGAGTAAAGCGAAGAAAGGTGAAAGTAATGAGGAGTAGCAGAAAGGAGAACAACGAGAAACGTAACATCGGAATTGATGGTCACGAAATAGGTGAAGCTAAGGAATTCTACCACCTAGGCAGCAAAATAACCAATAACGGACAGAGCAAAGAGGACATCAAAAAGCAGACTAGCAGTGCCAAAAAGGTCATTCCTGACCAAGAGAAGTATATTAGCATCAAACATAAGCTTTAATTTGAGAAAGAAATTTCTGAGAACGTACGTTTGGAGCACAGCCTTGTATGGCAGTGAAACGTGGAATGTGGGAAAACCGGAACAGAAGAGAATTGAAGCATTTGAGATATGGTGCTATAGACGAATGTTGCATAATAAGTGGACTGATAAGGTAAGGAATGAGGAAGTTCTACGCAAAATTGGAGAGGAAGGGAATATGTGGAAAACACTGACAAGGAGAAGCGACAGGATGATAGGACATCTGTTAAGACGTCGGGGAATGACTTCCATGGTACTAAAGGGAGCTGCAGAGGACAAAAACTGTAGAGGAAGACAGAGATCGGAATACACGCAGCAAATAATTAAGGACGTAGGTTGCAAGTGCTACTCTGAG
Source organism: Schistocerca nitens (assembly GCF_023898315.1). Taxonomy (NCBI): domain Eukaryota; kingdom Metazoa; phylum Arthropoda; class Insecta; order Orthoptera; family Acrididae; genus Schistocerca; species Schistocerca nitens. Next base: position 692,489,219 of record NC_064614.1, read on the forward strand.
ATGAAGAGATTGGCACAGGAGAGGAATTCGTGGCGGGCCGCATCAAACCAGTCAGAATACTGCTGATGACTCAAAAGGAAAGAAAAAGGGACAGCAGAGACGACTTTTTTTTTAGTGATCAGCCTTCCTACTGGTTTGTTGCGACTCCCCTCGAATTCCATTCTTGCGCCAACCTCTTCATCTCACAGTAGCACTTTCACCCAGCGCCGTCAGTTATTTGTTGGATATAATTCAGTCTCTGCCTCTCCCTACAATTTTTACCCTCTATACCTCTCTGTAGAACTATGAAAGTCATTCCTGAAGTCTTACCACGTCTCGTATCGTTCTCTCCGTTCTTCTTGTCAATGTTTTCCGCGTGCCTCTCTCCACGCCGAGTGTGCGGAAAACGTCATTTGTTATCAGAAAAGTCCATGTAATTTTCAATATCCTTATATAGGAACACATCTGAAACAATTTGATTCTTTTCTTTTGCGGTTTTCGCACAGGTAATTATTCCCTTGCATACAGGGCTGTTCTAGAAGCGTACATCTGTTTTCTTCAAAACACTGTGAACTACACTCCAGTAGGTACTTGCTATTGTACGACAAATTCGGGTTCTTTCCCATTCTGTTTCCGCAAGCAGTATGGAAAAAACGACTACATAAATGGCTGTGTGAGTGCGGTGAGTAGTCTAATCTTGTCTTCCCTGTCCTACTGGAACAATACGTAGTAAGCTATAGCATCGCCTTAGATACTTCATTTAACACTGGAGCTTGAAACATTAAAAGTAACCTATGGCGGGATAGTTTGCTTCTAAAAAAATGTGTGTGAAATCTTATGGTACTTAACTGCTAACGTCATCAGTCCCTAAGCTTACACACTACGTAACCTAAATTATCCTAAGGACAAACACACACACCCATGCGCGAGGGAGGACTCGAACCTCCGCCGGGATCAGCCGCACAGTCCATGACTGCAGCGCCTAAGACCGCTCGGCTAATTCCGCGCGGCATGCAATATGCCTAAAACAAGAATTTTCCGAGTAAAGTCTTAATGGATGAGAAAGACCCACCACGGTTTAATAGCAGTTTTAGAAAAATGCTGCGTAAACAAAGAGAACTTCACCTCAGATTAAAGAGAAGTTTGTTCGTTTTCGTTCGTTGTATCTGCTCGGGGCGGACGTCGCAAGACACCCGTTTCAGTTCGTCGTCGATCCATTAACCCAGTTTTTTTTTAGTTTTTTTTTATTTTATTACAGAGGGCAGCTAACCCTCTGACCGAACACGCTGAGTTACCATGTCGGCTACCGCTCGGCTAATCCAAAAAATGTTCAAATCTTATGGGACTTAACTGCTAAGGTCATCAGTCCCTAAGCTTACACACTACTTAACCTAAATTATCCTAGGGACAAACACACACACCCATGCCCGAGGGAGGACTCGAACCTCCGCCGGGACCAGCCGCACAGTCCATGACTGCAGCGCCTGAGACCTCTCGGCTAATCCCGCGCGGCTACTTTGCTTCTAACTTCAAGGGTCTTACAGTTCTGGATTTTCTGCATCTCCTCGACCGTCTCCTGTGATTCAAAGAAACTTGTGTTCGTTAGTGCTGCTCCTCTTCGATAAGTTGAAAATCTCTCTTTAGACCCTCTGTATTTGGTGTCGCCGAGTGAAGAGACGCAGTGGTATTATATTCGGAAGGACGACTCTTCGAATCCGTCTTCGGCCAACCAGGTTTCCCCCGATTTCTCTAAATTACCCCAGGCAAATGCCGGAATGATTCCTTTGAAACGGTCACGGCCGATGTTTTTTACTAGCCTTTTTTAATGCGAGCTTCTGCTTCATCTCTAATGACCCCGCTGCGACGGGACGATAGACCCTAATCTTCCCTCTTCCTTCCTTCCTTCCTATTTAGTATGGATCCCACACGCTTGAATAATTCCTTCCTTCCTATTTGGTATGGATCCCACACGCTTAAATAATAGTCTATGATAGATTTCACGACTGTTTTGTAAGCAATCTCCTTTCTCGATCACGTTGTCAGTCGCTCACTGCCATAGAAGGGCGTTCATAGCAACAAATGGGTTTTGAAGGTAGCATAATACGGATGCACTGAATTAGCCAATTGTTGTGATGTTGTTGTTGTTAATGTGGTCTTCAGTCCAGAGACTGGTTTGATGCAGCTATCCATGCAACTCTATGCTGTGCATGTTTCTTCATCCCCAGTACTTACTGCAACCTACATCCTTCTGAATCTACTTAGTGTATTCATCTCTCGGCCTCCCTCAACGATTTTTACCTTCCACGCTGCCCTCCAACGCTAAATTTGTGAGCCCTTGATGCCTCAGAACATGTCCTACCAACCGGTCTCTTCTTCTAGTCAAGTTGTGTCACAAACTCCTCTTTTCCCCAATTCTATTCAAAACCTACTCATTAGTTATGTGATGTACCCATCTAATCTTCAGCATTCTTCTGTAGCACCACATTTCGAAAGCTTCTATTCTCTTCTTGTCCAAACTATTTATCATCCATGTTTCACTTCCATACATGACTACACTCCATACAAATACTTTCAGAAACGACTTCCTGACACGTAAATCTATACTCGATGTTAACAAACTTCTCTTCTTCAGAAACGCTTTCCTTGCCATTGCCATTCTACACTTTATATCCTCTCTACTTCGACCATCATCAGTTATTTTGCTCCCCAAATAGCAAAACTCATTTACTCCTTTAAGCGTCTCATTTCCTAATCTAATTCCCGCAGCATTACCCGATTTAATTTGAGTACATTCCATTATCCTCGTTTTGCTTTTGTTGAAGTTCATCTTATATACTCCTTTCAAGACACTATCTTCCGTTCAACTGCTCTTCCAAGTCCTTTGCTGTCTCTGACAGAATTACAATGTCATCGGCGAACCTCAAAGTTTTTATTTCTTCTCCATGGATTTTAATACCTACTCCGAATTTTTCCTTTGTTTCCTTTACTGCTTGCTCAATATACAGATTGAATAACATCGGGGAGAGGCTACAACCCGTTGTCATAGTCTGTGAGAAACCACAGTAACTCCATGACATAAGGTTCAACTTGGTACGTTCCAAACAACTCGGAGTGATAAACCGCCTACGCTGCCTCCGCCGAAAGGTACGGCGTGGCATTGAATATCCAAGCAGAAACTGAGTGAGGTTGCTCGTCAGACAGCTCGTGGTTCTCTCGTCGCGCCAGGTTTCCGCGTATCGCGTGACGCAGGTTCGCACGCGGTTGACGCCCGCGACCGGTCCGCTGAGAAGGGCGACAGCCGAGTGGGCCGATTTTCGGGAGGCGAGCGCGGCAGGAAGGCGGCGCGCGATTGGCGGCCTTGGGGGGCGTGGCCGCTTTCGCGCCGGCCGCTGGGCCGCCGTGCTTTCTCCGCTGATCTGGGCGGCGGGTGGAGCAGCACGTGCGTGCGGCCAGCGCATCGACTCCGCCAGCCCGCGCCGCGTATTTATAAGCCCCCAGCTGCCAGGCTGCGCGCTCTTACGTCCACCTGCCGAAAGTAGAACGAGGAAGTGGTCTCGCTCCCAGTCCCCAGGAAACCACGCAGCTGCCATTGAGAAGTCTTCCAGAGTTGTTCTAATGAAGACCACGAAGCGTCCGAAATTGACATACGGTAACCAGAACAAGATATCGGGACTCTGCATCTACTGGATGAACTCCACCAGTAAAATTTCGAAGCACAATTATGTTTCAAGGTTGTTTTTTTTTTAATTACCGCTGCCAGTCACAAACTTTGTCAACTATTGTATTATTTATTTAGCGACATGTTTCGGCGGTTATACCTCATCTTTAGGCTAAATGGCATTACAAAAACAACTTTAAGGTCATACTGATGTTATGTAGTCTTTTCGTTAATGCTGTGGTCATCTTCTCTTCTTCCACAGGATGACCACAGCATTTACGAAAAGACTATGGACCATCAGTAGGACCTTATTGTAAAGTTGTTTTTGTAATGCATTTAGCCTGAAGATGAGGTATAACCCTCGAATCATGTCGCTAAATAAATAATACAATAGTTCACAAAGTTTGTGACTGGTAGCGGTAATTTAAAAAAGAACCTTTACATATTTCTTGAGACAGTCGCGATCGAAAAATAGTCAAAATGACTTCAAACAATTATGTTTGTTGTGGGATCACGGTCTCAAATGGTTCAAATGGTTCTGAGCACTATGGGACTTAACTTCTGAGGTCATCAGTCCCCTAGAACTTGAAACCACTTAAACCTAACTAACCTAAAGACATCACACACATCCATGTCCACGGCAGATTCGAACCTGCGACCGCAGCTGGCGCTCGGTTCCAGTCAGTAGCGCCTAGAACCGCTCGGCCACCCCGACCGGCATCACGGTCTCGTATATCTTTTTAAATGACTTCATATTCGTCATCGACAGTACTATCTACATCTACATAATACTCCGCAAGCCGTCTGATGGTGTGTGGCGGAGGTACTTTTTGTATCACTAACTGAACCCTCCAACACTGTTCCACACTGAGCGAGGCGGCGCAGTGATTAGCACGCTGGACTCGCTTTCGGGAGGACGACGATTCAAACCCGCATCCAGTCATCCTGATCTAGGTTTTCCGTGATTTCCCTAAATCGTTCCAGGCAAATGCTGGGATGGCTCCTTTGAAAAGGCACGACCGATTTTCTTCCCCATCCTTCCCTTACCCGGTGGGATCGATGACCTCGCTGTTTGGTCGCCTCCCCCAAATAAAGCAACTAACCAACTTTGTTACACTAGCGAATAGCGCGTGGAAAGAATGAGCGCGTCGCAAGAATGATTGTCGGTAAGCCTCTATATTGGTTGGCTCTAATGTCTCGAATTTTATCCTCATGGTCATTACGAGAGAAGTAAGTAGGGGAAGTAATATGGCCGGCCGCTGTGGCCGAGCGGTTCTAGGCGCTTCAGTCCGGAACCACTCGGCTGCTACGGTCGCAGGTTCGAATCCTGTCTCGGGCATGGATGTTTGTGATGTCCTTATGTTAGTTAGGTTTAAGTAATTCTAAGTCTAGGGGACTGATGACCTTAGGTGTTCAGTCCCATAATTCTTAGAGCCATTTGGGCCGCGCGGGATTAGCCGAGCGGTCTAGGGCGCTACAGTCATGGACAGTGCGGTTCAAATGGGTCAAATGGCTCTGAGCACTATGCGACTTAACTTCTGAGGTCATCAGTCGCCTAGAACTTAGAACTAATTAAACATAACTAACCTAAGGACATCACACACATCCATGCCCGAGGCAGGATTCGAACCAGCGACCGTAGCGGTCACGCGGTTCCAGACTGTAACGCCTAGAACCGCAGGGCCACTCCGGCCGGCGACAGTGCGGCTGGTCCCGGCGGAGGTTCGAGTGCTCCCTCGGGCATTGGTGTGTGTGTTTGTCCTTAAGATAATTTAGGTTAAGTAGTGTGTAAGCTTAGGGACTGATGACCTTAGCAGTCAACTCCCATAAGATTTCCCACACACTTGAACATTTTTTATAGCCATTTGAACCAAAGTACTATATTGCGACTCATCCCGGAAAGTGAGCTCTCGAAATTTCAGTAGCAGGTCTCTCCGTGATGCACAACGCCTCTCTTGTAACGTGTGTCAATGGATTTTGTTGAACTTCCCCGTAACTCTGTCATGCCGACTAAACGATACCGTGACGAAACGTGCCGCTGTTCGTTGGGCCTTCTCTATCTCTTTTATCAGTCCTAGCCGGTAAGTATCCCAGATAGATGAACAGTACTCAAGAATCTGTCGAACAAGCGCCTTATAAGTCACTTCCCTCTTGTATGAGTTACATTTCCTTAAGATTCTTCCTATGTATCTCAGTTTTTCCCACTACTTGTTTTATATGGTCATTCCACTTAAAGTCGCTCCGGATAGTTATTCCTATATATTTTACGGCGACTACTGTTTCCAGCGGTTTGTCATCAATAGAGTAGCTATACAATAGTGGAGTTCCTTTCCTATGTATCGACAATATGTGACAATTATTTACGCTCAGTGTCAACTGTCAGAGCCTGCCCCATTCGTCAATTCTCTGGAGCTCATTCTGCAAATCGTTACTATCTTCTGGCGTTGCTACTTTGTTATAGACAGCCGCATCATCTGCGAACAGACTTAGAGAGCATCCGACGCTTTCTACTAGATCATTTACACATATTGTAAACAGTAACGGTCCTATCACATTTCCTTGCGGTACTCCGGAAACTTCCTTACATCTATCGATTTTCTTCCGTTAAGAGCGACGTGTTGAGTTTCGTAAGCAAGGAAGTTTTGAATCCAGTCGCAAATCTGCTCCGATACTCGATGCGCTCTTTTTTTTTTTTTTTTCATTAAACGGCAATGCGGGACGGTGTCAAATGCCTTCCTGAACTCAAGGAACACGGCGTCAACCTGAGCGCCATTGTGTACGGCACTGCGGATCCCTTGGAAGAACAGAGCGAGCTGAGTTTCGCAGGATCTCTGTTTGCGGAATCCATATTGATTTTTATAGAGGAAATATTGCTTCTCCAAGACAATTCTTGGACATAAAACATGCTCCACTATTTTACAGTAGAACGTCGCGCTAATCCGTCCCCTGCGGGGCCAGGGTCATGGTCGGATTGCAAAAAAGCCGGACTATCAGATGAACACTTTGTTTGACCCGTAGCATCACAATACAGTACAGTACTACTTTAATTTTCACCTGTAAATAATGTCTGAAATATAGTTCAGTGTTAAAACAGTAACAAAACGAAACGACAATGTCGAAACACTAAACATTCTTACACGAAAGTGTGATGTACTGCAGTGTCTGGTCTATAAAATAAATCTGCTTGGTGCAGTAAGATATAGTTACTGTGAACAAAAGTTTAACAACTGTACGTACCTCATTACAATACTGCAGTGACACAAAACTGACTCATTTTGTGCAGCAAGAGTTCTTGTAGGAAGCATTTTGTAGATTAAGCCAGATTCATGAACGTTACACACTTGATCAGATTAATCGCCTTAGATGACTTTTCAAATTTCGGAAGAAATTCATTGTCACCTGTTTCGTCAACAGACAGTTTCCTGCAAGAAATGATTACATTTCGAGTCCCATTTCATTCTTTCCACTGATGTAGCCAGCTTTCACTAGTCGTAAACTTTTCATTTTCATTGTACCCACCTAATTTTTCATAGAGAAACAGTGCCTTTCGTTTATGATTGATCCAAACAACTGAGTTCCTTTTTTTCTCTCTTGCTCAAACCACATTCACAAAGAGTTGTCTAGAATTTCACTTTTAGGTCTCTTCAAAGCCTTGCATATTTTCAGTCCTTCCTCATTATCAATTATCAATGTATAGTTTTAAAGAGTATTCTCGGTCACAAGCAGTAACATTTTCAATAAGGTACGATAAGAATTTAAAAAATTTTCAAATGTGTGTGAATTCCTAAGGGACTAAACTGCTGAGGTCACCGGTCCCTAGACTTACGCACTGCTTAAACTAACTTATGCTACGAACAACACGCACACCCATTCCCAAAGGAGGACTCGAACCGCCGGCGGGAGGGGTCGCGCAATTCCTTACATGGAGAATTCAAAAATCTTAGCAGTAATCCATGCGCTTTCAAATCGAAACTGAAGAGTTTCATCATCGTTCACTCCTTTTATTCTGTCAAGGAGTTCCTTGAAAAATTAATCTGATTCCTATGTTACCTTGTTGATTGCGCTTACTTAAACTTATGGCTTGACTTTTTTGGATTCATAAACATTTTATTTTATCTGTTAACACTTCCATGTTGTAATTTCATGTATTGACACGATCCATGACCTTGGGGATTTGCTCCTCAATTTGGTCCTACAGAACTAGACGTGTAAATAAAAATTAAATAAAAAATAACCTCGTGCATGCTCAGTACACTAACAATATGCGTTTTCGACACATGGTTGCTTCAAGAAATATGTCAGTTTTTACCTCCGTTATCATCCCTGTTAGTTTGAGCATTGAATTTTTGAACACCTTTTGTACGTACGGTTCCTCCTTACTATCATTACACAAACTTCCAAATTACAGAGACTGACCTAAGTGATTGCGGAATAGAAGAGCAACTAATCACTTAACAATGGAAAGGCAACTGAGTGGGACGAAATGACTGTGAGATTGTCTTAAAGAACTTGCTCCTTTTCCAGCAGTACTTTATCGTAGGTCACTGGAACGACAAAACCAACGTAGCGACTGAAAAAATGTGTAGGTCATTTCCATTTTCAACATAAGTTGCAGGTCAGCTGCATATAATTATAGACCTAGTTCGTTGATATGTCTCCTGTAGAATTATGAAACATGTTTTATGCTCACGTATTATAACATTTTTGGAGAACGAAAACTCCCGTATAAAGACCAACACGCATTCCGGAGACAGAGTCTTACGAAATCTTGCTCTGTTCGTCCGTGAGATCCAGAACGTCGTATGCATTGGAGCCCAGGTTGATGCCGTGTTCCTTGACTTCAGGAGAACATTTGACACACTTCCGAACTGTCGTTTAGTGACCAAAATATGAGCTACAGAGATGGCATGAATATATCGCATTTCGAAGAAAATTTTAAAGAGAAGTAAAAATATTTTTGCTGTTTAAGACAGAAATGCGTCAATGTGTCCAAGGTATGTCCTCGCTGAGAAGCAGCCATCGACTTATTCTTCTATAGCAGTGTTAGGCTCTAATATTACCTGTTCGGCATTTCATATGAATGCATACATTTGACGTAGGTGCACTATTGGTTTTTAGCATTTGCTAGCACTTGACTTACAACGTACAAAAATTTTACTGCAGACACTAACCTCGTTGAGGACTGTGATACATACGTTACAGAACTGCACTATCTTATGAAAGTAATGACAGCTGTATTTAGTTTACACCTGAGCTTTTTGAGAGTAATTGCAGGCACTAACATCAGATATTCAGGGAAGAGTTTTATGTTGACAATACATGTTTGTTGCTGGCTTTACACTTATGACAGTGCCTAATGGCATAGTAATGTAAAGCATGCCTTACTTCAGTATAATATAGATATTTACAAGGTTTTCATTATGTGTATAAAGCGAAATGGTTCAAATGGCTCTGAGCACTATGGGACTCAACTGCTGAGGTCATTAGTCCCCTAGAACTTAGAACTAGTTAAACCTAACTAACCTAAGGACATCACAAACATCCATGCCCGAGGCAGGATACGAACCTGCGACCGTAGCGGTCTCGCGGTTCCAGACTGCAGCTCCTTCAACCGCACGGCCACTTCGGCCGGCCTGTATAAAGCGAATTATGATTTGTGTTTCCACGTTTCATAACTCTTGGTAATGGAGTAACATAGTCCCGAAACATGTTGTGGCAAGTATATCATACATTGGACAACTAGTGCATAATATGCTCAATAATGATTCCTGAGACAGTGGCACGATGGATTTGCCACGGAGAACCTCGCCGGGGCGTATTAATAGAAGACAGAAGAGATCCAACGAAGAGCGGAGCCTTTCGTCGCGGTATCGTTCAGTGCGCTCGAGAGTGTTAAGAAAATCCTCAACAGACTCCAAAGTAAGACGCTTCAAGAGAGATGTTGTGCATCACACAGTGATTTACTGTTGAAATTCCCACTTAATGCGTTCTGTGAAGAGTTTGGAAACGTCTCGCGAAATGGCCGCAAAGAGAAAATCCGGGAAATTACAGCTAATACGGTGCTTTACAGACAGTCATTCTTCCCACGTGTCATTTACAAATGGAACAGGGAAGCGGGGATGAGATAATGGTGCCATAAATACCCGCCACCTGATGCAGTAAGGTCGCTTGTGGAATGTGGCTGTAGCTGCCTAAGGCGAAACACAGAGTAATGCAGAAACCCATGCAGAAACCCAAGCTTCCCGAGCGGGAAGGCGTGTCGGTCCCCGGCACGAATCCTCCCTGCGGATTACTGTCGAGGTCCGGTGTGCTGGCCAGCCTGTGGATGGTTTTTAAGGCGGTTTTCCATCTGCCTCGGCGAATGCGGGCTGGTTCCCCTTATTCTGCCTCAGTTACACTGTGTCGGCGATTGCTGCGCAAACACTGTCTCCACGTACGCGTACACCATAATTACTCTACCACGCAAACATTTGTGGTTACACTCGTCTGGTATGAGACGTTCCCAGGGGGGTCCACTGGGGGTCGAACCGCATAATAATCCTGGGTTCGGTGTGAGGCGGCGGTGGGGTGAAGTGGACCGATGTAGCCCGTTGTGGGGTTGTGAAACACAGGGCTACGGAGGGGACGAAGCCTCTCCGTCGTTTCTAGGTCCCCAGTTCAATACACAATGCAGCAACCCTCATATGCAGAAGTATTGCGATGCTGTTGCCTAGAGCTTCGTTGTGCCTCTGTTCCATTCCCTTCAGAGAACCTATACACTACGTGCATACCAGCCAACTCTTTATCAGTAAAACTGTCAATACTGATGTGTGCCACTGTTAACGTGTAACAAACAATGTCAACAAAACAAACCCGAGGCAGAACCTGACTGCACTGAACACGAGCTTGAAAGCAAAAGAAAAGTGGGCATGGACTCTGTAACGAGCCATGGAGGACTACGTGCCCCTATATATTTCCATCGTCAATCTTCTGCCTGTTTTGCTGCGGCCGTCACGAATTTCTCTCCTGTGCCACCCTTTTCATCTCAGAATTGCACTTGCGACCTACGTCCTCAATTATTTGCTGTATGTATTCCAATCTCTGTCTCCCTCTACAGCTATTGCCTTCTAAAGCTCCCTCTAGTACCATGGAATTCATAACCTCATATCTAAACAGATGTCCTATCATCCTGCCCCTTCTCCTTACCGGTGTTTTCAACATACTCTTTTCCTCTCCGATTCTGTGCAGAACCTTCTCATTCCTTACCTTATCAGTCCACTTAAATTTCAACATTCGTCTATAGCACCACATATCAAATGCTTCGATTCTCTTCTGTTCCGGTTTTCCCAAAGTCCTTGTTTCACTACCATACAATTCTGTACTCCAGACGTACATTCTCAGAAATGTCTTCCTAAAATTAAGAACAACGTTTGATACTAGTAGACTTCTCTTGGTCAGGGATCACTTTTTGTCATTTCTAGACAGCTTTTGACGTGCTCCTTGCTCCGTCCGTCATCGGTAATTTTATTTCCTAGGTACCAGAATTCCTTAACTTCATCTACTTTGTGGCCACCAATCCTGATGTTTACTTTCTCGCTCTTCTCATTTCTGTTATTTCTCATTACTTTAGTTTTTCTTCGATTTACTCTCAATCCGTATTCTGTACTCATTAGATTGATCATTCCATTCAGCAGATCATGTACTTCTTCTTCACTTTCACTCAGGACAGCAATGTCATCAGCGAATCTTATCATTGATATCCTTTCACCTTTCTTTTATTTCCATTATTGCTTCTTCGGTCTACAGATTGAACAGTAGGTGCGAAAGACTACATCCCTGTCTTACACCGTTTTTAATCAGAGCACTTCATTCTTGGTCGTCCGCTCTTATTATTCCCCATTGGCTCTTGTACGGATTATACCCTACGTGATCAAAAGTATCTGGACACCTTACTGAAAATGACTTACAAGTTCGTGGCGGCCTGCATCGGTAATGCTGGAATTCAATATGGTGTTGACCCACCCTTAGCCTTGATGACAGCTTCCACTCTCGCAGGCGTATGTTCAACCAGGTGCTGGAAGGTTTCTTGGGGAATGGCAGCCCATTCTTCACGGAGTGCTGTTCTGAGGAGAGGTACCCATGCCGGTCGGTGAGGCCTGGAAAGTCGGCGTTCCAAAACATCCCAAAGGTGTTCTATAGGATTCAGATCAGGGCTCTGTGCAGGCCAGTCCATTAGAGGGATGTTAACGTCGTGTAACCACTCCGCCACAGGCCGTGCTTTATGAACAGGTGCTCGATCGTGTTGAAAGGTTCAATCGCCATCCCCGAATTTCTCTTCAACAGTGGGAAGTAAGAAGGTGCTTAAAATGTCAATGTAGGCCTGTGCTGTGATAGTACTTCGCAAAACAGCAAGGGGTGCAAGCCCCCTCTGCGAAAAAGACGACCACACCATAACACCACCGCCTCCGAATTTTACTGTTGGCACTACCCACTCTGGCAGACGCTGTTCGTCGGGCGTCCCACATACCCACACCCCGGATCGCCACATCGTGTTCCTCTATTCGTCACTCCACACAACGTTTTTCCACTGTTCAATCGCCCAATGTTTATGCCCCTTGCACCAAGCGAGGCGTCGTTTGGCATTTACCAACGTGATGTCTGGCTTATGAGCAGCCGCTCGACCATGAAATGCAAGTATTCACACCTCTCGCCTGTCATAGTACTTGCGGTAGATCCTGATGCAATTTGGAATTCCTGTGTAATGGTCTGGATAGATGACTGCCTACCACACATTACGACCCTCTTCAACTGTAGGCGGTCTCTGTCACTTAACAGACGAGGTCGGCCTATAGGCTTTTGTGCTGCACGTGTCCCTTCACGTTTCCACTGCACTATCACATCGGAAACAGTGGACTTAGGGATGTTTAGGTGTGTGGAAATAGCGCTTACAGACGTATGATACAAGTGGAACCCAATCACGTGACCACGTTCGAAGTCCACGAGTTCTGTGGAGCGCCCCATTCTGCTCTCTTACGATGTCTAATGACTACTGAGGTCGCAGATATGGTGTACCTGGCAGTAGGTGGCATTACAATGCACCTAATATGAAAAACGGATACTTTTGATCGTATAGTGTATATTACCCCTCTCTCCCTATAGCTTACCCCTATATTTATCAGAATTTCACACATCTTGCATCATTTTACATTGTCGAACGCTTTTTCCAGGTCGACAAATCCTATGAATGTGTCTTGATTTTTCTTTAGTCTTGCTTCAATTATCACGCGCAGCGTCAGAATTGCCTCTCTTGTGTCTTAACTTTCCTAAAGCTAAATTGATCGTCATCTAACACATCCACTAGTTTCGTTCCTATTCTTCTTTATATTATTCCCGTCAGCAGCTTGAAGCTGTTAAGCTGATTTTGTGATAATTCTCGCACTTTCCAGCTCTTGCAATCTTCGGAATTGTGTGGATGATATTTTTCCGAAAGTCAGTGGTGTGCCGCCAGACTCATACATTCTACACACCAACGTGAATTGTCGTTTTGTTGTCTCTTTCCCCAACGATTTTAGAAATTCTGATGGGATGTTGTCTGTCCTTTCTGCCTTATGTGATCGTAAGACCGCCAAAGCTCTTTTAAATTCTGATTCCAATTCTGGATCCCCTACCTCTTCTAAATCGACTCCTGTTTCTTCTTATATCGCTTCAGGCAAATCTTCCCCCTCATAGAGGCTTTCAATATATTCTTTCCACATGACCCTAATACTCAGAAACTATCCTTGAACAACGTCCAAAATACAGTCAGTGGGTTTCAAGCGCACTCTGTGTAGCTACACCACGCCGCCTTACTCTATATGACGGCTGGTACTTGGTACGCCGTTGTCACTTCCCGGTCCAGTACCGAATGCTGCTCGGGAATATCGACTGTCAGTAAGAGCTGGGATCTCTCTAATTTTACGTTTATGGTCTTCCTCGAGATGCGTGTGTTAGGCCGCGCTCTCAGACTGTTAAATGTAAACCGTTCCGTGATGTACAACGCTTCTCTAGCAGAGTCCGTCACTGGAGCTGGATGAGCATCTGAATGAGGCTTTCGCGGTTGTTAAACGTGCGCGAGACGTAACACGCTGTTCTTCTTTCAAGACGACACATTGATGTGTGTTATTTATCATACTTATATAAATCCACTCTAAACGGTTGATGCCTTCACTTGCGAGAATTTATCCATCTTTGCATGTGCATATACACTGTGCGACTCCCAAAAACATACGTTTTTCATATTAGGTGCATTGTGCTGCCACCTACTGCCAGGCAATCCATATGAGTAATCAAATGGTTCAAATGGCTCTGAGCACTATGGGACTCAACTGCTGAGGTCATTAGTCCCCTAGAACTTAGAACTAGTTAAACCTAACTAACCTAAGGACATCACAAACATCCATGCCCGAGGCAGGATTCGAACCTGCGACCGTAGCGGTCTTGCGGTTCCAGACTGCAGCGCCTTTAACCGCACGGCCACTTCGGCCGGCCATATGAGTAATCATTATACATCGTGAGAGAGCAGAATGGGGTTCTCTGCGGAGCTCACGGGCTTCGGATGTGGTCACGTGATTGGGTGTCAGTTGTATCATACGTGTCTACGCGAAATTTCCACACTCATAAAGATCCTTGGTCCACTGTTTCCTATGTAATAGTGAAGAAGAAACGTGAAGGGACACGTACAGCACAAAAGCGTATAGGCCGACCTCGTCTGTTGACTGACAGAGACCGGCTGAAGTTGAAGAGGGTCGTAATGTGTAGTAGGCAGACATCTATCCAGACTATTACACAAGAATTTCAAACTACATCAGCATCTACCGCAAGTATTATGTCAGTTAGGCAAGAGGTGAGAAAACTTGCATTTCATGGTCGAGCGGCTGCTCATAAGCCACACTTCACGTTGGTAAATGCCAAACGACGCCTCTCTTGGTTCAAAATGGTTGAAAGGGCTCTCAGCACTATGGGACTTAACTTCTGAGGTCATCAGTCCCCTAGAACTTAGAACTATTTAAACGTAACTAACCTAAGGACGTCACACACATCCATGCCCGAGGCAGGATTCGAACTTGTGACCGTAGCTGTCGCGCGGTTCCGGACTGTAGCGCCTAGAACCGCTCGGCCACCCCTGCCGGCTGCCTCGCTTGGTGTAAGGAGCGTAAACATTGGACGATCGAACAGTGGAAAAACGTTGTGTGGAGTGACGAATCATGGTACACAATGTGGCGATCCGGGGCGTGAGCATGGGGGACGCCCGGCGAACGTCGTCTGCCAGCGTGTGTAGTGCCAACAGTAAAATTCGGAGGCGGTGGTGTTATGGTGTGGTCGTCTTTTTCGCAGAGGGGGCTTGCACCCCTTGCTGTTTTGCGAAGTACTATCACAGCACAGGCCTACATTGACATTTTAAGCACCTTCTTACTTCCCACTGTTGAAGAGAAATTCAGGGATGGCGATTGAACCTTTCAACACGATCGAGCACCTGTTCATAAAGCACGGCCTGTGGCGGAGTGGTTACACGTCGTTAACATCCCTCTAATGGACTGGCCTGCACAGAGCCCTGATCTGAATCCTATAGAACACCTTTGGGATGTTTTGGAACGCCGACTTTCCAGGCCTCACCGACCGGCATGGGTACCTCTCCTCAGAACAGCACTCCGTGAAGAATGGCTGCCATTCCCCAAGAAACCTTCCGGCACCTGGTTGAACATATGCCTGCGGGAGTGAAGCTGTCATCAAGGCTAAGGGTGGGTCAACACCATATTGAATTCCAGCATTACCGATGCAGGGCGCCACGAACTTGTAAGTCATTTTCAGCCAGGTGTCCGGATACTTTTGATCACATAGTGTATTTGACGACAGCATATCCTTTTCTCAGAAAATAACCTTCCTTTGCATTTATTAGCTTGTTGTTTAACCCCCCCCCCCTTCCCTTGCTTCTGTCATCTTCAGTAATATTATTCAAAGAAATTTCGGTTTTGCTGTCGGTCGTCGTGTTCTGCAGTGCACAATATTTCGACTGGGTGAGAAGAACTGGCAGGAGCCCAGTCAAAATATCGTGCATTGCACTACACGACGACTGGCAGCAAGACCGAAACATCTTTGAAAATTCAGGTCAAAAGGAAGTCCCGCTGGTCCATCTGACACACAAATTTCTTCTTATTTCCAGTATATCGCTGTTTGCTTTCATATTTGTTTCAGAAATGACAGCCGTGAAATTAAAATAACGTCGTTTGTTACGTCGATCTGAGCGCCAGAGAAGATTGTTATCACCACTGATGTGTGACAATTTAGTCGCAAAATGGCCGTTCGTGTTCTGTACGATAAGAAGAATGTGCGTCTCAAGTCTAGAAAGAATAAGATGATTTTGTGTGATAATGCTTCAGATATTGGAGAATCGTGATTACTCCGTCTGGAACACAATACGAACTTTTGGTGAAGACCGGTTTCGGAATTTAGGAAAGCATCTTTAGAGCATTCCTTCCACAACGAATGTTGTATGAAACGCTATGGCAAACTGTGGTGTGCGTACTGTAAGACCTTCGGTACACACACCATCAGATTATTTGACTTGTCGCTGTAACGAAGTAGGCGAGTGTCAGCAATGTGTCTCGCGGTCTTATCGTGGCGTGTTTATCTTCTGCCGTTAGGTCAGACGATAGAAATGCCACTTGCACGCTTAGAGTAGCAGATTGACGGTGACCAAAATTGACAATCTGAAGTTCCTTTGGTCTTGATACGTTAATTTTATTCTCACATATCTCTGATACTTGACAAAGTGTCTATACATTTCACTTCATGGCTATGTACAGGAATATGATAATCTTATTAGGTGCAGACTGAAACTTGACTACAGACTAATGTAGACTAAGGCAGACTGATGGAGACTAATGCAGACTGACTAATCGGAGGTCTGTACACTCGTTATAATACCTCGCGCGTTCAGGTATCACTGCGCGAGTGTGATCCGCGAGGAGAAAAGGTTCTACGTTAGCAGCAATCTCATTGGCTGCGATACATATTAATACGCGGATCGGCGGAAGCAGAATTTGGTCCGTCTCTAAGACAGCGCCATCTCGTAGTGCGGAGACGGACGCCTGCGCTGTTGTGCTTAGCGGGGCGCGCTCTATTGGGAAAGTTGTGTACGCGCTGACTACGCGGAACTATGTACACAACACAAACTTTGGTGACGAAGATTAAATACCCTGCTGTTAAAAGGTCTTTGGCTTTGGTACCGCATCGTTGTTTCGAGAATCACGCACGTAATATTCCAGCCTTCTTCCTAAGACCTCCTTCCGGCAGCTAGCTGCAAACTGTGTCGCATTGTCAAACTAAATACTCTGTAACAAAAATACGTCGTTAAGGAAACATAAGTTTGCAGATTAAATACAAAATTGTTAACTAAAACGTTATTTTCAGAACACATTACAAGGAATATTAAGCACCGAAGCTGCTGTCGTCAATTACAAAAAAAAGTCACCATAGAAAGCGTTAGAATATTCAGTAACTCCGTGCAAATATTTTTTCAGTCGCGTAGTATAAACGCGCGTCCAGTGACCACTATTTGTTAATCTGTCTTCTTTTCTGGTGCATATTCTAAAAAATCTAGAAAATTGTGATAAAAAACTTTAGTACACTAGTGGTGTAACGTCCTAACAATGAAATTTTAACCTTCTTTCGTGGAATAACAAGTAGCAGCGGTCGCTAACGCACTCCTGTGGGGTGCGCTAGAATTCTTTCACCACCAATATTACGTTGGCAAGGGGATCACAAGACTTAGCGCCAATGACCTGGATCAGATTCCAAGCCTACCTGAAGTGTCATATAGAGTGGAGCTGCAATACTGTTGGTTATCCGTCTTTCGGCTGGAGACCTTAAGCTCGAAGGTCCTCGTGGTTCTATTCGAGATGAGCAAACTATGTTAAAGTTCTGGGCTTCATCCTCTTCCCTTTTTCTTCACCATACAACACAAACATGACACTACACGACACACACCAATTACAGTCACCTACCCTAAATAAATATGCTGATGACGCAGTCCACAAAAAACGTGAGCAAAAGAGACGTTCTGATACTGAAACAATACTGTCCCCTCGAGGACTCTTAGACGTCAATCCGATACTATTCTTTCTTTAACAGGTCAGGATCTCAGGGCTGGGACTACACAGGAGATTACCGTCATCAGGAGAAACAAAACTGACATCTTACGGACTGGAGCGTCGAATGGTAGATCTCTTAATCGGGCAGATAGAAAATTTAAAGAGAGAAATGGATAGGTTAAAGTTTAATATAGTGGGGATTAGTGAAGTTCGGTGGCAGGAGTAACACAACTTGAGGTCAGGTGAATATAGGGTTATAAATACAAAGTCAAATAGGGGTAATGCAGGAGTGTGTTTAATAATGAATAAGAAAATAAGAATGAGGGTAAACTACTACGAACAGCATGGTGAACGCATTATCTTAGTCAAGATAGACACGAAACTCACGCCTACCAGAGTAATAAAAGTTTACGTACCAACTATCCCCGCAGATGACGAAGAGATTAAAGAAATGTATGATCAGATAACATAAATTATTCAGATAGTTAAAGGAGATGAAAATTTAATTGTGATTGGGGACTGGAATTCGATAGTAGGAAAAGGAAGAGAAAGAAAAATAGTAGGTGAATATGGACTGTGGAAAAGGAACGAAAGGGAAAGCTACAAGTAGAGTTTTGCACAGAGCATAATTTAATCATCGCTGACACTTGGTTTAAGAATCATAAAAGAAGGTTGTATGCGTGGAAGAGAGATGCAGATAGCAGAAGGATTCAAATTGATTATATAATGGTTTGACAGAGATTTAAAAACCAGATTTTAAATTGTTTGACAATTCCAGGAGCGGATGTGGACTCTGACCACAATTTATTGATTAAGGACTATTTACTAAAATTGAAGAAATTAGAGAAACGTAGGAAATTAAGGAGATGGGATCTGGATAATCTGAAAGAACCGGAGCTTGCTGAGAGCCTTAGAGGGAGCACCAAGCAACGGTTGACTAGAACAGGGGAAAGGAATACAGTAGAAGACGAGTGGGTAGATTTAAGAGAGGAAGTAGTACATGCAACAGAGGATCAAATAGGTTAAACGACAACGCAGCATAGAGATATTGAATATAATTGATGAAAAGAGAAAATTTCAAAATGCAGCAAATGAAGCAGGCGAAAGGGAATAGATTGAAAGGAAGTGCAAGACTGCTAAACAGGAATGGCTAGAGGACAAATATAAGGATTCAGAAGCATATTTCACTAGGGGAAAGATATACATCTGCCTACAGGAAAATTAAAGAGGCCTTTGGAGAAAAGATAAGCAGCTATATGAATACCAAGAGCTCAGATGATAAACCAGTCCTAAACAAAGAAGAAAAAGCTGAAAGGTGGGTGGAACATATAGACGATCAATACAAGGGAGGTGAACTTGAAAGCAGTATTATACAAGGGTTGGAACTTAAATAGTGGCAACTATTTATTCACAACCGATACAAAAGAGTTACATGTTTGTCCCTTTACCGTCCTTCAAAGTAGTCTCCAGTGTTGTGTAGAACCCGTTGCCAGAGATGTGGAAGGCGTGGTATACCGTTAGCAGAACCTGTTCTGTTAGTGGTGCGAATGGAGCGGTCTACTGCCTGTCGAATCTCTGGAATAGTTCCGAAGCGAATACCACGAAGTGGTTCCTTCATCTTCGGAATCATTTCAAAGTCATAAAGACTTAACTCCGGGGAGTATGGTGGAAGATACAATCCCATCGCCTGAACAGAGCAGCCACCGCTTGCGCTGTATGCGCCCGCGCATTATCGTGCGAAATGGGTCGGTTGCGCAGAAAGTGTCACCGATTCTTTCGCAAAGCTGGAGGCAGGTGATGCTCTAAAAACGAACAGTGATACTGTGTATTGACGGTCTGCCGTGGAGGAACGTAATGCGTTAGGATAACACCATCACAGTCGTACACGAGAATCACCATAACTTTAGACCGCTCCATTCGCACCATCAACAGAACAGGCTCTGGTAACGGTATACTACGCCTTCCACATCGATGGTAACGGGTTCTACACAACGCTGGTGACTGGGGAAGCGGAGATAGATGAGGTAGGAGATATGATACTGCGAGAGGAATCTGACAAAGCTCTGAAAGATCTAAGTCGAAACAAGGCCCCAGAAGGAGACGACATTTCGTCAGAACTGCGGTCTTGGAAGACCCAGCCACGACACAACTCTTCCATCTGGTGTGCAAGATGGATGAGACAGGCAAAATAACCCCAGATTTCAAGAAGAAGGTGGTAATTCCAATTCCAAAGAAAGCAGTTGCTGTCAGGTGGGAAAATTACCGAACTATCAGTTTAATAAGTCATGGTTGCAAGATACTGACAAGAGGTCTTTACAGAAGAATGGAAAAACTTACAGAAGCTGACTTCGGGGAAGAGCAGGCTGGATTCTGGAAAAATGTAGAATCACGTGAGGTAATACTGACCCTACGACTTATCATAGAAGATAGGTCAAGGAAAGGCAAACCTACATTTACAGCATCTGTAAACTTAGAGAAACCTTTGGACAATGTTGGCTGGAATAATCTCTTCAAAATGGTGAAGGTAGCAGGAGTAAAATACATGGAGCAGAAGGCTATTTACAACTTGTACGGAAAAATACGGCAGCAATAAGAGTCAAGGGGCCCGGAAGGGAAGCAGTGATTAAGAAGGGATAGAGACAGGGTTGTAGCCTATCCCCGATGTTATTCAACGTGTACATTGAAAAAAGCACTAAAGAAAACCAAAGAAAAATATAGAGCAGCAATTAAAATTCAAGGAAAAGAAATAAAAATTTTGAGGTTTGCTGATGACATTATAATTCCATCAGACATAGCGAAGGATTTGGAAGATCAGTTCAAGGGGATGGACAGTGATTTGAAAAGAGGATATAAGATGAACATCAACAAAAGCAAGACAAGAACAATGGAATGTAGTCGAATTAAGTCGGGTGATGCTAAGGAAATCAGATTAGGAAACAAGACGCTTAAAGTAGTAGATGAGTTCCGCTATTAGGGCAGATAAAAAACTAATGATGCCTGATGTAGAGACGACATGAAATGTAAACTGGCAATGGCAAGAAAAGCATTTCTGAAGAAGAGAAGTCTGTTAACATCGAATGTAGATTTAAGTGTTAGGAAGTCTTTTGTGAAGGTTTTTGTCTGGAGTGTATCCATGAATGGAAGTGAAACATGGACGAAAAACAGTTTATATAAAAGGAGAATAAAAGCTTTCGAAATGTGGTGCTACAGAATTGTGCTGAAGATTAGGCGTACCGATCACATAACTAATGAGGAAGTACTGAATACAATTGGGGAGACAAGAGATTTGTGTCACAATTTGACCGAAAGAAGCGATCGGTTAATAGGACACATTCTGAGATATCAATGGATCACGAATTTAGGATTTCACTGAAGTGTGTGGGGTAAAAGTAATAGAGGAAGACGAAGAGATGAATACAGTAATCAGATTCAGAAGGATGTAGGTTAAAGTATTTATTCGGTGATGAAGAGGCTCGCACAGGATAGAGTTGCATGGAGAACTGCATCAAACAAGTCTTCGGACTGAAGATCACAACAACATCAAGAAAAAGACATGAGTAAGTAAGTATTTGGAACCGCTAGTAAATGTGGCACATATTACAAATCCATTCTTCATCACAATTTATGTTTCTTTACCTTTAAACTGAGCCCTGAATTTTACTTTAGATCGTAGCTTTTAGGGGAATGAGTTGTTTTGTTTTTGTTTAATGATTTCCTAACTTTGGCATCGGTGAAGAAGAGACACTGATCTGAAGAGTTCTAAGGAAACGACCAAGGACCTAAAGCAGGTTACTGGCAAAGGCATTGGTGATTGTGGTATCAATATTCTCACTGTAACACAATCTCCTTCGATACCGGTCATCTGTCAGAAAGATAAGTTTCTGCCAGGTAGTGAGCTGAATCTTTCGGACAGCGGGAGTAGGACTATGTAAAGGAGTTGCGTAATTTCGGAACCAGTCTGTTTTAAACGGCTGTCTTGTGGGTAACAGACGTCGTAGTCTTATTTTCTTCACGTGTGAGTCAGAACATTGCGTAATAAGTTTCTTTTACCCACGCATTATATAATGTGCTTCGGATTAAGATGTATGAGCCTTTCCTATCTGTCAAGTGCTCTGACGTAGCTTTCCTTTCTTTTCTAAATTTGGTGCCCTACTCTTCGATATTTGCCAAGTACTTTCGCGAGAACTTAACGTAACACTTCCCTTTCTGAAGTGATTGCAGAAATTCTGGTTGTTTGTTTAGTGTTATTTGGTTTTTGAACATTGATTAATTGTGTTCATGTTAGATGTGTTTTCATTGACCTGTCCCAGTTGCATTTATCTGTATATGTACGTTAAGAAAGTAGACACAGAAGTACTCTTGTGTAAACGGAGTTACTTATACTGACAGTAGAAGGGAGTTATATATATAGTGATAGTAGAACCTTTATATGGTTTTAACTAGGGCAATATTTAGGATGAGTCACTGGTTGACCGCGCTTACGTTACTTCTGGAGCCGTGCTAACCATGATCTACTAAAACACCGCTATCTTTTACTCGTTTCCTTTGTCCTAACCATGTTTTATGTAAAACGGCAATACGACGAATATATTCTGCAACAAACTTGCTGATGCATTTAACACTACCAAAATGGATCCTGCTGGACTTATCTGACATACACTTATGCAGCCGCGCCTCCTGTTTGTTAGATGTTTCCGTGCTGCGTGCCTTTCAAGAATGTGAGAACATTGTAAGGTTGCTCCCAACAACACAGAGCTATGACAGTTAGCGCGCACTGTAACGAGCTTTTATTTTATTCGTTTATTTCATTTCAGTTAGCTTCGGGGAATAATCCATACAACCAAGTTCAAAATTCAAGGCCTCGAGGTAAAACTGATTTAAAGTTGCTTTATACATTGCTGGATATCAAAATTGCAACACAAATAACGACAGCAAATAATAATTTTACTTATGGTGAGTGTGCGGTATAGTAGGAAGAACAGAAGATAAAATTTGTATGTGATTGTTGTTGTTGTGGCCTTCAGTCCAGAGATTGGTTTGATGCAGCTCTCCATGCTACTCTATCCTGTGCAAGCTTCTTCAGCTAAAAGTAACTACTGCACCCTACACCCTTCCGAATCTGCTTAGTGTATTCATCTCTTGGTCCCCTTCTACGATGTTTACTCTTCACGCTGAACTCCAGTGCAAACATGATGATCCCTTGATGCCTTAGAACATATCCTACCAACAGATCCCTTCTTCTAGTCAAGTTGTGCCACAAACTCCTCTTCTCCCCAATTCTATTCAATACCTCCTCATTGGTTACGTGGTCTACCCATCTCATCTTCAGCATTCTTCCGTAGCACCACATTTCGAAAGCTGTCACTCGATGTTAACAAATTTCTCTTCTTCAGAAACGCTTTCCTTGTCATTGCCAGTATACATTTTATATCCTCTCTACTTCCACCACCATCAGTTATTTTGCTCCCCACATAGCAAAATTCATCTACTGATTTAAGTGTCTCATTTCCTAATCTAATTCCTTCAGCATCACCTTGTTTAATTAGATTACATTCCATTATCCTTGTTTTGTTCTTGTTGACGTTCATCTTACAGCCTCCTTTCAAGACACTGACCATTCCATTTAATTGCTCTTCTAGGTCCTCTGCCGTCTCTGATAGAATTACAATATCATCGACAAACCTCAAAGTTTTTATTTCTTCTCCATGGATTTTAATTGATACTCCAAATTTTTCTTTTGCTTCCTTTACTGCTTGCTCAATATATAGACTGAATAACATCTGGGATAGGCTACAACCCTGTCTCACTCCCTTCGTAACCACTGCTTTCCTTTCATGCCCCTCGACTTATATAACTGCCATCTGGTTTCTGTACAAATTGTAAATAGCCTTTCGCTCCCTGTGTTTGACCCCTGCCACCTTCAGAATTTGAAAGAGAGTATTCCAGTTAACACTGTCAAAAGCTTTCTCTAAGTCTAGAAATGCTAGAAAAGTAGGTTTGCCTTTCCTTAATCTATCTTCTAAGGTAAGTCGTAGCGTCAGTATTACCTCCTGTGTTCCAACAGTTCTACAGAATCCAAACTGATCTTCATCAGTTTTTCCATTCGTCTGTAAAGAATTCGTGTCAATATTTTGCAGCCGTGACTTATTAAACTAATAGTTCGGTAATTTTCACAGCTGTCAACATTCGCTTTTTTTTGGGATTGGAATTATATTCTTCTTGAAGTCTGGGGGTATTTTGCCCGTCTCATACATCTTTCACACCATATGGAAGAGTTGTGTCATGGCTGGGGTCTCCCAAGATTGTAGTTCTGACGAAATGTCATCTCCTTCTCGGGCCTTGTTTCGACTTAGGTCTTTCAGAGCTTAGTCAGATTCCTCTCGCAGTACCATATCTACCATTTCATCTTCGCCTACGTCCTCTTCCAACTCCATAATATTGCCATCAAGTGCATCGCCCTTGTACAGACCCTCTATATACTCCTTCCACCTTCCTGCTTTCGCTTCTTTGCTTAGGATTGGTTTTCCATCTGAGCTCTTGATATTCATATAAGTGGTTCTCTTTTCTCGAAAGGTCCCTTTAATTTTCCTGTAGGCAGTATCTATCTTACCCTTAGTGATATACAGGGTGTTACAAAAAGGTACGACCAAACTTTTAGGAAACATTCCTCACACACAAAGAAAGAAAATATGTTATGTGGACATGTGTCCGGAAACGCTTACTTTCCATGTTAGAACTCATTTTATTACTTCTCTTCAAATCACATTAATCATGGAATGGAAACACACAGCAACAGAACGTACCAGCGTGACTTCAAACACTTTGTTACAGGAAATGTTCAAAATGTCCTCCGTTAGCGAGGATACATGCATCCACCCTCCGTCGCATGGAATCCCTGATGCGCTGATGCAGCCCTGGAGAATGGCGTATTGTATCACAGCCGTCCACAATACGAGCACGAAGAGTCTCTACATTTGGTACCAGGGTTGCGTAGACAAGAGCTTTCAAATGCCCCCATAAATGAAAGTCAAGAGGGTTGAGGTCAGGAGAGCGTGGAGGCCATGGAATTGGTCCGGCTCTACCAATCCATCGGTCACCGAATCTGTTGTTGAGAAGCGTACGAACACTTCGACTGAAATGTGCAGGAGCTCCATCGTGCATGAACCACATGTTGTGTCGTACTTGTAAAGGCACATGTTCTAGCAGCACAGGTAGAGTATCCCGTATGAAATCATGATAACGTGCTCCATTGAGCGTAGGTGGAAGAACGTACTGATGAAACTAAAATGAACTCTAACATGGAAATTAAGCGTTTCCGTACACATGTCCACATAACATCTTTTCTTTATTTTTGTGTGAGGAATGTTTCCTGAAAGTTTGGACGTACCTTTTTGTAACACCCTGTATGCCTCTACATCCTTACATTTGTCCTCTAGGCATTGCTACTTACCAATTTTGCACTTCCTGTCCATCTCGTTTTTGAGACGTTTGTATTCCTTTTTGCCTGCTTCATTTACTGCATTTTTATATTTTCTCCTTTCATCAATTAAAATCAGTATCTCTTCAATTACCCAAGGATTTCTACCAGCCCTCGTCTTTTTACCTACTTGGTCCTCTGCTGCCTTCAATATTACATCTCTCAAAGCTACTCATTCTTCTTTTACTGTATTTCTTTTCCCTGTTCTTGTCAATCGTTCCCTAATGCTCTCTCTGAAACTCTCTACAACTTCTCGTTCTTTCAGTGTATCCAGGTCCCATCTCCTTAAATTCCCACATTTTTGCAGTTTCATCAGTTTCCATCTACTTGGTCCTCTGCTGCCTTCAGTATTACATCTCTCAAAGCTACTCATTCTTCTTTTACTGTATTTCTTTTCCCTGTTCTTGTCAATCGTTCCCTAATGCTCTCTCTGAAACTCTCTACAACTTCTCGTTCTTTCAGTGTATCCAGGTCCCATCTCCTTAAATTCCCACATTTTTTGCAGTTTCATCAGTTTCCATCTACAGTTCATAACCAATAGAATGTGGTCAGAGTCCACATCTGCCCCTGGAAATGTCTTACAATTTAAAACCTGGTTCCTAAATCTCTTTCCTACCATCATACAATTTATCTGAAACCTTCCAGTGTTTCCAGGCGTCTTCCACGTATATAACCTTCTTTCATGATTCTTAAACCAAGTGTTAGCTATGATTAAGTTATCATCTGTGCAAAATTTTAGCAGGCGGCTTCCTGTTCCATTCCTTACCCCCATTCCATATTCAGCTACTACTTTTCCTTTTTTCCTACTATCGGATTCCAGACCCCCCATGACTATTAAAATTTCGTCTCCCTTCACTATCTGAATAATTTCTTTTATCTCATCATATATTTCTTCAATCTCTTCGTCATCTGCGGAGCTAGTTGGCATATAAACTTGTACTACTGTGGTAGCCGTTGGTTTCGTGTCCATCTGTGCTACCATAATGTGTATACTATGCTGTTCGTAGTAGCTAACCCGCGCCCTTATTTTTTATTCATTACTAACCTACTCCTGTATTACCTCTATTTGATTTTGTATTTATAACCCTGTATTCACCTAACCAGAAGTATTTTTCCTCCTGCCACCGAACTTCACTAATTACCACTGTATCTAACTTTAACCTATCCATCTCCTTTTTAAATTTCCTAACATACCTGCCCGATTAAGGGATCTGACATTCCAGGCTCCAATACGTAGAACGTTAGTTTTGTTGTTCCTGATAACGACGTCTTCCTGAGTAGTCCCCGCCCGGAGATCCGAATGGAGGACTATTTTACCTCCGGAATATTATACCCAAGAGGACGCCATCATCGTTTAACTATACAGTACAGCTGCGTGCCCACAGACAAAATTAGGGCTGTAGTTTCCCCTTGCTTTCAGCTGTTCGTATTACCAGCACAGCAAGGCTGTATTGGTTAATGTGACAAGGGCAGATTAGTCAGTCATCCAGACTGGAACCACACGTTTATCCGGCCTCTTAACAGATACCCCTCCGTTGTGGTTGTACCTACAGTACGGCTATCTGTATCGCTGAGGCACGCAAGCCTCCCCACCAACGGCAAGGTCCATTGTTAAAGGGGAGGGGGGGGGCGTTGTAGGTGATGTGCTCTGAAATTTAGTGCACGAGACTGCGACCTCTGGCAGCGGAAATAACTAATAACTGTACCCTGGCCCGACGTCGAAACGAACAGAGTTTGAATGACAGATACCTGTGCATCATTTTATGCAACTTCTAGTCTATCCCAGATTTCACCAATCATAGTGGTTGGCGAGTGCCGACGTGAAGGCTCTCGATAACCCATGACCACATGATTTTGGTGTGTGACACGTCTGGACAACGTGCTGGCCGGGTAAAGTGTAAACAGCCTCTCTACTGAGGTACGTTAGCTTAAGAGGACATGAGCATCTTGTTGAAAGATAAAGTCACGGAGACCTCGAAGACAGGACATAGTCACTAACGAAACGTTCTCTGTACAACTTCGGTTTCCAAGTACGCGCTTTACTACTATGCCACCAGACCCATAAATAAATTATCATTACACGTGGCTTAAACACTCAACTTATCCCATCTTTGCGTATACAACACATAGGTTACAGAAGTCTGAATGTGATGCGAGAGCTATAAAATCTGAGAAGAGAAATAAAGAGGTTCAGTCTAGATAAAGGGCTCTGTAAAGTGAAATCGACAGCATATAATGTTGTCTGGTCAGGCGAATGCAGGGTAACATTATCATCAACAGCAGAAATTTTTTTTTATGGGATTAGGATTCATAACGAATAGAACCGTAGGGCAGAGAGTGACTGACTATGACAGGATTATTCTCAACGGAATCGACAGCAAACCAACGCCAACAACAATAATTCTCTTATGTATAACTATGTCACAGGCAGAAGATGAGGAGACAGATAAATTACACTGTCTGATAAAAAGGATGATGCACCCCCAACAGGGGCAGGGGTAACGGAATGAAACATCACGAGTCGAGAGAGTATGTGATGATATTGCTGCGATTAGAAAACCGAGCCAAACTTACTAATAACTTGGCAGTTTGAGCCCACTTATCAGTGTGGCAAGCACCCCTGCTTGCCTGGATACATGCACTCTTTCGTCTGGAAAGGGCGCCATAAAGCCATTGTATCGATAAGGAGTGCTAAGCTCATCGACATGGTAACATCTCGAGATATCTCGTGGACTTGCATGAGTTGGGACTTGGAGAGCTGCAGGCTTTCATATTCCATCGCTTGCGCCTTTGTCCCGGATTTTGCGCGGGGTTGGCGTGGTTAAATCGGATTTGGCATGTTAATGTTAAGGGATGAGCGGATGCCCTTCCTGCTGTCACCTCGTACCGCCTGGAATCAGAGTACCCCATTTGTCTGCGTCCAGTGTAAATCATGGAAAAGTGCGGATGTGTTTCAAATGTCTGTGAGTCATGTAACTGAGGCGGGACGCAGGGACCAGCCCAGTATTCACCTAGAGGGATGTGGGAAACCGCCTAAAAACCACATCCAGGCTTGCCGGCACACCGGCACACCGGCACTCGTCGATACTCTGGCGGGCGGATTCGATCTGGGTACAGTGCGCTGAGTCCAGGAAGCGGTGCATTAGCGCTCTCGGCTAACCTGGCAGGTCTCATTGGGCCTTCATATGTGCTATTTGAATAGTTTACGAGTACTTAGCGTGTCTACTCATCATTGTGGTGTATTATTTAGGAGCAGTTTGCAGGTCTGCACTGAAATTATTTCAGAAAATTAGGAGTTGTTTGGCTATTTGAACGTAAATGCTTTGCATTATTTACAAGCAGTAAGCATTTCTGTAGGCTGTGCGATGCGTTATTTTTAACTGTTTATAATTAGCAAGTGTGTGTGTAGAGCATTATAAATGAGTTATGTAGGAGTGGTTTGCAGGTCTGCATTGTGTGGGACATGTCAGTGCATGTGTTCTGTGATACATATACTCCATCCCTAAATAAAGTACGAGCTTCGTTTCTTAGGCTGGTGGCGGAAGCACAAGTGAGCTTTCTTTACTGGCAGAATTCAAACTTGGCGCTGGTTCCTAGGATGAAGTGGCGGTCAGGTGGCTGAGGTTAGTACAAGTGTCCTTTCTTTTCAACAAATTTCTTAGGTTGGTAGATAAAGCGCAAGTGACCTTTTTTTTACTGAGGTGGCGTTCTGGTCCTTGAAAAGTGGTTGAAATTTGATAGTTGAATGGCTTTTCATACTTAATGAAATTGTAAATTGAATTATTTAATATGACTAAAATTGAAATGCAATTTAAGTACTTAGGCAATTGATAGCTTAGATGCACGATGTGGGTGTTAGCATATTTACAGAAGACTATGTCCAGCGCTTGTATGGAGGTGGCAGCCGAGGGTGTGTGACGTAAGTGGTCGGACGTTCGCGGGGCAGTGGTGCTGCGCGTGTCCAGTAATAACGCGCACGCACACGCGTGCCCCCGCGAGAGAGAGAGAGAGAGAGAGAGAGCAGACGATTTTGTGTCAGTTAACTTAGCGAGAGCGTTCTTTGTCGAGCAAGCCACGTTGTGGGCCGGTGGTTGTATGACATTAGGGAAGATTCCACTCTCGAGCGAACAATTTTGGCGCGAAACGTGTGGGAGGGACGAATACACTTGGTGAACGGACAACCTACTGTTGTGACATCAGAATCGGCAGGTTCGAACTAGCAAAACATGTTTACGCTGCTGGACCCGCGTACTCCAAGAGGCCGCTGGACCAGTGGCGCCAGGGATAGCCTCCACTGCTGGCAACGATTTGAACTAAGTCAGTTGGAGTCTGGACCCAGTGGCGAGCACACTGGGTGTTGCCATCTCGAAGATGGGTACTAAGTCTGTTGGAGAACAAGTGATGACGGTACTGCTTGAAATAAAGACTTCAGTGCGTTTTTCCTTCAAAATCAGAGGATGTGAATTACCTTAGTACAAGTGCAGTTTAATATTTTACGCGATTTTGATAGGTTGGCAGTGAAAATAAGAAGGCACAGTCAATGTTTGTTGGATGTGGACTATTTCGTATGTGTGATCGATTATGGTGTTGGAATTTGAACTTGTGAGAGATTTTTGTCATGGATGTAACGCAAATGGTTATCTTCCATCCGAAATTGGACATTTTGAATAAATAATAAATGATAATAATAATAAATAGAAGTACAGAGTTCCAGACATTATCGTGTTGGAATTTGTATTTGGCGCAATTTTCTAGTGGAGGTAGGCCAATAACAATAAATAATAATAATAATTAATAATAATAAATGAGAGTGAATGATAATAAATGATAATGAATAATAATAAAGACAAGTACGGTTTTGCTGCCATCATCCACTTGGAATTTGAATTTGGCCCCAATTTTTTCTGGAAGGTTAGGTTAGTGGACATAGCACAATTGACCTATTTTCCCACCAAAATTCAAATTTTGCGGCAATTTTCTGGGGGTTAGGTTAGTGGAGGTAGCCCAATTGGCCTATTTTCCCTGCCAAAATCCGCCATCTTGAAAAACGTCATGCACTGTTGCCAAGTCTACATGCCGCCATCTTGGATGACGTCATCGCCTCCATCTTGAATAAATTTGGCAACAATGCAGAGTAAGCCCATACATAGCTTGTCCTACTACTTATGTGAGTGTGTATGTGTGTGAGGGTGGGGGTGGGGGGGGGTGGGAGTGGGTTAGCGGCGTTCAACGACGCGGTATCACCGTGAACTTGGCAGTGTGTTGAATATCGAAGTATATGCTTGGTGGATAGTTCATTTACTGATATTAACGCAACTGTCTAGTAGGAGCCATCACCATGGGGAGACGGAAGGCGGAAGGAACAGGGCCATGATAACGTAATGCAATAACTCCTGCCCCTGTTTGTATATCTTCCTTGGCGCCAGTCGTGCAGAACTGATCCCAAGTCGCTATAGACCTCCTCGTATGATCCAAAGTCGTCATTACCCCCCGACTCTTCATCAGTTCATGATACTTTTCAACAGTCAATATATGTCTGCTTTAGCAGTTTATGTAGTTTGTAAATGTCCAGATCCATAACAGTTGGACATTAGATTATTGTGCTCATCACTTTGCTTCTAGGTATGGGATTAACAGTCTTGTTAGGGACTCGCATTTGAACTCTGATAATGAGGTAGTTCAACAGCTCTGCTAATGAGGTAGTTCATCATCATCAAATAAAATTACCAACATCTTCGTCTTCAAGTTTTCTTTTGCAGTCCAGTGTAGAAATATGTGATGCGCATTTTAAACGCTTTCAGCACTTCATTTCCAGTAACGAAGATACTCAAAATCATATGGCTCAGAAAGTGGAATTTCAAGGAATTGTGCACTACGATACCTGCGTAGAAACTGATCAATACTTTAAGGAAAAGTTTTACCTTTCTCTTTCAGGAGTGGATTGCGATTTCTCTGTCACTTGTGATTTATGATAATTGTCTACACAGTCATCGAGGTTCTAGATGTCCTTTTTTTTTTTCGACAGAACTGAACAGTATCGCACTGAAATCTACATGTAGGAGTATTTCTTAAGAATGAGCTACCACAGAGAGGGATCAACTGTACGGATATCGCCTTTCCTCCATTGTCACATGACCACACGACATACGATCTTGTTCTTTTTTTTTAATACGGTTTGCAAAAGATTGAGCAATATGTAACTACTCTTCCGTAAATTTTGGGTAACTGCGACATCGCATACCAAACACAATAAATGCAGTAAGCCCGGATATGGTAGAAAAAATACGAGTCGAGTCTGACTGGATGTTTTTCGAACGTCCGATGGAAGGCACAAGGAAAATGTAAATGAGAACGCAGTTTAAAAAGTACCAAAAGGTTGCACGCGCATACATGTTAAAGATCTACTGCTGTAAAAAAGGATAGTCATTCAGAAAATGTGAAACTTGGTAGACACTTATGGTAGTTGGAGCTGGACACATGGGACATTCCATTTCGGAAATAGTTAGGGACTTCAGTATTCCGAGATTCACAGTGTCAAGAGTGTGCCGAGAATACCATATTTCAGACATTACCTCTCACCACAAACAACGCAGTGACAGGCGGTCTTCACTTAACGACTGAGAGAAGCGACATTTGTATAGAGTTGTCAGTGCTAATAGACAAGTAACAATGAGTGAAATAACCGCAGAAACGTAGGACGAACGTACCCGTTAGGACAGTGCGGCGAAATTTGGCATTAATGGCCTATGGCAGCGAAGACCGACGCGAGTGCCTTTGCTAGAAGCACATCATCGCCTGCAGCGCCTCTCCTGGACTGGTGATCATATAGGTTGGAGCCCAGATGATTGGAAAACCGTGGGCTATTCAGATGAGTCCCAATTTCAGTTGGAAAGAGTTGGTAGTAGGGTTCGAATGGGCCGCAAACCCCACGAAGCCATGGACCAAAGTTGTCAATAAGGCACTGTGTAATCTGGCGGTGGCTCTGTAATGGTGTGGGCTGTGTTTCCACGCAATGGACAGGATCCTCTGGTCCAACAGAACCGACCATTGACACGAAATGGTTATGTTCAGCTACTTGTCGCTATTTGCAGCTATTCATGGACTTGATGTTCTCAAACAATGATGGAATTCTTATGGATGACAATGCTCCATTTTACTGAGTCACAATTGTTCGCGACTGGCTTGAGGATAATCTGGACAGCTCGAGCGAATATCTGACGCCTATAGAGGCAGCATGGCTCAATATTTCTTCAGAGAACTTCCTACGACTTGTTGAATCCGTTCCACATCGTGTCGCTGCACTACGCCGAGCACAAGGAGGTCCGATACGATATTAAGAGGTATCCCATGAATTTTGTCGCCTCAGTGTACATCTATGATGTCCTTCCTTGCTTCGTAATGTCAACCATCCACCCTCTTCGTGGTCTTCTCTTTTCTCTTGGAATCCAGCAAAGAATCGCTTTGACCCATCACCCTTCTTTGTGTCCCCTCCAACTCAATATTATTTTGATGATGAGTACAAGTCCGTCTTCCGTTCTATTCTGTCCTCTGATCCATTTGACTGTCTCTTAGTCAATCCTAGTAGTTTTGATTCTGGAGACAATACGGTTAGCACGTTGCTGTACGTTGCCTGCATTTACGTGGTTCGGATGCATAACCTGTCACAGTGAGCACGGACAGTACAATATCTGCAGACCCTCGGCGATGAACTACGAATGTCCCTTTACATTAACATTGCCAGATATATGACATCCGCTGGCAGATAAATGCCTCCTCTAGATTTTTCTGTGCACTACAGTCGTTTACTGTTTGTCAGTTACGTTCGTCTTGGAGTACTCCCATCTCTTCTATTCCAACAAAGAACTCCCTTGCTTCATCTGCCGCCCATTCGCCTGGTTACATGTTCCGCCGCCTCCATTTCATTTTCCGACTGTAATTTCATCTTCCATGCCAGTCATTTTCCTGATGTAGTTGCTTGTTTTCTTGCCCTTATAGTAATTCTCATCGTGCACGTTCCCAATACTCGCTGAACAACGATCAGGTTTTCGCATTAAATCTCCATGGCCGACTGGCGCAATTCAAACTGATAATAAACCTTGACTATAAACTTTTCTTCCCAGACACTCTAGAAGCTTAGTTTTGGAAATCATGTTTAGGTTACCAAAAGAAGTTCAGTGTGATTTTAGTCTAATTATTGCCATGTCTATTCATACAGTCACTTTCTTCAACTACTCTGAATACGTTTCATAAAGTTATTGACCGATTTTAGAATTTTAAAATGCTGTCATAATTTGCTCATTAAGAACTACAATCTTACGTTATAGGTTTAACACGGCAAGTCAAGTATTACAGTTAGAGTATTTAAATGATAAATAATTGAAACCCTCAGCTGCCGACAGGTGTTGTTGCTATACCTTGATGGGGCAGCTGAAAATGTGTGCCCCGACCGGGACTCGAACCCGGGATCTCCTGCGAGGACACAGATGAATAGCGCGACTGCAGGGACTTATCCCTTGGACGCTTCCCGTAAGACCCACATTCCCAACTGTCCACAATCTACATACGTAATGTTCTTAATAGATATTTGCCCATCCACTCACTACCCGCGCCCAGTTCCGACAGCGTTCGTTCCCATGAGAGTCAACCAATATATCGCTCTCTCCTACGTACAGCTCTCGAAAAACCGTGAAGATAAAATTAGCTAGATTTGGACCCACGCGGAGGCTTACCGGCAGTCGTTCTTCCTACGAACCATTCGTGACTGAAACAGGAAAAAGTGGAAGAGACACTGCTTCACTATATACCCTTCACCACATACCGCAGGGTGGCTTGCATTGTGTAGATGTATATGTAGATATAAATGGGAGTTCGATTCTTTAAAGAATCTGGGGTGGGGGTTTACTGGTCGCTTCCTAATCAAATTGATCAGGGTCGGCCCTTATTTCATTATGGTATCAGGAGTTAATGCACAGGTCGAGGTAAACTTCACCACTGCCAGTGCAATCAACAGATTCAATATACGGTGGTTCTTGCCATTCAGTCCAGACTGGTACCAGAGCAAGTTCACACAGTGTTCTGCAACTAAAAGACATCGTTCGATAAAATTGTTTCGGAAGCTCGCTCGTGTACCATCGGCAAAATTGTACTATTCGGCTAGAATCACCGTCATTAAGAACGTGCTTTAATGCTGGAATGTAATTTTTGCAAGGTGCGCGATTCGTAATGCCGATGGCGCTACACTTTGCAGCTCTAGTCTCAAGAGCCGCATCTCGCAAAGTTTTCCTTGCGGTTCGGGGGAGGATTTCCAGCGGTTGTTCCTCTCTTTTGGATCTGGAAAATATGACCGTGACCTTCCGGAATACTTTTGGTGAAAACAGACACATCAAAAAAAGTTTTGCATAACCCCGGTTCCCAGAACTCCTGAAGACAGACGATGACTGTGGATATTGTATCACAGACACAGTCGCTTTGACTGTTCAGAGATGTCACTAAGGGCCACGCGGGGTAGCCGTGCGGTCTAGGGGGTCTTGTCACGGTTCGCGCGTTTCCCCCTTCGGAGGTTCGAGTTGTCCCTCGGTCATGGGTCTGTGTGTTGTCCTTCGCGTAAGTTAGTTTAAGTTAGCTTAAGTAATGTGTAAGCCTAGAGACAGATGACCTCAACAGTTTGGTCCCATAGTCCTTACCACAAATTTTCAATTTTTGTCACTAAACCCGCCCAAAGATGTAAACAACCTTGCATGAGCAACGTCTATTAGACGGAGGGGGTCCGACAGCCGATCAGTTCGTCATTCCACCAGAAAGGAGGTACACTGCTCGTGTTGTCTGTAGTGCAACCATGCCTAGACGGTCAGTACCGATGCTCGATCGCGTCCGCGTTGTTACTTTGTGCCAGAAAGTGCTCTCAACAAGAGAAGTGTCCAGGCGTCCCTGAGTGAACCAAAGCGATGTTGTTCGGACATGCAGGAGATACAGAGAGACAGGAGCTGTCGATGACATGCCCCGCTCAGGCTGCCAAAGATCTTCTACTGCAGTGGATGATCGCTGCCATGGATTATGGCTCGGAGGAACCCTGACTGCAACGCCACCATGTTGCATAATGCCTTTCGTGCAGCCACAGGAGGTCGTGTTACGACTCACTGTGTGCAATAGGCTGCATGCGCAACTTCACTCCTGAGCCGCGAGGGGTAGCCGTGCGGTCTAAGGGGCGCCTTGTCATGGTTCGCGCGGCTGCCCCCGTCGGAGGTTCGAGTCGTCCCTGGGGCATAGGTATGTGTGGTGTCGTTAGTTTAAGTTCGATCACGTACTGTGTAAGCCTAGGGATCATGTACTGTGTAAGCCTAGGGACCTTAGCAGTTTGATCCCATAGAACGTACCACAAATTTCCAAAATTCCAATTTCATTCCCGACGTCCATGGCGAGGTCAATCTTTGCAACCACGACACCATGCAGCGCGGTACAGGTGGGCCCAACAACGTGCCGAATGGACCGCTCAGGATTGACAGCACGTTCTCTTCACCAATGAGTGTCGCATACGCCTTCAACCAGAAAATCGTCGGAGACTTGGTTGGAGGCAACCCGATCAGGATGAACGCCTTAGACACACTGTCCAGCGAGTGCAGCAAGGTGGAGGTTCCTTGCTGTTTTGGGGTGGCATTATGTAGGGCCGACGTACGCCGCTGATGGTCATGGAAGGCGCCGTAACAGCTGTACTACACGTGAATGCCATCCTCCGACCGATAGTGCAACCATATCTGCAGCATATTGTTGGCGAGGCATTACTCACCATGGACGACAATTCTCGCCCCCATTGTGCACATCTTGTGAATGACCTCCTTCAGGGTAACGAAATCGCTCGACTAGAGTGGCCAGCATGCTCTCCAGACATGATCCCTATCTAACGTGCCTGAGATAGATTGAAAAGGGCTGTTTATGGACGACGTTACCTACCAAACACTCTGAGGGATCTACGCCGAATCGCCGTTGAGGAGTGAGACAATCTGGACCAACAGTGCCTTGATGAACTTGTGGATAGTATGTCACGACGGATAATCGCATGCATCGAAGGAAGAAGGAGTGCTACTGGGTATTAGAGGTACCGGTGTGTACAGCAATCTGGACCACCACCTATGGAGGTCTCGCTGTATAGTGGTACAATATGCAATGTGTGGTTTTCATGAGCAATAAAAAGGGTGGAAAAGATATTTTTGTTGATCTCTATTCCAATTTTCTGTACAGGTTCCGGAACTCTTGGAACAGAGGTGATGCAAACCTTTTTTTGATTTGTGTAGATAAACGAATGTCATGTGGTATTAGCCTCGTGCAAGGCTATCAACAAAATTACATTTAGACAGTTAACCACTAGATCCCCGAGGCTCTAGACGTGTCCCAGCTGCTTGAAATTTATCTATCGCACGTGAAATGGTGCGGCGCGTTGATGGATTTCATAGTAATCTTGCTCTAAAACCGTCCTTGCACTTCAGTGGCAGTCTCATACCTTCAGTTGCTCTTCGGCACAATGTTCCTTTCCCAAAAATGTAGTCGGAATTCGGCCATCATTTCAGATTACTCGTACCTAGTAAGCTCAACAAAAAATCCGGTAGCCACTGGCAGTCGACGAACGATGTGTGTATCATTGGGTAAACCATTCTTCATATCCGATATCTGAAGTACACAGTCTGATAGGTCCCTTATTAAGACATGAAGCACATCATGAAAACGCTTAAGACAGCCACTTCCCATCAAAATGGTGTTGAGGATGACCTTTGTAGGTAAAGCAGCTCAATTAGCCGCACTGCAAACTGCAGCTCCACGTGGGTACGCCGGCAGCCCCTAACAATGGAGGGGCCCGGCCCAGCCGGCTCGCCGCGACCTTTGGCAGCGCGTGGCCTCGGTTCCTCCCTCCGCAGACTGCAGAGGCGTCACGCTGAGCTCATCCCGCCGGACACTCGCCGTCCGTGGCGCTCTCAAAGGCCACCTGTTCACCTGGCCACCAAGGACGGCGTTAGCCACGACCCATCATATATTTTCAGCATTAACGTGCTGTAAAAAAAAAAGAAAACGAAAGACAGAGTAACAAGTACTTGCCCTGGCACAGATCTCCCCGACGCCGTGGCTGCCATCCCGAGTGATTCTCAGACGGCCTCGCCTTCGCTTTGAACTGCGTAAAACCACTTCAAGGTTGGCTTTCTGTCTTGCCCACATTTATACTTCAATTAGAGACGTATCTAAATGCAAACTTCGACATTTACTCTGTTACATGTTTTCCAGGAAGCATTTAAGTACTTTCTTTGAAAACGTTCTTCGTCTTCCTAATCATTTTTACGTCTGAAATGGAAATATTTATTTTTCTGCTCTCCTTGACACAAATGGTTATGCATATCATTACACGTGTTTCTGAAAAAAGGTAAAAAAGATACTAACTCTAATAGTTTCTCGTCTGTATCAACATTTATTTATACATTTAGTGCCTCACAGTTCCAACCTTAACCACTGTCGTTACTACAAGTTCCTCTACGGTGCGACAGATAAATGTCTGCTTGTATGCCTCCGTATGCAACCTAATCTCTCTCGTATTATACGTGCGGATGCACATTTCGTTCGACGTCTTGTTGGAATCTAAAATTAGCGAGCATGGAGGACGTGAACGGTGACTGCGATAGGTACCGCTAGATGGGAGTACGGGTCGGCCGGGGAGAGTGCCGAGATATTTCATGCACTTGCGATAAACTCCGTATCCTGATGGCGCAGTGTTTAACGCAGCTGCCTATTAAGCAGGAGCTCCCGGGTTTGAGTTCCCGTCCAGCACACATTTTAACTCGTCGCCACTCATTTCGCACAAAGTCCCGATAAGCTGATATCATTAATTCCTTCCCCTTCCTTTCTCCCCCTTCCACCTTAAATAACATAAAATAATCTCTCCCATTTAATTCAATTATTGCATTCCCTCGAGGATTAATATTTATTGCACACAACCGTTCTCAATGTACCTACGATTCATTTTAACTATTTTACAAAATGCCCAGGTATACCAAGTACGGTGGAACAAGGTATGCAAAACTTCGAGTTGAGTGCGACCAATTTATATTATGGTGAACGGCGTATTCCGACTGAGAGACTTGGACGTTCCGTGCCACGAACGCGTCTCTGTGTGTTACCCAACCAAATATTTTGTTTTATGGACTCTATGTGAAGGAAATGGAGAGATCGGACATGTGAGAGGAGGGGAGAGATTGTATTGTTGTGAGGCGCCCTTTAGATATATAGTAAACATTCAAATACACTCCTGGAAATTGAAATAAGAACACCGTGAATTCATTGTCCCAGGAAGGGGAAACTTTATTGACACATTCCTGGGGTCAGATACATCACATGATCACACTGACAGAACCACAGGCACATAGACACAGGCAACAGAGCATGCACAATGTCGGCACTAGTACAGTGTATATCCACCTTTCGCAGCAATGCAGGCTGCTATTCTCCCATGGAGACGATCGTAGAGATGCTGGATGTAGTCCTGTGGAACGGCTTGCCATGCCATTTCCACCTGGCGCCTCAGTTGGACCAGCGTTCGTGCTGGACGTGCAGACCGCGTGAGACGACGCTTCATCCAGTCCCAAACATGCTCAATGGGGGACAGATCCGGAGATCTTGCTGGCCAGGGTAGTTGACTTACACCTTCTAGAGCACGTTGGGTGGCACGGGATACATGCGGACGTGCATTGTCCTGTTGGAACAGCAAGTTCCCTTGCCGGTCTAGGAATGGTAGAACGATGGGTTCGATGACGGTTTGGATGTACCGTGCACTATTCAGTGTCCCCTCGACGATCACCAGTGGTGTACGGCCAGTGTAGGAGATCGCTCCCCACACCATGATGCCAGGTGTTGGCCCTGTGTGCCTCGGTCGTATGCAGTCCTGATTGTGGCGCTCACCTGCACGGCGCCAAACACGCATACGACCATCATTGGCACCAAGGCAGAAGCGACTCTCATCGCTGAAGACGACACGTCTCCATTCGTCCCTCCATTCACGCCTGTCGCGACACCACTGGAGGCGGGCTGCACGATGTTGGGGCGTGAGCGGAAGACGGCCTAACAGTGTGCGGGACTGTAGCCCAGCTTCATGGAGACGGTTGCGAATGGTTCTCGCCGATACCCCAGGAGCAACAGTGTCCCTAATTTGCTGGGAAGTGGCGGTGCGGTCCCCTACGGCACTGCGTAGGATCCTACGGTCTTGGCGTGCATCCGTGCGTCGCTGCGGTCCGGTCCCAGGTCGACGGGCACGTGCACCTTCCGCCGACCACTGGCGACAACATCGATGTACTGTGGAGACCTCACGCCCCACGTGTTGAGCAATTCGGCGGTACGTCCACCCGGCCTCCCGCATGCCCACTATACGCCCTCGCTCAAAGTCCGTCAACTGCACATACGGTTCACGTCCACGCTGTCGCGGCATGCTACCAGTGTTAAAGACTGCGATGGAGCTCCGTATGCCACGGCAAACTGGCTGACACTGACGGCGGCGGTGCACAAATGCTGCGCAGCTAGCGCCATTCGACGGCCAACACCGCGGTTCCTGGTGTGTCCGCTGTGCCGTGCGTGTGATCATTGCTTGTACAGCCCTCTCGCAGTGTCCGGAGCAAGTATGGTGGGTCTGACACACCGGTGTCAATGTGTTCTTTTTTCCATTTCCAGGAGTGTAGTTTTTTGTACAAAATAAACTCCAGTAACTAACATCAAGTATTCAAGGTGTGTATATTTCC
This sequence comes from Schistocerca nitens, assembly GCF_023898315.1. Classification (NCBI taxonomy): domain Eukaryota; kingdom Metazoa; phylum Arthropoda; class Insecta; order Orthoptera; family Acrididae; genus Schistocerca; species Schistocerca nitens. Next base: position 692,529,203 of record NC_064614.1, read on the forward strand.
ATACCAAAATTATTTAGTTATCACGGTACAAATATTACGAGTCGCAGATCGCTCGGAGGTGATAGTGCGAACCTGCGTTTTCCACGGTCAGAATTCGTCGAGAGATTATCTCCGAATTAATAAACTTTAACTTGCTAAATTGTTGGACCTATCATCGAAACTCATCAAACAACATGCCACACAGTTGTGCCGAACGATCTATGTTACGAATAAAGGTTTTAGAGATTTCGAGTGGAGCGGATGACTACGAGAATTTCCGCAAGATCGCCACTGCGGAATACATCTCTTGCTCTCCTGTGGTATTTAAAACGAAATATTTAAATTTTCCAGGTTTTCAGTGTAGTAAAGATAAAAGGAAATAAGGAATTAAGTTAAACCAACTAAAACCAATAACTAAACCAATAATTAAAATAAAAGCACACATAAAGAATATTTATTTTTTAATAATAAATAAATAAAGAATTATTTTAATTAACTAATCAATAATATAATAAATAAGCTAAGTGGTTCATGTTTTCGCTTACTGTTCCTTGTTTTTAACTTTGTACACCTAATTTCATACTAAAGCATACTTACGGTTTTCACATGTTGTTTTGCAAGAAGTGATAATGATTATGTGTCATTTTTCAAGAATGTTTTATATTTTATCTGACATATTGTGTCTTTATGATTTAACACGTATAAACCATATCATTTCATTCACCGAGAAACCTTTAAACCGCATTTTAACAACCTTGATTCTATTAAATGTTTGATTACGATTAGGCTAAATGTCACTAAACACAATACATCGATGTTATGGACGCCATTTGAAGGTTATGAGCTTACACATGTTACTTGTATTATGGAGCAATTTGCATCGGACATGTAGCTGTATCCTGTTTGAATTTAATGTATTTTTGACCCACCAATGTACAGCTTTGTAATCACTTCCCAGGTGATTGTTCATCAGATATATGTTTCCTTTTTTTAAAAGCTTGTTTGTGTGTACTACATATGTTTTTCTGTTTCTTTATTTTGTAGTCCTCTGTGTTGATGGTTGCTAAAATTGATTTTGGTTGAGAATAAAGATGCATACTCGTATGGACACCTGGTGACTCAAAATGCTCTTCTTCAAATACTTGTCAACCGTAAAGAGCGAAATACAAAAAGATTCGTTCCCATTTACTTTCGGTGACATTTCTGGTACACTTTTACATCGAATGATAGAATTGTAGCAAATTATCACTGAATTCCTTCGTCTGTTGTTTCACCTACTTGATAAGGTCATACACTGGAGTATTTTGTACTGTTTTTTTCAGCAGGTGAAGTATACTCTCCGAGAGTCCTCCAAACTAAACTCTGTCGTTAATTTGCCTTCCCTCCAACTATCGACTACGACCATTGATAATTTTGAAAATATCGGTAGCCCAATACATCGATATTAGGAAAATCGTCTGTATAGGCTGTCAATATATCGAAAATAAATATCGATAAATCGAAGAAAACTATCGGCGTACCTCCCTATAAAATTTCGTCTCCACATTGTACATAAACTGCCGGTTTCAGAGCTGTATATTCAAGTATTCACTTGTTATTAGATACTCTATACATCAACAAGCTAGCGGCCTACCTATCGTCTTTAAAACAAAAACTAAAAGGAGAATGACGCACGTTCACGCTTGGTGACAATCACTTAGCCAACAATGGAAACTGCTTGTGAGTGGCACAATAAAAGGTGTCCGACGGGTCCATCGTTCGGTTTCGTCACATATCTTTGTCAGGAATACTTCGATTTCCCTGATTTATTCATTTCTGCCAACGCCAGCGACCTACCAGTGTAGTGTCAAAATTGTTTGGTGCAGCTAAACGTTGCGGTTTATGTTTTTAGCACCGAGTGCCGATTACGGCAGCTTTTCCCCTCACACGTCTCCGTTCACCGTAAAGACCAATCCTGTCATTTAGATTTTTCTTTTTCAACGCAACTGATACGCTAATTCTTCACTTCGGAAAACTTATTCCATTTACACCGCCACCCCCGACTGTAATCGGACTTCTTTTGAGACACACAGTCAAAGAGAGAGAGTGGAAGTGATGAAAACTCAAAAAGTTGTAAGACTCTTTCAAATAGTGAAAGTAAAATTATGTTATAGCGCAGTTTCAAAAAAAAAAAAAAAAAAACATATAATATTTACCGAAAATTGTGAAAAAATATAATATAAAATAAAAATATCGGCACTCGATATCGCCATTTTTATATCAGTATATCGATATATCGGCGTAAATACTACCGTCGGTATATATCTATATTGTTAAGAAAAATATCGAAATGTCGATATATAACAGACACGTCTGTTATCGATTCACCATTATGGGTGTGATCCGCTCGCTTTGTAAGTTACCTCAGAGCATTTAAACGATATGACAGTGCGCAGATGTTTATCACTAATGGTGTAATGAGATATTCTTGTTAATCAGTAAAGTCTTACATTGTTACACATTCAAAGACTGTGCCCACTAACGGAAAATTTTGTCGATCGCGTCAGGGTGTGTGTAATCAGTTGTAAGCCAGCAGTCACTGTTTCGAGCGCCTCAGCTGTCACTGGGACGCAGAAAAAATGAGGTGGAGAGGAAAGAGGGAGCCAGTTCGATGAAGAGGTAAAATAGATGGCCAGGCCTTAACCCACAGCGCGTCGAGAGCATAGTAATGGCCTCTTATGTTGAACACTGAAAAAGGTTGACAAGCGTCAGTATCTTGAATTTGTACGAATTATCTCTACAGTACCAAATGACCTGATGGAACCAAGCATACCATTGGAAAGAAAATGTCAAGTAGGGATTTCTGCTGCTAAGAGCAAACTGAAACAACGGAAACATTAGGAGCTGTTCTTGTTCTAAGGACATAATTAGATAATTTGATAGAACATTAATATCGGTAAACAGAGGTTCATAGGCCGACCGGAAAGGTGAAAATGGGTTTCGTGTCTCAAGCGATATGGAATGATCTGATATCCAAGCTGCTGTCAGAAGCAGGACACCACTAACGAATTTTAGTCGTTTATTGCCAAGGACTTATAAAGAGACACACAGACAACGTATGCAATGCCATTAGTACATATTCTAGTAATGATAGTACAGCTTTAAATTTCTAGGTTTATTTGTGTTTAGTATAATTAATGAAGCTGGAAACTTTATGGTGTTAATTATCGTTATTACGGCAAATAGTGTATGGTAGATATACTCTGAGGTACGCTGTTAGTTTGAATACAGCTTTATATTTCTAGGTTTATTTGTGTTTAGTATAATTAATGACCCTGGAAACTTTATAGTGGTAATTATCTTTATTACGGAAAATACTCTGAGGTACGCTGTTAGTTTGAAACACGTTTCTTTTACTGCATAACAGTAACGCTAAGTGAAAAATGTAATTAACTATGAATCCAACTTGAAGCTAACGCAGTACGCTAAACTACGGTACCTTACGTCCACGTAGACAAGATGGCAGGCATCCTGCACGTATCCACGGGTGTGGGCCTCTCACTTCCATTGCATAGCATCGTTTCTCGGAAGGTGATCATTCTGCCACGCCATCACTGCCTCAGTCACATGCCAGTATTGCATCCCTTGACGTTGGGAAGGCATAGCTGACATTTCTTGTTTTGGCGGTTCTGTACTGCGTGGGCTTGGCGTAACGCTAACTTCTCGGTCTCGCAGCACAAGTGCTGCAAGGCACCAACACACAGGACTTGACAGCCCTTCCAACAAGAAGGGAATTTGATTGTAAGTTACATGATATGTAGTGAAGCAGAACATGTACAGACATCTTACAATTACTTTTTGGAATTACTAGAGGTTATAAATTTCTAATTGCTTTGCCAGTTTCGAGTAACTGTAAGAAAATATTCATTAGTGTTTCTACTTTTTTTTAAGTAAATACTTTGATCTAGCCGTAGAGTGTCACACACTGCACATTTTCAAATTGTTTTACTAGATGTAAAGAAAAAATAATGTAAGATGAAAGATGGTCTACACTATTTGATTGTCTCCGCTACGACAGAGCCTTAAGTGTACAGCTGGAGACAAATGAGCCCAGTGGCGACGTTCATGAAGCTGTTGTTACCAAAGTAAATGTGAAGTGTGTCAAGTAGTTCATCCTTGTAAACTGCAGTGGAAATGAGAACCAATTTTGGCATTGTTTGGACAACATCGTCGAGCAGCTCTTCTTCTGCGATGTGTGCGCCATGTATGTGCTTCCCCCACCCCCTCCACCTTTTCAAGTCGCCCTTGCTCGCGTTTGATCAGAACTGGAGGTAGAAAATGATTTGTGAACTACTTGTGGATCGATTTAAGGCCCAGCTGACTCCTTAATGCAGTCATTTGTCACATATGACGCTATTTGTATACATTATTACATCTCTGAGGCTAAACGAAGGAGACATGGAGTAGTACTGTAAAGCCTGCCCATCACCAATAAAAGCAATCTGCAGTAGTTTATCAGAAAGGTACAGAGTATCATCTCTTGCGACAAAAACAAACTTTGCACTGAGGTGACAAGACTCACGGGATAGCGATATGCACATACACAGACGGCGGTAGTACAGCGTACTCAAGGTATAAAAGGGCAGTGCAGTGCCGGAGCTATCGTGTGTACTCATGTGGAAAGGTTTCCCAACGTGTTTATGGACGCACGACAGGAATAAAGACTTTGAACGCGGAATAGTAGTTGAAGGTAGATGCATAAGACATTCCATTTCGAAATCGTTAGGGAATTCAATATTCCGATATCCACAGTGTCAAGACTGTGTCGAGAATTCCAAAATTAAGGCATTATCACCCACCAAACAGAACGCAGTTCCTGAAGGCCTTCACGTAACGACCGAGAGCAGCAGCGTTTGCGTCGTAAAGTTTTCAGTGCTAACAGACGAGCAACATTGCATGAAGTAACTGCTGAAATAGATATGGAACTTATGACGGACGTATCCGTTAGGACGGTGCGGCGAAATTTGGCGTTATTGGGCTATGGCAACATACAGACCGATGCGGGTGCCTTTACTAACAGCATGACATGGCTTGCAGCGCATCTCCTGAACTTGTGCCCCGATCGGTTGGATGAGTGCCGATTTCGGTAGGTAAGAGCTGATGGTAGAGTTCGAGTGTGGCCCAGACCCCACGAAGCCCAGAACCCAAGTTGTCAACAAGAATGGAATCGACTGGGTCCCCTGGTCCAACAGAACCGATTATTGACTCGAAACGACTATGTTTGGCTAATTGGAGAACATTTGCAACCATTCATGGACTTCATGTTCCCAAACAATGCTGTAAATTTTATGGACGACAGTGCGCCATTTCCCGGTCCACAGTTCCAGACCGATTTGAAGAACATTCTTGACAATTAGAGTGAATGATGTGGCGTCCCAGATAGCCCGACATGAATCTCATCGAAAGTCTACGGGACATAATGGAGAGGTCAGTTCGTGCACAAAATCCTGCGTCGGCAACACTTTCCCAATTACGGACGGCTACAGAGGCAGCATGGCTCAATATTTTTGCAGGGGTTTCCAACGACTTGTTGAGTCTATGCCACGTTGAGTTGCTGAACTACGCCAGGCAAAAGGAGATCCAACAATTAGAGTGAATGATGTGGCGTCCCAGATAGCCCGACATGAATCTCATCGAAAGTCTACGGGACATAATGGAGAGATATTAGGAGGTGTCCCATGACTTTTGTCCTTCAGTGTATTTTAAGGGGCTACTAATAACACCGCCGGCCTGGGTGGCCGAGCGGTTCTAGGCACTACAGTCAGTCTGGAACAGCGCGACCGCTACGGTCGCAGGTTCGAATCCTGCCTCGGGCATGGATGTGTGTGATGTCCTTAGGTTAATTAGGTTTAAGTAGTTCTAAGTTCTAGGGGACTGATGACCTCAGAAGTTAAGTCCCATAGTGCTCAGAGCCATTTGAACCATTTTTAACTTATAACACCGAGTATTAGATCACTATTTTTAAGGTTGTCACTCGGAAAAACATTCAGAGAAAAGATCTGTAATTGTTTCCGGGAGCGCGACTTGTTGGCTAACATAACGTTCGTTGTCAGACGACACACATTACTGTGACAACAGTGGAGGCATTCAGGTGGTACTCCTCCTTACAGTCCACAACTTGCTCGCAATGGCAATCACTGACAAACACCTGGAAGTGAAGAAATCAAGATATTTCAAGAGCGAAATCCGACAGCGGGTACGACACCATTCCGTGTCTTTCACCAGGAGAGGGATCGCGGGACTTTCGGATAGCGTTGTTAGACACTCAGGCGACTACCATGAGAAACTGTAAGGTTCTAAACCATGCGAGAAACTCTTGCACAGAATGTAAGGAAGTTGATAGCAGAAAGTCTTCCAGTTCTGATTATAAAATTAGAGTTTATCACTCTAATTTTTCAGTTCTGTTGGACGCCTTTTGGAAATGATATCTACAGAATAAATCACACCTTTCTGTACAATGATTTAAGAAGTGCCATCCAAGTACAAATAGTTTTTTCTGTCTAGTTTTCATTCAATGAAAGCAGCATTTTCTTTCCAATAAGTCCTTATTATAAACCATAAATCCCGTAGGGAGAATATGTATCGGAGTTAGAAAATACGCTTGAACAGTGGCCTACGCGGAGTTCGCGAACTGACGACGTAGATAGTGTTGACTGACATTATGTGGTCTAAGAATATTGTTGTGAATACAACGGGTTCACTCAAGAAATGATACCTTGAGGTATAATAGAGCGGAGTATGCAAAGTGGATAAATTCTCCCGTTTCAGTTTCAGAGGCTATGGACGAAGTGTTCTACTTCACTGATTGACCACCTTGTGACAGAAACACTTCCTTTCCGCAAGAATTATTTGATTTGCAGTTTGGCGTCACTCCGTCTTCTGTAAGCCACGAGTTAATGTTATCTACTATCATATTTATCAAATCACGTCTACTACATTTCACGTCTTTCGCAATGAAACTTGCATCAACTACATATAGAAAGTTTTTCGTATCATTTCCCGTTTATAGTGTCAGTTCCTTGTTGTACATAAAGGAGGCGTTCATGAAAAACACACACTATTAAAAGGCTGGACCAAATGCACAATTGTGAAGATACAGCAATGAAATTTTGTATCATGCTTTACATGAAATTGACACATTTTCTGTAAAGTTCCTTGAGTAATATACATTAAAATTTTTATGGAATTTACAAATTTTATTTTCAAAAAATAAAATATATACATTTTTCTCTGAAACTATTCAAGAGATCTCTACGAAATTTTCTCTGTTTAATCTGTTTGCATACAGTAAACTTCTTTCATGAGGTTTTATGAATATATCAAAAAGGAGAATTTTAATTACGTTTTCATTTTAATTCTGCAAGTATAATATAAAATTAATGCAAAGTTCCAAATGCTTTTCCTGATATCTCAGCTTACACTCATAATTTCAAAGTTTACTTTTGGGGCAACGTTCATTGGGTTTATCGAAATACGTACACGGAATTTCATATTTCTAGCCTTCAAAGATTCTGAGAAAAAGGTACAAAAACGTAATTTTCAGGAAGTGTAACTTAAAGTTCAGCCTAACGTTTTTCTTATGTTGCCTCTCAGATGCCCCAGATTTGTACTTTGTGTCCTTCCCGCCAACGCTTCTCTTCTGGTTTCTTTTTCCTGTATCAAGTCTTCAACTGACTTGTCAGCGGCAGAGAGCCGCTGTAAATCTATTTTTTCTGAAGATGTCCTGATTTCTACCTTAAAACCCATTCTCTCTAATACCTTCAGTTCTCCCCCCGTTCCCATCGTAAAATACAAGAATACATCATAAGTTGCAATTCAGACAATTGCAGTAAATGAACATGTGATTTTAGGACATCGTTTCCACATGAGTGAGTTCAGAGACACATTTAGATTTGGTGTTATGCCATGAACACACTTTTTTAGAAGTTCAGGATCGGCCAGAAACCTTTACGTGGTCTTGCCAACATCCAGAATACAATTTTGAAGCCTCTCCTTGTGAACGTGAGTTTTTAATCCCTCTGAGCCTATAGATATTTACATCATCTAATGCAGCACAGTTGATGAATGGAATTTATTTTTCAGGCACTTCGGATGGGATTTTATCAATGAAACTTTGAGACCTTATTGTCGCTGAATTCTACTAATAAAGAAAAAATAAACTTAAAATTGACATTTGCGATAAATTTCATTAACGTCCCCCCTTAAGAAAAGCAATGGACGCTGAACAGTGCCCTGTGACACTCGCCGCTTTACAACACCTTAGTCAGATGCAAATATGTACTCGTATGTCCAAAAGAATCGTAATAGTAGCGCTACTGTTCATAATTTACGCAAACTTCTTATCAGATAGGATTGGAGGGTTCTCCGATTGTTCAGTAAGAAGTTTTCTGGAGGAATATATCATCGCAGGGTGACTAAGGAACGGAATCCAGATTTTGGTTTTCCACTGTTTCCTTAAACTGCTTTAGGAAAACACAGACCTAGTTCTCTTGAAAAGGTACCCGTCGATTTCTTTCCCCAACTCGAGCTTGTAATACGTCTCTGATGAGCTCGTTATCGTCATGACATTAAGCCCCCAACTTTTTCCTTCTAATTTGATGCTAAATTACAGATGTATTTGTGTGTCATCTCACTTATGCCACTTCACTCACGTATACTCAGTCCGCCTCACTTCTCCTCTGAAAAGCTTGGTTCAGTATTCTGCTTTGTACTCGCATATGATTAAAAAAACACATGTATCAGAAATATTTATGTAAAGCACATCGCTTCCACAGCTTACACAGTAGATATTTATCCGAATAATTTCATTGTTTGTGGAAAATATTCCCATTTGAGAACAATTATTTTCTAACTTTTGTGCACCATACGGAGAGGCAGAGGTTAAGCAATGATTTAATTTATTATTATTATTATTATTATTATTATTGGTGTTTTGCCCTTAAAGAGCACAGTTGGACTAAACTGCAGGGCCAGTTCCTTTTGCTGCCTTCCTTGCTGCCCAAACTTCCCTCATTCGTTTAGTGTGTTTCTGTTTCCGGTCCTCTGTCCGTGCTTCTTGTCGGCTTTGTGTCTTCCGCTTCATCTTGATTGCCTTTTTGGTAGCCCATATTTCTTTCATCTTCCGGCTGTGATCTTGCTTTCGTTCTTCGGCCCATTTTACGCCTGTTCGTTTGTCACAGTGTATCTCATGTAGTTTACTTTTCTCAATGATGTTTCTGAATTTTATTCTGTCATTTATTGTGTATGCTGTTATGTTGAGTTGGTTCAAGTCATTTTTTACCTCTGCCACCCATTTGTTGTTTCTAGTGGTTACCCAGTCAAAGATCTGTTTGGTCAGTCTGTGTGATGGCATTCTGTATAGGTGTCCATAGAATTGTAGTCTGCATTTTCTAATCTTTTCTGTGATTGTCTCCGTATGTTTGTACAGTTCCTCTGTAGATTTCTTGATCCATATTCCATTGTTGTTAGTTGCGCCAAATATTTTCCTAAGTATTTTCCGTTCTACTTTTTCTAGTTGCCTGATACGTGTATGCCCTAGGATTAGTGTAGTCTCTGCTGCATATAGTGCCTCGGCGAGCACCACCGTGTCGTAGTGGCGGAATTTGGCTTTTTGTGAGATAGACTTCTTGTTGTAATGATTCCACACTACTTTGTATGCCTTGTCCAGTTTAGTTTTTCTTTCTTAGTTTGAGTCTCTGTTATGTCCACTCATTTGTAGTGTTTCACCGAGGTATTTGAAGTTTACCGTTTTGTAAATCGTTCCGTACTTTGTGTTCAGAGTTGAGAGTTTCTTTGTGCTCATAAACTGTGTCTTTTCGTAAGAGATCTGTAATCCAGTTTTGGAAGCGATTTCGTGTAGTTTTTCAGTAGCGTCTTTTGTTTCGTTTATACCTTTCGTGACAATCGCCAAATCGTCTGCAAAAGCCAGGCATTTAATCTGTAGGTTTCCTAAGGTTATTCCCTGCTGTGATGTTTCCCATTCTTTTATTGTCTTATCTAACACTAGATTGAAAAGGAGAGGTGAGAGGCCATCGCCTTGTCGGACACATGTGCGAATTTTAAAGGGCTCTGATAGTTCCCCACAGAACTTTACTTTGGAGGTCGTGTTGGTCAAAGTTTGCTCTATGATAGCCCGTGTTTTGTTGTCTACCTTTTATTTATCTATCTGATTTATACACGCAGAGAAAGTAAAGAGTAATTTTCCTGTTAATTAATAGGAAAAACATTGATGATGCTGTAACTTTAGTGAAATATGTCGGGGTGAAAAGAAGAACAAATTGTTTGCTCAAGGCAGAAACTATCAGAAAACAAAAGTTATCTATAAGAAAACACTGACGCAAGAGTGAGCTTGAACCTCAATATGAATATCCTGAAATTATCTTTACATCCGTCGATTTTGTTCCGTTAATAAGAGCAATTTGTTATTCTACCGATAAGAAAGTCCTGAATCCAGTCACAAAGTGACAACAAAAGGCAAAGCAGAGCTGTGTGAAATGCCTTCTTTAAGTCTAATATTACAACAGCAACCTGTAGGACGATGCCTACGGGGCTCAAACTCATGGACGAACATAGTGAGCTGATATTCCACAAGATTTCGGGATTGCAGCCGGATCTCATCGACTTCGTTCCACGATATTTCGGCTGACAACCTTACAGCCATCTTCAGGCGAGTGTTTGACACTGGAGATTGCTAGTGCAAGTCGCTCTATTTATACGTAAAAGACAATCATCGAAGTTAGACCGACTCTCGGCAACGTCACGACAAGAAGATGTTTTTCGACGCTCTATGGTAAATTTCACGGATAAGGATTTAGACAACGTGACACTGTCTGTACTTGGGAAAGGTCTGAACTTCGCACCGACACCTAGGACCTTACCTTTAACAGATTTTATTAGTGCTGCTGAAGAAGCTGTCAGGCCTCTATCCAGTGAAGCAGCAGAAGAAATCAGGCGGGAAACAAGTCGCGCCCTTACGAGAACTCGGCCTCAGAAGAGCAATATTTCTTCAATGGAAAGGGCTGCGCTGCGCAAGTTACGGGAAGATCCTCAGACGATGTCCTGCCGGCGGATAAGGGGAATGCCACTGTGCTGTTGCCACGTGATATGTATGATCAGAAGATATATAGTTTGCTGAGTGAGACAACGTACAGGAAGCTTGATAAAGACCCTACTCGGAAAGTAGAAAGGAAAACGTCAGAGTTGCTAAACTCCTCTTCTCTGCCGCAAGAAGTTGTGAAAAGATTGAGACCTCACAGTTCTGTTCCACCGAGGTTATATGGTCTTCCAAAGATCCATAAGGATAATGTGCCCTTACGCCCCATAGTGAGCAATGTCAGTGCTCCAACATATGATTTATCTAGTCATCTGGCTTCGCTACTGAGACCTTTTGTTGGCAAATGTACGCACCATATTCGCAACTCTGCGGACTTTATCAACAGACTGAGAACACTACAGCTGAAGGATTCGGACTTGTTAGTAAGTTTCGATGTTGTTTCACTCTTCACGAGGGTCCCTCTTTTGGATTCATTGTCACTTATCGGCAATAAGTTTACGGCCGATATAACGGCGCTGTTTCACCATGCCCTGTCCTCTACTTACTTTCTATTTAATAATGAATATTTTGAGCAACTTGACGGTGTTGCCATGGGTAGTCCTCTGTCCCCTCTGGTAGCAAACTTTTATATGGAAGACTCTGAGGAGAGGGCTCTCGATTCGGCGATGATGAAACCAACAGTCTTCTGGCGGTACGTCGACGATACCTTTGTAGTGTGGCCTCGCGGTGAAGAAGAGCTTTCACGGTTTTTACAACATCTGAATTCCATCCACATAAACATTCAGTTTACGATGGAAGTTGAAAAGGATGGTTGCCTACCATTTCTGGACGTCATGGTTAAACGCAGGGTGGATGGATCATTGGGGCATTCTGTCTATCGAAAACCCACGCATACGGACCTGTATCTGCAGGCGTCAAGCTGTCATCACCCGTCACAAACTATGGGCGTCCTTCGAATGTTGGTGCATAGGGCACATGTCGTGTCTGATAAAGACAGCCTTGCAGACGAATTAGAGCACTTGATATCTGTATTTCATCATAATGGATATTCTGCACATCAGGTCAGTACTGCTTTAAGGAGGAAAAAACGTGACCACCCACAAGATCAAGAGGAAAAGGAGGTGTTTAAGTCCAGAGCATTTCTCCCATATGTCGGGAACATTTCATCGAAAGTAGGCAGAATTTTAAAGAAACACCGGGTGAAAGCAATCTTCCGGCCACCTACAAAAACTCGTGCTCTTCTGGGCTCAGCCAAGGATGATCTGGGATTACGGAAGGCTGGAATTTACAAAATAAGGCTGGAATTTACAAAATACCTTACGAGTGTGGGAAAGCCTACATTGGTCAGACCACACGCACAGTACACGACCGCTGCGTTGAACATGAGCGCCACACTTGCCTTTTACAGCCCAGTAAGTCGGCCATAGCCGAACATTGTATTTCCACAGGACATACTATGGATTATTCGGCCACGAAAATCTTGGCCCCATCGAGATCTTTCTGGGATTCAGTTGTGAAGGAATCCGTGGAAATACGTTTAGCGGAAAATCTCATTAACCGTGATGGCGGCTTTTTATTGAATAAGGCTTGGGACCCGTTGATTTCTTTAATTTCAACCAAAAGAAAACTTTTTATGGCTTCTGACATGTCGAGCGACAAGTAATTTTAATTTTAATATTGAAATTTTGCATTTTATTGTTTTGGACATATCTGCGTGTATGTTTTACTTTTTTCACGCATTCGTTTGCGCTCCATAGATGCAGTAATATTGTAGAGGGCCTTGGAATCGACAGGTGGCACGCATGCTACGGTAACTTGCGCATGCGCGCCGGCGGCACTTTTACGTATAAATAGAGCGACTTGCACGAGCAATCTCCAGTGTCAAACACTCGCCTGAAGATGGCTGTAAGGTTGTCAGCCGAAATATCGTGGAAAGAAGTCGATGAGATCCGGCTGCAATCCCGAAATCTTGTGGAATATTCGATACGCCGGGAAAATTTCAAGAGTCACATAGTGAGCTGAGTTTCTTAATACAGTATCTCTGTTTACGGAATCCATGTTGATTTTTTACAGAGAAAATTTTTGCGTTCCATAATTCTACAGCAAACTGACAGCAGCAATAGATGCTTATACTTACGTCCATCTGTCCTACGGCCCTTCTTGAAATAGAGGAATTACCTGCATCTTTTTCCAGTCGCTAAATATCCTTCGTTGCTCCAGCGACATACCATAAACTACTGTAAGCCGAACAAGTTACTTCTTATGACCTCTGTAGAAACTTATATGTGGATATCACAAAGCTTCCTCGTAACAAGACACAGTAGGACAGGCGTGAACAGAAAATCTGTAGGCTAAGACGTAGCTCATAGTAATATTGGAGTCAGTGGCACATCGGAGAACCAACTTAACTATTACAATCAATATCTGTAATGAATCTACTAAATATCTGATTATTTTGTAGGAGGCTGTAAAAACTGCTAATGGAAATATTGGTGCGCAAAAAGGACATCTCCTCAGTTCCAGTGGAGGCAATGTATCATATATCGCAAACAACACTGAAAGTGGTAACCAACTCCTGACCGATGTAGATTGTCGTACTGTCACATGTTATGCAAAAGTAGTGATCAGCTTCTACAAATGCATCTTAATGCTATATACTTCTATATTCCATATTATGTATGAGCTATATGTCAGGTATCCCCTCGTTACTATAAATGAGGTGCTGGTAGCGTTTAAAAATATGCATCGCATATTTCTCCATCACTTCATTTCAACAGAGAACTTCAAGATGACCACGAGACGAGATAATTTTATTCCACAGTTCAGAACTGCCACTTTATCAGCGCACAAATACGAGCTACATACATAATTGTTAATCCTATACCTAGAAGCATAGACATTATGCCTAATAATTTACTGTATATGGAGGGAAAGCAAAGATGGTGTTCAATGTTGTAATGGATCCAGGAATTACTTAGCTATGAAAGCCTGCTGAAGCAGACACGTACTCACTGTATAACATATCTCAAGAATTTACGAGGTTTTTCTGATGAATAATGTCATACCTGCACAAGGTGTCGTTTGAGTGGATTATTTCAAACATAATCAAAATATCCACGGGTGTACTGCCGGTCTACAGTGTCCAACGGGCACAATATTTCGGCGATCATACATGTCGCCATCATCAGGTGAACTGACGGACTGAGCTCCTGTGAACGTGCCGGCACGAAGATCCGTACACTATGGCTGCTCAGGGGGAACTGGGTTCGGTCGCGGCGGCGGCCGATTTAAATACCCTCCGCCCGCGGCGCGCTCACTCCGCCGTCCGTGCCCCGCGCCACGGTCGCGCGGTGGAACAGATTGCGACGGCGTCTGAGATGACGTCGGTGTGATGGCTCTGTCCGCCGTGGTCGTCACAACTAAACATTTGCTCGATTTACTCTTGATTAACCCAATCGCTGGTTCCCAAGCCTTGCTAAGATTATAGCCACAGTCACGGTTTATGAGGTCGTCATTGGTGCGAATTTCGATGGCCTCTCTAACAACGCTGTCCCAGGATCTCGACGTCTGTACCAGAATCCTCGTGCGTTCATACTCCATAGCGTGATTTTCCGACAAACAATGTTCAGCGACCGCCGACTTGCTTGGATACATCAGTCGAGTGTGCCTCTGGTGTTCACGGCATCGATCCTCGACGGTACGCATCGTCTGACCAATATACGACTTGCCACATTGACACGGGATCTGGTACACGCCGGCCTTCCTCAAACCGAGGTCATCTTTGGCGCTCCCCACCAGTGCACGAGTTTTATTCGGAGGGCAAGACACAGTTCCGACCCGGTGTTTCTTCAAAATGCGGGCGATTTTCCCCGAGAGTGCGCCTATATATGGGATAAACGCAGTGCCTACCTCCTCCCTCGTGATTTCATCCATCTCCACAGGTTGTGCTGTAGTGGGTGGGCGGAGAGCACGTTGAATCTGCCACTCTGAGTACCCATTTTTTCGAAATACAGTTCTCAGATGTTCCAATTCCTGGGGTAGACTCTCTGCGTCAGAGATAGTGCGCGCCCTATGTACTAGAGTTTTAAGCACCCCATTCCTCTGTGAAGGGTGGTGGCAGCTGTCTGCGTGCAAATACAGATCAGTGTGCGTTGTCTTCCGATACACCCCATGGCCTAGGGTGCCGCCAGGCCTTCTCTTGACCAAGACGTCAAGGAAAGGTAGTTTACCCTCCGTTTCAGTCTCCATAGTGAATTTGATGTTGGGGTGTATGGAGTTTAGATGTGTAAGGTAGTCAAGGAGTTTATCCCTACCATGTGGCCAGATGACGAACGTGTCGTCCACGTAACGGAAAAAGCAAGTAGGTTTCCATTCGGATGACGACAGGGCTTCCTCCTCGAAGTTCTCCATGTACAAATTCGCTACCACCGGTGAGAGTGGGCTACCCATGGCGACTCCCTCCGTTTGTAGCCCACTCTCACCGGTGGTAGCGAATTTGTACATGGAGAACTTCGAGGAGGAAGCCCTGTCGTCATCCGAATGGAAACCTACTTGCTTTTTCCGTTACGTGGACGACACGTTCGTCATCTGGCCACATGGTAGGGATAAACTCCTTGACTACCTTACACATCTAAACTGTCTGCGTGCAAATACAGATCAGTGTGCGTTGTCTTCCGATACACCCCATGGCCTAGGGTGCCGTCAGGCCTTCTCTTGACCAAGACGTCAAGGAAAGGTAGTTTACCCTCCGTTTCAGTCTCCATAGTGAATTTGATGTTGGGGTGTATGGAGTTTAGATGTGTAAGGTAGTCAAGGAGTTTATCCCTACCATGTGGCCAGATGACGAACGTGTCGTCCACGTAACGGAAAAAGCAAGTAGGTTTCCATTCGGATGACGACAGGGCTTCCTCCTCGAAGTTCTCCATGTACAAATTCGCTACCACCGGTGAGAGTGGGCTACAAACGGAGGGAGTCGCCATGGGTAGCCCACTCTCACCGGTGGTAGCGAATTTGTACATGGAGAACTTCGAGGAGGAAGCCCTGTCGTCATCCGAATGGAAACCTACTTGCTTTTTCCGTTACGTGGACGACACGTTCGTCATCTGGCCACATGGTAGGGATAAACTCCTTGACTACCTTACACATCTAAACTCCATACACCCCAACATCAAATTCACTATGGAGACTGAAACGGAGGGTAAACTACCTTTCCTTGACGTCTTGGTCAAGAGAAGGCCTGGCGGCACCCTAGGCCATGGGGTGTATCGGAAGACAACGCACACTGATCTGTATTTGCACGCAGACAGCTGCCACCACCCTTCACAGAGGAATGGGGTGCTTAAAACTCTAGTACATAGGGCGCGCACTATCTCTGACGCAGAGAGTCTACCCCAGGAATTGGAACATCTGAGAACTGTATTTCGAAAAAATGGGTACTCAGAGTGGCAGATTCAACGTGCTCTCCGCCCACCCACTACAGCACAACCTGTGGAGATGGATGAAATCACGAGAGAGGAGGTAGGCACTGCGTTTATCCCATATACAGGCGCACTCTCGGGGAAAATCGCCCGCATTTTGAAGAAACACCGGGTCGGAACTGTGTCTTGCCCTCCGAATAAAACTCGTGCACTGGTGGGGAGCGCCAAAGATGACCTCGGTTTGAGGAAGGCCGGCGTGTACCAGATCCCGTGTCAATGTGGCAAGTCGTATATTGGTCAGACGATGCGTACCGTCGAGGATCGATGCCGTGAACACCAGAGGCACACTCGACTGATGTATCCAAGCAAGTCGGCGGTCGCTGAACATTGTTTGTCGGAAAATCACGCTATGGAGTATGAACGCACGAGGATTCTGGTACAGACGTCGAGATCCTGGGACAGCGTTGTTAGAGAGGCCATCGAAATTCGCACCAATGACGACCTCATAAACCGTGACTGTGGCTATAATCTTAGCAAGGCTTGGGAACCAGCGATTGGGTTAATCAAGAGTAAATCGAGCAAATGTTTAGTTGTGACGACCACGGCGGACAGAGCCATCACACCGACGCCATCTCAGACGCCGTCGCAATCTGTTCCACCGCGCGACCGTGGCGTGGGGCACGGACGGCGGAGTGAGCGCGCCGCGGGCGGAGGGTATTTAAATCGGCCGCCGCCGCGACCGAACCCAGTTCCCCCTGAGCAGCCATAGTGTACGGATCTCCGTGCCGGCACGTTCACAGGAGCTCAGTCCGTCAGTTCACCTGATGATGGCGACATGTATGATCGCCGAAATATTGTGCCCGTTGGACACTGTAGACCGGCAGTACACCCGTGGATATTTTGATTATCAAATACGCCGGGAGAAACTCAAGAATCACATTTCAAACATAGCTCGCAGAATAATCTCAGTCTTGTGACTTCACGAATGGAGTAATGGAAGCGACATAATCATATACACTTGGGATGTTTTAGTGTTAGGGTTTAAATTGTAAGGTTTCGCATTCCGTGAATGTGACAGATACAGTCTTTTCAAAACTCAAATGAAGCTTTATATACGAGGGTCACCCCAAAAGAAATGCACAATATATATATTTTTTAAATCCATCTTTTATTCTACATTTTTGACAGTTTACAGTGTGTAGATACATCCTTTAGGAACAATATTTTCATTTCTCCACATAATTTCCATCCCTCTCAACTGCCTTACGCCATATTAGAACTAGCGCCTGTATACCCGCACGGTAAAATTCTGGACCAACCTGTTGGAGCCACTGTTTGGCAGCGTGCACAAGGGAGTCATCATCTTCAAACCTTGTTCCACGAAGAGAATCTTTCAGTTTCCCAAAGACATGATAGTCTCATGGAGCCAGGACTGTAAGGCGGGTGTTTCGGTGTTATCCAGTTTTGTGATCGCTTCCATCGTTTTTTGACTGACATGTGGCCGTGCATTGTCGTGCTACAGCAAAACATCCTGCTTTTGCCTATGTGGTCGAACACGATTCAGTCGAGCTTGAAGGTTCTTCATTGTCGTCACATATACATCAGAATTTATGGTGGTTCCACTTGGCATCTACATCTACATCTACATCTATACTCCGCGAGCCACCTTACGGTGTGTGGCGGAGGGTACTTATTGTACCACTATCTGATCCCCCCTTCCCTGTTCCATTCACGAATTGTGCGTGGGAAGAACGACTGCTTGTAAGTCTCCGTATTTGCATGATGTCCACAAGCAAGAGTCCTTCGGAATCGAAAAACACTGTAGCCATAACTTTTCCAGCAAAGGTGTGGTTTTGAGTGTTTTTTCTTGGGTGAATTTGCATGATGCCACTCCACTGATTGCCTCTTCGTCTCTGGTGAAAAATGATGGAGCCATGTTTCATCACCTGTCACAATTCTTCCAAGAAATACATCTCCACCATTCTTGTACTGTTCCAAAAGTTCGCTGCATACCTTCTTGTTTCTTTGTGAGCCAATGTCAACATCCTGGGAACCCACCGGACACAAACCTTTTTTAACGCCAACATTTTCAGTATTCTGCAAACACTTCCTTCCCCTATCCCAACGTAGCGTGACAATTGGTTCACTGTGATGCGTCTGTCAGCAGTCACCAATTCGTTAACTCTCTGCACATTGTCTGGAGTGTGTGCAGTACGAGGCCTGCCGCTGCGAGGACAATCCACAATATTGGCGTGCCCGCTATCATCACTTAACCTACTCTTTCAACGTCTAACTGTACTGCAATCGACAGCAGCATCTGCATACACCTTTTTCAACCTCTTGTGGATGTTTCCCACTGTCTCGTTTTCACAGCACAGGAATTCTATGACAGCACGTTGCTTCTGACGAACGTCAAGTGTAGCAGCCATCTTGAAGACATGCTGTGACGGCGCCACTCACGGGAACAGGTTGAACTAAGTTTGAAAACAAGCAGGAAGGATGTATCTACACACTGTATAACTTTCACACATGCAGAATGAAAACAGTATTTTTACAAAAATAGTGTGCTTTTCTTTTGGAGTGACCCTCGTACAAGTAGGAAACTTCAGTTGCAGGTGCAGACATAACAGTAGCACATGCAATATAACGCAAATGATGACACCATTTTATACAGCCCGTAACCACAGCATCCAAATCACTGTAATCCAGCAGCCACTGCATTCTAATCAATCTAATATATGTAACTGGCTGCAGTAGTGCAGTTACTAAGCGCCTGGACCACCTAGTCAAAAAGTTTTAATTATCGTATTGAAAAATATCAGGAGAAAGGCAATGAACTTAAAAGCATTACATAATCAATCCCAGCCTTCCAGCCCCCTCTCTCCTACCCTACCCTCCCCACCTCTCCAGTCAACCATAGCTTGTTATTCTAGCGGTCATTAAAATGACACGGACATTCACAATATAGCTGCCAAACTGAATTGCGTAAAATGGTACTACACTCATGCACATAAATTAAGGATAATGCTGATACATGGTGAAACAACGCTCTGGTGGGCGGTTTGCGGGTTTAAATCACCTCGGGGTATGACCATGCGGTGCTATTGACCTGCGGTCGTCGCACGGTGGCGCTGGCAGCAGTTCACATACGCAGAGGCGTGTTGGTGCATGTCAGAGTGCGGTGCAGCGAGTAAGTGT
The DNA here is from genome assembly GCF_023898315.1 of Schistocerca nitens. Classification (NCBI taxonomy): domain Eukaryota; kingdom Metazoa; phylum Arthropoda; class Insecta; order Orthoptera; family Acrididae; genus Schistocerca; species Schistocerca nitens. The sequence goes on from NC_064614.1 coordinate 692,548,889, forward strand.
GCAAAAGTTTTCAGACGTGCTAATGATGACTGTGTGTTGAAAATGGCTCAAAGAAAACATATTGATGACGTTAAGAGAGGTAGAATACTAGGGTGACTGGAGGCTGGTCAAACACAGCAAATCGTAGCACGGGGCTTCCGTGTGCCACAAAGTGTGATCTCAAGATTATGACAACGATTCCAGCAGGCAGGAAACGTGTCCAGGCGCTACAGTACGGGACGTCCACAGTGTACAGCACCACAAGAAGAACGATATCTCACCATCAGTGCCGCAGACGCCATGGAGAACTCCAGGTAGCCTTGCTCAGGACCTTACCGCAACCACTGGAACAGTTGTCTCCAGACACACAGTCTACAGACGACTGAACAGACATCGTTTATTCGTCCGGAGACCTGCAAGGAGCATTCCACTGGTCCCTGGTCACAGGAGAGCCCGTAAAGCCTGGTGTCAAGAACGCAGTACACGGTCATTGGAACAGTGGTCCCAGGTTATGTTCACGAACGAGTCCAGGTATAGTCTGAAAAGTGATTCTCGCCGGGTTTTCATCTGGCGTGAACCAGGAACGAGATACCATCCCCTTAATGTCCTTGAAACGGACCTGTTGGAGGTCGTGGTTTGATGGCGTGGGGTGGGATTATGATTGGTGCACGTACACCCCTGCATGTCTTTGACAGAGGAACTGTAATAGGTCAGGTGTATCGGGACGTCATTTTGTACCAGTATGTCCACCTTTTCAGGGGTGCAGTGGGTCCCACCTTCCTCCTGATGGGTGATAAGCACGGCCCCACCGAGCTGGAAGAGTACCTTGAAACAGAAGATATCAGGCGAATGGAGTGGCCTGCCTGTTCTCCAAACCTAAACCCCATCGAGCACATCTGGGATGCTCTTGGTCGACGTGTCGCCGCACGTCTTCAAACCCTTACGACACTTCAGGAGCTCCGACAGGCACTGGTGCAAGAATGGGAGGCTATACCCCAGCAGCTGCTCGACCACTTGATCCAGAGCATACCAACCCGTTGTGCGGCCTGTGTACGTGTGCATGCTGATCATATCCCATATTGATGTCGGGGTACAGGCGCAGGAAACAGTGAAGTTTTGTAGCACATTTGTTTCGGGACGGTTTTCTCAACTTATCACCAATACCGTGGACTTAATAGATCTCTGTCGTGTGTGTTCCCTATGTGCCTGTGCTATTAGCGCCAGTTTTGTGTGGCACCACATTCTGCCATTATCCTTAATTTATGATCATGAGTGTAGATTTACAGATATTTCCCACTACTATAGTATTTCCATAAAATTACGTAACCTTCACTTGTACTGCGCAAAATGGTGTCATGTTCAAAAAAATATTGCCAATACTACAGTATTTCGAAAAAAAACATAAAGTTCATCTGAACTGCACATTCAAAGATATCCGCCAGTACTACAGTACTTGTACGTCGAAAAAATATGTAAGCTTCATTTCAGTTGCGTAAAAATGGTTCCATGTTCAAAGATATTTGCCGATACTAGAATATTTCCTATGGTGAAAAAAATACGTAGCCTTCACTTGAATTGGGGTCGTGTTCAAAAAACTTATGTTCCTGCACCCGAATTACGTGAATTGATACCATTCAACACACACAGACATACAATTCTGTAGTTCATACTACACTCAAAAAATATTTGTCTAATGCTGTACTTCTTCCATATGCCATCTCCCTCTCTCTTTTACGAAGTAATCCAGAAATGGTGTGAGTGTTTCTATCAAAAACCCAATCATTTATTTACGGAAGTTTTGTTTCCTTTCCTTCACACACACACACACACACACACACACACACACACACACACACAAGGGATTTACATTGAGGTAAGGTTTATTGCAAAGTACAGTACAACAACAAAAAACTAGTATATTGCATAACAAGTAAATGAATATAAGCTTCCGAATTGCGTCGCTGCCAATAAAGCACCTATATTTTCTTTACCAAAGAAATTCCATTAACAAGAAAAGAAAAGAAAAACAAAATAAGAACAGCTTTTGCTTCGTTGCAGCGATGACAACAATTTTGTAACCTCTGCGTTTACAAGAGATCACGTTTAAAAAGGTGTTCGAAATAAGAGTAGCCTAGCAGAGCGGTGAACCACTGCCCTCTACCGGCGAGGGTAGCCAACCGCTGCACGTTTGGTTAAGTACGTCATTTGGTGGTGTCATATGTTCAGCATTTGTCATCTACTTTTGGGGTATTTCTTAACATTTGCGGTCCAATGTGCCCCAGATTAAATTACTTGTCTCAGCATCATCTACGTCTTTCATTGGTGAGTCGTGCGCATGTCCTAGAAAGAAAACTGTTGAACAACAACGATCGCTATGTAGGCATTACATCAATACCTTCGTTTAAGTGACAGCTTCGCTTTTATAACCTAACAGGCTGCTGAATCAGTTATTGGGGATGGGAGTCTGCATAAGGGCATTCAAGGAGTTGTATTATCTCGCTCGAATGCGTATTTGTGAAATGCCTAGTCAGCAAATTCCCACCAGTGGCCCAGAGGCTCGTTCAGTAAGTAATGCCCCACATTTTTTCCTCAGAACATATTTATTGTTAAGAGTCTGAATTTTGGGACAATATACAATAACATGTCTTGTCCATATCCCATTTTTCTACGTAGTCTACATTCTATGGCCGTATACCAACGTTGTGGAAGAGCATGTATTCCCTGCTGGTAAAAGCTCTTGTCCTGTAGGCGTGCCATGTTTTCACTGCTTGACTGACACTCTCGTCAGTTGGCAACACTGCGCCGACGCGGACTCTTCGAGTATTTGCTGCACTAAATAATTATAAAAAGCGTTGTTATTAAGCTATTTTTAGACGTGTACAGGTGCTATAAATATTATATAAGTGTTGTTGAATTAGTGGAAGTGTTAGTGAAGTATAAAATAAGATTAAACGGGGTAAGAAGCGTATTTTTCTTCTCGCGCCTGTAGCACGAATCCTAGGCCTAATTCCACGCGCGCGAATCGTAAGTAAGCAGTGAATTAAATTTATAGATAAACGTTTCCAGTTGGTATAAATATAATATAAGTGTTGTTACGTTAGTGGAAGTGTTAGTGGAGTGTTAAAAAAGATTAAACGGGATAAGAAGTTTATTTTCCTTCTCGCGCCTATAGCACGGATTTTAGGCTTAATTTCACGCGCGCTATCGTAAGTAAACAGTGAGTTATATGTAATCACCAGTTTTTTATTCAGTACTCTTTCAATTTATTTATATCTGCCTGAATAGTTTCTAGGGTCCTTTGTTTACGTTTTAGTCACTACTTAAATCAGCTTATACGATTTCTGTTTTTACCATGAGTGAGAAGTGTGTGACATGCCGTAGGATCGTTAGTTCCGGGGTATGGTGTGATGGGTGCTGTAGTTTCTTTCATTGGGGCGAATGTAGTGGTGTGGGAAATGGGGACATAAATGAGGCTCACCAGTGGTATTGTAGAATCTGTAGTAGAGATAGGAAAATACTGGAACAGGAAGGGAAAATTGCAGCTCTTCAAGCTGACCTAGACAAGGCAAGGGAGGATCTGGACAGGTTAAAGAGGGAGAAGGGTGAACAGAGGTGGGAAGTGGCAACAGGTAATAGGGGGAACAGGCAAAGGAGAGCATCAGACAGCTTTGTCATAAATCTTGAAAATAGATTTGACCTGTTGCCTCAGTCAGAATCGGATGAGCCTCATGTAGCTGAAGCTGTAGAAAGGGCACAACAAGCTTTCAAGGACTTGAAAAAGGTAGGGAAATTCGTAAAGAGAAAGAAAGTTCTGTTGTTAGGTAGTTCCCATGGTAGAGGTGTTGGCCAGCTACTGCAGGAAAATCTAGGTCCAGAGTACCAGGTCACAAACTTTTTCAAGCCTAGTGCAGATCTGGGTCAGGTAACAGAGGATGTAGGTGCTTTATGCAAGGATTTCACAAAGGAGGATGCCGTGGTTATAGTGGGTGGTCCGGGAAATAGCATTGACAGTGAATATTCCATAGAGAGTGACCTGGTGAAGATAGCATCAGCAACGAAGCATACGAGTGTGGGATTTGTGTCTGTGTTGAGAAGCCATGATCGGCCTCATTTGAAATCTTCCGTAGGAAGGGTAAACTTGGAGTTGGAGTGGCTGCTTAGGACGGATATAGGGTCCCATATTGGTATGATTCCTGTGGATGCTATCGATAGGTGGGACTACACTAGGCATGGCCTTCACCTCAATAGGAAAGGGAAGGAAAAACTGTCTGGGTTGATTGCAGAAAACTTAAGGGGGGACACTGGCACAAGTGGTGAAATACCAGTGGTCACAGGTGTCAGAGGGATGCCTTTTTTAGGATAGGGAAGGGGGAAAGAAAACGAGTTTTAAGAGAGATTGGCAGACACACTCAGTTTGAGAAAACAGATGAACAGGAGTCAGATTGTATCATACAGCCTCCATTTAAACAGTGTTTAACAGAAAGTAATCAGAAACTGCCAGTTCATCTTCGCCAAAGCAGTTACAATCCCATTAGTATGCAGTATCAGTTATCTTTATTACACCAGAACATTCCGGGACTTAGAAATAAAGTTGATGAACTACTCATTTGTATCCATGAAATTAATTCATCTAACCAAATTGACATAATCTGCCTCTCTGAACATCAAGTGACCACTGATATAGATATGTTAGACATTTCAGGATTTAAGCTAGCTTCCTACTTCTGCAGAGTAGATATGGATGGAGGAAGAGTTGCCACATTTATCAAAAACTGCCATAAATTCAAGAACATTGACATTAATAAATTCTGTTTAGAGCAGCATCTAGAAGCATGTGCAACAGAAGTACAGTTCCATAACAGATCCTATATAATAATAACTATTTACCGAGCACCTGCAGGAAATTATAATCTATTCTTAGATCATCTAGAAGCTCTTTTGGGTTATTTAACAGGAAGAAACAAAGAAATTATGATTTCTGGTGACTTTAATACAAATTTTCTAATGCAATCTTCCAGTAAACATTCACTGCAGTTAGTAATGTTGTCTTTCAATCTAACTCACACTGTAAACTTTCCAACTAGGATCACTAAATCCTCAAGGACAGCCATTGATAACATTTTTATAGACAAATCAAAGGAACAAAATCATATCATAAAACCTGTTATAAATGGACTATCAGATCATGACATGCAGCTCCTTGTTTTAGATGTAAATTCTAAGCAGATTATCAAGACTGCTAAATCTGAGTACAGGAGAGTAGTCAGTCAACCAAAAATTGAGTGTTTTAGAAAACTGCTCAAAGATATGAACTGGAAAGATGTTTATAGTGCTCATGACATGAATGAAAAATATAACACATTCATGAACAATGTCAGTACCATGTTTGAAAACTGTTTTCCTCTAAAAGTTACTCAAATTAAACAGAAGTCTATAATAAAACCATGGATTACACAAGGAATAAAGATTTCCTGTAAGACAAAAAGGAAAATGTATCTGTCGACCAAGAATAGCTCCAATGCTGATGATTTAGCTAAATACGAGGAATACTGTAAAACATTAAAAAAGTAATTCAGACGTCTAAACAAATGCACTACGAGAAGAAGATAGCAATGTCAGGGAACAAAATAAAAACAATATGGGATATAGTGAAAGAGCAGACTGGTAGAACCAGAAAGGAACAGGAGCAAATAGCACTAAGGGTAGATGACACATTAGTAACTGATGGGCATAGTGTGGCAAATCTATTTAACAAGTACTTTATATCCGTTACTGATAGAATGGGACTTTCAGGATCAGTAAATAATGCCCTTGAATATCTGAAACTAGCCTTCACAAATAGCTTCAAGTACATGAATATATCACTCAATTCACCAAAAGAAATAACGTCCATAATAAAATCTTTAAAAACAAATCATTCTAGTGGGTACGATGAAATATCAACAAAGTTAATTAAGGCATGTTCTTGTGAGTTTAGTACAATTCTAAGTTACTTGTGTAACCAGTCAATTATAACTGGGACATTTCCTGACTGGCTAAAATATGCAGATGTTAAGCCTCTATTCAAGAAAGGGGATAAAGAGATACCATCAAACTACAGACCGATTTCACTTTTGCCAGCATTCTCAAAAATTTTAGAAAAAGTTATGTACAGGCAGCTGCTCAACCATCTGACCACAAATAACATATTATCAAGAACACAGTTTGGATTTCTGAAGGATTCTGATATCGAGAAGGCTATTTACATCTACAGTGAAAATGTACTTAATTCATTAAATAACAAATTACAAGCAGCAGGTATTTTCTGTGATTTGTCAAAGGCATTTGATTGTGTGAACCACAACATCCTTTTAAGTAAATTAGAATTCTATGGTGACACGTGCAGTGCTGCAAAATGGTTCAAGTCATACCTCACTAACAGGAAACAAAGGGTGTCAGTGCAAGGGACTAGTGAATTAAGTCATCAGTCATCATCAGAATGGGAAGAAATTACATGTGGTGTCCCACAAGGACCCATCTTAGGGCCATTGCTTTTTCTTGTGTACATTAATCATCTCTCATCAGTTACACTGCCAGAAGCAGAGTTCGTTTTGTTTGCAGATGACACAAGTATTGCAATAAATAGTATGTCAAGTGTAGTTCTAGAAAGATCTGCTAATGATAAATGGTTTAAAGCCAACTCACTGACATAAAACTTCGAAAAGACTCACTATATGCAATTCAGAACCTGTAAGAGGTTTCCACCCAGCATATGCATAAAATACGAAGAAGTACAGATAGAAGAGGTTGACAGTCTTAAATTCCTGGGATTACAACTTGATAATAAATTCAGTTAGGAAGACCACACCACACAACTGCAGAAACACCTTAAGAAATCTGTATTTGCAGTTCGAGTGTTAGCAGACATAGGCGACATAAAAATGAAAAAGCTTGCATACTTTGCCTACTTTCATTCCATAATGTCATATGGTATAATATTTTGAGGTAACTCTTCAAGTCAAACAAAAGTTTTCAGAGTCCAAAAGCGTGTAATACGTATTATTTGTGGAGCAAATTCACGGACGTCCTGTAGAAACCTCTTCAAAGAACTGGGTATACTAACTATTGCCTCTCAGTATAATTACTCATTAATGAAATTTGTCCTAAATAATATATCTCTTTTTCCAACAAACAGCTCAGTTCATACATACCATACCAGGAACAAAAATGATCTGCACAAGGACTTAAAAGCACTTACTTTAGTTCAAAAAGGGGTCCACTACTCAGGAACACTCATCTTCAATAATTTGCCAGTAAACATAAAAAATTTAGTTACAAATAAAGATCAGTTTAAAAGGAGCCTGAAAGACTTACTAGTGGCCAACTCCTTCTACTCCATTGACGATTTTTTAAATAGAAACAAATGATATATTGTATATATTCATACTATTAGTATTGTTATTTCAGCTTTAAAAAAAATTGACATGTTCCACATCCACGAGGATCTCCTCAGCACGGATCTATGGAACGAAAACTAATCTAATATAATCTAATCTAATCTAGTCATCTTCAAAATGTGTTCCCCGTAGAGAATCTTTAATGGCCCAACAGATGGAAGTTCGAGGGTACCAGGTCTGGACTGTAGGGTGGATGAGGCAATGATGTCCAACCCGATTTGCCGATGTGTTCCTGGGTTCTCAGACTTCTGTGTGGGCGTGCACTATCGTGTTGGAGAAAGATATCTGCTAGATTCTTGTCCGATCGAACACCTCGGAAACGGTTCTTGAGTTTATTCAGTCTTCACGTACGCCTCTGAATTGATGGCTGACTCATTTGGCATCATATCCATGAGAATGACGCCATTACAGTCCCTGAAGACTGTCACCATGACTTTTCCGGCAGTGAGGTTGTCTTGAATTTCTTCTTTTGTGGTGAATGAGGATGATGCCACTCCATGGACTGCATTTTTGTTTAGAAAGGCCTCTCCGTCGGTCTCAAAACTCTCCAACAATTCAAATGCTGTGACCATTGGTGGAACCCAAATCTTTGAATATACGAGAGTCTCGGTCGTTGGACGCACTTCCTATGCTGACCGTCAACTGTAGAGCCAATTGTCGAGTTTTGATGCGCCGGTCGGCACGAATAATGGCATCAGCACGATTCAGCATGTCTGGACCAATGGCTGTGACAGGACAACCCCGAGCGTGGCTGATCATGGAACTCTGTTTCTCCATTTCCTGAGGTTGTAACTTTCTTTACCCATCGCCCAACTTTACTCCTATCACCTGCAGCATCGCCATACACTGCACATAAACGTTTATGGTTGTTCATCACGGTTTCTTTTTCTGCAGACAAGAATTTAATAACAGCGCGCTGCTTGTAACGTGAGTCGTATGTAGACGCCATTTTGACGCTGTACTACGGCTCTGCCTTCTGACAGAACGGTTCGAGACTTCACCGACGCACAGAAGAAGCATCAAATGTGAAGTACCGACAAGTACATTTGTCCATGTATATTAATGGTTCAAAATGGCTCTGAGCACTATGGGACTGAACTGCAGAGGTCATTAGTCCCCTAGAACTTAGAACTAGTTAAACCTAACTAACCTAAGGACATCACACACATCCATGCCCGAGGCAGGATTCGAACCTGCGACCGTAGCGGTCTCACGGTTCCAGACTGCAGCGCCAGAACCGCGCGGCCACTTCGGCCGGCTATATTAATGGGTTTTTTTAAAAAATGTGGGGCATCACTTACTGAACGACCCTCGTATGTAGCCATACTACTGGCTGCTCGCCACAGCACGGCGGTCATTTGTAAATTACAGTCAAGGAAGAGTTGCACATGTGTCCCGAGAGTTTATGTCCGCTGTTCAAAGTGCTCATCTCACAGTCCAAGCTGGTTGCACCATATAGACTGATACGGTCCACAGACAGTGCATTTCCTTACTTAATAACTGAACTGTTCATTCTAGGCGCTTCAGTCCGGAACCGCGCTGCTGCTACGGTCGCAGGTTCGAATCCTGTCTGGGACATGGATGTGTGTGATGTCCTTAGGTTTAAGTAGTTCTAAGTCTATGGGACTGATGACCTGAGATGTTAAGTCCCATAGTGCTTAGAGCCATTTGAACCTTTTTTTTTTTTTTACCTTCTGCAGCTCCCTCTAGTACCATAGAAGTTACGTTTTGATGTCTCAGCACATGTCCTATCATCTCGCCCTCCTTCTTGTGTTTTCCATGTGTTCCTTTCTTCACCGGTTCTGAGGAGAACCTCCTCTTTCGTTATCTTATCAGTCCACCTCATTCTCAACCACATGTCAAACGTTTCGATTCTCTTCTCCGCTTTTCTTACCGTCCACGATTAACTACCACACAATACTGTGCTCCAAACGTACGTGTTCAGAAATTTCTTCCTCAAATTAAGGCCTATGTTTGATACTAGTAGACTTCTTTTGGCCAGGAATGACCTCTTCGCCTGTCCTCGTCCGCTTTTTACGCCTTTCTCGCTTCGTGAATCTGATTTTTGCCTCCAAGGTATTAGCATTGCTTGACTTCGTCTACCTTGCGATCACCAATTTTGATGTTAGGATTCTCGCTATTCTTGTCTCTGCTACTTCTCGTTTCTTTCGTCTTTCTCCGATTTCCTCTCGTCCATATTCTGTATTCCTTTCGTTAAACACATCTTGTAATTCTTCTTCACCTTCACTGATGACAGGAATGTCATCAGCGAATCATATCGCTGATATCATTTCCGACTGAATTTTAACCCGACTCGTGGACATTTTCTTTTGTTTCTGTCATTGCTTCTTCTACGTATAGATTGAACAGTAGGGCCGAAAGACTGCACCCCTGTCTTACCCACTTCTTAAATTGAGCACTTCGTTCTCGTCTTCCAGTCTTATTGTCCTATGACAGTTCTTGTATATTTTGTATACTATTTGTATTTTCCTATTGCTTACTCCTATTTTTTCTCAAAAGTTCGAATGTGCTGCACCATTTTACGTTGACAAATGCTTTTTCCAGGTCGACAAATCCTATGAACGCCTCTTGTTCTTTTTTTTCTGTCTTGCTTCCATTATGAAGCGCAACGTCAGGACTGTCTCTCTGGGCCGTTTCCCTTTCCTAAAGCCGAACTAGTCTTCATCTAACAGTTCGTCAATTTTCTTTTCCATTCTTCTGTACATTATTCTTGTCAGAAACTTGTATGCATGAACTTTGAACAGGATGTGCGACAGTTCTCGCACTAATCTGATCAGAGATGAATAGATGACATTTTTCCGAAAGGTTGTCGGCATGTCGCCCGTCTCATCGATTCTGCGAACTAGAATTGACGTTTGTCTGCCACTTCTCCCAATGATTTCATAAATTTTGATAGAATATTATCTATCCCTTCTCCCTTACATAATCTCAGATCTTTTAAATTCTTTTACATTATGACCCTAATAGTGGATCCCCTGTCTTTTTTGTACCGACTCCTACCACTTTATCACACGTTTCCTTCCCCTCATAGAGGCCTTCCATGTACTCTTTCCACCTATCCGCTCTCTCCTCTGCACTTAATAGTGGAATTCCCATTGCATTCATAATACCACCTTGCTTTTAATTTCTCCAAAGGCTGTTTTGACTTTTCTATAAGTGAGTCAGTCCTTCGGACGATCATTTCCTTTTCAATTTCTTCACATTTTTCCTGCAGCTACTCCTATTTGTTTCATTTCTGAGTGATTTATGTTGCTGTATTCCTGTCTTACCCTGAAAATTTTTGTACTTCTTTCTTTCGTCGATCAACTGAAACATCCAATGTTTCTTCACATTTTCAAACATCCGTGGTTGCTCTTTTTAAAGATGTCCATTCCTCTTCAACTATACTGCCTACTGTGGTATTCCTTATCGCAATGTCAACAACACTTCAAACTCTTCTCAGCGTTATCACAATATCTATAGCCTCAGAGAACTTCAAGCATGTCTCTTCGTTTCTTAGTACTTCTGTATCCCTTCTACAATGATTCTTCCGTAAATTCTCTTAAACTTCACGCTACCCTTCATTATTACTAATTGTGATCTGCTACTCGGTACGCCTTACAATCCATTAAATGATTCCGGAATCTCTGTCTGACCATGATGTACGGTAACTGAAGTCTTCCAGTATCACCCGGCCTTTTCCTAGTATACCACCTCCTCTTGTGAGTCCTGAATAGTGTATTCAGTATTACTGGCCGAAATTTATTGTGGAATTCAATTAGTTTTTTCCCCTCTCATTTCTATTACGAAGCCCATATTCTTTCGCAATCCTTTCTTCTACTCTTTGTCCTACAACCGCTTTGCGGTTCCTCACGATTATTAGACTTTCATCTACCTCTATTTATCGAATTACCCGTTCAATGTCCTAACATACATTCTCTGTACGTTTATCTTCTGGTTGGAACGGCGGCATGTATACCTCGTCTATTGTTGTCGGCGTCGAATCTGATGAGAACAATCCTGTCTACAGGAACACCCTCTCCGCCCTGCCTGTGCATAACGAATCGTACTAACGTTATACCATTCTCTGCTGCTGTTGATATTACTCTGTACTCGTCTGATCAGAAATCTTATCTTCTTTCCATTTCATTTGACTGGCTCCCACTACATCTAAACTGAACCTTACCATTTCTCTTTTCAAATCTAACTTCCCTACCACGCTCAAACTTCTGACATTCTACGCTCCAACTCGTAGAATATTATTTTTTCGTTTGTTATTCCATCTTTTTCTAATGGTCACCTCTTTCTCTACAGTCCTTTCCCGGAGATACGAATTGGGGGGGGGGGGCTATTGTTGGAGCTTTTGGCAATGGAGAGATTATCATGACACTTTTTTCAATTACAGGCCACATGTCCTGTGGATACACCTTATGTGTCTTTAATATTGTGGTTTCCATATCCTTCTGCATCCTTTCCCATTCCAAAGGCGGTAGTGTGGCCTGGACCTTTGTCCTCTTTGACAAGGCCGTTGGCAGAAAGACGGTGACTTCCTATGCCAAAAGTCTTCCGCCCCTATTGCTAATCATTTTGTTCAAAATCCAAGCAGTGACTATGTTCGAACCCGGGACGCATGACGTTTTGATTACTGGTCAACGACGCCCCACACGACTATGGGTCCATTCAGTGAGTATACTTATCTAAACAGTGAATTCCGTTTCAGTGACTTGTGATGCGGCTGACTGTAACGAATGTTAAAAATAAGTACATAGTTGGGATTCTGCACTCTTATCCTGTTATTTTTAATTATACTTTTGACAAGCAGAGGTTGGAGGTTAGAAATGGGGCGCTTACAGAGAATACACATCACGCTCAAATTGTTTCTGACGACTTCGCCGTACTCGATGAGACTCATATTTGTTGGAGTGGTTCTATAAATTCAAGGTTATCGTAAGTTAATGCTAATGCTTCTTTGTGCTTCAACAATTTCGGATTGGTAAAACCCCATCGTGATAAGCAAGAGTAACTTCCTAAATCCGAAACTCCCCTTATTTTCACTCACTGAATGTTCTTATGTTGTGACGCTTTATCACTTGCATTGGAGGTAGCTTTATCACTGAACACTAACCGTGAATCGAAATTATTATCTTCCGTTTGGCCGGCCGGGGTGGCCGAGCGGTTTTCGACGCTAAAGTCTGGAACCGCGCGACCGCTACGTCGCAGGTTCGAATCCTGCCTCGGGCATGGATGTGTGTGATGTCCTTAGGTTAGTTAGGTTTAAGTAGTTCTAAGTTCTAGGGGACTGATGACCACAGCAGTTAAGTCCCATAGTGCTCAGAGCCATTTGAACCATTTGAATCATCTTCCGTTTGGACGCCAGAACGAATTCACAAAACTCTTCACAATGTTGTGTATCACCAACCGAATTCTGTATGGTTTGAAACACAAACGGCTCCGCAAAACACTCCAGACACTTGAGACACAGCTAGCTCTCGGTGGTACGCTGAGTAGACTTCTTTGGACTTCTGTTAAATTCGCTGTACGTCTTGAACGAGCATTCTGTGGCAACCGGGGGGCGTCGCCTTTTATAAGTCAGTTGAATGGTAGTGATAGAATCCAGTTCCCGACTTTGCGTCACGACTTCTTGTGTGCCGCTATGGGTTTACAATGCAAAAGATGTAAGCGTGTGATATTACGTCTGCTATCGATTATGACTAAGGAGATATAATAGGGGAGATGCTGCTACGACTTGCGCTGTACATCGTTTTGAAGCCGGTGCCGCCATGTTCGACGCCCCATAACATTAGCAGACTGCTGCTTACGATTGCTTCTTGTTCTTCATTTATGTCACATCTGCAACAGATGTTTTAAATAGAAAATATTACAGTGTTTTCGTGGATAATACAACGACAGGATGGGATTATCAGATGTTTGTCTGGCCTTAAAGGCATCATTGATCCAGTAATACAACGTACTTCGCCTCTTTAATGTAACTTTCATGTTGTTATACGTATTTAATAACCAGGAGGAAAAGTGTATGATACGAAATGACTGGTTTCGTAATGCACATTTTCCCTAATACCGACTGGCGAAACTGATGTTCCATCTATATCCACTTCGGGAAAATGCTGAGAACATATTTTCCTATGTTAGGTTGGTTTCCTTCTCGTAGAGTTCACCTAGAGAGCATTTCGAGTTGGACTAACAAGAAATCGTACGTCACATAACGGAAATAGAATCATTATAGTAAAAGAAATTGGGGCAGCCAGAATTCATTTAGTCTACATAGGGGAAATATCGTTTACGAATAAAATGCGATTCCTTTACTTTCAAAATGGAATCAGAATGATTGGTACACCCATAAATAACGCAAGCTGTTATTTTTAAACAAAACACTCCCACCAGAAACTAATGGTGGAGGAACTAATATGGCGGACGTAGACTTCAGGTTTGTGACATCATGACAAATCCCTTTATTACACATCCATGATTATAACACATTTATGTAGCCTCTATATATCCTAAAGATACTGTAATATGTGTGTTACGTATGGAAGTAATTTATCTTATTCTGTAACTTACGGTAATCATAAATATTTCTGCAAAATATCTTAAAGCTCTGTATTAAATTGCGATATGTATAACTGGTTCATTCTTGGGGACTGTAGGATTGTATACGACGTAAAAGCTGGAGGGAAGCCCCTCCATAACGAAAAAGAATTTTTAGTGGCTAGATGAATCAGCTTTACTGCAACATAAAAACTAAGCCGTAATTCATACGACTTTGTTCAATACCACAATCAACAACAGAATAAAACATAAAGAGGAAACATTAATCAACGACTGCTCCAAAGATAATCACTGAACATAGGAATCACTTGCGCGTAACATTACCCTGGATATAACATTGCCCTTCACTATCCCCTCCACCCCACCCCCCCTTGTGTTAACGATATTTTCTATCGAATCGGACGTGTCATCCGGACCGTGTAACAACGGATCGTGCACAGGCTGCTGATGGTACATTAGAAGTAGCCTCCCACGCCCGTTGTAGCTGATCTGCGATGGGCGGACGAACGACTGGAGCTTTGGTCGAGTTCGTGGTGTGTGTAGATGAGTCCGTACCAATGTAGGGTATGCGGAAAGCTGGTTTGAGCCTGTCGGTGGTGATGGTAGTTGACGTACCCATCACATAGACTTTAAATGTTTTGTCCATCCTACTGCCGAGACGGTTAGGTCCATAGTAGGGCGGCTGCAGTGGTTTGCATACTGCATCATACCGTACGAAGATGTGATGACACTCCCGTAGTTCATTAAAAACAAAAGGGCGACGGGTCTGCTGATCGTTTGGGGCAACGGGTGTAGTTGTTAGATTTATATAAGCAGCTTTTGTATGAAATCTGAAGAGTCAATGCAGTCATCTGGCACGTTGGCAAATAGCTCGCCGGTTATTCGTATCGGCTGGACATAAACAAATTCTGCAGTTGTGGCTTTTAGGTCTTTTTTCACTGATGCATGGAGACCGAGGAGGATCATGGGCAATATCTCTGTCCACTGCTGTGAGTCATGACATCGAAGCGACACTTTCAGTTGACAGTGCGTACGTACAATTAAATCTGGTGGTAAGCTGTATTTCTGATCCGCTTCATACACAGTAGGAGAGCGAGTGCTTTGAAGAGATGCGACTGAGACTGTCTTCTCTGGCCTGCTATAATTCGTATGGCACAACGAAACGGGTGATCCTTCCCCAGAGGACCGTGGTCGCGACAGTTTCGGCGATAATGTAGGGGATCAGAAACACCTCGGGCCAGCGTGTAAAGGGGTCGATGGCTGTAAGTAAGTATATCCTTCCAATGGTGGAGAGACCCAACGAGGTGCTGGGTGGACATATTCAAATCTATCATTCGGAGGAAGGAACGTGCTAAGACGTTACCTAACGTGCCGGCTAACTTTATTCGCTTGACAGGCTACGCATCGCCGCACATATTGCTTACAATCTTTGTTCGTGTGTGGCAGACAAAAGCTCGCTTCACCATGTTGGTAGTGCCTCTTACTCCAGGGTGCGATTGCCTGTTGGCGAAAGTCAATAGTCACGGACGGTTGCGGTTTTTTAGTGGCGACGTTACAATGCAGTAGCGCAGTTACCAGTGGCAGCGTAATACGGCGAAGTTGTTGGTCTGACGGTCTGACTGTCGCGCCAACAAATCTCTTGGCTCCCTATCTGATTTTTGCGCTGCGGCGAGAGCTTCAGAATCAACTGCGTCAATGACCGTTTCGACTCGAGAGAGTGTGTGTGTGTGAGAGAGAGGGGGGGGAGGGAGGGAGGGGAGGGAGAGGGAGGGAGGGAGCGTCAGCTGGCACTTTCAGATCTCCTTCAGCATGAGCAATGTCAGTAGTGAAATGTCCGATATAGTCGAGACGTCGCAGCTAACGTGGGGACACATTCTCTAGACGCTGGCGGAAAGCGTATGTTAGTGGCTTGTGTTCTGTGATGAGAGTGAACTGATGTCCCTCCAATAACTGACGAAGTCTCTTAATAGCAGCGTACAGTTCGCGAACATAGATGGACCAATCCTGTTGAGATGATGATAACTCTTTACCGAAACAGACGAAGGGCTGCCAGTGGTCGTATATTTGCTCTTGCAGGGCATCACTGATTGCAGTAGCAGATGCGTCGACCGTCAGGGCGAAAGGTGATCGCGAAACGGTGTGCGTCTGTGACGGCAGTCTTCAACTTGGTAAATGCCAACTCGGCCTCTCTAGTCCTCTGGATATTGTCCTTCGGCTTCAGTGAACCATGAAGAATTTATTCAGAGGTGCTCCTAGGAGAGAACGACTGCCAATAAACAGACGATAAATACTGGTTACACCAAGAAATCATAAGTCTTTAACTGTCGTAGATTGCGGAAAATTAAGTATAGCTTCCACTTCGTCTTGCTATGGCCGTACGCCCTGTACGTTGATAGTACGAGTATAGTCTAGGAACTGTACTTCAGCTGCTCCGAAGATACGCTTGACGAGCAGGCGATGTCCACACAGACGTGTTTGACGTGATAGGGATGTCGTCGATATACACGTAGCGAAAGTCTACATCGCGTGTGACTTCATCCATGAGCCACTGAAATGTTTGGGCATCACTACAAAGTCCAAAAGGCATTCTAGTAAATTCAAATAGTCCGAACGGTGTGCGGATGGCGGTCTTAGCAGTGTCGTCCGATGCCACAGGTATCTGGTGGAACGTACAAACTAAGTCCAGTGTAGAAAATATGTGCTAACCGTGGACGTTAAACGTAAAATCTTCGATATACGGTACTGGATATCGATCTGGAATGGTTCTAGCATCGAGTTGTCTGTAGTCCCCGCATGTACACTATCCATTATTCTTCTTTGGGAGCACAGGTAGTGGAGATGTCCAGCTTCTGCTCGACGGGTGGCAGATTTCTTGTGCGAGCACGGACGAGAACTCCTCCTTAACTATCTTCGGTTTCTGGGATGTGAAGCGAAACTGTCGAACATGAATTGGTGGTCCAGCTGTAGTCAAAATATAGTGCACTGTCGGGTGCTGCACAGGTGCTAGAGTGGGAGTCTGGCATGTGATCTCCGGGAACTGTCTGAGGAGCTCTGTGAACGGAGAATTAACGGTAATAATCTGTACTGCTGTGTCTTCCATACGACACTCGCCTTGCCTTGCTAGGTTCGTATAGTGTCAAGAAAGCATATGCGACTGAGGCCTGGAGTCCATAAAACGACAAAAAGGCGGCTCCGATTCTGGGGTGCGTAAGCAAAGAAGGGAGAGCAGAAAGAAGGAAGGAGTATATAGAGGGTCTATACAAGGGCGATGTTCTTGTGGACAATATTATGGAAATCGAAGAGGATGAGGATGAAGATCAAATGCTACATATGATACTGCGTGAAGAGTTTGACAGAGCACTGAAAGATCTGAGTCGAAACAAGGCCCCGGGAGTAGACAACATTCCATTAGAACTACTGACAGCCTTGGGAGAGCCAGTCCTGACAAAACTCTACCATCTGGTGAGCAAGATGTATGAGACAGGCAAAGTACCCTCAGACTTCAAGAAGAATATAATAATTCCATTCCCAAAGAAAGCAGTTGCTGACAGAAAATTACCGAACTATCAATTTAATAAGTCACAGCTGCAAAATACTAACACTAATTCTTTACAGACGAATGGAAAAACTGGTAGAAGCCGACCTCGGGGAAGATCAGTTTGGATTCCGTAGAAATATTGGAACACGTGAGGCAATGCTGATCTTACGATTTATCTTAGAAGAAAGATTAAGGAAAGGCAAACCTACGTTTCTAGCAATTGTAGACTTAGAGAAAGCTTTTGACAATGTTGACTGGAATACTCTCTTTCAAATTATAAATGTGGCAGGGGTAAAATACAGGGAGCGAAAGGCTATTTACAATTTGTACAGAAACCAGATGGCAGTTATAATAGTCGAGGGACATGAAAGGGAAGCAGTGGTTGGGAAGGGAGTGAGACAGGGTTGTAGCCTCTCGCCCCCCCCCCCCCCCCCCGGATGTTATTCAATCTGTATATTGAGCCAGCAGTAAAGGAAACAAAAGAAAAATTTGGAGTAGGAATTAAAATCCATGGAGAAGAAATAAAAACTTTGAGGTTCGCCGATGACATTGTAATTCTGTCAGAAACAGCAAAGGACCTGGAAGAGCAGCTGAACGGAAATGGACAGTGTCTTGAAAGGAGGATATAAGATGAACATCAACAAAAGCAAAACGATGATAATGGAATGTAGTCGAATTAAATCGGATGATGCTGCGGGAATTAGATTAGAAAATGAGACGCTTAAATTAGTAAAGGAGTTTTGCTATTTGGGGAGCAAAATAACTGATGATGGTGGAAGTAGAGAGGATATAAAAAGTAGACTGGCAATGTCAAGGAAAGCGTTTCTGAAGAAGAGAAATTTATTAACATCGAGTATAGATTTAAGTGTTAGAAAGTCGTTTCTGAAAGTATTTGTATGGAGTGTAGCCATGTGTGGAAGTGAAACGTGTACGATAAATAGTTTGGACAAGAAGAGAATAGAAGCTTTCGAAATGTGGTGCTACAGAAGAATGCTGAAGATTAGATGGGTAGATCATATAACTAATGAGGGGGTATTGAATAGGATTGGGGAGAAGAGAAGCTTGTGGCACAACTTGACTGGAAGAAGGGATCGGTTGGTAGCACATGTTCTGAGGCATCAAGGGATCATCAATTTAGTATTGGAGGGCAGCGTGGAGGGTAAAAATCGTAGAGGGAGACCAAAGAGATGAATACACCAAGCAGATTCAGAAGGATGTAGGTTGCAGCAGGTACTGGCAGATGAAGAAGCTTGCACAGGATAGAGTAGCATGGAGAGCTGACTGAAGACCACAACAACAAGTACAACGTCCACTATGTCGAACTGCCACTCAAATTTGCACCGTAGGTCTAAGTTCAATACTAATGTGACATTACCATACGTTGCGATCGTAGAACCATTGGCGGCGAATAGGTGGCAGTCGGCACAGTTGCAACATGCAGACGGGCAGATGGTTAGACTCACATGTCAGCACTTGCGTCAACCGAAAACTGTAACTTTGTGCTGCGTTCCGTTACAAACAGTCGACGGCTGCCATCTGGAGAACCAGTGGCCGTCATCATTGACTTCCTGCCGAGTTTCCCTGTCCGCAGGGTGGGCTACACGTTCGCACTTCAGAGCCGTACCGTCGGTGGTACCAGCAGATGCTATGAAGGTGAGCGGCTGCTCTTTCCCTGTGATAGGTGGCAACGAAATCGGTGGTTCGTAGTCTGGATCCATAATGCAGGAACTTGCGCAACATGTGCTTGTAGTGCGGCGAGGATGCTAACTGTCTGAGGCTGTGGGCAAACAGTTGCGATGCGCGCGGAAGGATACATTTCCGTCACGTGATCCGCGTTTTGCGAGAGCGCGTCTAGATCGCCGGCGCACACTGTAAGTACCTTCTGGGCGTCGAGTGGCAGGCGCTATAACCAAATATTCCGCAGAATGTCTTCACTGACTGCATTGCTCGCCTATGTACGCAGTCGGGGTAGTAGCTGCAACGGGGTGCGATCGCACAGCTCTTCAGTGCGGAATAACTTCTCCAGTCTCTATACCTCTGACTGCGAGAGTCGGGTAATCAGGGCGTTCTTCATGATTATGTAACGATTAGTGCTCGGAGGTGACGCCAGAATGTCTTTCACCTCTGTGGCCATATCCTCATGGAGTGCAGCAACTTCATAACTGTACTTCGTGTCGTCTGCGGTTACGTGCGCTAGTACAAACTGACTTTCTAGTTGCGCTAACCGCAGCACGGGATTATGTCGCGAAAACGTTGACGGTTTTACTGTCACACTATTAATTACTGCGCCAGTGGACAACAACTGGCTGATGTAACATCGTGAAGATACGGTGAACTGGGACGCGGATGATTCACGACGCTGTTGACGCGAATGTTCGTATATACCGCGACGTGGCACGATACGAAGCGTTAGTGGCCGCCGAATTTGAGGTCAGCGAGATATCACGTCGTGGTCTCCAATTGTTGCGGAAAAACTAAACCGTAACTCATACCACTCTTTAATAGTACATCCAACAACAGAATAAAATATTATTTCCATAAAACAACGAGGAATCATAAGTCTGCAACTGCGCCAACGGTAATCATTAAAAACAGTAATCACTTGCGCGTAGCTTTACACACTACATATGACAGGCTGAGGCGGGAGTGTGAAAGGAGGTCTGGCGGGAAGCAGCGCGGCAGGTCCCTGTGTGGCACACACAGTGTGCGGCCGGCAGCCAACGAGCTAACACCCCGAGTGCTTAACGAGGCAAGTATTGCAGTAAAAGTGAAATAAATGTGACTCGGACGCGGATTATTATTTGCTGTTATATCATGGCATTTATCGCTGTGCTCGAAACGTGAACCTCCGACGTCAGAAATATATTTTATGGTTCAAATGGTTCAAATGTCTCTGAGCACTATGGGAGTTAAAATCTGTGGTCATCAGTTCCCTAGAACTTAGAACTACTTAAACCTAACTAACCTAAGGACAGCACACACATCCATGCCCGAGGCAGGATTCGAACCTGCGACCGCAGCGGTCATGCGGTTCCAGACTGAAGCGCCTAGAACCGCACGGCCACACCGGCGGGCTATATTCTATGTCTAAAGCCTTGATTGCATTATATGGATATATTCTAATGTTACAAACAGAGTCACTGTGACCGCCTTAAGGCAAAGTAGATATTAATTTTATATTTACATGCATTGACCATGAGTTTGCCCACCTTACGAATACTAAGTGTTCCATTTTTAATTGGATTTGATCGATGAAATCTAGTTACAACTACGAAACTTACATCTGCTCCGCTTGAGCTCCATACAACCAGAAGGCAGTAACATAGGAAGAAGAAAAAAGAACAGTCCGCCTTCGTTTATTCTTAGTGGCTTTGCAATCACCAATTTTACAACTTCTGGAAGATTCGGTAAATTAAATGCAATCCTTGAACAAACTGCAAAGACGTTTCTCACAATCGTGTTTTGCTTTACAAATAAGACAGCCTATGGTTTTTTTTATTTCATTTCATTACTAGTTGTGAGAATACAAATTAGGGAAAAAATTCGTCATAATATGAAACGTTTCAACGGCCTCCCGCTTAGCCCTGATATACTCAAGGTCATTACGCTCTGGTAAACTGGAAACTAACTTACGCTAAGGACTATACACACACTCACACACACACACACATACACACACACACACACACACATGCTCGAGGAAGGACTCGAACCTCCAACGGGGGAGCCGCGCGAACCGTGACAAGACGCCCCAGACCGCACGGCTACCCCGCGCTGCCCTTAGTGACATCTCTGAACAGTCATAGCAACTGTGTCTCTGATACAATATCCACAGTCAACGTCTGGTAACAGATCATTAATTGACCACGAATAATGAAGGGAGAATACGAAACTACAGCAATTTTTCTGCGAACAAGATTGGTAAACTATTAAGGCCGGTTTCAAATTTTTGTTAATAGATTCCGCAAAAGATGGCTGACGGTAACACAAGTTGTCACGTGAGAAGTGCTATTATTAAAACAAAATATTTTGAGTTCACATTACAGGAGAGTTGTCACTGACCATTGCCTTGGAAGGTCTGAAATATTTTGTTACGTAGGAGATGTCCCAAATGATCAAAAAGAAGTTTATCCGTGGGATGATGTTCCCTGGGGGAACGCAAAAAATACTTTCTGGTCTTAAGAGTTTGGCACAGTGATCTTACATTTTTGACACTGACCTACCAATTCCTTAATGTCTGAGTTCGTGTTCTTCCAGATCATGTGTTATTTAATCATCCTGGATTTATAAAGCCATAGGTATCCCCCCTCCCCCCCCCCCTCACACACACACACACAATGAACGTTGGAAATAAGTATGACGACAGCGGGGACTAGGCTTTCAGGAAGATAGATCTTGATTTTTCTATCGAATCGAGTACATTAACACAGCACCCCTTTCTCCAAAGAACATCCGTCCATCGAATTATGCTCCTCCAGCTTTCCCCGAATTTCGCCCAAATCACTATCTCGTTGTCTCTCCTTAAGATCAACAAACAGTGAATGAGTCTCAGAGAGTATTGCTGTCCTACCACGAGCTCCGATGCCTTTGCTTCTTCCGCAGATTCCGACACGTTCTACTGAAACATGCGACTAAGAGCATCCATGACCTGATTTTGCGCCCACTCGGGGGTGTACTACTTCATGCTGTAAGGCAGATATTCGGACACACATCAACCAATTCTTCTGGTCTTGTGGACTTTGCAAGGACCGAACTGCTGATAGTTCCTAATCTAAATTTGTTCTGCTGCAGGTAAAAGTTAAACTTGTCTAGGGTAAAGACAACCATTAAAACTACTAGCTCGCAAACAGAATAATTTACTTTAACAGCTGGTAAGGTTCTCGAAGAATAAGGCAAAAGCCTCCGCTCTCCATTATGTTCCTGTAAAAAAACGGTGACAATGCCAGAATTTGAAACATCTGTCTGCACAACAAACGGCACGTTGAAATCTAGAATACCCAGTACTGGAGCATTGATCAAATGCATGTTTAAAGGCAGCAAAGAATCTCCAAACCGGAATTTCTCATTTTCCCGACGCAGTTGATTAACCGGGACTGAAAGTTGGGCAAAACTGGAGATGAGTATTCTAAAGAAAAAATTCACCATACATATGAGTCGGGCAACGCCTTTCTTGTCCATGGGCAACGGGAACTTATAAATAGCTTGCGTATGGGCCTGATCTATTCTAATCCCCCCAGCTCACACTTTGTGCCCCAACAACGGATTTTACCGTGGGTCAAATTTCCTTTAGATAGCTAAACCGTCCAGCCCGCCTCCCTCAAACGCCTCAACACTTGCCTAAGATGCTCTTAATGAACAGAAAAGTCATAGTAATTTTAGACGCACTTGAACTTTAGGCCCCCCAACACAGAATCTAAAAGGAGAGACAACACTACCGCACTTGTAGACAGGCCAAAGAAAACTCTGTTAAATTCAAAAACGGTTGTAGTTAGTGAAAATGGTGTGAAAGGCTTGAGACCTTCGGTGAAGGGTGTCTCGTAATAGGCTTGTTTAATATCCAACAAGGGGAAAACTCAAGCCCCTGCAAACCATGTAACACTTTTATAAATATAACGAAGTATTAAACAACCAGTTCATAAAGGAAATTTAATTTCTTTGTCGGTTTCTGACGTAGGGCACGAAGTGACCAAAATCTGTAAAGACATTACATTTCTTTTATGCAGCTGGTTGCTTATTATTTTGTTATGAACAACTACAGTTGCTGAGGATGAATAAAATAATAAAACTGTTATGTAGGTCAGCAAGCGGTATGGATTCCAACATCACTGGACTCGACAAGCCTTCCCGCAACATTTAGACAGATGTAATGAAACAATCACTATAAAACAGAAAAAAAACAATGTCATCACTCATTCCATAACATCTTGAAACAGTTACATATAACATAAGGAAAGGACCAGAATTGCACCTTTTTCCACAAATCAACGTCACAAAACAATTTATTATATCAATGTTCCAGTGACTTGGCCGCTCTGGTCCACCCACACACATTTAAACAAAGTACCAGCTGATACCTAGGGAAGCATACCTGGGAATTTACTCTTAACTGGTCTGTTAAATAATTTCAACCCCCGTGACAATGCATACCCCCTGAAAAGACACCATAATAAATCACTTTACCATAGTCAATGGCCATCTCAGCAGTAGTGGGGGAACAAGTACACAGTCTCAATTCCAAGATGGCGGCTGTGACATCACAGACACACCCCCAGTGACGTCATCCAAGATGGCGGCCTTGACGTCACAGACACACCCCAGTGACATCACTCAAGATGGCGGATTTTGGCAGGAAGTTTGAATTTTGGTGGGAAGAAGGTCAATTGGGCTACCTCCACTAAACGCAGTGGTTAGACACTGGACTCGCATTCGGGAGGACGACGGTTCAATCCCGCGTCCGGCCATCCTGATTTAGGTTTTCCGTGATTTCCCTAAATCGCTCCAGGCAAATGCCGGGATGGTTCCTTTGAAAGGGCACGGCCGACTTCCTTCTCCATCCTTCCCTAATCCGATGAGACCGATGACCTCGCTGTCTGGTCTCCTTCCCCAAACAATCCAACCCAACCTCCACTAACCTAACCCTCCAGAAAAATTGGCGCCAAGTTCAAATTCCAAAAGGACAATGCACCACACCACTCTTATCTCTACTAAGCAAGGAAAATGGTGGGAAAAAAGTACACGTCTTTAGCATTTAACCAATTTCAAGCAGGTAAGAAAAGGAGTTCACTATACTTTCAACTACCTAGTTTCAACTAGTTTTCAAGGTCCAGACCGCCACCTCTTCCTAGGAACCAGCGCTGAGTTTGAATTCTGGCAGTAAAGAAAGGTCACTTGCGCTTTCGCCACCAACCTAAGAAAATTGTTGCAAACAAAGCTCACCAACACTAACCTAAGCCTCCAGGGCGCAACCTCTTCGTAGGGGTTGCTGGTAAAAGGACTCAGCCCGCACTAGGCTGATGGAGAGAGGAAGGAGTGTACTTTATTTATTTGGGAGCAATTTATTTAGGGTTGAAGTAAATGTATCACAGAACACACGCTCAGACATGCCCCAAATCATACAGAGCTGCAAACTACTCCTACATTACTCATCTATAATGCTCTACACACACACACATATGCTAACTGTAAACCGTCCAAAGTAACACATTGCACAGCCTACAGACATGTGAACCACTCGTAAATAATGCAATTTATTGACGTCCAGATATCCAAACAACACGTAAATTGTCAAAATAATAATCCGTCTAAAAGACTCTGCTTGCTAATCGTCAACTGTCGAAATCATATACCAGCCTTTATTTAAAGAATTAGAGGCAGCACCACCACCCAGTGTATTCGTCACTGAGTCCAGAGCCTAACTGACTTAGTTCGTATCGATGCCACTAGAGGACGCTGTAGTGACGTCAGGTGATGACGCAAGTACCATAATCTGAGATGGCGCCACCTAGTGGATTCACCACGATCTCCAGACCCCAACTGTCTTAGTACATTTCGTCGCCTCTAGAGTAAATCTTTGTGACACCAGCTGATGATGCAAGTACAGTTATCCATGATGGCGGCAAACAGTGTATTCTCCACAAGGTCTAGTACTCAGTACCACCAGCATAGAGTGCTGTCGTCCTTTTCATGACGTAAACCAAGATGATGAGGGAAAATGGTGGGTAAAACGACTCAACCTTCTCTGGGCTGCTGAGGAGAGTAAGGATGGAGTGCACTCTATCTATTTTCAAACAGCTTATTTAAGGACAGAGTATATCTATCACACTGATACAAAACATCTACCCTGATGTGCCTGGGGTCATGTTGTACAGCCCACAGACACACAATCAACACGTAATTTCAGTACACAATAGCAAACTGCTCCTAAATAATTCTTCACACTGATGTGTAGACACGCTCAGTACTTGTAAACTGTCCAAATAGCGCATAGTAGGGCCTACAGAGCCGCTCGTAAAGTAATGCAATCAATGTGCGCAAGCACAGTCCACCGCCCCCAGTCCAGTAGTGTACACAGGAGGTAGCAATAAGTGGTGCATCCATCAGATGTCAAACAGTGCACAGACCCTGCTCGGCTTCCGTAAGCATGAGGTGGCGGCACCCCCATTCTTACGTAACAAATGAGAAATTCCTATTCGCTAGTCACCGAGAATGATGCGATGTAACGTACGGTCGCCGTCGCCGTCAACGGTGAAACCACGCACAGGCCCCCGCCCACATCACGCAAGCAGCGGCATCTCATTCATACTTCATTTCTCAGAAATTCCTATCCAAATACGTGTTCACCTAGACACACGTGCTGATGTGATTGGGTGGGAGCGCAGTCGCAAGCTGCTCCCGAAAGCAGGCGAAAGTTGTATGTAGCCACCGCTGATGATGCAACCGGATAGGGGTGGGGGCTTATTTACATAGCTTGCACTCCAAGCAGAACCATGTGCATGAGGCATTCCTCGCTGCCCTCACTCTAACTATGGTCTGGCAAAAATGTTGCAGAATTCCATTCCACAATAGCAGAACCTACTTTCCCCTTAGCGATTCTAACGGACCATAAGTGACATTTAACTGACACTTCACCACACGTAGCTACATACCACCGCAAAGTGAGGCAGCCGCAGCTCGGGTCCCGTGTGTTCCTGAGCCAGCTTCGTCGAACACCAGTGAAAGTTGCAAGCCTCTATATAGTCACCATTATACTGTCATAGCATTTTGAAGCGCGTTCACGCCAGTCTCATATTCGAGGCATCTCCAGTTGCAACTTGTCTTTACCATTGAATGCAGAATAGCACAGAGTGTGTTGACACAAACGTTCAACCGCACGTACCCGCTCCAGCATGGCTGACAAATCGCCATCTAAAACATTCTCAATGTTATTCTTACGTCACATGGCTTTGTGAAAAAAAAAAAAAAAAAGCTAAGTCCAGCATTCCCTAATTTTATAGTGCCCCAGAAACAGTTAACGCTCGCTTTCTTGTTGTCTCAGCTTGTATGCGCCAAAATTCCTACCCTCACAGAACCTGTTTACCAAAATATCGCCGAATCCAGTCTTCCTCCTGGACATAACGTGATAGCCTTCCTGCTCTCAACATACGTAAATGTTCTCACCCCTCCTATATCCCACCACAATCAATCGAGTATTCTCATTGGCTCTTATCGAATTTACCAGTCGAGTTACTAACGCCGTTGGTATCGAAGCACCATCTACCTTTTCTTTCTGGGGCTTTCTGTCGTTATGTTGCAAAGATTGCTAAATTGCACAGACAGTTCCCTCAATCTATACACCCCCAACCTGTTCTTTCTTTCTACAGACGCTACACGCAATGGTAATAAACTATTTTACACTGATCACCATTTTGCACCAACAATTAAACATCCGAAAGTTGTCTACTGGTCATCAATTACATACGGTACCAGCAAAAATATTGGAGCATCAAACCGATCTCCAACCAGGGAATGTATCACCGAGTACCGTCTCGATCTAGTAAACATGCAGTTCATATCACCCACCATACCAAATCATCCCCTTTACATCAGCGAACCGAAGTCACTCTCAGAACTGATGTGCAAAGACAAGCTTGTTTCCCCTTGGCACAAACGCGTTACTGTTTCCGCTTTCTTGCTCGCATTTCTACAGACATCTCCAGACTCGTCGATTACAAGAACACCCGTATTTTCGCCATAATATTACACAACTTTCGCCGTACTTCTCGATAACAAGAACACAGCACTAGCCTCCCGATCACTAACATAACATAATGCACAAGATATACACTGTAAATTATTTCTCCACAAAGACCAAACTTTAGCGAGGTGCAGCGTGCTGTAAACCATTGACTAACTAGAAACAAGTATAGTAAACTGATATTCACACTCTCGAATACCGCAGTCTATGATCTAACAGATTCCAGATGATCAATATTCTTTACAAACCAACTAGGGTCTTTCCCACATCTAGAGAACAGGCAAACGTGTGTCCAACACACCATAACCGATCTTCCCTCGACTAAATAAATGTGCAGAATCAGTCGACCAAACAATTTACATGTGAGGGAATAACGGTCCACCGCAAATGCACCATCTTCTCAAAGTTACACTGCATCATGAAAGCAGCCCAGCACATACTAAGTATTAGTTCCCTGTTCTGTCGTCTAGAAGATGGTAAAGTCAACTCTGATACATTCCTACAATCAAACAGACCTCTACATTAGCATGGATGCTGCTGTTAACAGGAAACGTGATTCAGTGCCACCACAGACTTTGCATAAACGGACACATTCTAGAAAACCCCTTACATATATCTTCTATCATTATACTTACAATTAAATCTTACGATCGCGGTCTCTACTGAACCATATTCGGCAATAACCGAAATATCAGAAATACACCCTTTTGTCAGCAGTGGCTCTGGAAATAGCTGTACCTTCCTTACAACTGGACCTACTCCCTCCACTGCTAGCTCAGTACTCCAAGTCAAATCCATACCCTCCCTACAACAGCGCAAAGACATTTCCTTTACACAAACACATATACTTTATAAACCTGATCCTCAAATGCGATCATATCACACACCCAGCACTAATACTAATATTACCTCATCAATAACTGCATGCATTCGATACCAAATAATACTGGATCGAAAATCAATGTGAGTTTGCATGTCTCTTAAGTTCTTCTTTCAAGTCCTACCACTCTGTCTTAGACGTAATCGAGCAGATGTTGAAGAAAAAATCCCGATCCCAACAACTACTACATGTTAGTCTCACAAACGCTCTTGGTTCTACAGGTGTACCCAAGTATCTGTGTTAACTGCTTTAGTGGTGTGGTGCATTACCCTGTTGGAATTTGAACTTGGCGCCAATTTTTCTGGAGGGTTAGGTTAGTGGAGGTAGCCCAGTTGACCTTCTTCCCACCAAAATTATAACTTCCTGCCAAAATTCGCCATCTTGATTGATGTCACTGGGGGTGTGTCAGTGATGTCAAGGCCGCCATCTTGGATGACGACACTGGGGGTGTGTCTGTGACGTTGAGAGGTGGCATGAGCCCCCTCTCATATTCCTATCTTACGATTCTCCTCTCTAGTTGCATGCGGTGGAGGTTCCGTTGTTCCTTCACACGCGGACTTCCCATGTAGCGTCTCTCGCCACCCGGGTGGTCCAGTGACAGGCGGGCTCTTCTCACTTTGAAAGGGTAGGCTGACAGGTGTGGGGGCCGAGTGAATACTCTCCGGACGCCGACATTGTCAGGAGACGCGGCCGCGAAAGCCGGAAGTGGCGGCTGGGCTGGTGGTTCCGTTGCTTCGCAGAAGCTTAGCGAAAACACTTTCTGGCGGGCTACCAGCGAGGCGTGGGAATGACTTATGTACCCAGGCAGCTGGGGCGGGAAAATTACCGCGCTTTCTGCAAAATAGGAACTGTGATTGGCTTGCTAAGGGCATAGCTCCGTGACGGGGCAAAATCAGCACAGAAATTGGCGCCAAGAATCTCCATTGGTGGAATGGTAGTGCTCCGGCAATGGAGTGGAATTTCCGCCGGTTTTCGAGTTGCTGATTGGAACGTAACCACGGCCACTGTCGTGGGGGCGGGAATGTTCGGTGTTCGGCCTGTACGGGTGCTCTGTGTAGTCGGCAGTCGCCTTTCGGTCGAGGACGTTGAAGCAGCCAGCCCTCGCCTGCGGTACGCCAGATCGTGTTCTGGGAGATAAGAAGACTGTTGGTAATGTACATCCGCAGCACCGGCAGATAGGGATTTTCCTAGGTGATAATCAGAGCTCAGCAGAGCGCGCCTGTTCATCCTTTTCTAACTTTGTTCAGTTGCGAGTAACAGCAATTACCATTGGGTTAGCTGTGTGTCTCTCTTGAGATTTGAGTGGAAAGGAATTGGCTCCACATACCACTTCGTCTTAAACCTCACGATCTAAGTTAGGGACAACTTCACCTTTATAGTGTTTGTATGAATCTCCAATTTTAGCCAATTTGATGTTTTATAAATTTGCTGTGTTTCTTTTACTATTCTGTGTTTAATCTTAATAAATCATATTGTTAGTTTGAACAGAACTTTCATTCTGTTAATCAATAGAGCAACCCTATCATTCCTCACTATGCTAATGAAACCTTTGTTTATTTAACTTATGTATCAAATTAAATTACTGCAGGTGCCAAACTCTCTTCTACTCCACTAGCAGGGTTGATTAGAGTCAGTTCGCGTATTTTTTTTATCCTTGTGCAACAGCAAAAGTCGGAGTTAGAATAGGGGGGGCTTAGAGCATGATTTACACATGTGGATTCTAGTAGAATTTAGTGATAAATACACTACTAGCCCCGGTACCTCGCAAAATAAGGCGACCCTGCCAGGATTGGTTCTATTTTGCGAGGTACCGGGGCTAGTAGTGTATTTATCACTAAATTCTACTAGAATCCACATGTGTAAATCATGCTCTAAGCCCCCCCTATTCTAACTCCGACTTTTGCTGTTGCACAAGGATAAAAAAAATACGCGAACTGACTCTAATCAACCCTGCTAGTGGAGTAGAAGAGAGTTTGGCACCTGCAGTAATTTAATTTGATACATAAGTTAAATAAACAAAGGTTTCATTAGCATAGTGAGGAATGATAGGGTTGCTCTATTGATTAACAGAATGAAAGTTCTGTTCAAACTAACAATATGATTTATTAAGATTAAACACAGAATAGTAAAAGAAACACAGCAAATTTATAAAACATCAAATTGGCTAAAATTGGAGATTCATACAAACACTATAAAGGTGAAGTTGTCCCTAACTTAGATCGTGAGGTTTAAGACGAAGTGGTATGTGGAGCCAATTCCTTTCCACTCAAATCTCAAGAGAGACACACAGCTAACCCAATGGTAATTGCTGTTACTCGCAACTGAACAAAGTTAGAAAAGGATGAACAGGCGCGCTCTGCTGAGCTCTGATTATCACCTAGGAAAATCCCTATCTGCCGGTGCTGCGGATGTACATTACCAACAGTCTTCTTATCTCCCAGAACACGATCTGGCGTACCGCAGGCGAGGGCTGGCTGCTTCAACGTCCTCGACCGAAAGGCGACTGCCGACTACACAGAGCACCCGTACAGGCCGAACACCGAACATTCCCGCCCCCACGACAGTGGCCGTGGTTACGTTCCAATCAGCAACTCGAAAACCGGCGGAAATTCCACTCCATTGCCGGAGCACTACCATTCCACCAATGGAGATTCTTGGCGCCAATTTCTGTGCTGATTTTGCCCCGTCACGGAGCTATGCCCTTAGCAAGCCAATCACAGTTCCTATTTTGCAGAAAGCGCGGTAATTTTCCCGCCCCAGCTGCCTGGGTACATAAGTCATTCCCACGCCTCGCTGGTAGCCCGCCAGAAAGTGTTTTCGCTAAGCTTCTGCGAAGCAACGGAACCACCAGCCCAGCCGCCACTTCCGGCTTTCGCGGCCGCGTCTCCTGACAATGTCGGCGTCCGGAGAGTATTCACTCGGCCCCCACACCTGTCAGCCTACCCTTTCAAAGTGAGAAGAGCCCGCCTGTCACTGGACCACCCGGGTGGCGAGAGACGCTACATGGGAAGTCCGCGTGTGAAGGAACAACGGAACCTCCACCGCATGCAACTAGAGAGGAGAATCGTAAGATAGGAATATGAGAGGGGGCTCATGCCACCTCTCATTGCCCCTACGCCATTTTAGATTGTAATTGGTGAGCGGTTGGCTCACTTAGGAGCAAGGTAGTGAGTCAATCGCCCAAGAACAATCTTACAAAGTGACTCCACATGCCGCACTCTATAAAGAAAATCACTGCAACTGAAAAATGCAGCTCATAGAGGGAGGATTATTTATGATGTAGCCAACTTCACCTTCTTAATATGGAACACTAACACTCACATCACACATCCATACCCAGGGAGCCCCTTCCAAACACCGATTCACGCAGACATTCACGCTCTAAACATGGCCCGGGCATCTGAGCCAAATATGGAGCAGTTTATTCTTTACAATCAGAGTTGGAGTGCTCCGCAATTAAATGCCCAAGATGTTACAACAATTTTAATCATTAAACTAACCTGACCTCACTCACACATGGTAATATTTAAGTTAACAATCTCTTTGTGAGTTTTCCGAATCTAGTTACAACCTCCGATTCATTCTGTCTCCCTGCAGCAAGAATAACCTTTACAAAATGTTCCCTGAACTGATGGTCCATTCACAATGACAGTGGTGGTATCTGCTTCAGTTTATGGGGACTTCAGGCACACTGTTAGCATACACACAACAATAAACACAAAATACAAAAAAAACATGATGTGGAGAACAATACAGTAATCTGTAATAAGAATTACAGTGTAAAACACAAACGCATACAAGGTATAACATACATTACAGAAACAACATAAGAGAAAGAAATTTAAGAAAAACAAAAAAAACAAGGTTCATGGGGCATCAAATTGTGCGTGCACATTGCACAAAGTTCACGACTGTGCTGAGAATGAGGCACTAAATCACATTGTTAGAAATATCCGTGGCACTTCACAAATTCCACCGTACTGACATCACATAAGGCTAAACGTCGGGTGTAGTTGCTACGTTGTGGCAACAGCAATAGGGAGTTCTGGAGTGTCTGCAGTACGCTGTTGAGATTGTAGTCAGACCCACGCATATGATCACGGCAGTACGGTAGGAAGACACAGTGATAGGTTCTCCTCACGTCGATTAATTGTCTCTGAGATCTCCTTGTTGGGATACATCGCTAGTCTAGGTCTCTTCTCTCGCTGGACAGAACTTTACGTTTCCCAATATTGCAGTTCGACGAGGGATGATGGCACGTGGAGTGACTCCACAAGTGTGTGAGGTCATCCATACAGGATCGAACTAGGAGCGACTATTGTTAAAAACTGCTCTCTAATAGAGAGGAGAAGTAAGACATGAGACCATACATTTGTTAGTGTAGCACGATACTGCTTTGTGTATGCAGATCGGCCAATGCTAGTGAGTTGTAAAAACCCAAACAGGTGAGTATAGAGCGTCCCTTTCTGTCCTGAGGCACATGATGCGCAGGTTCTGACACGATATGTGATGTTCTTCGTGTACTCACGACAACGTGGTCTGCCGCAGGGAATCCCTCCAAGCGGCTGCCGCGTCCGGAGAGCTAGCAGGCTGTCGCGTGTCAGGGTCAACGGCCAGCCCCACTTTCGCTTGTGGCGGGGCGAGGGTCCCGTGTAATCCCTCAGGTAGGCAGCTGGGTGACTGTCAGCGTGTAGGACGGGACGCTCGCCCTCTAGCAGGTAGCCGAAGACCTCTTGTTTTTGCGCTGGCTGGCCTCTGCATTGCCACGTTCCTCGTCATCTGTACAATTCTTACAAAAGTCTTATGCCTAACTTTTTCCCATGACCTTCTATGTTATAATAAATTTACATAATGAAACATTGATGGTCTGTCATTTCAGACACTCTTATTTTACTTTTATAGTTATTAATCTATGGCAATCATTATAACATCTAATCTAGACATGGAAATAATTTATTTTGATATATGTGTAGAGACCGATCTCAGTATGTACATGGTGTGTGATAACTGATGCTTTGTAATGGATGGACAACTAAATGTGTGGGCCCGCACTAATATTACCATTAATTATATAGATCGACAGTAGACATGCTTCAAGAATTAACTACCATATCCCAACGATCTACATTCTACGTCTTTTAATTAAATTATGTTGTTATGCAGGTCTAAGTTTTACTGTGCTATAAAGAACATGCAACTACGCTACTTTCGCTCGCCCGTCGTCCCTCCATCTCGGGTCTGTGGTTTGGTGACCTGAAAAATAGCAACTCAACAGGCGCGCGCCACACTTGTGGTAGAAAACCCCCACAATATTAATCTAGTTATTGTTAAATCCTACAGTTTAACTTATCCTAGTATCGTACTTTCCCTTTTATTTATTTATTTATTTATTTTATTTTATTTATTTATTTATTTATTTATTTATTTATTTATTTTTTTTATTTACCTTATACAATACCCTTACATAGTTCCTGTTACGCTGAGATGTCTTGCTGCTCGCCGCTATTGACGACAGTGATGTGCGCGCCGTACGACATGACCTCCGAGTTTTCATTACGCCTCACTGAAACTCCAGAGACTGGGTTAGCCATGGCTATACACGACAATAAATTTATAGTTGCAACTTCCTTCTCTATGTGAAGCGGTTTTCGCGATCGAAGTACACCTTTCCAGAAGCAATGTAATATGCCCAAGCCAGGACTGGTTCCTGTTGAGGATTCAGACACCCAACACACGCCAGCTACACAGTATGTCACGAATATCCAAGTACAATTCCTTGGTGATTCATCTGTGACAAAAACGAGCAGCACGCTAAATCCCCAACCAGCACATTAGCATGGTAGGCTTTTATGCCCTCATTTCTCTCGTCTAGGGCACCATTAGAGTCAAATGCTCACAGGTTCACCCCGACTTGCAAGACAACGATACCGGCGCAGCTCTGCAAAAACTATACTGCCCATATTCACCCTCGAAATCGCGCAATATACCACAATCGTGCAGTGCACTGACGCGTGCCTGCAAGCATTGGTATGAACGTCTCACGAACTGGTTGTGGCCGCTATGGAGCGTATCACGACCTCTCAGAACGCTTCTAAGAGCACGTTCTTGTATGCGCCCGTTTGTGCGACGTCTCATCACTCATCCTTATCCCTTAACATGGACACCAGATAGGAAAGGACAAAAACATTGCTCATGAAAAGGTAGTGTCTCCTACTCCATCGACATTGGAGATCGCAAACATAAACAAAAAGAGGATAGCAGCAGTAAATTCTTATGCAAGACAACGCAGCGTGTTAATACTTTAGCAATCTTAATCTATTAATGTAACGATTATTGTTCCCCGAACAAAGGTTCATATATTTGCCTATTCTACTATGTACATTTCTTACACTACTACTATTCTACGAACTCCTTTATGTGAGAGACGTGGTGGAGTCCTATGGACTAGCGTCAATCCCTTCTTAGACTCCCCCTCCTCTGACGTGCATTAGGATTTGGAGGTCTAATTTCAATCTCCTGGTTCTCCTGTTGTCCTTGATTTCGCTCCCTCCAATTACGGTCGCTTTGCCGTTCGTCATTCCTCCTGTCCCAGATTGCTTGTCTGGATTGACCCTGTTCCCTGACGTTCTGGTTTCCGTGTCTCTGGTTTCCATAACCTTGAATAGCGTAACCTTGATCTCGGTAACCCTGGTTTCCTAACTGACCAGTGCGATTATGCGATCTGTTGTCGTCTTCCCTTGCTCGCCCGTGGTATTTGTTATTTTGCGCCTTCTTCCTGTCCTTTGCGTCTTGTTTATCGAAGACTACTTCGAGTTCGCGCAGTAGACTCTTGAATGCATCTATGTCAGATCCACACTTCCCGACAAGTGTCTGTTGATACCTAACTGGCAATTTCGAAAAGCAAAATTTAATAATTTCTCCGTTGCTGTATGGACTATCTAAAAACTGATTCTTCTTGAGTAAATCATCAAAAAATTTGGTTGCGCTCTTATGCCCGGACACTTCCAGTTCAGGACAAAATATTATTTCCTCTTTAATCCTGTCTTGCGTTTCCTTTGACCAGTAGGTCCGCAGGAATGCACCAACAAATTCCTGATAAGTCCGACACGTCGCTGCCACGCCCCGCATCTTTTCCGCGGCTTGGCCTTCGATGTGTCCACACATGAATTCTAATTTGGCCTGGGTTGGCCATGACGACGGTAATGAATTAGTAAATTGCATCACCCAGCTCTTCGGATGCATCGACCCTCCATTATCTTTGAACTTCTGGAATTTGAGTATCGACAGGAAGTGATTGTGATCAAAATTCTGTCCGATCCTCGCACTGGTGTTGTCAGACGTTTCCGATACTTGCACGTCTGCGGAGTGTCCTGATCTATCTTGCTGTTAACTGTGATGTGCTACGTCTGTATCACAGTGGAAGTGGCATTCAGCATTCACTCTTCTAAGTGGGCTGCAATTATTGGAGCTATTACTCGCTGTTTCTGCGTGTGCATTGTTTGTTCCGCACGCTGTCACTGGGCTAGAGCACGGCGGGCTTTTCCTCGGAGACACAATCCTGTGTGCTCCATCATTGGTATCCGAACGCGCAGTGCTCGTGTGCCCATTTCGCTCTAGTTTTTCTATCCGACTCTCTACTTCTTTCATTCGTTTCGTGATGTTCGTAACCGCAATATTACCTTGGGTTTTTAAGAACGCTAGGGATTTTGAGTGGGCTTGTGTCGCACGTCGCAAGCGACCTGCGAGTTGAGAAGTTACTTTTGCAACTTTCATTGCCCCCATTGCTGCCGTTTTGGCTAGGCCTGCTACTTTTTGTGCTACCAGTGACATCTGTTTTGCTTCTCCACATTCTTTCTTTATTGTTAATAATTCCCCACGAATTTCCCCTATATGCGAAATTATTGCCTCCGTGTCCTTCTTACGCTGTTCGTCAGCTTCTTCTTTCTCCTTCTTACGCTGTTCGTCAGCTTCTTCTTTCTCCTTCTTGCGTTGTTTCTCATCTTCTTCCTTCTCCTTCTTACGTTGTTTCTCCTCTTCTTCCTTCTCCCTCTTACGCTGTTCGTCAGCTTCTTCTTTGTCCTTCTTACGCTGTTCGTCAGCTTCTTCTTTCATTGATCGTAGGAAGCTCAGTATTGGGTTAATGTCATCATTTTGATCCTCGTCACACATGGGTGATGTAACTCTGGACACCTGGGCGCTAGAGCTCTGACGTGGCCGAGCTGGCCCCTGTCCGCTCTCGTTCGTTTGATTATAAACCTCTACTACCGTCTCGACCTGTGTGCCTGTCTCTGTTTCATCCTCTACCTCACTCTCATAATCACGGCGGCGACGTTGCTCTAAGATCGCGTCCAAATCACCTTCCTCATCAATGAACCTGCCGTCCTGTCCTGCTAAAAATGTGCCCATCTCATCTCTGAACCTATCCTCGTCAGTAAACTGCCCCTTATCCATTATTCTATCCTCTTTTGTTTTAGCTTCGATCGATAATAGTCGTGCCTTACTTCTCGTGATCATTCATGAGAAACAAAATTTATCTAAAATTCACAATAAAATCCTCTACTCCCAATATTTTTTTCACATAGACATAAAATTTCAACAACGCCGTTCCAACGCTGTAATCACAAACACAATTTGATGTGGTACAGAAACCGCACACAAATCCGACAAAGTGCGATGCGGTACAGACACCACATCAGCGAAACACAAAAAAAAACAATGAACAAAAAATATATACACTGAAAACAAAAACTGTAGTCATGCGCCGCTACTTAAAACTAAACGCGGAACTACCAAAAAAAACTTGGGTATTAATCATTAAAAAATAGAGAGAAAAAAATTGAATGTTCCTACTAAGAATCCTGTTTGTTTATCAGAGATTCACAGGAAAGATCCGAGGCCAAGGGTCGCCATATTTTGCGAGGTACCGGGGCTAGTAGTGTATTTATCACTAAATTCTACTAGAATCCACATGTGTAAATCATGCTCTAAGCCCCCCCTATTCTAACTCCGACTTTTGCTGTTGCACAAGGATAAAAAAAATACGCGAACTGACTCTAATCAACCCTGCTAGTGGAGTAGAAGAGAGTTTGGCACCTGCAGTAATTTAATTTGATACATAAGTTAAATAAACAAAGGTTTCATTAGCATAGTGAGGAATGATAGGGTTGCTCTATTGATTAACAGAATGAAAGTTCTGTTCAAACTAACAATATGATTTATTAAGATTAAACACAGAATAGTAAAAGAAACACAGCAAATTTATAAAACATCAAATTGGCTAAAATTGGAGATTCATACAAACACTATAAAGGTGAAGTTGTCCCTAACTTAGATCGTGAGGTTTAAGACGAAGTGGTATGTGGAGCCAATTCCTTTCCACTCAAATCTCAAGAGAGACACACAGCTAACCCAATGGTAATTGCTGTTACTCGCAACTGAACAAAGTTAGAAAAGGATGAACAGGCGCGCTCTGCTGAGCTCTGATTATCACCTAGGAAAATCCCTATCTGCCGGTGCTGCGGATGTACATTACCAACAGTCTTCTTATCTCCCAGAACACGATCTGGCGTACCGCAGGCGAGGGCTGGCTGCTTCAACGTCCTTGACCGAAAGGCGACTGCCGACTACACAGAGCACCCGTACAGGCCGAACACCGAACATTCCCGCCCCCACGACAGTGGCCGTGGTTACGTTCCAATCAGCAACTCGAAAACCGGCGGAAATTCCACTCCATTGCCGGAGCACTACCATTCCACCAATGGAGATTCTTGGCGCCAATTTCTGTGCTGATTTTGCCCCGTCACGGAGCTATGCCCTTAGCAAGCCAATCACAGTTCCTATTTTGCAGAAAGCGCGGTAATTTTCCCGCCCCAGCTGCCTGGGTACATAAGTCATTCCCACGCCTCGCTGGTAGCCCGCCAGAAAGTGTTTTCGCTAAGCTTCTGCGAAGCAACGGAACCACCAGCCCAGCCGCCACTTCCGGCTTTCGCGGCCGCGTCTCCTGACAATGTCGGCGTCCGGAGAGTATTCACTCGGCCCCCACACCTGTCAGCCTACCCTTTCAAAGTGAGAAGAGCCCGCCTGTCACTGGACCACCCGGGTGGCGAGAGACGCTACATGGGAAGTCCGCGTGTGAAGGAACAACGGAACCTCCACCGCATGCAACTAGAGAGGAGAATCGTAAGATAGGAATATGAGAGGGGGCTCATGCCACCTCTCAACGTCACGGCCACTATTTTGGATGATGTCACAGGAGGTATGTCTGTGACGTCACGACCGCCATCTTGCAATTGGGGCCGTGCCCTTGTTGACCACTACTCTCGGCCAGCAAAAAACCAAGTCAATTTTACGTCATTATCCCAACTAGGGATGCAATATTATGTAAACGCCACGAAAGAACAGAAGAATTTATATATGGCTACCAATCACATAGCCAAATCTACAATGGAAAAACTTCCGCCCTTCCCAGGTGGTAATTGTCACCGTGCTTGGGCTATGTAGACCTGCCCAACACGGCCAGGAGACTCTGTGGTGAACGCACTTACAAAGTCCGTGTCGTCGCACAGCACTTGAGCCCTATTTTAAAACCAGCACATGCGGAACTCATTCCCTCTTGCGATGCGCCGAGGAAACTCCAGCCTCACAAATGAAGGCATCGACGCTAGGTCACAGTGTATCGGTAGGAACGTATCAAGTTTCTTTATTTGGTTCTGGAGTGTCGCCATCCTCAGTGAAATACAGTAACAGGATTCAAGAGGGGGAGGGGGGGGGGGATGGGGCGCTAGACATCATTCAGAGATTCGCTTTGAAAATTATGCAAGTTTTCTTTCTAAGAAACGTCACGTTATAGCTGTATTGTCTTTCTTAATCGGTTATTCAAATGACAGTAATTGCGAGAGCCAAATTCTGTAAATAACTGTCTCCACCTTCGTTTAAGTAGAATTTGAATAATTGTAAGTACAGTAATAATGAAATTTTGAATAACACAAAGCAAATCAATGAAGTTATTTCTAAATTCGATCCTCCACTCCAGTCGGACAATAACTGCCTTCATTAACCAGTTGGTTATCAGAAAAGTAATTATTATATAACTTATGTGAAGAAACATGAGCTGGCGAAAACGCACATGAACTAACAGAAATAACAAAGAGGAATCTTAACTACAGTGCTAAATTATTAAAGATAAACAAATACAATAGTCTGAAAAAAAATTCAAACAGTCGTTGCAGAAGGGATTAAACGGTGAACTCTATTGCAATCAAAACTGCTTTACCTCGCAGTAAAGTTTACTTGACCGCGCAAGTTCTATCAGCTACACAAAATGAAATTGTAGAATTTAACTGTTTTAAATAATGTAAAACTCTCTGCATGAAATCATAATAATGAAAATTCAACACAGCTGAAACGTCAAAATACGAACCACCAAGCGAGCAAACAGAAAACACTTTCCCAAAATCGATAATAAAACGAAAAGTTTGAAAATCACATAGTTTTAGTTTGCCAGTATTACTGCATTTCAATTATTTTACTTCTTTTAACAGTGCTTTCATTTAAATCTTAATGACTTTTCAAGGTCTTCGATTTTTACATTGAACGAACTGTCTATGTGACTGAGACGTTATGACTGAGCAATGTAGACCGTTCTTCAAAAAACTATATTTCTTTCTTTAACTGGCAGGTTATATATTCCGTTAACGACACTGGGTTCTATTAAAACAGGGAACGTGAAGAACCCCAGTCTGCATAATAATGACTTAAGTTAACGAGAAGATCGAGGAGATAGAATTTTACGTGACTAGTACTACTACTGTGTTACCGACTTTTAATTAAATTCACTGGGTGTGACTTACAAGTTCTAAACCGATGTGCTGCTTGACGACGGTGTTGGCATCAGTGACAACGCTCCATTAGTTCCAGTCGTTAGGAGAAAAGTATGGTTAACTGCAGACGATGTCGGTGCAGACTTTCTTTCTTTCTTTCGCTTACGGCACAGTCCCGCAGCGATCGCAGGAGACAGCGTGGTTACAAAGGATTTGGCAGTGTTAGCATTAGGGATGGCCGGATGCCCTTCCTGCCGGCACCCCGTACCCCCCAGGATGTAATCAGTGTACCCCAACTGTCTGCATCTAGTGGAAATCGTGAAACAGTGCAGACGTGTTTCAAATGTCTGCGACGCGTGTAACTGAGGCGGAACGTGGGGACCAGCCCGGTATTTACCTAGTGGGATGTGGAAAACCGCCTAAAAACCACATCCAGGCTGACCGGCACACCGGCCCTCGTCGTTAATCCGCCAGGCGGATTCGATCCGGGGCTGGCGCGCCTACCCGAGTCCAGGAAGCAGCGCATTAGCGCGCTCGGCTACCCTGGAGAGTGATTTCGGTGCAGACTCTTGATGTTAAAAATAATTCTCTGAGCACTATGGGACTTAACATCTGAGGTCATCAGTCCCCTAGAACTTAGAACTACTTAAACCTAACTAACCTAAGGACATCACACACATCCATGCCCGAGGCAGGATTCGAACCTGCGACCGTAGTGGTCACGCGGTTCCAGACTGTTGCGCCTAGAACCGCTCGGCCACATCGGCCGGCGAACTGTTTTAACACTAATCAGTGAGATGGTCTGTGACTGAAACCGGTCGATATTTGGGTTTTAAGTAAAAAAAGCAGGTGATTGTCAAAAATGCATTTTATACATTGCTTGACAGGTGTTGATAGTCACCTTCCAAAAATGTTACGTTAAAAAGAGTAGAAGTTGTTTACGGAAACCGTCAGCAACAGTTTTCCGTCACACGCTTCTTTCTCAAACGAAACAGGTAGAGAAGATGGTTGGTAGCGTTACAGGACATACCCTCCTGCACGCACCATTAGGATTCTTGTGGTGTGTAACTGTCTAAGTTGAAGGCTTCTTATCACACACAAGAGCTGTCCGTGGCTGCAGGAGCGAAATAAGTCACGCCGGCAAAAAGCCACAATTCGATGTGCGGGTTGAGAGACCATGCGACGGGAAGTTGGGATATCTACGAGAAAGTCTCCATTAAAGACACAGAATTGGAGCCAGCGTGTCAGTTGGGACAATGAAACTGCGCCTTGTGCCGCAGAAGACACTGCTTGGATTATTTATTCGTCTTTACACGCTTAAAAGTAGACCGCGGCGTAGAGATAAAAACAAGGAAGCCCCAGATGCCGCGAGTGACGCTAGCAAGGACGGAGGTTGTTAGCCAGGACTGCAATAGCAGCGCAATTTGGCTGTCAAGAGGTTTCACCGCCCTCCCAATTCACGGTTGTCTTGTCTTGCAGTCAGCGGCATGGACGATGGAGGACGGAGCGAGAAGGGGAAGGGAAGGGAAGGGAAGGGAAGGGAAGGGAAGGGAGGGGAGGGGAGGAGAGGCGGCAGCAGCGGGGCAGACCGCGCGCTGCCTTCCTGGGATCAGCCGCTCCACGGTCGACAGTCTTCCAAGTTACCATTGTTAAGGTGTATGTCCACTAGCAGCAACTGTATTGTATCTCTACAGCAAACGAAGCAATTACACTACTGGCCATTAAAATTGCTACACCACGAAGATGACGTGTTACAGACGCAAAATTTAACCGACAGGAAGTAGACGCTGTGATACGCAAATGATTAGCTTTTCAGAGCATTCACACAAGGTTGGCGCCGGTGGCGACACCTACAACGTGCTGACATGAGGAAAGTTTCCAACCGATTTCTCATACACAAACAGCAGTTGACCGGCATTGCCTGGTGAAACGCTGTTGTGATGCCTCGTGTAAGGAGGAGAAATGCGTACCATCACGTTTCCGACTTTGTTATAGGTCGGATTATAGCCTATCGCGATTGCAGTTTATCGTATAGCGACATTGCTGCTCGCGTTGGTCGAGATCCAATGACTGTTAGCAGGATATGGAATCGGTGGGTTCAGGAGGGTAATACGGAACGCCGTTCTGGATCCCAACGGCCTCGTATCACTAGCAGTGGAGATAACAGGCATCTTATCCGCATGGCTGTAACGGATCGCGAAGCCACGTCTCGATCCCTGAGTAAACAGATGGGGACGTTTGCAAGACAACAACCATCGGCACGAACAGTTCGACGACTTTTGCAGCAGCATGGACTATCAGCTCGGAGACAATGGCTGCGGTTACCCTTGACGCTGCATCACAGACAGGAGCGCCTGCGATGGTGTACTCAACGACGAACCTGGGTGCACGAATGGCAAAACGTCATTTTTTCGGATGAATCCATGTTCTGTTTACAGCATCATGATGGTCACATCCGTGTTTGGCGACATCGCGGTGAACGCACATTGGAAGTGTGTATTCGTCATCACCATACTGGCGTATCAGCCGGCGTGATGGTAAGGGATGCTATTGGTTACACGTCTCGGTCACCTCTTGTTCGTATTGACGGCACTTTGAACAGTGGACGTTACATTTCAGATGTGTTACGACCCGTGGCTCTACCCTTCATTCGATACCTGCGAACCCTACATTTCAGCAGGATAATGCACGACCGCATGTTGCAGGTCCTGTACGGGCCTTTCTGGAGACAGAAAATGTTCGACTTCTCTCCTGGCCAGCACATTCTCCAGATCTCTCACCAATTGAAAACATCTGGCCAATGGTGGCCGAGCAACTGGTTCGTCACAATACGCCAGTCACTACTCTTGATGAACTGTGGCATGGTGTTGAAGCTGCATGGGCAGCTGTACCTATACACGCCATCCAAGCTCTGTTTGACTCAATGCCCAGGCGTATCAAGGCCGTACGGCCAGAGGTGGTTGTTCTGGGTGCTGATTTCTCAGGATCTATGCACCCAAATTGCGTGAAAATGTAATCACATGTCAGTTCTAGTATAATATATTTGTCGAATGAATACCCGTTTATCATCTACATTTCTTCTTGGTGTAGCAATTTTAATGGCCAGTAGTGTACATTAACATACATACATGTATAAATGTAAATAATCTGATCATTTGTATGTAAATAATACTGGCGAAATCCCTTTCTGTAAATTACAGATTTATCGAAGAGTGTTATCTTGAGAAGTCTGTATTTACCAGTACTGCGTATCTACACTGCGTAAAGGCTGAATCTGCGCTAATACTGCTTGTTAGTGAAGCGATTATCTTTGAGTCCCAAATAATGTCCCTAACAATGTACTCGGTCACGCTGAACGTATTTCATTACCAGTACGTTACAATTTCTTGTACAATGGCTTTCTACAACACAATGCAGAAATATACATCTCTTTAAAATATTTATTTCTAATACATCCCATACTGAAGCTCAACAAGAAGTCCCTCCGAATACTGTCTCTTTTAATTTCAGGGAGTAACACTCGTTCAGCACCCAAAATATGTCAAACTAACTTTCTCAAGTCACTGTTATAACATCTCTGGACGCCCTCTATTGTGCAGTATAAATTTACGTAAAATATGAAAAAAATGAGAAGTCCTTAACAAAGTCACAGCTTTTTTAGCCTTTTATTCAACCTTATTCAATGATACATATGAATATACTGGAACACTGGGATAGCACAACTTCCACAGGTAACTTACGTAAGAACTTGCTGACGTGTTTACATAGAGCCAAAACTTGCCCAAGATTTCTTCTCCAACCGCTTAGGGAAGTTATTTTCAGGAGCTTGCTGCAAGTACCTGCTGATGTGTTTCCTCGAGTCGCGTCCTGAGACAGGTAAGTGGAAACAGCCAAGTGAAAATTTTAAAATGTCGTGCTTAAAAACCAGAGAAGCCGCCACATACGATGAGTTATTATTATTGAAGAAAAATCGTGACGAAAACCAAATTTTTAAGAAAAAGGAAGTGTTTGGGTGAAGAAATGGATACAAAGGCGCACAGGCTTAAGTTTTCAAGAAACATTAGTGAATGAAGTAAACTTAGAGGGCTCCGCTCAGACTAAAAATGTTCTGAAAATGTCGGGCGTAAATT
Organism: Schistocerca nitens; assembly: GCF_023898315.1. Lineage (NCBI taxonomy): Eukaryota > Metazoa > Arthropoda > Insecta > Orthoptera > Acrididae > Schistocerca > Schistocerca nitens. The sequence continues at coordinate 692,592,971 of NC_064614.1, forward strand.
TCGAACGTCTCATGTCTATTGTACTGCCAAGTATTTGAAAACAGGATACAAAAATGCGGCAAGCTAAAGCACCAAGAGATCACCCCGTAATTACTCTTCGATTTTCAGCAGCACTTAAGAGAATAAAATACTAAAATATCGAACATTCACTAATTACATCTTAGTTATTTAATTTATTTATTGTTTACGTTAGTAGTTGATGAGACGCTCACTAACAGAGGAGCAGAGGAATCTGACGGGAGAAACTCATAAACTGCTGCACGTTGTCGTCTAATTCGAAAGACAGGGAGTCCTTATGCCGAGCACCCTGACATGGCCAGCGTGATTTGAGAGGACTGGAGCTTGTAAACGTCATGACAAAGAAGTTCAGTGGTGCACCTTCTACTACAACACGCGCTATGGGCACAGGTACCGTATCCATTTGTCGGATAATTCAGCCTTCGCGTGTACAGCATTCAAAAGACGCAGGGACAAGAACCACTTGTGCCCGCAACCTGAATGGAATTAGTTCTTGCTGCGGTTGGATGGTTGGCAAACCTCATCTCTACAGTTAGCCTACTATTGGTTCAACCATATCAGTGGAGTACATGTGGAGAGGCAAGGCTAACATATCGTTTTTGAAGAGAGACAGCAGCCTTTCCAGCAGTAGACTGTAATATTAGCCAACATGGCCGCATTATGTTGGTTGGTTGATTGGTGGAGGGGACCAAACAGCGAGGTCATCGGTTCCGTCGGATTTGGGAAGGATGCGTAACGAAGCCCTGCATTTGCCTGAGACGATTTATGGAAATCACGGGAAAACCTAAATCAGGACGACCGGAGGCTGGTTTGAACCACCGTTCTCTAGAATGCGAGTCCAGTGTGCTAACTACTGTGTAACTTCATTCGGTGCGCTACGTTGGTACAGTGGCAGGGCCGAAGGCAAGGGGAAGTTCAAGCCATTATACTCGTATAGCTCGAAAACATGTAACTCCAGTCTATGGCTTAACGATGATGGCATCCTTTTGGGTAATAAACAAATCTAGCTTTCTGTGGCTTGAAGCGAAGAATGTCAGATGCCTGCATCGGATGTTATAGAACTTGGAAAAGGTAACAGTATAAGATGAAATTATATATAGTGGAAGTTAGTAAAGTGTGGTGGCAGGAAGAGGAGGACTTCTGGTAAGGAGATCTAGAGTTATCAATATAAAATCAAAAGATGCTAATAAAAGAGAAGACGTAATAGTGAATAAGAAAACAGGAATGCGGGTTAACTACTATGAACGCATTATCTTAACCAAGATAGAGAAAAATTAAAAGACTCGCCACAACAGTAGAAATACACTGATAAGCCAGAACATTATGACCACCGACCTAGTATCGATATAAACACGTCCAGGCTATAGCAGCGTCACCTGGCCAGGACAGACTGCTAGTCGGATACATCCACAGTCCACCTACTATCATTGCGCGTGCTGTCCGTGTGTAACATGGGGAAATCCTGGGATAGATCTGAGCGACACCGAGGGCAGATCGTGCTGGCCCAAGGTTCGGCACAAGCATTTCTGAAACTGCACAACTTGTCGAGTTTGGTAAGTGTCTCCAACACGTGGCGAAACCAAGCAGATACCACGTTCAGACGTCGTGGACGGCCACACCTCGGACGTCGTAGGCTAGGCAAACTGGTAAAATAAGACAAAGCGGCAAACTGTGGTGGAACTAACAGCAGACTTTAATGCTGAGCAGAGTACGAGTGTATCTGAACACACAGCGCAACGGACACTCCTAACGATGGGCCTCCGGAGCCGACGACCCATGCACGTATCAACGGTAACGCCGAAACATCGGCAACTACGACTGAAGTGGGCACGTGAACATTGGCACTGGACTTTGGCGCAGTGGCAGAGCGTTGCATGGTCTGATGAATCCCAATACCTTGTTCATCAAGGGGAAGGCTGGAATCCGTCGCTCTCCTCCCCGGAATTTATGGGAATTGACTTGATAGTGCAGACGTGATTCCAACTCCCTCCAACGACCTGTCAAGACCTCACTGTTTCCATGCCACGACGCGTAGCCGCTGTTACCCATGGCAAAGGCAGACATTCCAACTATTAGGTAGGTGGTCATAATGTTCTGTCTCATCATTGTATATACGCCTTCTATTTCCTCTTTCAAGTGATGAATAGACTGAGCCGGCCGCGGTGGTCTAGCGGTTCTGGCGCTGCAGTCCGGAACCGCGGGACTGCTACGGTCGCAGGTTCGAATCCTGCCTCGGGCATGGGTGTGTGTGATGTCCTTAGGTTAGTTAGGTTTAAGTAGTTCTAAGTTCTTCGACCTAAGATGTTGAGTCCCATAGTGCTCAGAGCCATTTAAACCATTTGATGAATAGACTGAAAGAATGTGTGATGAGATGCCAGAAATTATTCAGTTCGTTAAGGGAGATGAACTGTGTAATGGGGGACTGTAATTACTGCCTTCTTCGCATGTGGGACGGCCGAGCATGAGACAGGCACTGGAATGAGAAGCATTAGCCGTACCGTAGGTGCAATCACAATGGAGGGGTATCTGTTGAGAGGCCAGACAAACTTGTGGTTCCTGAAGAGGGGCAGCAGCCTTTGAAGTAGTTGCAGGGGCAACAGACAGGATGATTGACTGATCTGGCCTTGTAACACTAACCAAAACAGCCTTTCTGTGCTGGTACTGTGAACGGCTGAAAGCAAGGGGAAACTACAGCCGTAATATTTCCCGAGGGCATGCAGCTTTACTATATGGTTAAATGATGATCGCGTCCTCTGGGGTAAAATATTCCGGAGGTAAAATAGTCCCCCATTCGGATCTCCAGGCTGGACTACTCAAGAGGACGTCGTTATCAGGAGAAAGGAAAGTGACGTTCTACGAAACGGAGTGTGGAATGTCAGATCCCTTAATCGGGCAGGTTGGTTAGAAAATTTAAAAAGGGAAATGGATAGGTTAAAGTTAGATATAGTGGGAATTAGTGAAGTTCGGTGGCAGGAGGAACAAGACTTCTGGTCAGGTGAATACAGGGTTATAAATACAAAATCAAATAGGGGTAATGCAGGAGTAGGATTAATAATGAAAAGGAAAATAGGAATGCGTCTAAGCTACTACAAACAGCATAGTGAACGCATTATTGTGGCCACGATAGATACGAAGCCCACACCTACCACAGTAGTACAAGTTCATATGCCAACTAGCTCCGCAGATGACGAAGAGATTGTTGAAATGTATGATGAGATAAAAGAACTTATTCAGATAGTGAAGGGAGACGAAAATTTAATAGTCAAGGGTGACTGGAATTCGATAGTAGGAAAAGGGAGAGAAGGAAACGTAGCAGGTGAATATGCATTGGGGGAAAGAAATGAAAGAGGAAGCCGCCTGGTAGAATTTTGCACAGAGAATAACTTAATCATAGCTAACACTTGGTTCAAGAAACATAAAAGAAGCTTGTATACATGGAAGAAGCCTGGAGATACTGACAGCTTTCAGACAGATTATATAATGGTAAGACAGAGATTCAGGAACCAGGTTTTAAACTGTAAGTATTTCCAGGGGCAGATGTGGACTCTGACCACCATCTATTGGTTATGAACTGTAGATTAAAACTGAAGAAAATGCAATAAGGTAGGACTTTGAGGAGATGGGACCTGAATAAATTGAAAGAACCAGAGGTTGTAGAGAGCTTCAGGGAGAGCATTAGGGAACGATTGATAAGAATGGGGCAACGAAATACAGTAGAAGAAGAATGGGTAGCTTTGAGATACGAAATAGTGAAGGTAGCAGAGGATCAAGTAGGTAAAAAGACGAGGGCTAGTAGAAATCCTTGGGTAACAGAAGAGATACTGAATTTAACTGATGAAATTAGAAAATATAAAAATGCAGTAAATGAAGCAGGCAAAAAGGAATACAAACGTCTTAAAGATGAGATCGACAGGAAGTGCAGAATGGCTATGCAGGGATGGCTAGAGGACAAATGTAGAGGCACATATCACTAGGGGTAAGATAGATACTGCCTACAGGAAAATTAAAGAGACCTTTGGAGAAAAGACAACCACTTGCATGAATATCAGGAACCCAGATGGAAACCCAATTCTAAGCAAAGAAGGGAAAGCAGAAAGGTGGAAGGAGTAAAAATGGTTCAAATGGCTCTGAGCACTATGGGACTTAACATCTGTGGTCATCAGTCCCCTAGAACTTAGAACTACTTAAACCTAACTAACCTAAGGACATCACACACATCCATGCCCGAATCAGGATTCGAACCTGCGACCGTAGCAGTTGCGCGGCTCCGGACTGAGCGCCTAGAACCGCGAGACCACCGCGGCCGGCGAAGGAGTATATAGAGGGTCTATACAAGGGCGATGTTCTTAAGGACAATATTACAGAAATAGAAGAGAATGTAGCTGAAGATGAAATGGGAGATATGATACTGCGTGCAGAGTTTGACAGAGCACTGAAAGACCTAAGTCGAAACAAGGCCCCGGGAGTAGACAACATTCCATTAGAACTACTGAAAGCCTTGGGAGAGCCAGTCCTGACAAAACTCTACCATCTGGTGAGCAAGATGTATGAGACAGACGAAATACCCTGACACTTCAAGAAGAATATAATAATTCCAATCCCAAAGAAAACAGGTGTTGACTGATGCCAAAATTACCGAGCTATCAGTTTATTAACCCACGGCTGCAAAATACTAACACAAATTATTTACAGACGAATAGAAAAAGTGGTAGAAGCCGACCTCGGGGAAGATCAGTTTCGATTCCGTAGAAATGTTGGAACACGTGAGTCAATACCGACCCTACGACTTACCTTAGAAAATAGATTAAGGAAAGGCAAACCTACGTTTCTAGCATTTGTAGACTTAGAGAAAGCTTTTGAGAATATTGACTGGAATACTCTCTTTCAAATTCTGAAGGTGGCAGGGGTAAAATACAGGGAGCGAAAGTCTATTTACAATTTGTACAGAAAGCAGATGGCAGTTACAAGAGTCGAGGGACATGAAAGGGAAGCAGTGGTTGGGAAGGGAGTGAGACAGGATTGTAGCCTCTCCCCAATGTTATTCAATCTGTATATTGAGCAAGCAGTAAAGGAAACAAAAAAAATTTAGAGCAGGAATTAAAATCCATGGAGAAGAAATAAAAACTTTGAGGTTCGCCGATGACATTCTAATTCTGTCAGAGACAGCAAAGGACCAGGAAGAGCAGCTGAACGGAATGGAGATGGTCTTGAAAGGAGGGTATAAGATGAACATCAACAAAAGCAAACGAGGATAATGGAATATAGTCGAATTAAGTAGGGCGATGCTGAGGGAATTAGATTAGGAAATGAGACATTTAAAGCAGTAAAGGAGTTTTGCTATCTGGGGAGCAAAATAACTGATGATGGTCGAAGTAGAGAGGATATAAAATGTAGACTGGTAATGGCAAGGAAAGCATGTCTGAAGAAGAGAAATTTGTTAACATCGAATATAGATTTACGTGTCAGGAAGTCGTTTCTGAAAGTATTTGCATGGAGTGTAGCCATGTATGGAAGTCAAACATGGACTATAAATAGTTTAGACAAGAAGAGAATAGAACCTTTCGAAATGTGGTGCTACAGAATAATGCTGAAGATTAGATGAGTAGATCACATAACTAATGAGGAGGTATTCAATAGAACTGGAGAGAAGAGAAAGTTGTGCACAACTTGACTAGAAGAAGGGATCGGTTGGTAGGGCATATTCTGAGGCATAAAGGGATCACCAATTTAGTATTGCAGGGCAGTGTGGAGGGTAAAAATCGCAGAGTGAGACCAAGAGATGAATACAATCAGCAAATTGGGAAGGATGTAGGGTGCAGTAGGTACTGGGAGATGAAGAACCTTGCACAGGATAGAGTAGCATGGAGAGCTGCATCAAACCAGTCTATGTACTGAAGACCACATCAACAGTCCCTATGTGAGACTCTCCAATCCGGTACGCCAAATATTGTCAGTCGAGAAAAAACAATTTTTCTTCCTCTTCATATCAAACTGGGTTTCATATATTTACCGACATGGTCAGCCTGAGGGGTGATTTGCGATGTATGGCATCTGAAGAAAACTTCACAACCCAAGATTGCAAAAAAACTTTTTACTGGGTGATGAAAGCATAGTTCTGTCGAAATCGATTATCCAATAAAATGCTGTACTACCGATCCTGGGTTGTGAGGGTTTTCTTCAATTATCAAACTGGGTTTGATTAAATAATTCGTTAAAACATTAATTACAGACAGTGAATACCTCCAACATACGGTCAGTGTTCTTCCTACTTTGCTGCTTTAGAATATCGAGGCAGGAGTGTTTTACGGACTACGGATTCAGACAATCGTATGTGATGAAGAATTTATCACAAAGATGAACATCAAGGAAAGCGCTGCGTGGGTGTCATTCGTGGCTGTCGTGGAAAACTTCCCTGGTGATAAATAAGCTGCTTACTATGAAAGTCTCATGGGTGATATGTTGTCAGCATTTCATGTCCTGAGATTTAATATGAGTGTCAAACTCCATTTCCTATTTAGTCATCTAGATAAATTCCCTGATAACTTAGGAGACGTCAGTGACAAGCAAGGTTCCGTCAGGACCTTAAGACTATGGAAGAGCGCCGTCAAGGAAGATGGGACAAAGTTATTTGGAAATTTGTGGTAAGATCTTATGGGACTAAACTGATGAGGTCGTCGGTTCCTAAGCTTACATACTACTTAATCTAACGTAAACTAACTTACGCTAAGGACAACACACACACCCATGGCCGAGGGAGGACTCGAACCTCCGACGGAGGGATCAGCGCGGACCGTGACAAGGCCCTCCAGACCACGCGGCTACCCCGCGCGGCGGACAAAGTTATGAAGGCAGGCTATGGCTGGAGTATTAAACGAGATCTCTCTAAAATAGTGGCCAAACGGAGGAGCTTGAAATGAAATTTTTGCCTCAATGGAATGTGTTATTTATAAGTTACTTTTATGTAACTATTTCGTGATAGTATGTGCTTCAGTTTGACCACTGAATAGATCTCAGCGTGGGTCATTTCTACTATCCTGCTAAGTACAAGAGATATAAATTGAATCTTTATACATTTACATTATGATTTAATGATGGAAACGTGAAATACTGACAGGTGGCAATTGCAATTAAAAACTGGAGCTTTCAGAAAAAAAACCGATCTCAGATTTGAAATAAACACCCTTAAAATAAGTAAGAATAACTGCTGACAGCAAGGCAACAAAAATGTTGTTGACCAGCAGAAAATCGGATTAAAGGTGAATAAATTACAGAAAGGTAAGAAACTGAGTAGATGCTGCTGTTGGGAAATTCGAAGAAAGCATTAGGCAATGAGTTGCTGATAAGGGTAAAAGAAATATAACGGAAGACGAATGGGTAGCTTCCAGAGATGAAATAGCCAAGAGCTACTAAGGAAAAATCAGGACATATGAGAAAGTCTGTCGCCGGCCAGAGTGTCCGAGCGGTTCTAGGCGCTACAGTCTGGAACCCCGCGACCGCTGCGGTCGTAGGTTCGAATCCTGCCTCCGGCAAGGATGTGTGTGATGTCCTTAGGTTAGTTAGGTTTAAGTAGTTCTAAGTTCTCGGGGACTGATGACCACAAAAGTTCAGTCCCATAGTGCTCAGAGCCATTTTTTAGAAAGTCTCGACTGAAAAACAAGAAATTTAAATGATGAAAAGATAACTTATATATGCTGATAAGCTAAAACATTATGACCATTTGCTTAATAGCTTCTCTGTCCGTCTTTGGAACGAAATACGTCACTGCTTCTGTGCGTTAGGGATCAGACAGTTTGTTGGTAAGTTTGTGGAGGTATATGGTATTATATGTATAGGCATAGGTTATGCAATTCGTGTAATTAATGGACCCTGATTTGCTTACGCGGTGATGGCAGCCATAGCGATCCAGATGGGTTCCATAGGATTTACGCCGCGCGGGATTAGCCGAGCGGTTTGAGGCGCTGCAGTCATGGACTATGCGGCTGGTCCCGGCGGAGGCTCGAGTCCTCCCTCGGGCATGGGTGTTGTGTTTGTCCTTAGGATAATTTAGGTTAAGTAGTGTGTAAGCTTAGGGACTGATGACCTTAGCAGTTCAGTCCCATAAGATTTCACACACATTTGAACATTTTTTACCATAGGATTTACATCAGGCGAAGTTCGTCGCCGAGACATCAACGTAAATTTACTGTAATGCTTCTCAAACCACTGTAGCACGGTTCTGGCTCCGAGACTCGGACAATTATACTGCTGAAAGATGACATCTCTGTTGGGGAATACATCAAGCGTGAAGAAATGGAGGTGGTTCGCAACTGTCACCGTGTCTTCCATTACTACCACAGGTTTCAGCCGCGGCTCACCTCAACGACGGCGCCTGTGGAGACGACCATCGATCTACTCGTAATGTAGAAAAACTGTGAATCACCCGAAGAGCCGACAAGTTTCCACTATTCAACGGTCGAATCCCGATAGTCTCGTGCCCACTGAAATCGTAACTGTCGATGTCGTTGGTTCAATATGTAAATACGGAGGGGTGGTCTGCTGCGGAGTTCCATGTTCAACAGTGTACGACGAACGGCGTGCTCCGAAACACTTGTGCGCACACCAGCATTGTGCTCTTTCGTCAGAGATGCCACAGATCACCATCTATCCTACAAGCCTTCGAACCCCACGTTCTGTGAAAAGTCGTGGATGTTCAACCACTTAGCGCCTAGTGGTGGTTTCACTGTCCTTTTATCTCTTTCCGTTGATACTCACGACAGTAGCACATGAACATTCGACCAGCTTCGCCGTTTTCGAGATTCTCATTCACAGACTCTGCGTAATAATATCCTGCCCTTTGTCAGAGTCGCGTATCTCAATGGATTTCCCCATTTGCAGCCCATATTTTCGCTAGGGTGATCCTTCGTCCGTGTCTGCTCCGCTTACATACATTTGATACCGTCTCACGAGCCCGCAATGCCACCAGGCGGTGTCCAACGTCGCAGTGGGCAGTGGTCATGTTTTGGCTTATCACTAAAAATGCAGCAAATAAAGCAGGCAAATGGGACAGCGGAGGTCCAAAAACAGAGATGGGGAGAAAATGCAAAGTAACCAAGGGATGACTAGAGAAGAATCGCAGCACTGTAAAAGCAGCATGACTAGATGAGGCGTAGCGCCGTGTAACGATCCTGCCTTGGAGGCGGTTAAGTGGCAGATGTGTCTCACCAGAGCTGGAGAGTGACAGATGGACAGATGGTGATGCGAGACTGGACGCGCACGTAGTTTGTGTGTCAGCCGATAGAGGACAATATTGGATAGGGGGACTGTGATTTTAGTTTCGATTGTGCCCACTAGAGTCCTCTAAAGTAATAGAATGTTTTTCGTAAACTGTTCTAGTATTTTTATAAAGTGTGATTATTTCTTTTTGTGTATGTAAAATGTTATAAATGTGTTTTAGCAGTATAAATAATGCGTGAGTGTGGTTTAAGGTTAATATGAAGATAATTGTTTAACGAGTTATGTAGTAGGATTTAGTGTGGGAACATTTCGAAGAAGTAAGGATATGGACAAAGGGGATTTTTGTAGAATAGATTTGTAAAGTAAGTTTATGGTAAAGGGAAAGTTAATTCGGGTATAAATAACAATAGTAAATAACTTTATGCATAAACAAAACTTCAGCATATTAGATAATTACGTCGGTGAAAAGTGCAGTCGTGAGGTTTACTATTTTGCGATTGGTTATGGATGAAAAGCGCGGACTGACGCGGGAGAAATTTGTTTTGTTATTGGCTGTTGAGTAAACTGACCAATGGTAAAGCAATATTCTTCGCGCGCCTTTCTCTGCTGGTAGAGAAGACTTAGAGTATTCTAGAGAGGAGTCGAAGCCTAGCCATGGAAGAGATCGGACGTGTGCAGTAGTAGTTCGGATGGAAATGATAAGTTGCCTGATCTAGCAGTGTTTCATACATCAAAAGTGTTCGAAAGTGACGGCATAATTATTCCGACGTGTGTGTAGAAATTTCGGAATTTTTAAGTGAATTTTGTGACGAGATAAGACATATATTCCGCGTGGCGTATTGAGATGGGCGGTGGCTAAAAACTGTGATTGCGTTTGGTACCGACAGACTTAATATTTGGCGACCATTATCGATCTAAAACAATCAGTATTTTTGTAGCTATTACGCTATTGCGTTTCCGGGAAATGCAACACCATAAACTTGGTAACGTGAGTGAAAGGGATTGTGAGTGACTGTGTTAAGACTAGCACGGGCTTGGCAGTGATACTTGTTCACCTAAGCTTCAGAATATATTAACTGAGGACAAAATTTCCAACCTTTCGTTTCGTATGAAAACTTTCTCCCGAAACTTAGATTAGTGACTTTAATTGCAGCCTGGTTCACGTCGAAGTACAGTAGGTTTCACTCGGCTTCCCTACTGATGATCTGCTGAGACAATGTTCACAGGTAGGTGCAGGTCCGTCGTAAAGGGACGGAAAGAACCGCGTCGCCACACAGAGAAAATATAGACGCTGCCTACACGAAAATTAAAGAAACTTTTGGAAAAAAATAGGAGGAGCTGTTTTAAAATTACGAGCTCAGATGGCATGCCATTATTCATTAAAGAAGGGATAGCTGAAAAGTAGAAGGAATATTTAGAAGGAGTATATGCAGGAAACAAACTCGAAGACTCCATCAGACTTGATGGAGAGGGAAGATGATGTAGATGAAGATGAGGCGCAAAGAATTTGACATACCACCTAAAGACGTAAGTGAAAACAATACAGCAGGAGCAGACGACATTCCATCGGAGTTATTAAGATCTTTAGGAGAATCAATTATGACTAAACTTTTTCCATTTTATATGCTCAATATAGACAGAGCGAATACCCTGCTACCTCAAGAAAAATGTAAAAATCCATTACCAAAAACGGTAGATTGTGACTGGTGTATTACCGAACCATTTATTTAATAAGTAATGACTGAAAAATACTAATGCGAAAAACCTACAGAGAAATATAAAAACTGGTAAAAACCAACTTGGGAGACGAGCAACTTGAATTTTGGAGAAATATAGGAACACGCGAGGCTTTATTTATCCTACCGTAACTTTATCTTAGAGGGTAGATTCAAAGGCAACCTACATTTACGGAACTATTAGAGTTAGAAAAGGATTTTGGCAATGTTGCAAGGATGAAATACATGGTGGAGGATGTAAGGCCACCGTATCGTCGGTACCTTGGCTTACTCCAAGGATGGAAGGAAGATATGAGGGGGAAATATCAGTTGAAGACACGAAATTTGTATGTCCCCAACTTACTTGACGACGTTCTAAGAGTCGGAGGTTGAAATGTCAGACGTCTGTGTTTGAATGGGAAAACCTATAAATGGAAATGCAAAGGCTGGAACGTGGTGCAGTGTGACTCAAGTGAACTGAAATGAAAATAAGACAGATATATCCCCCCAGATGAATATGTTGTTGTTGTGGTCTTCAGTCCTGAGACTGGTTTGATGCAGCTCTCCATGCTACTCTATCCTGTGCAAGCTTCTTCATCTCCCAGTACCTACTGCAGCCTACATCCTACTGAATCTGCTTAGTGTATTCATCTCTTGGTCTCCCTCTACGATTTTTACCCTCCACGCTGCCCTCCAATACTAAATTAGTGATCCCTTGATGCCTCAGAATATGCCCTACCAACCGATCCCTTCTTCTACTCAAGTTGTGCCACAAATTTTTCTTCTCTCCAAGTCTATTCAATACCTCCTCATTAGTTATGTGATCTACCCATCTAATCTTCAGCATTCTTCTGTAGCACCACATTTCGAAAGCTTCCCAGATGAATATACAGTAACGTAAACAACATCAGAAAGTGACAAAGATAGGGTTGGATTTGTTGTGACTGGGAAAGTACGGTAAAGTGGGAGTTATTCTTAACCGTTCTCCGACAGGACTACTTTTGCCTGTAACGAAATCAAATTAATGTCAAGAACTATAGTACAGATATATGTGACGTCATCACCAGAAGATAACGAGACAGAAAGTGTATGCGAGGTAACTGAACAGGAATTCAGTATGAAAAGGAGATAAAAACCTAATAATCGTGGGAGGCTGGAACACTGTTGTAGGGATAGCAATAGAAGGAAGAGTTATGGAAGAATACGGGCTCCAATTGGAATGAGAGAGGAGAAAGATTGCCTTGAGATTTCGATATACAGAGTTCAGAATTCACAAGAGGTGGAGGTCTTGTAAAAGGTCAGGAGACACATGGAGGCATCTTTCGGATTTCAAAATTGTGGAACAGAGATTCTGTAATCAGATATGGGACATTAAGATGTACTCAGGGGCAGATAGAGACTCGGATCATAATTTAGTAATGACGAAATGTAGCAAGTTTTCGAAAGAGCCGTCAGAAAGAATGTGTTAAAAAGTGCTATACCGAGGTAATGAGGAATGCTGATGTGCATTTGATGTACGTCGGTACATTTTGCATTACGGTACTAAAGGAAAATCATCAAGTTGGAATAGACCGCTCTATTAAAGATAATCATAGAAATGGAGCAGACAAATGTACGCACAAGAAAAGTAATTACGAAGAAATTGATAGTGACGGGTAAAATGCGACATAAGAAAGAATTCCATGATTAGGAAAAGAAAGGAAATGTAGCAGTATAAGTCAATCAGAAATGGAATCAACAGGAATCGCAAAGAAACGAAAGCGAAATGGCTCCTGGGAAAGTGTGAAGAAATTGAAACATCGTTTTGTGGGTATTGAGCATGATAATACCTCCCAGCGAAACAGTATTGAATGATTTCTCTGAAAGCTGCCAAGAACAGACAGTTTAGAAGCTCACTCATGATGGAAGCATTAGATGTAATGGCAAAAGACAGACCTGACCTCTTCGAGGATATACACTTTGAAACTGTCATTGTCGACCATTAGACTGTTTTAGCAACAATGATTTTTCAAGGTACTAAGGGCAACTACAACAGATTTACATGTTCATTAAACTACGTAAAGAAGCAGTGGTGTCTTGTTCCAAGGAAGAGCTTGAAACATTTAGCTCTGACTAGAGGATGAAGAGGAACTGTGACTCTAAAGTGGGAAGTACATTTTTTTATTATTATGTGTCTCACCCTCAGGTCACTAAAGTAGTATCCTTATCGGCTTCGAGTCATTGCAAAGTGATCATTATATGATTTGTTTGAAAAGCATTTAAAAACCTTGCTTGTTAAGGTATCTCATGAGTTCATAACATATCGAAATCGATAGTGATATTATTTGTGCAACATGGGGCATAACAGAAAAACGCACGACAGCCGCTGTGTTTCCTAAGGCAGTCTGCCGAGTCTGTTTAGAAGAACAGTTGACCAAGCACTGGACATATAGTACCGAGAAAAATAGTACATGGTGGAGGGATTTTCCATGGCACACAGGCTCTGTAAAGAAACCTCTTCTTCTGCATAATAAGTGTAAAATAAAGTGTATGAGTGTAGATAGAGATATGTTAAATGAAATGCGTTTGATTTCAAGCAGTGCGTAAAGGCTTCAAGGACTACACAGCTGACTCTTCTTAAATTTCCTGTCACGAAACACAAAGAAATTCTGATCGACTGTAACGGTTGTCAATATCAGCTACTCATGATGACACAGAAACTGAAATTGAGGCGCCAAGTAATATCAGAAATTCTGAAGTCTGATTTCAAAACCAGGAGTACTGCCATAGTTTAATTTTCACATCACTACAAAGAATCGTAGGTACATATTATCAGTGGCGTTGAGAAATATCTGAAATTTTATTGAACAAAGCTCCAGGACACGATAAAACCCCTATCAAATTCTATACTAAAGTAACGGCTGCGTTAGATCTTTTTTAACCACAATCTACCGTACATTCCTCGAACACTAAACCGTGCCCAGTGATTGGAAACAAACACAAGTCACATCCGTCCACAAGACATCCACTTCTTACAGTGTCTTAGAATATATTCTAATCTCAAACGTAATGTATCATTCTTGAACAATTATTTTTTCCAAGACAATTAGCATGGATTCTTCAAACACCAGTCATGCGAACCTATCTCATGCCTTTCTCAAATGAGATCCTAACCACCTAGTATCAAGGCAGTCACGTAATTGCAGTACATCATGATTTCGTAAAAGTATTTGATTCAGTGCCACGCCAAAACTGAGTAAATAAAGCGAGAACATATAGGTTATGAAACGGAATTTGTGGCTGGATAAAGGATTTCTTGGTAGGGAGGATATGGCTTGTTATTTTGAATGAAGGGCCATCAAAAAATGTAGACTTAACTTCAGGTGTGACCGAGAAAAGGGCGAGCTGTGACTCAGCTATTAATACTGTACACTGTCCAATCAAAATAATGTGTCTCCCTGCTAAAAACCTGAACAGTCACACTTTGCAGCGCAGACTGCTGCAAGACGTGCTGCAAGAGAGTCAGTGCGGTTCTGGAAGGTACCGTCAAGAATGTAGAGCCAGTACCATGGCCAGCTAAGCTAGTTTCTCGGTTGAGGATCAACGCGCGAACAGCCCCATCGAGACAGTCCCACAAATTCTCGGTTGGGTTTAAATTAGGAGACTTTTGTCCCCAGGGGAGTCAAGTAAAGGGCTCTTCGAACCACGCACGTACACAGTGAGCCGTGTGACACGTAGCATGTCCTGCTGGTAGATGCCGTAGTACCAAGGAAGAACAGACTACATGTCGGGGTGGACAAGGTCCCCAAGGATAGATGCTGAATTGTGCTGATCCATTGTGCCTTCTAGAATGACGAGATCACCCAGGGAATGCCACAAAAACATTCCTCAGACCATAACGCAAATCTCATCCCACCTCGACCCTTCCGACAATCCAATGGCCATCCGCCCAATGGAGCATAAGACGGGAGTCATCTGAGGAGGCCATCTGTCCCCACTCAGTGAACTTCCAGTTGTGGTGTTGGCAAGCAAATTTCAGCCTGCATCGCCGACAAGCAACAGGCAACATGGGTGCATCACCAGGCGCCTGCTGCGTTGGCCCATATGCAGCAACGTTCAGTGAACGATCGATAGGGGACACTTGGTAGCTAGTTGGTTCACTTGGGCGGTCAGCTGCACGTCTAATATCCCATACACTCCTCTGGAGCCATCGCTCACTCCTGCCATCTATGGCCTGTGGTGCACCACAGTTGCCTCATGACCGGTTTTGGATAGGGCCATTTTGTCACTCCGGAATACTTGAAGAACGGCGGCACGTGAACAGTTCACAAACTTAGTCGTTTCAAAAATGCTTTCATCCCTAGACCGAAAGCCAATGATGATGTCCATCTGGACGTCAGATAAATCGCTCCTTTTCCGCATTACTACAAAGACTACACTGTTTTCAGTGCCTCGACATGTTTTGTATACTCTCCACTGTTAGCACTGCCACGTGCCGTCTGTGTGTGTGTGAGGGTGGGGGAGGCTATTACACTGTGACGTCGAAAGTAGGTGGTCTTAACATTAATGTTACTGGACTGTGTATGTTAATGACATGGTGCACAGTGTTAATAATAACCTTAGAGTTTTTGCATACTAAGTAGCTGTCTACAGTGAAATATTGACTAAAACTGTACAAATATTCACTTAGATCTTGGTAAAATTTCATTCCGGTGCAAGGATTGACTTTAAATATTCAGAAATATCATATTACGCACTTCAGAAAACTGAAAAACTACAATATTAATTTCTCAATTTGCATCAGTCTACTCATACAAATAACTGGGTGTAACGATTTGTAGGGACGTGAAATTGAATGATCATATGGATTCAGCCACAGATAAAGTAAGTGATAGACTTCAGATCATTCCTAGGATTCTGGGAAAAAGCAATACATGTACAAGTGTAAATGAGTGGGAAACATCGCACGACGCATCCTAGAATTTTGCTCAAATACGTTGGACTCAAACCACATTGGACTAAGTGGCTATTGAACGTGTACAGGAAAAGGCTGCACGAATGTCCATGTTTTGTTTTACCCATGGGAGAGCTCCACGGAGTTTCAAGATCTAGTATTACGAACAGATTCGGCATACTGGTAGGTCAAAATAACTTCCAGAGAATTTAAAAGCAAAGGCGTCTAGAAGAAAAAGGAATTTCACTGTTAAATGCAAAGAAGCGGCTGGATAGGAACAGAGAACGCTTTATGGGTGTGTCACAGCTTTAGGAGACTTGCGCTCACACAAGGCAGAAGGGGCAGATAACACGCAGTTCCTGTTTTGCATATCGCTAGGGGACGTGACAAACGCACGATTGCCCAAGGTCTTTCGTAGAATCTTTAAGACTGGAAACTTAACATCGGACTTTCGGAAAAATATCATCTACTCAGTCCCGAAGATGGCAAGAGAAGAAACATGTTAGAACTACTGTACAATCAACTTAACAGCTCAATCATCCAAGTTTTGACCAGAATAGTATACACAAGAGAAAGAAAATTAAGGATGTGTTATATGACGACCAGTTTGGCTGTAGAATAGGTAAAGGCACCACAGGTACAGTTCTAATGAAACACTTGACAGTGAAGGTAATGTTTTAGAAAAATGAAAGTGCAAGAACACCTATTACTTTGCAGGTTCAACATTTGTCAACAGTTGTACTGATATCATCTCATGTCATATCACCTCCATTTATATCTGTCTCGTTATTTGATAAATTTCATTTCAGATCAATTAATTTAACTTTCACGTGATTTGTCAATCTAGAAAAAGCGTACGTCAGAGAGACGTGGCGCAGGACGTTTGAAATCCTCGAAAAATTAAGTGAACCAATGGGAACAATAACAGTGTAAGATCAAGAGAGAAGTGCTGGCAATTAAAAGGACATAAAGCATGAATGTAGTCTTTCTCCGCTACTGTTCTCGTAGTCCTCTTGCAGGGGGCTCTGGATTCCTACTGTGCAAGTACACATCCGCACGGAATACACGTGCAAAATAAAATGCGTAGCAAACATCGCGCGACGCATCCTAGAATCCTCTACCGTGATACAGAGCCAAGAAGAAACTAGACATCAGCCTAAGTCTCTTCATTTGTTCCTAAACAACTAAGTGAGTTCCTGCTTATGTCTCTCGAAATTATTTGCAGCTGAATGCTACTCTCCTTGCATCTTTGAGCAATATACAGGGTGGTCCACTGATCGTGACCGGGCCAAATATCTCACGAAATAAGCGTCAAACGAAAACACTACAAAGAACGAAACTTGTCTAGCTTGAAGGGGGAAACTAGATGGCGCTATGGTTGGCCCGCTAGATGACGCTGCCATAGGTCAAACGGATATCAACTGCGTTTTTTTAAAATAGGAACCCCCATTTTTTATTACATATTCGTGTAGTACGTAAAGAAATATGAATGTTTTAGTTGGACCACTTTTTTTGCTTTGTGGTAGATGGCGCTGTAATAGTCACAAACATATTGCTCACAATTTTAGAAGAACGGTTGGTAACAGGTAGGTTTTTTTAAATTAAAATGCAGAACGTAGGTACGTTTGAACATTTTATTTCGGTTGTTCCAATGTGATACATGTACCTTCGTGAACTTATTATTTCTGAGAACGCATGCTGTTACAGCGTGATTACCTGTAAATACCACATTAATGCAATAAATGCTCAAAATGATGTCCGTCAACCTCAGTGCATTTGGCAATACGTGTAACGACATTCCTCTCAATAGCGAGTAGTTCGCCTTCCGTAATGCTCGTACATGCATTGACAATGTGCTGACGCACGTTGTCAGGCGTTGTCGGTGGATCACGATAGCAAATATCCTTCAACTTTCCCCACAGAAAGAAATCCGGGGACGTCATATCCGGTGAGAGTGCGGGCCATGGTATGGTTCTTCGACGACCAATCCACCTGTCATGAAATATGCTATTCAGTACCGCTTCAACCTCACGGGAGCTTTGTGCCGCACATCCATCATGTTGGAAGTACATCGCCATTCTGTCATGCAGTGAAACATCTTGTAGTAACATCGGTTGAACATTACGTAGGAAATCAGCATACATTGGACCATTTAGATTGCCATCGATAAAATGGAGGCCAATTATCCTTCCTCCCATAATGGCGCACCATACATTAACCCGCCAAGGTCGCTGATGTTCCACTTGTCGCAGCCCTCGTAGATTTTCCGTTTCCCAATAGTGCATATTATGCCGGTTTACGTTACCGCTGTTGGTGAATGACGCTTCGTCGCTAAATAGAACGCGTGCAAATAGAACTGAGGCAACTTGAAAGCAGTTTATATACAACACACTCTGAAAGCAGATGCACACAGAACCACCTATTGGGCACAGAGATTTGAAGATTCATTATTACGTGTCTCCTACATGTTTCTGTGGTGCTACGTGTCAAATTTAGCAAAATCGGATATGTTGATAGAAGCCTTTTTTGAGGCCAGCGTGTTAGCATGTTAAAACCTCTGGAGTTGATTCTTTGGTGTTACAGAATCCGGAAGCTTCTTCAAGTCAAGCCGGCCGGTGTGGCCGAGAGGTTCTAGGCGCTTGAGTCTGGAACCGCGCGACCGCTACGGCCGCAGGTTCGAATCCTGCCTCGGGCATGGATGTCTGTGATGTCCTTAGGTTAGTTTGGTTTAAGTAGTTCTAAGTTCTATGGGACTGATGACCTCAGATGTTGATTCCCATAGTGCTCAGAGCCATTTGAACCATTTTTCTTCAAGTCACAGATAACCTGCATCCATATGCAGCCACCTGAAATAATCCAACCTTTAATCATAGATAGAATCACCCATATTTAAGAAACAAAAAAATCTTATTTGGCATGACTGAAAGTTAGTTTAATTTCACATTTGACGAGCACAACATCAATTGTTGAACAGGAAAAATGGAAAGATCAGGTGGGGCTGGACATGTTTTGAGTAATGTTGACAAGTTTGATGAGGTTCAGGTCATAGCTAACACAAAGCACACGGTTATACCTTACTAGGCAAGCCAATGAGGTACCCTGAAAAGTGGCAAGCCATTCATGTTGTCTCTTTTCATTCAATATGATAATTTAGCTACAGGTTAATGAGGAAGTAGGATGTAACAATATCAGTTTTGAAGAGTAAATATAACTGCAATGACTTCTATGCGAGTTTCTTTCTTAATTTGCATTTTCACAAAAAAATGGTTCAAATGGCTCTGAGCACTATGGGACTCAACTGCTGAGGTCATTAGTCCCCTAGAACTTAGAACTAGTTAAACCTAACTAACCTAAGGACATCACAAACATTCATGCCCGAGGCAGGATTCGAACCTGCGACCGTAGCGGTCTTGCGGTTCCATGCATTTTCACATGTAACCTAGTGCTGGGTCTATTCTTTGCTTTTCTGATAGAGCTTGAGAATCGCATACATGATGGACTCAGGACAGGCAGAAGAAAGTGGGCCTAGGTATGCATCTGGGACACAGCCGTTCACGGAAAACAAAACCAGGACTTGCGGCAGATGGCGAGAGAAGCATTGTCAGGGTGAAAACTACGTTACCGGGCAGCTCTCTGGCGAACCGCAGCTATTGTTCAGTTTTATGGTGCATTTCCGCTCTTGCCTGCTGAGTAGAGAGCTGTGGGATGCGAGAAAGAACTTGGATCAGCTGGAGGCTAGCGCACTGCCTGAGCTAAGAATGGTGGCTTCAGCAGAAAAAAATCTCCAGCTTTCCAACATGAAGATGCCACCAAATTAGCAGCTAGCCTCGGGAACAGGTATTTAACTTTCACATGAGCTGGAAACCATGACTAGTTGCTGGAGGCGAAAACGCCGACTGGTAAAATTTATGTCATGTCATGAGTTTGGATCACATGAGGGAAGTTTTTTTTAGAGAAGAGGGGAGGATAGAGAGCTCATTGGGATTTTTTTGACGTGACGCGCTTTCTTGACAGGATATTTCGCTTAAGAAGTAATTGCGCCATTGGCGGACAGAGTTTACTTGTACAATGATTGGTCCTTTTTCCTTGGTGGGTAGGAAAGAGCAGGCTGTTGGGTTGAGATAGACAAGAGAGAACTTCGATGCGGATCATGGCGCTGAGCACATCTCGCCAGGCTGCGGCTCGACTGGAGCACCTGATGAGGGGTCCTAAGCCCGAGACTGTGGAAGCGCGATCCTACCGTCGTACTTCAGAGAGACAGAGACGCAAGGAACATTTTGCTTGTCTTGAGCTGGTAAATCATAGTTGGTAATAATGGCAGCACTGGCACTTTAGGACAAGCCCTGATTAGAATTTTGTCCGAGTATTGCAATTAACTGTTCCACGTCCATCAGTGCATTGGTAGGAGAATGCGTTTTTTCCAGTTTAACTTTCAACCAAGCATTCACTACAATAGACCACTAGGAAAATCGCAGGTTATTTCAGAACATCAGTTGTGGTTATAGGTGCCCATTTCAAACGTTCGTAGTAACTTTGGCATCCAGAAGATTCACTTTGAAGCTCATGGTACATTTTTCTATTTTCAACTTTTTGTGTCTGATTGTCATATGCATTTCTGTATTTGCGCTTTGTTTGAATAAATTAATGTGCTCATTTAAATCTTGTTTTGGTTAACAACTGAAAAATTTTCATTTTCGATATTAAGTAATTCCTACCTTTTAGAATCAGCAGCTACAACGTTAACATTTCATTGCATTAAGTAATCCATTTGTATACAGTAATTTAGATTGGATCTAAGGGCGTGTCTATCTCACAATAAATTTTCTGATTCAGGTTATTACATTCTACACTTTTGGGGCTTTGCAACATGAGCATAACAATTTCCTTAATGGGGAAAAAGAAACACCACGAAGTAGTTAGTATGCTGGAATTTCGTACCGTGAATTAATGTTATATTGATTGCACTAGTGGCGGAAATAATAGCTTGAACGTTCCTCCTGTCTTGTCATAGCACCTTCCGTGACGTCAAGCAAAGTTCCAATCACGACCGCATCAGAAGCTGGAGATGTGCGAGACAAACTGCACGTCTCGGTACCCTGAAGATTAAGTCAGGAGGAAATGTTTGTCGGAGGACCCGAATTAATTGTCAACACTACTATAACCCAGAAAACTACCTTCATAAGGCACCTCTCTCAAAAAACAAACCAGAAATTGTTTGATGTTTCGGGACAAATCATATCAATCGTTCCCTTCTTTTCCGTTAAGTTTTGCCATAAGTTTCTTTTCTCGTCATTTCGATTCAGTGCCTTTACATTACTTATCCAATCAGCCCATCTAATCTTCAGAATTCTTAGGTAGCACCACATTTCAAAAGCTTCTATTCTCTTCCTGTCTCAACTCTTTATCTTACACGTTCACGTACTGTACTGAAGGTAAACACCAGACAGATATCTTCAGAAAACACATCCCAATTCTTAAATTTATTTTTTTTATTAATGTTAAGAATTTTAACTTTCAAAAAGCTCCCGTCACCATGTCCTTATCTGGAATTGGAATTATTGCATTCTGCCTAAGACCTGATCGTACTTAGTTTGTCTTTCATATCTAACAGTTCATGCAGCATATTTTTATCACGATATTTTCTACCAGAAATACTCATAATACTGATGGAATGGTTGCTACTCCAGGTGCCTTGCTTCGAAATAGATCTTTCATTGCTCTGTCAAATTCTTCTCATCACATCTCCCATCATATATACATCCACTTCCTCTTCTCTTGTAATATTGTTTTCGATTTCGTTTCTTTTGTATAGAACTATCTTTTCCTTCCATTTTTCGGCCTTCTCTTATTTGCTTAGTGCTGACGTGCCGGTTGAGTTCTTAATACTGATACTTAATACTGATGGAGCTAAATGGTTGCATACGACTGTTAAGTACGTAGCTATTGTGTCAGTATACTCTGAGACGCACCTAACTGGTATGCAGTCTGGACCGGAAGACTTGTTTTTGTTAAGTGATTTAAGTTGCTTCACTACTCTGAGGATAACTACCTCTACTTTACTCATGTTGGCAGCTGTTCTTGATTCGAATTCTGGAATATTTACTTCGTCTTCTTTGGCGAAGAAATTTCGGAAGGCTTTCTGTCAGTCTCCTTTTTTAGATGGATGTGTTCCCTTTGCCTACTTCATGTGTTGCATTTTTGTGTTTCCTCGTTTCACCGATTACATTCAGTATCTTGTTCTATCGAAGGATTTTTACCGGACCTCGTCTCCTGGCCGAAATGATCCTCTGCTGCATTCACTATTTCATATCTCAAAGCTATCCATTCACCTTTTTGACCCACTTTCAGTCACTAGCTGTCTATATTTCAAATGAAATAACTTTGTGAATGAGAGATTGCAGTTGCAGAGGGCAGTGTTGTCGGCGTGCGGTCACTCCTGCGTGACGAAGCTCTGCAATTGTCTCCAAAATAGCCAGCAACAAGCATATGGCCTTCGAGAAAGATTTACTATAGTCTGGTGGCTGACCCATACCACTCGAGATGATGAAACGTCATTCGCAAACGTATTTCATTCTAAGTGCAATGCTGCCTTTGGCATTCTCAGCAGCCATTAGTTATTTCAATTTTCTGAGGTCCCATCTCCTTATGTTCTTCAGTTCTGCAAATTTTTAGTGTTAATGTGCAGTTCACAGCCCATACATTATGATCAGAGTTCACATCTTTTCCCGAAGAAGTTTTGTAGTTCATGATCTGTCTTCTAAATATGTTTTACCATCACATAATCTGCATGCAGTCTTCTGGTGTATCCGGGTTTCTTTCAGGTGTACAACCTTTTTCCATGATTCTTAAATGAAGTTTCTAGTATAGGAACAGATGGTTATGAAGTGGTATCTTAAACCTCAGTACATGATGCCAGTGCTGTTCAGTGTGGTATGCCGCGAGGCGTAGGCTAGGCTCGAAAATGAGGGTACACAGATCCCGGTGTTGCAGTCTTTGATGTCGCTCATGTGGAGGACTAACGTCGCCACGGCCCAAAATAAGCGAGGGCAGAGCGGCTAGTGGCGCCTCGGCCTCCCGCCAGCTCACACGCCTGACACGGGTCTTCGCTTTGTCCGTCTCCTGCTGCGCGTCACGTGCCTTTCCATTCTGCTGATCATGTCTGTGAGCTTCTCTTCTTGTTACAAGCCAAGAAAGTTTCCAGAATACTTTTACACATTACTCCGCACATCTCAAATGATTCAGGAAAGACACCTTCAAACTGCCACAAGCTGCTACATCATTATTTTATTAATTACAACTGGGTTCGATCGACTTACACAACGAAAGAATGAAAGCAGAAGACATTTTCTCTTAAAGAAAGTATTGAAAGAATGTGGATAAACACATAATACCATGGCTACAAAAATTTAACTAATCGCAGTTCATTGGCATTAGAGATGCAAGAGGAATATAGGGATCCATTGTACTGAGTATCTTGGTGTGGTGTCGTCCAGAGATCATGGTTCCAAACCAACGTTGGCAATACGAATCGATACCTCGGGTATTAGCGGGGGCTCTTTGAAATCCTCAACAACCAACGGGAGGCACTCCGGACGACCACGGTTCTCTCTCGGTATAGCAGTTCCTCCATACTGAGGTCAATATAGAGGCGAGCACGCAAGAGCTCTGTTTCATTTCGAGACCACAGCTACAGCAGTCAACATCATATTGTAAGACACTGGCAGTTAAAGTTTCTGATAAAATGTACCTTAGTAAACGTTGCATTTTGTACTGCAAGAGAACAGTTTGTTAATCTGTACATGAAGTGATACTTTCGTAGTCAATGGCAGCTGTAAGTTATCCAGCAATAGTATGGCACATCACTGTAGCAAAGTTAAAGTCTTGTATGCATTTATGTAATAAAGTGAACTAATATTTCAGGTGTTCTAGTTGATGAGCCTTCTCCCAGAGGCACCAATGAACCCACAGTTATGGCCGGACAAATGTAGTTCCGTGAGGTCACAATGCTGTGCTGCAAGCCGGCCTCTGTGATCGAGCGGTTCTAGGCGCTTCAGTCCGGAACCGCGCTGCCGCTACGGTCGCAGGTTCGAATCCTGACTCGGGCATGGATGTGTGTGATGTCCTTAGGTTAGTTAGGTTTAAGTAGTTCTAAGTCTAGGGGACTGATGACCTCAGATGTTAAGTCCCATAGTGCTCCGAGCCACTGTACTGCAAACATACTCAGTTTTGTTGATATGAGAACCTACTGCATTGCGTCTAATCACTCTAAACTAAATGACAGTAATTTAAGCGTCAGTTCCTCTACGTGCTCCTTCCCATATGAAAATGTTCCTCACTGATTTACGACACTACTCTTTCTTTATCTAGTTTACTGAATAAGTAAATCTTTATAGTTGTTTCAGCGACCCTTTGTAGTTTGGTTATCTTTCTTGCTACTGCCGCCTCATAGGACTTTGAACACTGACAACGGGCGTCTAAACGTCGGTAAATGAAAAGCAACGGATATTCTACTAACATTCCTTCAAGGAACCGATGATAATTAAAATGTCTCCGATGATAATAAGATCACCGTAAATAGGTCATTTGCTCAGACTTGGTAAGAAGCCGGCAAGTCCCTCTATTCCAGGATCCCTAGCAGTATGCCATCACTGTAAATTAAGGATAAACTGGATAAGTGGTGGGCAAGTCTCCATATTTCAGTGGCAGTAGCAGTATACCTCCGCTGTAAATTAAGATGCTGCTGTGCTAGCAAGAATCAGAAATGTAGTCCAACCAAAATTCTGTTTTGTTGCGACTGCACAGCTGTGACGCTTCTCTAAATCTTCAGTCTTTCGACAAGTTTGATGCTGCCCATCAATTGTTACCTATCTTGTGTTAATCTCTTCAACTCTATGTATCTGCTACTCCCAATATCCTCTATAATTTTGCATGTTGTAGCAGTATTCTTACGCCTGCCGTTTACCACTCCCCCGTCCCCCATCTCCACAAATAATTTTCCTTCCAACCACTAGTTAAGTATCGGTACATGACATAACAGACGTTCTTTTTTTTCGTAGTTCACATTTTCGTACTTTATCCGCCCAAAGAATTTGTAATATTTGTAAGATGGCAAGAACTATGCCCCTTACATGAAGTCATTAAAGATCACCTAACTCACGTTGAGCGAACAGTAGGGCTGAACAAAAAATGACTGACAAGGCAC
This sequence comes from Schistocerca nitens, assembly GCF_023898315.1. NCBI lineage: Eukaryota > Metazoa > Arthropoda > Insecta > Orthoptera > Acrididae > Schistocerca > Schistocerca nitens. Next base: position 692,618,052 of record NC_064614.1, read on the forward strand.
AATGCATCTTGTAGAGGGTATAGTATGGACGTATTAGAATAATTAATGTTGGGTGATGGTTTTAAAGTAATTCACACGACATGAAAACTTTGTGGAAACGAGTCGATTTACTGGACTCTAGTTTACACCAGGGAAACATTTAGAGTTGACCGTGGCCAGCTGGGGAACGGCGAAGGGAAGCACCAATAGGCAGCTTAGGACGGCTCAAGCTTTGAGAAAGCGGTAACGCGGCGCAGACTCCAGCCGCCTTAAGATGAGTGACAGTGAGTGGGTGGTTGACCCCGACTCCATGCTGGTGTACTGGGAAACAGACGGAGAACTTGTACGCCTGTTGATAAATGTCCATCGTCCCATTTTCTGTGAAACATGCGACAAAGCCGCGCAAAGCTACGGTGGAGCGGTCAACAGAGGTCAAAATATGTGTGTTCGTGACTATAGGAACTTCACGCTGAATTCACGGTCCACAGAGCCTGAAGTAAATCAGGTGAAGGGCGACAGCATGAAATACGCCGGCCTCCGATGGGAACGTAGGACCAAGGAATTTGAAGTTCTCTCCTGGGGGTCAGAATTCCGGAAAACTTGGTGTTTGTGCAGATGCTAACCTTGATGGGTGGCCTGGGGGGAGCTAAATAGAAGTTGAGAGGAAGGGAAATTTTGTGGGAATTTGTTCACTTCCCAGAGCAGGCAATGGTCGGCGCTGGGAAGCGACGCGTAATTAGCGCGACTTGCGCTGCAATTGGCGTAAGTGATTTTGCTGGAGGGGAAGCCGAGGCGAAGAGCAGACTGGCAGAAGTCTCAGTAGAGGTCTTCCATTCCCAGCTTGCCTAGAGTGCGGACGTGGCGTTCTTTACTCAGCTTGCCTGAGAAAGAGTGAACATCTCTGCAGTTTAGGACTTAGCAAATGGAACGTTTGAGCTTGGAGGTAGAAAGTTTTGGTTCAGCTATGTACTGGCAGTATAGCTAGGAGTGAATAGACGAGCACAGCCTTGCAGCACCACGAGGTCGGCCGACGTCCACACAACGACGTCGCTCCGCCACGCAGTATTCGGTGATATTCTGCCCGCTCCGGCCACTGATTAATTTGTTGGATCACGTCGGCAAAGTTTCCACGAGGGTTTTATGGGCCGTGTACTGTAGAATTCTTCTCGCACTTCGCATTACAGCTGGGTCAGTCGATAGGAATTACTTTTGAGTTATCGAGCTTCACTCCACGCAAACGCAATTTATTACCACTGCCTGGTAGGAGTCATGTAATGTGATGATTGCAGGTCGTGAGTTAAAATAAATTTGTGATCATCGACTGCATCGGTTTTCAATCAAGTAGTTGAAATCCCAAGTCACTTTCTTAATTAATTTTATGTTCAACATTTGCATCTGGTGTTCAATAGCTGCATATAACATCAATGTGCACCCCTTTTTAATTAAAAGTGATCAATTCTGAATCAATTAATGTCAACACTGCCACCGCAGTTCAATCAGGAGTCACAGGGCCTTATTACTTTCTTTGCGTTATCCGATATTGTGGCAGTTTTGCACTCTCTGTTGATCTGTTAGTCAATTAGCTGGGGTGAACACACGCCAAAACCAGATAAGTGACAGGTGGGGTGTTACATATTCTCCCTTCAATAGCACATTTCAGAAGCTTCCAGCTTTCTCTCCGGATGATCAATAAGGTGTAGGTTTCCGAGTTGGAGTTTTCAGCCGTCAGACAGAGAGAGAGAGAGAGACAGAGAGAGAGAGAGAGAGAGAGAATTAAGTTTCTACCACACATCACTTCAAACAGCAGTAAATACAAGAAATTACATTCTTTTGCTTCACTTGCAGTACCATTCAGCAGTAATTATCAATATCATTTTCATTATAACAACTACACTTATTGAACACTCAGAAACATCAAGTGACTCTATACTTGGCGATTAGTAATGTCCCTAATTTAAATTCTTTGTTGTTGTTGTTGTGATCTTCATTCCTGAGACTCGTTTGATGCAGCTCTCCATGCTACCCCACCCTGTGCAAGTTTCTTCATCTCCCAGTACTTACTGCAACCCACACCCATCTGCATCTTTTGGTCTCCCTCTACGATTTTTACCCTCCACGCTGCCCTCCAATGCTAAATTTGTGATCACTTGATACCTCAGAACATGTCCTACTAACCGGTCCCTTCTTCTAGTCAAGTTGTGCCACATACTTCTCTTCTCCCCAATTCTATTCAGTACTTCATCATTGATTATGTGATCTACCCATCTAATCTTCAGCATTCTTCTGTACCACCACATTTCGAAAGCTTCTTTTCTCTTCTTGTCCAAACTATTTATCGTCCATGTTTCACTTCCATACATGGCTACACTCCATACAAATACTTTCAGAAACGACTTCCTGACACTTAAATCTATACTCGACGTTAACAAATTTCTCTTCTTCAGAAACGCTTTGCTTGCCATTGCCAGTCTACTTTTTATATCTTCTCTACTTCGACCATCATCAGTTATTTTGCTCCCCAAAAAGCAAAACTCCTTTACTATTTTAAGGGTCTCATTTCCTAATCTAATTCCCTCAGCATCACCCGACTTAATTTCACTACATTCCATTATCCTCGTTTTGCTTTTGTTTATGTTCATCTTATATCCTCCTTTCAAGACACTGTCCATTCCGTTCAACTGCTCTTCCAAGTCCTTTGCTGTCTCTGATAGAATTACAATGTCATCGGCGAACCTCAAAGTTTTTATTTCTTCTCCATGGATTTTAATACCTACTCCGAATTTTTCTTTTGTTTCCTTTACTGCTTGCTCAATATACAGATTGAATAACATCGGGGAGAGGCTACAACCCTGTCTCACACCCTTCCCAACCACTGCTTCCCTTTCATGCCACTCTACTCTTATAACTGCCATCTGGTTTCTGTACAAATTGTAAATAGCCTTTCGCTCCCTGTATTTTACCCCTGCCACCTTCAGAATTTGAAAGAGAGTATTCCAGTCAATATTGTCAAAAGCTTTCTCTAAGTCTACAAATGCTAGAAACGTAGGTTTGCCTTTCCTTAATCTTTCTTCTCAGATAAGTCGTAAGGTCAGTATTGCATCACGTGTTCCAACATTTCTACGGAATCCAAACTGATCTCCCCCGAGGTCGGCTTCTACCAGTTTTTCCATTCGTCTGTAAAGAATTCGCGTTAGTATTTTGCATCCGTGACTTATTAAAATGATAGTTCGGTAATTTTCACATCTGTCAACACCTGCTTTCTTTGGGATTGGATTTATTATATTCTTCTTGAAGTCTGAGGGTATTTCGCCTGTCTCATACATCTTGCTCGCCAGATGGTAGAGTTTTGTCAGGACTGGCTCTCCCAAGGCCGTCAGTAGTTCTAATGGAATGTTGTCTACTCCCGGGGCCTTGTTTCGACTCAGATCTTTCAGTGCTCTGTCAAAGTCTTCACGCAGTATCGTATCTCCCATTTCATCTTCATCTACATCCGCTTCCATTTCCATAATATTGTCCTCATGTACATCGCCCTTGTATAGACCCTCTATATACTCCTTCCACCTTTCTGCTTTCCCTTCTTTGCTTAGAACTGGGTTTCCATCTGAGCTCTTGATATTTATACAAGTGGCTCTCTTTTCTCCAAAGGTCTCTTTAATTTTCCTGTAGGCAGTATCTATCTTACCCCTAGTGAGATAAGCCTCTACATCCTTACATTTGTCCTCTAGCCATCCCTGCTTAGCCATTTTGCACTTCCTGTCGATCTCATTTTTGAGACGTCAGTATTCCTTTTTGCCTGCTTAATTTACTGCATTTTTATACTTTCTCCTTTCATCAATTAACTTCAATATTTCTTCTGTTACCCAAGGAGTTCTACTAGCCCTCGTCTTTTTACCGACTTGATCGTCTGCTGCCTTCACTACTTCATCCGTCAGAGCTGCCCATTCTTCTTCTACTGTACTTCTTTCCCCCATTCCTGTCAATTGTTCCCTTATGCTCTTCCTGAAACTCTGTACAACCTCTGGTTCTTTCAGTTTATCCAGGTCCCATCTCCTTAAATTCCCACATTTTGAAGGTTCTTCAGTTTTAATCTACAGTTCATAACGAATAGATTGTGGTCAGAGTCCACATCTGCCCCTGGAAATGACTTACAATTTAAAACCTGGTTCCTAAATCTCTGTCTTATCATTATATAATCTATCTGATACCTTCTAGTATCTCCAGGATTCTTCCATGTATACAACTTTCTTTCATGATTCTTGAACCAAGTGTTAGCTATTATTAAGTTATGCTCTGTGCAAAACTGTACCAGGCGGCTTCCTCTTTCATTTCGTAGCCTCAATCCATATTCAACTACTATGTTTCCTTCTCTCCCTTTGTAAGTAGGCTGTTTCGGTTTTTTTATTGGTAACGCCACCTCTGTATAAAAATCACTGGCTGTGCTGTGTGCAGTCTGTGTCTAGTTTGCATTGTTGTCTGCCATTGTAGTGTTAGGCAGCTGGCTGTGAACAGCGCGTAGCGTTGCGCAGTTGGAGGTGAGCCGCCAGCAGTGGTGGATGTGGGGAGAGAGATGGCGGAGTTTTGGAATTTGATATGAACTGCTATATATATTATGACTATTGAGGTAAATACATTGGTTGTTCTCTATAAAAATCTTTCATTTGCTAACTATGCCTATCAGTAGTTAGTGCCTTCAGTAGTTTGAATCTTTTATTTAGCTGGCAATAGTGGCGCTCGCTGTATTGCAGTAGCTTGAGTAGGGAAGATTTTTGTGAGGTAAGTGATTTGTGAAAGGTATAGTTTAATGTTAGTCAGGGCCATTCTTTTGTAGGGATATTTCTGAAAGTCAGATTGCGTTGCGCTAACAAAATATTGGGTGTCAGTTAAAGCACAGTCTTGTAGAATTCTTCAAAAAGGGGACGTTTCATATGTCGACCCTTAGCCGAGGATACCTCACTGGAATCTTCTGATTTTTTTCTTGTAGTTTGTGTAATTAGTGTAGCTTTTGTTTATTGCTAGCGCGTAATTGTAGAGAGAATCTCCTTTGTAGTTGTAGTTTTTCATTGTTGTACAGTAAAACAGTTGTGGCATGTATGTAGATTTGCAGCAAGTATTTCGCAGCTGCGCTTGCAATTAACTAGATATTATTTTCAGTGTTATGTTAATGTGTTCTCTTATTTTTGCTCTTCAAATTGTGCTTTTCTGTGTTGTTGTGTGAAATATTGTGACAATAATGGCGTGTGAAAAACGTAATACTAGGCTCCAAAGTAAACTGAGAAATGACAGTGAAAACGAAAGCAGTGTGTTAGCGCCACCGAGTAATGAATTAACTAATGATCAAAGTAGTAATTTGGTAATTGTGCATAGAGAAATGGAGCGGGCGGCAAACAATGGCGTAGACAGTGAAACAATTAGTGAAGAGGGAAGCATTATCGATCGATCGGTCGGTAACAGCTCGCCTCAGGAATCAGGAATGACAGGACACAATTTTGCAAATATTGTAGACTCAGGTTTTGGGTTCTCACCGTTTTCTCAAATGAGTCAAGACACATTTTCCGCTTGTCAAAATGTGAATGTTGCCGGTGCAAATTCACTGCTGAAAAGCACTGAGGAATATGTTCCAGACACCAGTGCATTGTTATTACAATTAATGCAACAAATGGGACAAAAGCTTGAAAACTTAGACACAATGGAACAAAATCAGAGACAAACACAGCAACAGTTAGACACAATGGAACAAAATCTTCAAAAGTTAGACACAATGGAACAACACCAGAGACAAACACAGCAACAGTTAGACACAATGGAACAAAATCTTCAAAAGTTAGACACAATGGAACAACATCAGAGACAAACAGAGCAACAGCTTCAAAAGTTAGACACCACACTTGAACAAGCACGTGAAGATTTAACTAGTGAGTTACATAACATTGAATCGAAATGTCAAAAAGTCTGTAATGACGTAAAAACACAAATTTGTGAGCATTTTCAACCCATTTTTTCGCGGCATGAAAATGCATTACAGAATCACGAAGCAGCCATAATAGAACTGCAAACCATTGTTCATGAAAATCACGACACCTTGCAAGCTAAAATTGATTCAGTTGCATCTACCGATTCGGTTACGCAACTTGCAAAAACTCAGGAAAACTTAAAGGACACAGTAGATACTCTGAAACTTGGTTCAGAAAAACACACTGAGGAAATTAGTTCATTATCAGAGAAAGTAGCCGAACTTTCAGATCAGTTCACTAACTTATCTACAAAGGTAGATGATGATCTGAATGACACAAGACCTGTAGCCTTCACTGACACTGAAGAGTATGAACAAATTAGAAAATTCAAACAAAATCAAAATCAAATCAATACACAGTACAAAAGAGAAATCCGGGAAGTACAAGATCAGCTGACACAGGTGATACAAGAATTACGTATTTCAGAGGACACTCGCGCTCCAACACGGGAAGAGGGACTTAGAAATACGGAAAAGCCGCAAAATATAACACAGCGCATTTCGGAAGTTATGAAAGAAATTGGCAATGTGCACCGAATTTTGAGATGGAACGGCCGACACGACCTAACAATGACCGATATGCGACTCGCCGACATGATGATTTTGGCTATAAGCTGTTCATTACTACACGTACATTCAAAACATTTAAAGCCAGCCGAAGTGGCCGTGCGGTTAAAGGCGCTGCAGTCTGGAACCGCAAGACCGCTACGGTCGCAGGTTCGAATCCTGCCTCGGGCATGGATGTTTGTGATGTCCTTAGGTTAGTTAGGTTTAACTAGTTCTAAGTTCTAGGGGACTAATGACCTCAGCAGTTGAGTCCCATAGTGCTCAGAGCCATTTGAACCATTTTGAACCAAAACATTTAAGAATTCTGGCAACGACATTCATCCACAAGCATGGCTCCATCAATTCTCTCATTGTTTTCCTTCCAACTGGTCGTTAGAACACAGATTAGAATTTATGGGTGGCTACTTAGAGAATGAACCAGCCGTAAGAATGCGAACGGTCATTCACGATTGCCACAGTGAAGGAGAATTTTACCATGCCTTCCTCTCAGCATATTGGTCTCAAGCCACACAAGACCGAGTAAAACACGGCATCATAATGATGAAACATTTCGAACAATCTGAATTCTCCAGTCTTGTGAAATATTTTGAAGACATGTTGCACAAGAATCAGTACCTGTCAAACCCATACAGCCCCTCAGAACTCATCCGCATTTGCTTAATCAAATTGCCTGAACATTTACGACATATTATTTTGGCAGGACGTTGCAAAGACGACATTGAAGCGTTTCAGGGACTCTTACAAGAATTAGAAATTTACACCGACAATCGCGGAATGCGGAAACAGGAACACAACAATTACAGGTCATATCCGTCGCAATTCCGCGATGAAAGAAATAATAACTGGACGCGACAAGGCTATTCTCACAACATAAATCGTGACCAAAACAGACACCACCCTTATGACAACCGCTGGCAGAACAATAGTTACAGAGAAAGATCGCATTTCCGTAGTAATGAATATGACAGAGATAACCATAGAAACAGATAATATGGTAACCAGAACTATTATTATCAAAGGAGACAGAATAATTTCAGACGCAACAGCTCAGCGCGCAGTTACGATTCAGGGAGAAATTCTCCACCACATGACCAACAATCAAGAAACTATGTAAACTACCGACATGACGACAGACGATATATTCGTAACGACAGACCTGAATTGCATCAGAACTGGCGGGATTCTAACAGAGCTGGGCCCTCTCGGCAAGGCGAATTTGTAGAAGTTCCGTCTCCTAATCCCAATAACGACGCGCGCCAACAAAGAAACAGACAATGACCCGCAACACAGGCAGCCACCTGCGCCGGCTGGCTCAGAGAAAAATAACACAGACGCTAACCTTGAGAAAAGATTTAGCATTCCTTACCGACGTATAAAACATGACAATTGCTTTGAAGTTGAAACTCTGCGTACTAGGAAGAGTAAAGGTTTACACCACATTTCACATGTAAAACCGTTTATTGAAAAATAATCTGCTTTTTAACTTTGTCTTCGCCATAAAATTTTTCACTTCACGCTACTAGTACAATTTGTCACACTAAGAAACTGTTAAAATGCAACAATGTTTTGAAGTTAACTATCCAGTCTAGAACCAATAGAACTTATTTCAACAGAAATTATGAATGCATTGTTATAGTGAACAGACGTCACAGTGTTATTGTGTGTGTACATTCTTGCTTGTTAGTTGCACGATTACGTAACGACTATAAGGTTTACATACTTAGAACATATACTGGTACTGCTAATGAGATTTTAATGCAGCATTTTGGTTTATTTGAAAATGCATTCTGGATTTAAAGTACTTTCTGTGAGATACCAGAGGACACAGTGGTTAGTTTATGTGACAGCTACACGATTTTATCACGACACTACTAATGAGTGACAATTTACAATGTTGCTTTTGCGGTGTATCTGTTTTATATCTGTACAGTTTTTCTGAATTCTTCTGGAAAGTAAAACATGTTTTAGTAGCAACTTTTGTGGTATAGCTACAATGAGACAGCCTTTTCCGTAGCACAACAATATGTTACAGCACAGTAGTTTCTTCTTCATGGCAATAAGCGTAATAACTAAAGATATCTATACGCAAAGCATTTCACTTTTGTTTATCATGAGGTAAGTACATTGACTTCTGCAGAACTTGGCTTTCGGAGGACGATAACTACGTCACTTCCACAGAGATTATCTTACAACATGACGCACAGTTTAGCGCTACAGTACACGTATTTGAGTGATTAATTTTGTACTTAAAACATTTATTTTTTTAAGATATTTGAAGTACAATGATACAAGGGTTTTCCGTGATACATTTCATTCCATTGCTGTAATCTGTAACACCTGAGGGTATAATTACATTAATCCTCAGGGGGGTACACGCTTACTTTGTGTATCATGTGTTTGGCAAGCACAAGGAGCCCTAGCTAATATGGTATTTGCTTATACAACTTTACACATCAGTACCATATTTCTCTAACACAGAATTACACAGCTATCTGATTATTTACCTGAGAGAGACAAACATTTATTTTACTACATCAGTGACAGACGTTTACGTAATTACACCGTTGGATAACTTCACACTTATGAAATTGTATTTTGTCTGTACTTTGTGAAATGCTCATATTTTTCCGGAACCATTGTGATACCATGAGAGCGTTGTATGATGTGTTTGGTATGGGATCATGATTTTTAAAGTACGTTTGAGGTAGATGACACTATTGAAATGAGCAGAGAATTTTTTTAGGTTTTGACATTATTGCAGGAAGCTACGACGATTTTGAGATTTGGATGAGGTTTTATGATGTTATTATTATGACGACGATGTGTATTATGCTGTTGAGGTATGTTTATGATCAATGAGATGATGCTATATGAGGAATTTGATTATGCCACGTATTTATTATAATGAAATATTGAAGAATGTCTACGAATACGTATATGTGTAATAAGGTAAGAAATAATCAGTAGTGGTTAGGGACGCTGATTTGTGAAAAAGGTTGTTGGAAACCAAGAATCGTACTTTAAGAGTTATGAAATGTGTGTAAATGCATGAATGTATCACAATGCCGACGAAAACGGTTTGAACACTGTTTTATTCATAGGATTTTGTTTCTAGAGATTTGTAACCCAAATTCTTGACCTGTGAAATATTTTTATATGAGACTGTCACTGTAGCAGAAACTGGTGTCGTAAATATTTCGGTAAGAAAGTTAAGTGACCACCGCCGGCCGCAGTGGTCTCGCGGTTCTAGGTGCGCAGTCCGGAACTGTGCGACTGCTACGGTCGCAGGTTCGAATCCTGCCTCGGGCATGGATGTGTGTGATGTCCTTAGGTTAGTTAGGTTTAAGTAGTTCTAAGTTCTAGGGGACTTATGACCACAGCAGTTGAGTCCCATAGTGCTCAGAGCCATTTGAACCATTTTTTTAAGTGACCACCTGCACATAATGCGTCGTGGGCACCCAGCTGGGCGACAGTCGCCTGAGAAAAAAAAAAAGCCATTAGCGTGTGCCTTTCAGAGGTACAGGTGGAGAAAAAAAAAGGGAGGCCATTATCCTCGCTATTGACATTCCTTTGTAGAAAGCATCGCAAAAACGACATGGTCGAACTTGAAAACATATTATTACACTGTGGAGCTCTTAATTTATGATATTTACTGAAATGACTAATGAAATGACGAGAAATATTTTTATGTCTATACACCTGATTATGACTACTGTCTCTCTAGTTGAGAGATTTTTCTACTAACTTATGAAATGTCACATGACTATTGAATGTTATTTTTATGCTTTGCTTCTCATAGTTGCTTATTTCATTTGATATCTAGTTTCCAGCTGTGCTACAGCATTGCTTTTATAAAATAAAATGCATTTGCTAATGTGAACACTTTCTGTCAACAGATCTATTAAATACTAATTTTGTAATCCACATTCTTAAAAAAAAGGAGCACTTGGAAAGGAAAGAACAATAAGAAGGGACTAGTAACAGTAACTGCACACATAATTTTCTTTTCAAGTACATGGTAATATTTTTTTTTGCAATAAGTTGTTGTGGTGCACCACTTTAATTACATAGACATTAAGATGTGAATAGACATTTCCCTTGTCTGCGTTGTTATCTTTAATGTACTATTTTTTCTGCTTGAGCTATGTCATGTTTAGGTATAAGATATTTCATTTTCTGCTTCTGCTTGCCAGGCATAGTGCTATTAAATTTCACTTTGCATTACTCTGTTAATCTAGTTATGCTACTGATTTATTTTTCTTGTTGCTGCACATTGGCTCATATTAGTTGTAATGTTGAATTGCTTGGTAATTTAGATTTACTGTAGCTTGCTTTGCAAATTTCCATTTTTTTGTCATTGATGTTTGTGTTAATTGTTTTGTGCTGCTGCATTGCCTCGTCCCTTAGTTTAGCATCTGAGCTCAGTAGATTTAAGTTAGCTTAAGAGGGGGTAGCCTATAAGAGAATGAGTTGCGATGAATTTGAAGAAGTGCACTGAGAGGCTATACGAGAAAAGTACAGAAAGCAGGTATAGATAGGACTTTTTGGAAATAATGAAGAACGAAGGGAGATCTCCGAGAAGTAAAGAAAGTTTTGTCTGCAAAATACTGCAGTAAAACAAACCCTGTCCTTTCCTTGTGTTATCCCACTATGTGTTTGTGAACCCTTGTGTATTTATGTTCTTACTGTCTTTATATGTTTATCTGATGAGAGTTACATTGTAGAATTTTTCTGATAATATGTTATTTTCTTTGTGAAGATGTTTAGACATTATTTATTCTGTTTTGTTTTAATGCTCATGTGTGAAGTTGATGTTTCGAAAGTTATTCTGATCTTTTATGTATGTACTCATGTCATAATTCCTGTAACACTGACGTATATGTTATTTTGATTCTTTTGTAAAGCCTGTATTACAAATGTTCTCTGTATTGTTATGTTCTTTAATGATGTATTTTGTACCTTTGTAATTGTATTCTTATGTTATAAAATTGTAATTGACACCAGGTCATCAATTACTAACTTGTAAGTTACATTTCACTGCACACGTTTCTGTTGGTCATAGTATATGGACAATATGTGAGAAGTCGGGACTGTTAGTGTTTGCACGTGTGTTAATAATTCAGCAAGGGACTGGATAACAGCATTGCTGGTTCTAAGGACATTTCAAAAAAAAAAAAAATTGTGAGTGCACAAGTGGTGGTTTATGGACTTGCTATATTGTCCGCAAGACTCTTCGATGGTGATTGTGCACCTGCACAGTCGCAACAGATGGCTGCTGGCCATCTCTACAAGGACTACAGTGGGTCTGCATCTTTGATGACCCACCAGTACCATTATTTCTACAAGGACTGCAGTGGGTCTGCACCTCTGGTGGCCCACCAATACCGTAATCTCTACCAGGACTGCAGTGGGTCTGCTGTGTGATGACCTACCACACGATATTCTTCAAAACTTTGATTGACTCCGCTGTGGGTTTGCTCTGTTGTGGCCCATTACCTGTCAGCATGTCAAGAGTCAGCACTGTCTTTCCGTTGGAAGGACAACACTACTTCTTCAAGACTGCATGGAAATCCACTACTTCTGTGTGCAATTTCTTTTACTAACGAGACTTTGTGAAAAAAAAACTGTAATTACTATTATGATGGATGATCAGGAATATCTTTATGGACTGTGAGAAAATTTTAGCTTTTGACCAACAGTGTATCAATAAGTGTGTGCATTTGATTTCTTTGTTATCGTAATTGTGAAAAAAATTTTAACAAATATGTATTGGCCAGTGCCCAAAAAAATTTGTAAAATTTTTTGTGGGGAGCATGGGGGCTATGTAAGTAGGCTGTTTAGGTTTTTTTATTGGTAACGCCACCTCTGTATAAAAATCACTGGCTGTGCTGTGTGCAGTCTGTATCTAGTTTGCATTGTTGTCTGCCATTGTAGTGTTAGGCAGCTGGCTGTGAACAGCGCGTAGCGTTGCGCAGTTGGAGGTGAGCCGCCAGCAGATGTGGATGTGGGGAGAGAGATGGCGGAGTTTTGAAATTTGTCATGAACTGCTATATATATTATGACTATTGAGGTAAATACATTGGTTGTTCTCTATAAAAATCTTTCATTTGCTAACTATGCCTATCAGTAGTTAGTGCCTTCAGTAGTTTGAATCTTTTATTTAGCTGGCAGTAGTGGCACTCGCTGTATTGCAGTAGCTTGAGTAGGGAAGATTTTTGTGAGGTAAGTGATTTGTGAAAGGTATAGTTTAATGTTAGTCAGGGCCATTCTTTTGTAGGGATATTTCTGAAAGTCAGATTGCGTTGCGCTAACAAAATATTGGGTGTCAGTTAAAGCACAGTCTTGTAATAATTGTTCAAAAGGGGACATTTCACCTTTTCCTACCCTCGAATTCCAGTCACCCATGACTATTAAATTTTCGTCTCCCTTCACTACCTGAATAATTTCTTTTATCTCATCATACATTTCATCTATTTCTTCATCATCTGCAGAGCTAGTTGGCATATAAACTTGTACTACAGTAGCAGGTGTGGGCTTCGTGTCTATCTTGGCCACAATAATGCGTTCACTATGCTGTTTTTAGTAGCTTACCCGCACTCCTATTTTTTTATTCATTATTAAACCTACTCCTGCATTACCCGTATTTGATTTTGTGTTTATAACCCTTTATTCACCTGACCAAACGTCTTGTTCCTCCTGCCACTGAACTTCACTAATTCTCACTATATCTAACTTTAACCTATCCATTTCCCTTTTTAAATTTTCTAATCTACCTGCCCGGTTAAGGGATCTGACATTCCACACTCCGATCCGTAGAACGCCGTAGAACGCCAGTTTTCTTTTTCCTGATAACGACGTCCTCCTGAGTAGTCCCCGCCCGGAGATCCAAATGGGGGACTATTTTACCTCCGGAATATTTTACCCAAGAGGACGCCATCATCATTTATCCATACAGTAAAGCTGCAATTGTAACTCTTAATTTATAAAAAAACTAGCGAGGAATTGGGGTGGTGACTCTTGAATGAGAAGTATAATTGTAAAGGGTTGACTCCGAAAAGTGTTCTCTTTTGTTTTGGTGTATTGTAAAACACACATACTGTATTTTAAAAATAATCTGATTTCCATCACACTTTATCCAGGCTTTGGACTGGCTAAAGAGCAAAAGGCATTTAGGCGTGTTTAAAATCAGCTTATAAGCATCGTCAATATTTTTTAAATTTTTATTATTTTTTATATAAGTTGCTATTTACATTTGAACACTATTGTATCTATATACATCTTCTCATAAATTCAGCCAAGTTTCTGTAGGTATGATATGGCTTTCAAGCAATCCTTCTTCTCTTTGCAATCCTCAATAACCAACGGCAGGCACTCCAGACGACCATGACTCTCTCTCGGTATAGCAGTGCCTCCACGCTGAGGTCAATATAGAGGCGAGCACACAAGAGCTGTTTCATTTCGAGACCACAGCTACAGCACAGCCTCGTATTTTTTTTACTATTTTTCCCAACCTTTCATCACGTTTCATGTAGACTGTTTTTTTTCCGTTTACCTTCCATACTCAGTTCTGCCCTCATTAAGGCGCTCGCTGAATTTTCTGCTTCTCTTTTCAAACACCTAATAACGTCATTAATTTTCGGATTTGGTTTAGCAAGCATGTTATTAATTTTGTGGTGCCAACCTTCTACAGCGTTGGTTGTTCGTTGGCGCGGTTTGTAGCAACTCCAAAGGTTGATAGGGGTTTCTTCATTTTCCAACTATCTATCTACGAAGTAGTCAAAAAATTCAGAAAGTTTGGGGACATCCGGTGCATGTGAATGTATCTCCAGCCAACCATCACATACATCTTCAGGCCGTAGAAACGCCAGCGCAGCACATGTGCGAACATGTTGTCTCACTTCTTCGTTTTCTTTATATTCACGAGTAAGTCCTTGCTCTAGAACTTTTCTCCAGAGACACTTTTTCATAAGGAAATAACATCCATGCACTTCAGCTGTCGGAAATACAACTTTAATTGCTGAAATCGCAGCTGATTCGAAGTCTACGGTCACGTTTGTAGGTTTCCATTCTGGAATTTTTTCCATCAAATTTAGGAAAAGACGGACTTACGTCTCTTTTCTTTTGTTTGGCAGTAGTGCAAAGGCAACTGGATAGAAGTTTGTCTCATTATTTGTACTCCAAAAGTCGGCGAGAATGGTGTATATTTGCAAAAACTGTTTGCTGCAGCATTTGAACGTACCATCCATAAAAAAGTCTTGTTTACTCCTTAGAGCCTCTCTTCCTGCCCTTCCGCTAAAAACTGTTATCCTCTCGTCGCTTAACAGAAAACTGCTGCCATCGTTCATAGCTAGTAAATCTGCCTTTAGGTCAATTTCTTCTCTTGTCGGTGGATCTCTCTCATTTCCCTGTGATTTCGCCCGCTGGCAGTGCAAAGCTCTCTTCGTTGTTTGCTGCTCTGGCACTTCAGTGAAAAAATCATAGCCTCGGTTATGCAGGCAACCCAGCTCCTCTGAATATATTTTTGAAATAGACGTCTCTTCTCCTCTTGCCCTCTTCTTTGCGTGGTTCAAAGTCTTCCTTACTTCCAACCGAGCGACATCCGGAGGTCCACATTGATGCTCGAATGAAAAAAGCACTGTCGAATCCTTCGTTTTCAGCATTCCTCGGGAGTGGTTTGCTCTCTGTCTTGAACAGCGCCACGTTACTGTTCCATCTTCTTTAGTTCTCTTCACTATGTAAGAATAACCTTCGTAGTGGCAACATGGCTTATTGTGATTAGTGGTTGAAAACTCCATATCTGAACTACTGTGTCAAAAATACACAAACCGCGCGATGTGAACTCTTCGACAGCCAGAGCGGCACTAAGGCTGTGTTTGTGTATCAGACAGTCGGCGGCTGTGCCTAGTACCGGGAGGGTCGGGGGGGGGGGGGGGGGGCAGATCCCTGTGTCCGAGGAGCAGGTAGTTTAGGGTGATTAGGACGACCCGGGCGCGGGTAAGCCCGACATAAAAGGAGCAGGTATTGGGCGCGAATCTCACACATTTTTGGTTGGGCGCGAGTCTCACTGGGCGCGATTTCATAGATTCGATCAATAATCGTGACCGTGCAGCAGGTAGGCGAATCGTGCACGTCCAAATCAACTCTAATTTTCACATCGTGCTCATTTCGTGAGATGCATGTGGGAGGAAATGTGTTGCCTTTTTCTGAATTTCAGCGGTAAACCGCCATGTGATTCACAAAGCCTCTCTTGTAGCGTCTGCTCGTGGGTTATGATCACCGTCTCCGGCACGATCTTGCGCTTACTAAATGAATACGTGGCGAAGCGTGCTGCTATTCTTTGGATCTTTTCTGTATCCTCCATTAATCCCAAATGGTAAGTATTCCACACTGTGAATCTCAGCCTGGGATCTATTTTCTTTTGTCTTTTTTTCTTTTTCTAACTAGTTTTATATGCGTATTGCACTTTAGGTCGCTTTGAGCGATTCTTCTTGCACCTCTTTCTCATAACGACGTCAGCTTCGCCACAGAAGATATTGATCTTACCGAGCCAAAGAGGTTGTGGGGTACGGAAATTTAGGATAGGAGGCTCCCCCTGCGACTCTTCTATGCCCGCCACCTGGAGGCCAGAATGCCTGTATAAGCAGTGGCCGGGAACTCCACTGACACATCGTTCGCTGACTAAAGACTGTAGGCATCATCCTCAGACGCCCTGCTGGAGCCTCACTGCACTCTACAGCATTGCACGTCGGACTGCTGTGTGGACTATTAACTGCTTGCTGATAACGACTTTGCAAGGACTTTATGCAGTTTCTGGTATTATCCTTCCGCCATCAACCGTAACTCTGTTCTGTGGGCGTTTAATAGTAGATTACTGAAAGATGGGGATGTTGTTACACAGGAAGCAAACGATCGTGTGCGGTAGTTTTGACTTCTGGAAGTACGGCATCAACCTGCGTTCATTTACCAACGGCCGCTGGATCTCATGTACGAACAAAGCGTGCTTATTTTCAAAAGATCTCCGTTTGCGGAATCCGTGTTGATTCCTATAAAGTCAGCGAGATGGACCTACAACTATATGTATTTGTCGGACGACCTTTCTTGAAATTGATATGCGCTTTTTACAATCACTTGGTACTCTTCATTGCCCCAGTGACCTGCGATAAATTACTACTAGAAGAGTAACAAGTTATTTCGCATTACTATGCAGAATTTTACAGGTATGAAATCATTTTATTTTATTTCCTATTCCGTGGTCATTTAATTCAATCAGCCATTTCAGAGTATATGCTGTAGTAACAAGTAGGACCTGCGGCAGCGAAACAGATATTGAAGTCAGAATCGAGTGTTCCGGCCCTATACCTGTAATTTTCTGTTTCGTTACGAGCATTATCACTGAGCAACTGTTTACTGTTTACGTATGATCACAACTACATGGGAATTTCATCGGACAGGTCGACAATTAGTCGGTAGAATAACCACCATTCGTGTCTCTGGGTGGGAATAATTTCGAAAACCTTGTCATGCGAAAAAAACGCGTTCTACTGATCGGAGCGTGGAAGGTTAGCTCCCTGAATCATACGGGTAAGTTGGAGAACTTAATAAAATAACCACACCGATTGAAATTAGGTATAGATGGAATTAGTGAATTACGGTGGCAGGAAGAATAAGATTCCTGGTCTGGTGCGTATAGTGCTATCAAATCCAAATAGCAGTAACACGAGAGTAGTTCCAATAATGAACAAGAGAATAAAAATGACAATAATCGAGGAATAGTTAATTTGGTAACAGAGGGAAGTGTCCGTCGGAGATGGAGATTGTAGGAGGAGGTAAGTGTTGGGCACATTCAAGTCGATGTATGTTACTGTAGTTATGCAGAAGAGTGGCTACTTCAAATCGGTCTTTGGACTGAAAACTACAAGATAACACTCGAAAGGCGTCGGTTTGCGGTAAAAACTGAAGTACCACCATGATCGGTTAGTTGAATACCTAAACTATAAAACTCCTTCATACCATAGAAAAAACTGGAAACACTATTTGATGACAAATACTTAACATAATAACCACAGGCACACGCGCTTACATATATAAGAACAACTAAAATGAAATTTGCGCAGCTATTGTTGGAACATAAAATAATAAGTAATGATTCATCAATAATCTCTCAAAAATTAAACTTTGTTTGCTTTCGACTTATAGCACAAAGCAGTGCAAATGAGGATGTTCCTTCAGATATGTAATCATTATTCTGAATTTGACAGAATAATTAAACCAATACTTTCTTGAACAACTAAGATCCGAATACAGGTTCAGAATGTAGTTTCCACCTAATATATTAATTAGAAAGCCCCTTCCTATCCACAATATATCTCAGTAAAATGCCAGGACACCATGAAATTCGTTTAGAAAACAGCGATCGTCCGTAATAGCAGGCGACGGCTTATCCTTCTCTATCTGAAACCTAATTTCGTTCAAATAAATTATATTTATTGCTAGCGGTTTGCAATTTGAAAATGTAATTAACTATGTTCGCAGTTTGTACCACACTATAAAATTTTTATGCTGCATTATGCTTCAAGAAGTGTGCTCTATATGGCGGTCTGCCAGAATATAGCTGCTTTAAGTAAACGTAATAAATCATGCGGCTTAGATGGAGTCAAATAACTGAAAGAAAAATTTATAAATATATATCTATACTGCCCTCAAATAATTAAGTTGGGTTACGAAGCCAACATGGATTCTCAAGACGTAAATACACGATAAACTTCTCGGAATGAGTAATGAAAAGATATGCTCGCAATACGCTACTTCCCTCAAGACAATAATTCATTTACAGTACAGGAGGAGACGGAAGTTTGAATCCGCAGCACGACTGACTGAAAAGATAATGTTCGCTTCCATAATTAGCTTCCATTTAACAAAAGATGAGGAACGTATGAGGTTCGATTTCGTCACGTAAATGGGTATCTCCGCGAGTCTGAACGCGGAGTAATCGCGAGTTAACTGTGCATAACTTTCGAATATACTCCAGAAATAACTTATACATGCCCCTAACATTCACCACGGCAAGAAACTGAAAGATCTCGCCCGATTTCTTTATCAATGCAGAATTTTTAAACCAGATCAGACCATCAGATAAAGCCAGCTTTTCTTCAAAATCAAAGAGACTATAGCAGAAACGCTCAAAGCATTGCAAAGATAAGGTCGCGATTTAAGAAAAGCAAAACGTTAGTGACTGTATCAGCTAGATTCCTGTTCCTAGTGCTTCATGGTCATTCTGAGACCTTTCCATTGTCGCTTCTGCAGTTAACTAATACGCTAATGACTTTTTCTTATTTTTATCTGCAAGGACGTAAATTCTCCTCCACGATTAATATAGCTGATATTCTCAATTCTCCGATAGTAGCAGATAATTCATCATTGAGCATATAGAGAGGTTCCTCTAACAACATTACGCAACTCGACAACGGAGTTTAAGAGATCTACTCCGATATCGTTGCAGAGCCGACAGAGCAGCTGTTTTAATCCTTCTATTCGGCTCCAAACCAGAAGACCGCTACTGGTTCTGGGTACGATGCTTCCACACCGCGTGTAGGACTAGCTGCCTTCACCTCTTCAGTCATCCATCTAAGGAAACCGACAATGATCTCAGAACCAAGGCAGTAAACGTCATTCTCTCCGACGTATTTCAACTGATGACACCCAGTGTATCCAACAGCTACCGGCAGAACTTCTTCCACGTATCGGACGAGAGCTCCCGGCCAACTTACCGTGTACATACAAGCCGTTATTCCTGTCCGGTTTAACGCTGGAACTTCCAGTGACAAACATACCCATACTTTGTACTCGTCTGGACTTGTCTGAATTCGTTCTTTTACTTTAATTAATTTTCAAACATTACTGTACATCTCGTAGCCATTATTCTCGTATGTGATTGTTCTCAAACTCGCTGTGGGTGCGACCTTTGAGCGATTCTGTTGTTCTACTTCTTGTAAACAGGAATCCTATCTATTTTAAGTGGGTTCGAGAGGGGATGGGTGGGTGTGGATCCTGGTCTCGTAAATTGCCAACATACCTACCTCAACTAGAAATATATGGCTTGTGAAGTAAACGGAAGGCAAAGGACTGGAGTGTGTATCTTTCAATGTTGTTTGCGCTGCCTTGCACATTGATATTTAGGCTGCAAGGGTAATTTGTGCGATGTAAGGTTGTTTTGTGTAACAATGTAAGGTAGACGGAATAGTAAGCACCTGATAAAGTTAGCCGAATATGAAATCCTTCAGAACATCGAGAACAGATTAAAATCCAACCCCCCTCCACCCTCCCTTGGTGAGGGTAGTACTCACTTTCTGAGTGGACAAAGAATCCACACTGGATCCAGGGACGACACAGAGGACAATGCTATTCTGGAGAGTTTGCGAAAGAGTCTGCCAATGACGGAATAGCCCAGAGTACAGCATTCAAGATATTTCGATCTCCGTAAAGCAACCCGTGAACCGATTCTGTAATAGAATGTGAGTGGCACTACTCATTTTACTTCGATTCACCTCTCATGTAGAGTTGATGCCTCTGTCAGTGTCGGACACAAGCGTTGATAGTTGTTTGCGAATGTGAGAGGTCCAGTGCGTGAGTGTAAGAAGTGATTCAACCATTAATGTGACAATGTAAAATACTAAGTGCTTAACAATGTACGAGCTCGCCCCCTTCCGTGTGAATCGGCCACCCAGATTAAGTTTCCAACGATTTCTCAACAACACTGAGGGAAATGCCGCGTTGTTTCCTTCAAAAGGATGCGGCTGATTTCATTCCCATTCATCACCAGTTCGAGGTTATACTTCGTTTTTAGCATTTTCGTCGCCGGCTTGACGCTAAGCCCTAATCTTACTTCCATTTCGTTACTACATCTGCTGTTAGAATGATCGGTTCCACCTTCATTATCGAGACCGAAGTCATTCGCTTGGACCTAGGTACAGTCTACAGTCAAAAGGGGCAGCATATAGACGAATATGCATCCATTCCCATGTTGGTTACACTTTCGTCACAGAGTAATTGTAAATATCTTTTTGATGTCACTTCAGCTGCACCTATAGATGTATCGGTAAACGTGCTACACATAATCGAAACGCACACAGGAAATCGATTCGCAAGATGTGCTTAGATCTGTGGGACCTACGTTCTAGGAAGAAATGATAGTATACTCCGTCTAACAATAGAAAAGCTTGGCAACTTGTCAAGATACTAAACGAGTCGATTACACGTCGAGTCCATGATAAAATAAAGAACGTTTTCGTAGTTTTATTTTTATTTAGTTCTTTGTTTAGTTATTATATGACCCTTTTGATTATAAAGAAGCAGTAATTTATTTTACTTTATAGTTCGGTAACTACAAATTGTTAGTTTTGTTCATCTAATTGTTCGGTTCAATAGGTGTTCATGAAATTGGAAGGAAGGAAGATTGATTAAAGTTTAATATCCTGTCGATAGCGCTGTAGTTAAAGAAGGAGCACACGCTCGAATTATGAAAGGATAGGGGAAGGAAATCGACCGCGTCCTTTCCAAAGGAACACTTAGCCATTTGCCTGTATATTGAGGAAACAGAAATCTAGACTATCGGATGGGGATTTGAACTCTCGTCATGCCAAATGTGAGTTCAGTCTGCTAACGCCTGCGCCGCCTCGCTCGGTTTTAGGAAGTTGTATCGAACATAGCATAGCTATTGATTTTCAGTCGTTCTTTGTAAGTCGATATTACGTATATCGAGACCTGGCTCACTAGGGCTCATTTTGGTAAACCGTACACTCAGTCAAAGTACATTGCATCAGTAAAATACAGAAAATTAAGTTTCACAATAGTCTCGTCTACTGGCTGCTGCGCCTAGCTGCGCTGCTACCCGCCTAACAAGGGGAAAAGCGGTGATGCGTGTGATACCTGCTGCGATATTTCTCTTTGTTCTTCATGGTTGCCTACTAACAGGCACTCCAGCTGATTGTCATTACATCAGGTTACAGCAGTAGTGTGTTGAACGCAGCTGCCAAAATTATTAAAATGTTCAGGGCTTTCAATCCGTGGTCGAATGGATTTCAAATTAAAACCCAACGTTTCGTCCCCATCTGCGAAGAACATTTTCAAGGGGGGATCCTCACTTGTTTTAATGTCCGAATCACACCCTGGCTCGCTACTGGCTACAGCAAAATTCCGCTTACGCGTGCTTCCACGCAGTGGCTTGACGTCACATGTTTTGACTATCCGAGCGCAACTGGCCGTTGTCGACTGCCGTCGTCCGCTGTTGCTACCACCTCATGGTGGGAGACTGGTACACATCTTCTTCAGCACCGGAATCCAGATGTCATTCAGTTTCACGCCCTCCCCCTACTGTTTTACAGTCACTATGGCCTTTCTGTATAGCCTTTCATGGTATCCGATTCTGGCTGTCAGTACTTGAGTCATATCAAAATGAACATGGTGGCCTCCTGGCTGCAAAGCATGTTCCACAAGTTCCACAACAGCTGCTCTGTCAATCTCCCCTTTCCTGCTATTGCCCTTGTGCTCTTTTAGTCATTTTGTAACCGTTCTTTCTGTAGTATCCACGTACGCCTCCCCACAACTACACGCAATCCTATAAAGTTCTGCTTTTTCCAGCGGTTGGTTAGCACCTTTGGCCGATTTCAGGTGAACTTGTATCTTCCGGGTGGATTTGAGATGACCACGATGCTCCACTTTTTCAGGACTTTTCCTATGGAGTCAAAAAAATTTAAAATGGCTCTGAGCACTATGGGACTTAACTTCTGAGGTCATCAGTCCCCTAGAACTTAGAACTACTTAAACCTAACTAACCTAAGGACATCACACACACCCATGCCCGAGGTAGGATTCGAACCTGCGACCGTAGCGGTCGCGCGACTGCAGACTGTAGCGCCTAGAACTGCTCGGCCACTCCGGCCGGCCCTATGCAGTCAGTAAGGTCCTTAATGAAAAGCAGGGAAACTTCCGGTTTCACCGGCACTTGAACATCGCCATGATTTCTACGTGGTGGTCTCAACGCTCTTTTATTTCTGGGAACGCATAACCATTCTTGAACAATGCACTGATGGGAAGTTTTAGTTCTGCGTCAAGCAGCTCTGGTTCGCAGATTTTTCTTGCTATATCCGCCACCGTCTTTATGATGCTTCGCTTTTAGTGGGGTCTTTACTCAGTTTCTTGTATGTGTGCGGATCTCGTAAGTCCTTAATCTTACTATGATAGTCGGTCACAATAGAAACAACCGTTGCATTTCCCTTGTCAGCGAGGAGAATGATAACACTATCATCCTCATTCAGATGTTTTATGGGATGCCTCTGAGTTAATTGATTTTTGGAGGCTTTGCGGAGACAAAACTCTTACAGCTTCTACACCTATTTCTTTAGCTATAACCGGCAAAGCAAAAACAGCGTTAAGACCACCACGTAGAAATCATAGCGAAGCTCAAGCGCCGGTGAAATCGAAAGTTTTCCAGCCTTTCACCAAGGACGCTACTGACAGAAAAGGAAAAATCTTGAAAAAGCGAAACATCACGGTGATCCAAAAAACCACTCGGAAGGTACAAGATCACCTGAAATCGGCCAAAGATGCTCACCAACCGCTGGAAAAGGCAAGAATTTATAGGATTCGGTGTAGTTGTGGGGAGGTGTACGTGGCCTTTACAGAAATAAATGTCAAAAAAACGACTAGAAGAGCACAAGGGCACTTTGCAGAATAGGGGAGACTGACAGATCAGCTGTTGTGAAACATGCTTTGCAGCCAGGAGACCAACACATTCATTTTCATACGACTCAAGTACTGACAGCCAGAAGAGGATATCATGAAAGGCTATACAGAGAGGCCATAGAGATCGTAAAATAACCCAAGAATATCAGTAGGAATGAGGAGGGGGTGAAACTGAATGACATCTGGATTCCGGTGCTGAAGAAGATGTGTACAGTCTCCCTCCATGGGGACGACGGCAGTCGACAACGACCAGTTGCGCTCGGATATTCAAAACATGTGAAGTCAAGCCACTGCGTGGAAGCACTTGGAAGCCGAGTTTTGCTGCAGTCAGTAGCGATCCAGGGACATTCAAGGAAAATCCGATCCCCCTTCAAAATGTCCTCCGCAGATGGGAACGAAACGTTGGGTTTAATATAAAATCCATTCGTCCACGACATGATAGCCTCGGAACATTTTACTAACTGTGGCATTTGCGGCTGTGGAAGTTTACATTTTACAATGACCATATCTGTTTCACTATTTCTCTCTTGAAAAGTAACCGAATTATGCAGGGAGATTTCGTGCAGAACACATTTTGGATTAAATCACGAACGTTGAAATATGGGACCGGCTGCTTTATGAGTCCTTTAATAACAGATATTCATACGACAAAGTGACATTAAGCAATAAGATAGATGGTGTATCGATCCAGACGGGAAAGAAATCCCCGTAATATTTTTGAGTTCTACAGGCAGCGTCAAAACCACGCATTGTTCTTGGTGATACCCTAAAGGGCGTGGTACCTTTGACTCCTATCCTAGTGAACTGAATGTCTACCTGAGTAGATTAATTTAGTGTTGGTCTTATCCATTTAATGAATCGATTGCCCTTAATCAGTGTAACCCATCTTTACAATTGGTTTTAAACTCAAGTTTTTGATGTTTAAACTCAAATTCCTGGTGTTTTTAGTTTTTTTTAACTTACAAAAGAAAAAATCCGGTGATAATTCTTTATTTTGTTGCAGCACAGAAGAAAATACATTTCTTACTCCTACCAATTCAAAACCTACTTAGGCGCTACGTCAGACGGGCTTCACTTTGCCTTAGAAACGAAGTATGGCAGTGATTAAGTATTCGGGTGTACCAGGTTCAAATCTCGAATGTTTATCCTGATATGAGTTCTCACCACACCATATGAATAGACAACGGCCACTCCCGTCCACTTCTCTATCTTCGGGTGACCTTGCACCCACCTGTAATGATTTCGAAAAGACATGAAATACTCTCACCCTTTCCGTTGCCTCCTATCCCATGTAAGATGGGTTTTATTTTTATCTTTCCTTGTTACTACTTGAAGATAGCAGGAATAGTTGAGGAATATGAACATGTTACTATTAATGGTTGTTAACAGAATTATTCTTGAATAAGTTATTTTCCGTCGCTAATCCTCTCAGTGACATCATGTCTACTTTTTATGTTTTTATTATCATCAAATTTATTATCATTATTGTTAATTGTTATGAAACGCGCGTTGGCCGCTAGAGGACCACGCGAAGCATCTGCTTGATGTGAAATATTCTGAGGCACCACATTTCTTTCACCTTCTCACAATGCATTTTCTACCTTTCTTCCAATCAAGTTATTCTTTCCAGAATGAGATTTTCACTCTGCAGTGGAGTGTGTGCTGATATGAAACTTCCTGGCAGATCAAAACTGTGTGCCGGAGCGAGACTCGAACTCGGGACATTTGCCTTCCGCGGGCAAGTGCTCTTCCAATTGAGCCACCCAAGCACGACTCGCGACCCGTCCTCACAGCTTTACTTCCGGCAGTACCTCGTCTTCTACCTCCCCAACTTCACAGAAGTTCTCCTGCGAACCTTGCAGAACTAGCACTCCTGGAAGAAAGGATATTGCGGAGACATGACACAAGTCCGAGTTCGAGTCTCGGCCCGGCACACAGTTTTGATCTGCCAGGAAGTTTCATATCAGTGCACACTCCGCTACAGAGTGAAAATCTCATTCTGGAAATATCCCCCGGGCTGTGGCAAAGCCATGTCTCCGCAATATCCTTTCTTCCAGGAGTGCTAGTTCTGCAAGTTTCACAGGAGAGCTTCTGTGAAGTTGGGAAGGTAGAAGACGTGGTACTGGAGGAAGTAAAGCTGTGGGGCTGGGTCGTGAGTCGTGCTTGGGTAGCTCATTTGGTAGAGCACTTGCCCGCGATAGGCAAATGTCCCGAGTTCGAGTCTCGGTCCGGTACACAATTTTGATCTACCAGGAAGTTTCAAGTTATTCTTTATCTCCTGGCTCACTTCCCACTTAAGTACTTTATGGTGAAGAAGATGTTGTCTGAAAGAAGAAGATGTTAGACTAGGAATGCCACGTTCTCGTGGTATGCATGGCCATGTTTTAGGAAAAACATCTACCTAGGTGGGATCACAGTCTCTCATTTAGGAAGTGATCTAATCTTTCTGGGCTGACCACTTCACATTTCTGAAAGAAAGCAGTTAAGCTTCCTGACAGTAGTACCAACGACATATATATGTTTGTCACTCATTAAAGAACTTGGCGACATCCTGCAGTCGGGGAGCTTTACAGTCCTATCTCCACTAGACTCATACGCCAACCGCTCTGTGCTTATCGTCCCGGTTTCTAAAATGAGAATGCACAGATTGTATTCTATGACATTCCTACCATTTGCTCAAAAGCTCAGTTTATAGTAGTTTTTCTTAAATAGCTTCCTCCACCCATTTTCAGCCACCCGGCCATCGTCCTTGATGGACTGGCAACTGGCCCAGATAAAAGGTTTTGCGAACTGGTGCCCTGCTGCCCGACTCTAGCTGGAAAGAGGAAACGGCTTCGGCCAGAACTCCCTCTACAGGTAAGAACCACCGAACACTGTTTCCCAGAGCCGGCCGGAGTGGCCGAGCGGTTAAAGGCGCTACAGTCTGGAACCGCACGACCGCTACGGTCGCAGGTTCGAATCCTGCCTCGGGCATGGATGTGTGTGATGTCCTTAGGTTAGTTAGGTTTAAGTAGTTCTAAGTTCTAGGTGACTTATGACCATAGCAGTTGAGTCCCATAGTGCTCAGAGCCATTTGAACTGTTTCCCAGAATCACTCATAAGGCCAGATCGCTGCGCTCAGCATTTATGGCCCCCAATCCATCTCGTTCCCTGTTCTCAGTTGCCTCTGCTACGCCTCCATGGATACAAGCTCTCTACAAGTTATGCGTGCAGTTACAAGAAAATTCTGCCCACAGTTTCCTCATGCAGAAAAACTGAGATCATGTCCTAAAATGTGAATGTTAATCTGGCTAACAATGTTGTTAATGCAAGAGAGTGGCATGCCACCTCTCTGTGTAGCTACGAGGGTTATTCGGAAAGTAAGGAACGATCGGTCGCGAAATGGAAACCACAGTGAAAATCCGATGAAATTTTGCTCACGTGCGTTGGGCAGTGTCTGTAGTATACCCGTCGATAGCGCTACGTCGTTCTTTCTAGTTCTGAGCACACAGGGAGCACATAAAGATACCTAGAACAATAGTGTCTCCCGCCAAGTACGAGAGCCTGGTGAGAAATTTCGCCTGAAGCTATGCAGCCAACATTACATAACTGTCGTGCGTGTTCTGCTTCAAGACATTTCTCAGCCACATTCTGCAGGAGCAAGGAAGATGCTCCTGCATCGTTTTCAATTGGAAATGTTTGATTACTCACAATACAACCCGTAATTGTCTCCCTGTGAGTTTCATCTCTGCTCACATGAACCGCTGGCTATGAAGACAACATTTTGGCACAGACAACGAGCTGTAGACCAGCGTAGAGAATTGGCGGAAAGCACTGGCGGCTGCCTTCTATAACTAGGGTATCGGAAAGTTGGTAAAACGCTACGACAAACGTCTAAGTCGGATCGACGGCTATGGAGATAAGTAGCTGGAAGTTGTAGCTAACTGTAGCAAATAAAACAGTTTTGATTTTCACTGTGGTTTCGAATTCGCGGCCTATCGTTCCTTACTTTCCGAATAGCTCTCGTATTTTTCTTTTATTTACGAGAGTAACTAGGTACCTGGTTCCATCTTCCAGCAAAATGCCTTTCTGATCACGAAGTTTTTTCTACCTGTGGCCTTTTCTTGGTTAACAGAAAGCTCTGGTTTTCTTGACGTTTGGTTTGTTTTACTTTCCCAGCAGTTGCCGAGCACAGTGGCACACTGGTTTAAGAGAGAGGGCTCACGCTGGTGGACGGGTGTTCGAGCTCCTGCTAGGCCATCCAGATTTAGGTTTTTCTTGCTTTCCTTAAATCACATTAATTAGATTCTGGGATATTTCCTTTGAAAAGGATAGAGCTAATATCCTTTCCCATGCTTTCGCAACCTGAGCTTGTACTCCGTCTCTAAAGACCTCTTCTCCGATGACGGGACATTAAATTCTAATCTTCCTTTCTTCTTTCCTTCCTTCTTTCCTATGACTCCATTATTTCCACCTGCTGTTGAAAGTTATTGAAATTTATTTTGCGTTTTCCTCAGGTCATATTTCCTGCGAATTGCGACATATGGACGTCATTTGATACGTCGTTCATGTTGATGTTAAATCATATTGAGATCATGGTTGATTGTGGTAAGCTTGGTGGCATAATCATAGTTGCTGTTCATTGTAGATCAGTAATTACTAAAAAAAAATTTAGACTTGCAAAGATCTGTCTATTAGTCGACTTTAGCGCTCAGTGTTTTTTCTGTGTATTAGCATATTATACGTACGATTCTCGACTTACATTTTGTTACTGGCCTTCTCTAAGATTGTTTGTGACTAAAAAAGGGGGAAGTCGTCGGCAATATCTTCGGTAATTCTCAATAGTCACAGGTTCCGATGCAATGGTATATTTCTTTTCTAGTAAATTTTGATTTCATTTAAATACGATTCGTTCCAACAATTTGTCAAATGCCGGAAGAAAAGCAATTCACATGTAGTTGTCGACAGCAATAGCTGTTCGTTTTATTTCGTGATTAGTAATGTTCTACCAAGCTTTTACAAAGCAGTTGAGAAGACAGCTGCTGAGAATTCTCTCGTAAATTTCTTGTTTATTGGACAAAGATTTTTCCTCTAGCTGGTAAAGAACATTTTATTAATTTTTGTTAATCGTGAGTGATCCAATGGCTCCATTCTCTGGAAAACATCTCTTGTTTCACACTTTTGTTGCTATTTTTGTTCTATTTTCGCGTTTGTTAGAGAAATTTATAATTCTCTTTGGTTTCCATTCTTGAAATATTTTTATCTGTGGCCCTCTTGACTATGTTGTCTTTTTTTCTGCAAGGATGATTGTTATAATTCTTGTGTTTAGAGGAATTTTCTGGAGCCGGTAGCTCACCATGAATTTTTGCTCTATTGGATTGGTAGCGGGAAAATCGGAGTTCATGGTAATCAACTCACTTTTCGAACTGTACGATTGCAAGCACCTCCTGCTAGATGCAGAGAGTGCCTCAGTTATTTAGCAGAGTTATATGGACCTAGTGTCACGACCTGTTTCTGGTTCTACAAACAGTGTGGATACAGTGGTAACTGGGACTACCGAGGAATAGCGTTTGTAAAATTTTTACCAACTCTTCCAAACGGTACAAAGTTCAGCTTGACGACGTAGCACTAAAAATTAAAGTAACGTACTTGTAACACAGCCTTAGCAGTAAAGCAGTTTTATATTAAGAAAGTTTATTTTCACTATTTTTATTTTCAAGTTCATTATGAAGGAATACTGTGGTCAAACTATACATGGTAGGGAAAAACTGAGGTCAGTTATGGATTTGTACGCAAATACACTAAATTAAGCTATTAACCAACAAAAGTTTTAAGAAAAATTCTTTTCATTAAACTGTGTAATCAATGTTTCGGGTGATTTCTTGTTTGTAAATTCTTTTATATTACTTCCATAAGGTGAGGTTCAACAACCGTCAAGTTTTTTATAAAATGCGTTTTAACCATTAGCTGTTTATTTTTTTCATTAGTCATCAACCGGTTTCGGTTATTAACCAACAGCCAGGATGCACCCTACATCCTGGATGATGGTTAATAACCGAAACCGGTAGATGACTAATGGAAATCCGGCCGAAGTGGCCGTGCGGTTAAAGGCGCTGCAGTCTGGAACCGCAAGACCGCTACGGTCGCAGGTTCGAATCCTGCCTCGGGCATGGATGTTTGTGATGTCCTTAGGTTAGTTAGGTTTAACTAGTTCTAAGTTCTAGGGGACTAATGACCTCAGCAGTTGAGTCCCATAGTGCTCAGAGCCATTTGAACCATTTTGAACTAATGGAAAAAAATAAACAGCTAATGGTTAAAATGCATTTTATAAATTATTTTAGTTTCTAAACGTTGTTTTGTCTTCACGTCGACACATGGAAGCAGAGCTTAAGAAAATATGGAATAAAGTCTACAGTGGAAGCGCCCAAATTACAATACGGTAATCATAAGTTATGTAAGTCTGTCGTAAAACAAAAGCCGCTACTTAAGCTACCCATTAATGTCGCACGATTCTGGCAAGCTTTTCGTGCAAGTCTGCCCATCTGTGCAAAGTCCTCAGGTTGGTAAGTCGTATGCTCGCTGCCAAGCTGACCGGCGCTTTTTACCCGACGGCGAAGCGTCGCCATTCAGCAGCAATTTCTTCTTGCGCCATAGCAAAATGACTAAAAGGACAGGGATCAGGTACACTGACAGGATGTTGTTTCTTCGAAAGTCGCCGGTTGAGAGAGAACACATTTTCACGAGAACGTATGTTACACAAGGACAAGGCCTTAAAAAATACAGAAAAAAACCGGATGTTCGTTCTTAATCTATAAACACATTCTGTGCCTTTCGCCATTCTCCTCCCATTCTTAACTGTTAAAGAAGGTACAACACTTGTTGCAAACTGAAGTTGTGCATGGAATCTTCTATGTAATACCCGCTGCTGTTGCGCAGTACTCGGAACGGGAGCACTAAGAACAAATAATCACAATGCGCAGTTCACAGACAATATAAACCACAAACAAAACGCATCAGATTTCTGTGTCAGCCGTTAATAATGCGTTTAACGGGAGAGTTGTCATGCATACATTGTGTGTGTGTGTGTGTGTGTGTGTGTGTGTGTGTGTGTGAATTCCTAACAGGAGATTTATCACGCATATGTTGAGTGTGTGTGTGTGTGTGTGTGTGTGTGTGAATTTGAATTCTTAACAGGAGAGTTATCATGCAAATGTTGTGTGTGTGTGAATTCCTAAGGGACCAAACTGCTGATGTCATCGGTCCCTAGACTTACACACTACATAAACTAACTTATGCTAAGAACAACACACACACACACATGGTCAAGGGAGGACTCGAACCTCCGGCGGGAGGACCTGTACAATCCGTAACATGGCGCCTTAAACCGCGCGGCCACTCCGCGCGGCCATATCTTGTTTAACGTTATCATACTAAACATACGAAAGTCTAAACTAATAAAGTGTTCTTTCGTTTGTCAATGAAATAAACTGTTTTAATTCAACGACAAGTAGGAAATTCCTCTGCCAGTTAAGGAACTGACTAAAATCAATGAAATTCTTATTTTGTTACCTAGCATTTGTTGCCAACTATCATACGAGGGCTGTTCAATAAAGAATGATCATAATTTTTTATGGTCATAATTTCTCGAGCTAAAATTTAATCTTATGATATTCTGTTAGCTTAGTGTGCAAGAAACACGCCTTAGTAGTTTATTGTTGGGACTCCTGGTTGCGCCTGTGAGAGGCAGGCAAGTTCAGACTGTAATGGAGGTAACACGCGAGGGACAATATGCCGCTTTGAAATTCTGCTTTCGTCTCAACTTCAGGTGAGGCCTATACAATGTTACAGGAGGCCTATCGAGAGTCTGTTCTTCCCTACAGCACAGCTCGAAGGTGATTAAAATGTTGAAAGAGGGGAAACAATCAATTTCAAAGGAAGGTGGACCCGGTGCTCCAGTTACTGCTCTTACGGAAGAAAACATTAACACTGCTGCTGTCATTGAGAGAGAGGATCGACGAGTTACCTTAAGATCACTTTCTGAAATACTGAACATTTCATTGGGTGCCACCCACACGAAGGTGGCAGAAAAATTACAATTGACACGTGTTTGTGGCGTGCAGGCCTGCATGCAGTTAAAGTTGATGTTAGAGGAAGATCGAGAGTTTCTTTCAAATGAAATCACTGCTGATGTAACTTGGCTACGTCATTTTGATCCTGAGAGAAAATAGCAAAGCTCAGTGTGGAAATCTCCTTCATCACTAACCCCAAAAAAAGCAAAAGTTGTTGCTTCTGCTGGGAAAACTATGGTCATCTCATTCTTTGATATTCATGGAATGGTTTATCAGCATGTTATATCTTCAAACACATCAATAACTGTACAATACTACAGGGATGTCCTGAAAACATTGAAGTCCATGTTGTTGTTGTTGTGGTCTTCAGTCCTGAGACTGGTTTGATGCAGCTCTCCATGCTGCTCTATCCTGTGCAAGCTTCGTCATCTCCCAGTACCTACTGCAACCTACATCCTTCTGAATCTGCTTCGTGTATTCATCTCTTGGTCTCCCTCTACGATTTTTACCCTCCACGCTGCCCTCCAATGCTAAATTTGTGATCACTTGATGCCTCAAAACATGTCCTACCAACCGATCCCTTCTTCTAGTCAAGTTGTGCCACAAACTTCTCTTCTCCCCAATCCTATTCAATACCTCCTCATTAGTTACGTGATCTACCCACCTTATCTTCAGCATTCTTCTGTAGCACCACATTTCGAAAGCTTCTATTCTCTTCTTGTCCAAACTGGTTATCGTCCATGTTTCACTTCCATACATGGCTACACTCCATACAAATACTTTCAGAAACGACTTCCTGACACATAAATCTATACTCGATGTTAACAAATTTCTCTTCTTCAGAAACGATTTCCTTGCCATTGCCAGTCTACATTTTATATCCTGTCTACTTCGACCATCATCAGTTATTTTGCTCCCTAAATAGCAAAACTCCTTTACTACTTTAAGTGTCTCATTTCCTAATCTAATTCCCTCAGCATCACCCGATTTAATTTGACTACATTCCATTATCCTCGTTTTGCTTTTGTTGATGTTCATCTTATATCCTCCTTTCAGTTAACATTGTCAAAAGCTTTCTCTAAGTCTACAAATGCTAGAAACGTAGGTTTGCCTTTTCTTAATCTTTCTTCTAAGATAAGTCGTAAGGTTAGTATTGCCTCAAGTGTTCCAACATTTCTACGAAATCCAAACTGATCTTCCCCGAGGTCCGCTTCTACCAGTTTTTCCATTCGTCTGTAAAGAATTCGCGTTAGTATTTTGCAGCTGTGACTTATTAAACTGATAGTTCGGTAATTTTCACATCTGTCAACACCTGCTTTCTTTGGGATTGGAATTATTATATTCTTCTTGAAGTCTGAGGGTATTTCGCCTGTCTCATACATCTTGCTCACCAGATGGTAGAGTTTTGTCATGACTGGCTCTCCCAAGGCCATCAGTAGTTCTAACGGAATGTTGTCTACTCCCGGGGCCTTGTTTCGACTCAGGTCTTTCAGTGCTCTGTCAAACTCTTCACGCAGTATCTTATCTCCCATTTCGTCTTCATCTACATCCTCTTCCATTTCCATAACATTGTCCTCAAGCACTTCGCCCTTGTATAAACCCTCTATATACTCTTCCACCTTTCTGCTTTCCCTTCTTTGCTTAGAAATGGGTTTCCATCTGAGCTCATGATATTCATACATGTGGTTCTCTTCTCTCCAAAGGTCTATTTAATTTTCCTGCAGGCAGTATCTCTCTTACCCCTAGTGAGACAAGCCTCTACATCCTTACATTTGTCCTTTAGCCATCCCTGCTTAGCCATTTTGCAGTTCCTGTCGATCTCATTTTTGAGACGTTTGTATTCCTTTCTGTCTGCTTCATTTACTGCATTTTTATATTTTCTCCTTTCATTAATTAAATTCTATATTTCTTCTGTTACCCAAGGATTTCTATTAGCCCTCGTCTTTTTACCTACTTGATCCTGTGCTGCCTTCACTACTTCATCCCTCAGAGCTACCCATTCTTCTTCTACTGTATTTCTTTCCCCCATTCCTGTCAATTGTTCCCTTATGCTCTCCCTGAAACTCTCTACAACCTCTGGTTCTTTCAGTTTATCCAGGTCCCATCTCCTTAAATTTCCACCTTTTTGCAGTTTCTTCAGTTTCAATCTGCAGTTTATAGCCAATAGATTGTGATCAGAATCCACATCTGCCCCTGGAAATGACTTACAATTTAAAACCTGGTTCCTAAATCTCTGTCTTACCATTATATAACCTATCTGATACCTTTTAGTATCTCCAGGATTCTTCCAGGTATACAACCTTCTTTTATGATTCTTGAACCAAGTGTTAGCTATGATTAAGTCATGCTCTGTGCAAAATTCTACAAGGCGGCTTCCTCTTTCATTTCTTCCCCCCAATCCATATTCACCTACTATGTTTCCTTCACTCCCTTCTCCTACTGACGCATTCCAGTCACCCATGACTATTAAATTTTTGTCTCCCTTCACTACCTGAATAATTTCTTTTTCTCGTCATACATTTCATCTATTTCTTCATCATCTGCAGAGCTATTTGGCATATAAACTTGTACTACTGTAGTAGGGATGGGCTTTGTGTCTATCTTGGCCACAATAATGCGTTCACTATGCTGTTTGTAGTAGCTAACCCGCACTCCTATTTTTTTATTCATTATTAAACCTACTCTGCATTACCCCTATTTGATTTTTTAGTTATAACCCTGTAATCACCTGACCAAAAGTCTTGTTCCTCCTGCCACCGAACTTCACTAATTCCCACTATATCTAACTTTAACCTATCCATTTCCCTTTTTAAATTTTCTAACCTACCTGCCCGATTAAGGGATCTGACATTCCACGCTCCGATCCGTAGAACGCCAGTTTTCTTTCTCATAACGACGTCCTCTTGAGTAGTCCCCGCCCGGAGATCCGAATGGGGGACTATTTTACCTCCGGAATATTTTACCCAAGAGGACGCCATCATCATTTAATCATACAGTAAAGCTGCATTTCCTCGGGAAAATTACGGCTGTAGTTTCCCCTTGCTTTCAGCCGTTCGCAGTACCAGCACAGCAAGGCCGTTTTGGTTAATGTTACAAGGCCAGATCAGTCACTCATCCAGACTGTTGCCCCTGCAACTACTGAAAAGGCTGCTGCCCCTCTTCAGGAACCACATGTTTGTCTGACCTCTCAACAGATACCCCTCCGTTGTGGTTGGACCTACGGTACGGCCATCTGTATCGCTGAGGCACGCAAGCCTCCCCACCAACGGCAAGGTCCATGGTTCATGGGGGGTGCAAGTCCATATCAAGTGCAAAAGACCACATTTCCGTGAAGCATGCTGGACGCTGCACCACGATAATGCGCGGCCGCATATTGCCAATGTTGTTGCTGAATGTCTGCCAAAAATCAACATGAAGTGCATCTCTCACCCGTCCTTTTTGTCCGGATTTAGCCCCATGTGACATTTTTCTATTCCCTAACATGGGAGGCATTATCAGTCATCAGAAACAGTGGTGAAAGCTGCGGAGGCGATTTTGAAGAACCTCTCAAAAAATGGTTTCCAGCATGTATCTGAAGACTGGCAGAAACGCTGGGACAAGCGCATCGCATTCATGGGAGACTACTGTAGTTTGAGAAGGACCATGAAAATTAAGAGGATGAGTAGAGGTATGTTGTCAAAAACAATTATGATCATTCTTTATTGAACAGCCCTCGTAATTCGTATGTTTTAATAGTGGTGCTTGTAGTTTATTCAGAAGTGTAAACCAGAATGCAGTCTCGTAATAAAATTCTTTTTTTTTAACGGCTTATCAGGGGCAGAAGTTCATCCAAAGTGAGGGCAAACGTTGAGTCTGTCACGACTGTGACTGTGCTTGGGTAGCTGAAGTGGTAGAGCACTTGCCCGCGAAAGGCAATGGTCCCGAGTTCGAGTCTCGGTCCGGCATAGAGTTTTAATCTTCCAGGAGGTTTCATAACAGCGCACACTCCGCTGCAGAGTGAAAATCACATTCAAGGTTAATACTGTTTGTGGATGACGCTGGGATTGCCGTCAGATGATGTACCACACGAGCTCGATTGGAGACAAATCTGGTGATCGAGCAGGACCGTGCACATGTCGACACTCTGTGGGACATGTTGGATTACAACGGCGGTATGTGGCCGAGTGTTATTCTGTTGGAAATCGCCTCCTGGAATGCTGTTCATTAATGGCAGCACAACAGACGATGATAATGATGATGATGATGTTTGGTTAGTGGTGCTCTCAACTGCGCGGTTATCAGCGCCCGTACAAATTTTCAACCTTTCCTCAGTCCGAAGTTGCTACTTTCATGAATGATGATGAAATGATGAGGACAACACAAACACCCAGTCATCTAGAGGCAGGTGAAAATACCTAACCCCGCCGGGAATCGAACCCAGGGCAGCACAACAGGTTGACTCACCAGGCGGACGTACAAAATTGCAGTGAGGGTGCGTGAGATAGTCACGAGAGCGCTCCTGCTGTCATAGGAAATCGCACCCCAGACCATAACTCCAGGTGTAGGTCCAGTGTGTCCATCACGCAGAAAGGTTTGTTGCAGACCGTCAACCGGCCTCTTTCTAACCAACACATGGCCATCTCTGCCACGGAGGCAGAACCATCTTTCATCTGAAAACACAACAGACCTCCACCCTACCTTCTAATGAGCTCTGTCTTGACACTACTGAAGTGGTAAATGGCGGTGTTTTGCGGCCAACAATATATGTCATTCCCAAGTTTTGTTATAAGAGCCTGCACATTATTTTGTTCCACAAAGACAACAGGCAAACTGAGCGAGTGACCCATACATTCGGTCAGCTCCTGCCTATATTAACTTCAGTCAGTTGCTTAAAATCTTAGTTTCTCCTTGAAACATCCCTGAAGAATAAACAACTGTTTGATTCATTTCAACATCTAATACACTCAATTCACAGTTCTTATAAGTAATTTTCATTTATTAAACTTCCATCCACCCCCCCCCCCCCAAACAAGTCAAATTGACGAGTGTAATCTTCTTATAGTCTTCAGGTTTAACAGAGCAGTAACCTCCATCTGCACAATAATGTGGCGTACAATAGTGCTATTCCACAGCCACTTTGTCGCCTTGACATACCCCAGTACAATCGAAACGTCATCTGCGGAACCACTTCCGAAAATACTCACAGTGAGAAATCATATCCATTACTAACATGTCTCACAATCAGATTAACACATTCATGTAGCCGTTCTGCAACACTCGTCCTACCTCCTTGCGACAAAACAATCACATTCTCTTGTTTCGACAACAAAACCTCCTCGCCATTGAAACATTTTACATAGATTAAATATTCTGTCACGTACTAGGTCATTTGCATTACCTTACATACAGAGTAATATTTGCAGATCATATTATAATTAGAACTTTGGTAATATTTACACATGTGAAAAACAAACTACAGTTCTTCAGTTTGTCACCAGACATGCATTAACAACATAAGCGATATTTTCCACAACGGAATAGACGAATGAACCAATGATTCTAACACAGATCAATATTAATTAAAAAATATCCGTTTCAGCATTACTTACAGAATCTCAGTATTTTTTAGAATAATTATCTGTTTTTCTATATCGTCTATTAACGTATATAAGTATTTAAAGAAATTATGGAATACGTGTGCAATTTTCTCTTCGTTGTTAGTTACTGTGCCACCTGCCATCTTCACCGGTGTAATGCGGTATTTACCTAGTGTAAGTTGCTATTTGTTTTCTTTATTCTTTCAGTGTTTTAGTTGTTTGTGTTACTAAATTTCCGTTGTTTATTCTTCATCTACTTAAAACATTTATAAACGGATTTGTTTTATTCGACATATTTCATCAAGTTCTTATTGCCGTCGGCATGTTATTTTGGAATTCACTGTAACAGCTTTCTCATTTAATTTGAGGTTTTCTTTTCCTTATTTTTTTCATATCACAAATTTTTTTGTTATATTTGTCAGTACTCATGCTAAATAACTGACACTTTTATGTCTATATAATCCTCATTTTCCAAAATAATGAGCTAGTAGCTAAATTTATTGCAGGACACTTTCTAATTCTTCCGTGAATTCTCGTAACCTGTATATATGTCTTTTTACCTGATGAATCTGTTTCTTTTTAGCACTGTATCTATTTTTGCTCTGCGTCTTATCAGTCTGTGATTACTCACAGTCTGAAAGTGATCTAAGAGCATCTCATTTTGACCACTTACCTTCATATTTCATAGAATCTATTTCATTCTTAGTTCCATTAGGTCGTTGTTAAGCTTATGTGTTTGGAGAAATACATTATTCCTCTCTGGAAATAACATATACTATCTGATCAAAGGTACCTGTACACCATACACACCAGTTACTGGGCATGAATACGATGTGTGTCCACCCTTCGCGTCTATGACAGCTCGAACGCTGTTGGACACGTGCAGTGAGGCGCCTGAGTGTCTGTAGTGGAATGGCAGCCCATACTTCCTCAAGAGTCGAAACCGGAAGTGGTAGTGATTAGTGATGGGGAGCTCGTGAATGAGTCGTTCAAATGAACGCTTCACGCCAGTGAAGTGTGAACTAACCACTCAACTTCAATGAACTGATACTTCAAACTCTTCACAGATAGCACACTCCACACTGTTTTCTAGTTCACTCACTCTCTTCCCCTCTCCCTCTCCCACTACATCGGCGCTACGTCACTCATTCTCCCTTCCCTTCAGTCCTTCCTCTACTACCTGTCGAACGATAGGTTTAGGAGGGGTTGGTGAGGTGAGGGGCAAGGGGAAGGCAGCGTCAGCTGCTTCCTGCAGTGCTGACATCATTACCCGTGACTATTTGTGCAGTTCTACTTCGCGTCTACGGGTAGCCTACCGTTGGCAGCGCTTGCAGACAAATGAATATTAAAGATACAAACGAAGAGGCTGACTGTGTGAGCACGCACAACCAACATGAAAATAAAAGGTTTGTTAATAACACTGAAAAGGGATTTACCTGAAATCGTACCAATGACTATAGGTGACAGTTTACGTTTTGAAGGAGGGTTATTACTCTCAACAAAAATAAATTCTACAGGAAAACTTCTGAATAATTACGTAACGTAGGTACATTGACTTTGTAACAGTGGTAAACATACTCATTCTATTTTGGATTAAATTTTAAAAGGAACATAAAATTGGACTACATTTCGTTGGTAGCCCTAGTTTTCAGTCCATGAATACAACAAATAATGTTTCATTTGGCAGATAAAGACTTTTTTAGGCGCTTCATGAGAAAATGTCGAGCAAGATTAAATGTAATACCTTCTTTATATGTGACAGGCTTCTCTGTTTATCTTTCCTTTGTCCCCTTCAACCGTGCTCTATTTAACTCAGACACTGTAAGAGCTTAAAACGTTGCGTGCACGTTACTGCATAGTTCGGCCATCCGTTGGTAAAAGTATTACGAAGCTTTATTGTACGAGCGAGGCGAAGTGAGCGTAGCCGCGGCTGAGCGGCGAACTGGGCAACTTCGACAGGCTTTCGTAGTTTATGAATGAACTACTTCATTTAAACGCTTCACAGCAAAGAGTGAAATGAATGAAGTAGTTCACGGGAATGAACGAGTTCGACCCATCTCTAGTAGTGATGTTGGATTATGGGGGCTCAAGCCAAGTTGACGTTCTGACTTTTGCCAAAGTGTCGGGGCACTGGGCAGGCCAGCGCATCTCAGGAATGTTATTTTCCAGCGTGTCTCACAGATGCTTCTTTATGAGTGTTTGCATTGTCGTGCTGATGTAAACAGCCATCGTCTTCGTATTGTTTCTCTACTGTACCCAGTACAGAATGCTGTACAACATGTTCATATTCCTTCACATTTAGCGTTTTCTTAACCGCAATAAAGGAACCACAGCGTACCCGCAAAAAGTACCCCCGCACGGTAACATCACGTCGTGTATACTTTATTGCTGACACTACACTTAGTGGCGGGTAACATTCTCCAGGCACTCACCAAAGTCGGATTGCCACAGGGTATAGGCTGATTCAGCGCTTCAAATCACTCGTTTCCAGTCATCCACTGTTCGGTGGATTCACAGTTTGCACCACCTCAAGCGTCACGTAGCACTGACTACAGAAATGGGTGGCTTATAATGAGCTGTTCCGCCATCCTTTCCAACTTCCTCAGCACCTTCACTGTTGTAGCTGGACTGCTGGCAGTGCTCTGTAGCTGACGAGTGGTTCCTTCTGCTGATGTGATACGATTTTTTTACAACCACCCTCCGGATGCTCGACGGTCTGTCGCGTAATCCCCACCGCACTTTATATGCAGTTTACATGGCATAATATTTTAATTAATTTTATATTGCTTATTGTTGCGACCACGACGGATAAAATACGATTCTCACTGTTAGTTTCTGCAGTTGAAAATATTTTAACTTTATGCATTTTGACCTATTACGTGGGGATAAGCACAACACTGAAAGATTTCCTGCTGTGGATGTACGACCTTTAATTTGCAACCTATTTTTATATGACACTGATCTGGCTTGTTAGATATGGATCATGGTATCATTACTGTAACTAGTTATGGAATAAAAAAGCTCTTTGCTACTTTCATCTCTTGAATTCACTGAAAAATACTCTTATTACCTAAACGTAAAAGCTGCAGTGGATTTTTTTTTATATATGAACACTATTAACCACCATGACTAACATGAGAGCATGAAACTAAAAAAAATTATATTTGATTTTTATGTTATTAGCCAGAACAGGTTTTGCACAGCAGTCTTTATCACACACAAGCAAAATTTTATCACTCATGAATTATTTACGTAACTGATATAATAGCAGCTGCCCATGTCCACCTGAAAATAACAATAAAATCCACAATTTCCCTCTGAAGTCTCCAGGAAGCTGAGAGATAATTTTAATGTACCGTTACCTGCCCGCTATAATGCGGGAAAACAGCTTTCATTCAATTTAATTTGAATTTGCCGCGGCAGCGGTTCCTGCGATCGCTGCACGGGTCTGTGTCATGAAAAATTCCTAATATGCTGAAAACAGCTAAGAATGTGGAATGAAATCTTGGGCAAGCTAGCAATAAATAATTACAGCTAATAATGTTAACAATTTCTATATTCAAAAAATCAATATAAATTGAAAGTACATACCTTTTACAAATATGAGCCTCCAGTGGCGTCTAACTCGATCAAAGGACAAACGAAGGCTACCTAAGCATTCAAGCAAGCGTCACAGGCTCTTACAACTTTAACGGCTACAAGAAGACAGAGAGAGTAATGTTTTAACCTCCACTATTTATAGGCAGTTTAATATGCATCTTTGTAATTATTTTTAATTATCATTGTCTGCTTCGATACATATATTCGCCGACCACAGACGTTATTTGTGAAATATAGATACATAAATATTGCACAAACATAAAAACGAGAAGTTGTTGTTACCTTTTATACATAATCTATAACCATTCATACAGTAATGAAATAATGATAATAGTACAGATAAATGTTTATTTTTATTATTTTTTATATATTATAACGATTTTGTAAATGTCTTGCCAGGAGATGTCACAGACCCTTGTAACTCTGTACATGAGGTCTACCTGGTCTTGATTTAGCTGTGGCAGTTTCTTCACGTTTCCACTTCACAGTCACATTATCAACAGCCAACTCGGGCAGCTTCAGAACGATTGAAATGTTCCTGACTGACCTGCTACTCGGGTGACATCCAACAACTGCTCCACATTAGAGGCCACAGAGCTCTCCTGACTGCTGTTACTATTTCTCTGCTGACAACGCAACATTCCCCGCCTGCTTTCATACCGGCCAGTCCATCCCACGTGACGTATAGTTTTCAATTGTGCATTATATAGCGGAGGCTGGGTACTGTTGAACAGACATTTCATGGCCCGTCTCATTTCTAGTATCATGATCATGTACTGGTGCCTACGCTGTACTGGTTTTTATGGCATCTATCGTAGAAGGGGGTGGGGGGTGGGGGGGAAATTATACTGAAAAGTACTGTACTGAAATACATACTACAGAAAAGGATAGAATTCCAGTTACAAAATGGGGACAGTATACTGAATTCTGCTCCGATCCTTTAATTAAAATAGCTTTTGTTTTAAATAATGGCGCACAGCTTTGGTACGGATCCCTAGCACGAGGCGCCTTTAAACGTTACGCGTAAAATGTTTACGTCATCTACTGAAAAGCTAAACATCTCATGGTATCTTTGATAAACTTAAACACGAGAAAATATTATTATTCAGGGGCATCCCGTGGAGGAATATTGTTCTCTCTTCGTAAGGAGATGTAAATTACTTATTATCTTTTATCGCAAAATATTATCTTTTAAATGGTACCGTAATCGATGGCCGTGAAGCAGTCTATTTGAATCTCTGAACTGATAGTCCTCAAATTACGACGAATACTGTAAATGCCTTAAAGTTACTAATATGTATATTCATATATAGGGCCTGTCAAAGAGAAGTAAGGTGTGAATATATTAAAAGAAATGTTACTACCGGCAGTGGCGGTCAATAATGACTTTTATTGGCGCGATTTTTCCGCGCTGCTACATTCACTGAAAAGTAGAAAAGTTACTACTTCCTGCATGGGAAAGACTGTCTGCTTAAATGAAACAGTAATAACTCTTTCTATAATATATTTTAACGATGCGATGTTCAATGGCCGCTGCGTGCATTCTAGAACAAGAGAAACCTAATAAGGAATTCTTTGACCTTGTACAATGATTAACAAATAAAATGTTTTCATTCTAAGTAAACAGAAGAAAGAGTTTCTTTATTATTATACAATTTCTATAACGATCTTATTGACATTATTCTTAACTTAATTTTAGTTCCTTTTTTCTTACACACGCATCTATCAAAGTCTCTGTGTACGGTCAAAATCATTTCAGCAAATCGGTACAACCAGTGATTGCTCTGAAGAAATACTCATTATGTTTTGTCTTACTTTTGCATTGAATTCTCGTAGTATCGTTTTATGTGGAGTAGTGTTGTAATTTATTATATTCTATAACGCTTTAGCCTTATCATCAGAATGTTAACATTTCAGTACATAAACTCGAATAATTTTTGCGCAATA
Source organism: Schistocerca nitens (assembly GCF_023898315.1). NCBI lineage: Eukaryota > Metazoa > Arthropoda > Insecta > Orthoptera > Acrididae > Schistocerca > Schistocerca nitens. Next base: position 692,660,519 of record NC_064614.1, read on the forward strand.
TCTAATATTTAGTTTTAAAACTATCTTTTGAAAATCGTTCACCGTCTGAAATATTGTTTCCAATTTCCTTCTTTTTAATCAAGCTTATGCCTTATTTCTTCTCTGTTATTTCCTTTGTAGTAAAACATCTCACCCGATTTTAATTCTATTTTATCTACTTATTTTTTGCTGCATTTCTAATACCCCTACCCATTCATATAATCTTATGTATTCATCTTCCAACTCCACTTACTTTTGGATTGTAGAGTTCTGGAATTAATAGTCCCAAATAAAACTTCGTAAAGCAGGATAACTGTTTCAAAAATCTTACTAAAGATGGATGTACATGATATTGACCAGTAATTTCAAGCCACTTTAATAGTTACCTTCTTATGCACTGGTTTAACAATGCTTATCTTTAGAGTCTTTGGATAAAGGTTTTCTCTGAAACAGCAGCTCATAAGGTAAGTTAATGATTTAGCTACTTCTTCTATACATTTTTTTAAACTGTAGCACTGGACATGACATCCCATCCAGCTGATTATTGGTTCTTTGATTTGAGGCTGCCATGCCTCTGTGATTTTCATTAAACTCTTCAAATCAAACATCCACTTTCTGAGTGAGATAATTTTATGTTTCTTGATACATGTCCATAACCTGGTGTTATTTCCCTTTTCATGGTATGAAGTGGTTACACACTGCATTTAGCACCGTGTACAATGCAAAATGGATTGCTGTCCCTAGTTGTGAGGATTTTCGATATTTATTGACCAATTTCCAGGAGGCCTTGCATATTTTGGTGGACTGTTAGGTTCACAAACAAATACATAGACAAATTTCAGAGTATGGACTGGCCTTCATTGCTATCAATGCACCATCTGTGTGCCAGGCCAAGGAATACTTATAGGCTGCTCATATACCTCATGATGGAAGATGTGTAATGCAATAACTGCTGATTTATTGTAATACTCTATTTATTTATTTATCAATTCTTCCACAGACAAATTTCTTTGTGTGGATGTCATCATTTATACATAAGAGCATGTGTTACTTATAACAGAGGTATATTAGGAAAGAATAACAGAAAATAAACATGATATACATAGAAAATTAAAGATAGAGGCGGTGTATACACTATTTGTCATTGAATTACATAAGACAAACAACAGAAATGAACCATTAGATTTCTCTGGCAATACAACTTGATTTTAAATTATATGTAATAATGTTTTCTGTATCACCTTTTTGTGGATGAGAAGTACTTTTCCTTGCTTTAGGTAGTCAGGAAAACAATTGGATGCAAGTGACTCATTTCAATATCTATAAGAGATGCTTTACATGCCACTAATACAGTCTCTTAGGAGACACACTGCAACCTTATCTATATCTGTGGACATTTTACTCTTAAATTTGTTATCCAATCCCACTGATTTCCTTCTCACAAGTGGGCAGGAGTAGCATTGTGTAAGAAACGCAGTTATTTGTAGCCATATTTTGTATTTTTGGCATCTTTTCTTGCAGTTTGGTTGCTATATTGCTAAGATAATTGTTTACAAAATTACACAGATCCTTAGCGTTATCTGTTAATCTGACTTTATTTCTAATTTTTATATTTCTCTGTTTTGGCTTTGTGCTGTCAGTTTCTTGTTTGATTATTTGTGTATTACATATTGCTTTGCTTTTATTGTTTGAGGTCTGTATGGTCTTATCCCTTTTGATTCTTTCACATACTACAGCAATATCCTTTGTGTCCTTTTGTATCTGAGAAAAAACTGTAAAATTGTCACTATCATTATCTTTAAATAAACAAGGGATATTGGAGTATTTCAGAGGATTTTCTAAATTTAGCCTTTTGCTGCCATGTTTTTTCCTACAAGATTTTCCAATAGTATGTACTATTTTAAGAAATTGCTCCTCAAATTTTAGTATGAAGATAGTCATGAATTTGTTTAATTTTTCATTTTCGTGTATTTCTGAACATACTTGTAATCATGTCTGGCTGGTCATCTGCATTGCAAATTCGCACCTTTTTGATACACAGTATGTCCTCTCCATGGCTAAGCACTTCTGTTTGTTCTTTGCATATGTTTGGCGATTTCACAAAATAACCTGATGCCCCAAGATGTTTAACATCTATCTCAGAATATTTTTGGTTGATCAGTAATTGAGGATGGGTGTTTGGCTATTTTTGTTGTACTTGTTACTCTCTGCGAGATATCATAACTGTACAAGATATACAAGAAACTATCGCTGACTTCATTGACTTTCATCATAGTGATATGACGACAAGCAAGAATATGTCCCTTAGGAATACATATCTTGTCTAACACTTGCACTAATTCTGTTAAAAAGATATTGTTATCACCATTAGGAGAACTATTTCAGCACAGTATACACACACATTTAACTGTATTTTATTCTTTTGACTCCACCACTGTTAGCTCAAAACCTTTTTTTTCACTCAAAGAAATCATATCAGTTCTAACTATGAATTGAAGTCTGCTCTTAACATAAATGCTTGAGCCTCCATCTCTAATTAGTGATACGTTATAGTAATATGTTAATTCATAAGAGGGTAAAAATCAGTGCTTAGCTTCCAGGGGTATGCTATGGGCTGCTACTACTTTAACTTCTTGAATCTTCAGAGGGGAAAAAACTACATTTTACTTATATTAAAAGTCAGAGTAGTCATACATCAATGGCATTATTAGCAAAAGCTGGTAATGGTATTAGATTTCATCTATATTTGAAGCATTTGTAAATGGTATGTATTCCTTTTGGATGTCATGCAGCCAATATCACAGACTTTTCAGAATGTGACTAGAATATCGACCTATGCAGTTTTATTGAAACCATTCCACATGTGAATTTTGAGAGAGATGGAAATAAATAACAGTCTTATGAGGTAAAATTTTAAAATACATTTCGAGAAGGTATTGCTTTAATTATTATACAGTGATGTCAATTATCGTTTGTCACTTCTGTTGAACAGTTAAGGTGAAGCGTGGAACTTTATTAGAGAATCAGAGTCGAAATGAGTCACCCCAATGAATAAAAAGACTGAGTTGTCGAATGATGATGATGAAAATGGCAGAGGTGGTGAAAGTAGCGAAAAGAGTAGAAATGAAATCGTGTGTAGTGAAAATGTACAATTCATGTGCAAGTTCACTTCTGTAAATAGTATCGATTGTGACTATCCTGACTGTTGAACAAAAGAACAGAAAGATTTCTGTAATGAGTTATTGATAGTAAAAAACTGGAAACTGGAGTGCAAAAATTGTAAGAAAAATTGGGACACCGGGACCAGAAAGAATTAAATGGGGAATCAATATTTCACAACAATGGACAAAAATATCTGTGTCATGTTTTGGAGAAAGCAAAACAGAGGAGAAGATACATCTCTGAAAGAAAATTGTTAAACCAATGCAAGTTCAGATCATAGAGGTGCTATGCAAATATTATTTGCAGCAAGTGAAAAATCTTTGGAATTCGTCTGTGCTAAAGCACTGGAGTACGGCAAGTCAGTAACAGCTAATGTTCTCAGAACTGATTACAAAGTTGGCAAAAGGAATCAACCATTAAATGATTTTGAGTCGGAAACTGATGTTCTGAAACTAAATGGAATGGACATGGGTCGTATTCTTCATTCCAGGTTTGCATATGTTAACGTATGAAGTCTTATCGTTGCATGAATGAAAGCCCGAGTCATCAAAAATACAACTGGATCACGTAAAAAATCCCCTTGATATCTGATGAAATTTCAACAAATAGCCAATCGTCTTCACTGATTATTTATATTCGAACACTGCTACCTGATATGACAGAACCACTAATGTTCTCCAAGATTTGACTGAAATGGAATGCGTGACAGTTGAAGGTGTATTTAATACTGTTGTGAATAATTTAAAGACATCAGGATCTGACCAAGAGTTTCTGAATGAATATTTCGTTTCTGTTGTCGCCGACCACTCGGTAGTTATGTTGGAGAAAATGGAGGTGCAGTTGCACTGCGGAAACAAGGTTTTCCACAAATTTGGGGGAGTTAGCTGGGGCCAATCATAAGTTAGAACTTCCTATTGGCGATGTTATGAGAAAAGCTTTTCGTTCAGAACTTAATCATTTTAAATCTTTTGTGGTTAAGCTGTACATCCTCTACCGTCAGTCACCCAAAAATGCCAGAGAACTAATAAGACATGCAGAAGAACTGGAACCCAAATTCCTAAAATTGGCTGAATCTTGGGTAATCAGTGGCACGCCTCTCTAACTTTATAAGTTTTTCAGCAGTCTGATGAAATCATGAGGCACTAGTTTCACCTTTTACTAGTACTAAGAGTAATATCAGAGACAAATCGGTTAGGAAAAGGTATGAGGGTCTTCTAAAGAAATTCTCCAGTATTAATTTTGTTCTGGACCTGAGTTTAATTTGCGATGTTTTCCAGGAATGCCTGGCTTTAGAACTGTAGGCTTGTGATATCAGTCTTCATACTGCTACTAAAAAAATGAAAACACAACCCAGAGTGTTCGAAGAGAAGAAGGTAAATAGAAGTCCGTTTATAACGAAGCTCTCGAAGCAAAAGAACAATTACAGTTAAGGGGATTTCTGTTCGGAAAGGAAATGAAAAGAGGTGTACTGTTAGACCTAGTTCCATTGACTCAACATCATTTTACGAAAGATCATGCAAGCGAATTTAAGATAGACATTTAAATGATGAGGATGATATTTCTTCGTACACTAAAGTACTGGATACTGCAGTAACTTTTGGTGAGTTAGAAAAAAAACTAGACAAGTGATAGTAGGACTCGAGCTCTGAGTGTTCCATACAAACTTAATTACATACAAATACTACTACTACTACTAATAATAATAATAATAATAATTTTGTTTGGTTTTATGGCCTGGTACAGGTCTTGTTACAGGACGCCACTTCGGCCGCTTACATATCTCTAACCTGCCCCGTTATCCAACTGGGGCAAGAGGACCATCAGTTTACACTGAATCTGAAAGGCCAACGTGTCGCTTCTAGCGACTCCTCACATCGTTTAGTGGTTAAAGCTAGGTGAAAACGCTACCAAGCCCAGCATGTCTACAAGGAGACAATCAATAGGTTTTATGAGTGAACTTGCGAGTATCAAAATGTGTGACTTATATGGCTGTTTCTTTTGATTGCATTGTCTTAGGTACAAGCATAAATTTTTACACCGCCATGCGGCTGTAGGCCTTAATATCTGACATAATTTTCATCTTCATACTCCTACCTATTCTTGAGAAAAAGGTTTCTTAAAAGATGAACAGACTACCAGAACAAAAACAAAAAATATTTTTTTGTGCTATAATTATAAATTGACAGTTTTCGGATTTTTTCCTTTCTTGTACTGTGAAAAGTCGCATCTTGTCAAATTTTAATGATTCTAGATCAATGGAAAGAACCCCATGTCTGATGACTGAGTTAGCGAAAATCGAATTATGTGACATAAGTGGCCGTATCTTTTGATTTAACTGACTTAGAAGCTTACATTTTTCACACCACCAAGCGACCATAGACCCTAATATTTGATATAATTTTCAGCTTCCTAACTCCACCTGTTCCTGGGAAAAAGGGATCTTAACAGACGAACAAGTAATGAACGAAAAAAAAAAAACATTTATGTGATATAACTGCTAATCAACGATTTCCGAATTTTTCCCTTCACTTGTACCGTAAAAGCTTGCTTCTTACCAAATTTTATGATTCTAGGCCAAGGGGGAGTACCCTATGGATTTTGATGAGTGATTTAGAGAGTATTGAATTATGTGGCCGTATCTGTTGACTGAAATAGGTTTCACGCCGCCAACGGACCTTAGACATTAGTATATGACACACATTTCAAGTTGATACCTGTGCTCGTTCCTGGGAAAAAGGGGTCTCAACAATTGGACACGTAGACTGACCAACAACAAAGAGATCATATAAGGGTTCCGTTTTTACCGACTGAGGTACAGAACCCTAAAAATATCAAAGCTTCAGATTTCGCGAAAGAAAGGTAATCATAGGTTTTCAAGAGCTGCTACATGTAAAGGAATATCCAACTCCTCTACTGCCTCAGAGAAACACAATTACCTGCATACCAATATCCACCAGTGAAATTTGAGATGGGATTTTCACAAATGAACCGCACTGTAACTCCATTGAGAGCGTTACTATACCCGAAGAATGCTGCCAACTTGATCTTCATCTAACTAGTAGAACTTCCTTCACAACTATTCAACCCAACTCAGTATGTGGAGACTTTATTCTTGCAAGGAAGAGATGTGGCTTCAGACAACGAAAGCAAGGAGCTGAAACTGGAGAAATATAACAGTGATATTCTGCTGCTGGTTTGGAACAAGCTTTGAACAACCAGGTTCATCTGCAAGGTACCTCTTTTAACTTTAATTCTACACAAATAGACATTAAACATTTGCAACAAGTCATTCAGAGCTTTTCTACAGAAAATGAGCACCGGGTAAAAGTATGTTTCCAGTTTCAGTTCCTTTGCGTCTGTGGTCAGTAATGCAGAAAATCAAGTTATCTACAGCTTCCAGTTTGGTTTCTAATTTTGTACTTTAGCGCTTCTTCTTCCTTCCTCTTATTAAAAAGTCCTTCAGATGGGAAGGAGGCATTATCGTCTCTTTATTCAAATTGCTATAGGACTGTTGTTCTACTGGCGCTGCTGCTAGTGATACTGCTGAGTATAGCTGTCGAACCGTGCTCTGCTTGTGGTGATGATGTTTTTCCCAGCACCACTGTTCCTTCTGGGTCATTTACAATATGAGAAGGGGCACTGTTCTCTTTTGCCCACTACACAGCAGTTGGATCTTGTGTCGCTACTGATTTCACATTCATTGTTGTTACTGCTGTTGCAGTAGCTGTCACTGCTACTGAGTATAATTATGCTGCATTCTCCTTTGTCAGCGTTATCACAGCTGTTCCGCTTGCAACTGCCGTTCCTCCGACACCTCGGGTAGGAGGGAAGGTTTACCTTCAATAACCAGTTGCTGCTAGCGTTCTTGAGAGTAGCCCCTGTCCGGACCTACTATTCCCGTTCACGGTGCTGTATCGTGTATTTCACCGTTTATGAAAATCGTTTGCGTTATCTCATCAAGATTTTCTACATAAATAGGATCTATCTGTCTTGTTTAGTTGCATTCCACGTTTCGTGAAGTACATTCTTTCAAAATCTGTTATATGAAGAAAGAAAACACTATTCATAGATTTGTAAATTTTTTTATAGACCCTGTTAGCTTCTGGATTTCCTTATTTACACATGGCCAGTCTGTTAGATCGTTCCTGCGATTTAGGCCAATTACAATAACTTCTTGATTTTTTATTCCCTGTAAGACAGTCCTCAGTGTTCGAGCAGCTTCACAGAGCTCGTTTTTATATACGTTATTTTCACCGCCAAACATTACTGTTCACTGATTTTGCAGCAGCTGATATCTATAAATCATCTTCGTCATCATCCTCATAATCATTAGCATGACAGCCTTTCGTGAACCTCGCCTTTCTGTAGAAGATTATTCGAGTCTTTTAAAATGTCCTTCATTCTTATATCATAGTGTTACTGCTAGTACCCTTCCATGACTATCTGAATAGAGGACAATATCTCTTATTTTATTAGCCAAAAGTCTTGTTCCATTACTACGCGTTTCACGTCCAATCGGTCGCTTGGGATGACTTTTTCGTTGTCAGTACCTTGTCAAGTGCACGAAATATTTGTTTGCATCACACACAGAAGAAATTAAGGGACCATTTGTAAGTTCCTGATCTGATTCAGAGAGTCATGTTTTCTATCATTCACTGTTTTACGATTTACTACACAGGTAATTTCGATGTCTTTGGCCAGGCAAATAACTTTGTTCAAATGTTTCAAATGGCTCTGAGCACTATGGGACTCAACTTCTGAGGTCGTCAGTCCCCTAGAACTTAGAACTACTTAAACCTAACTAACCTAAGGACATCACACACATCCATGCCCGAGGCAGGATTCGAACCTGCGACCGTAGCGGTCGCGCGTTTCCAGGCTGTAACGCCGAGAACCGCTTGGCCACCTCGGCCGGCTAATAACTTTGTTAATGCACATTAAAACACATTAGCTTCGCGAACTGTTTTGGTTTAAATAGTATTTTTTGTGTTACTGTGGTGATCATATATTTTACTCTGCGTTTTTCCACAAGGTTCAGATACAGCCGCAGATTGTAAGGGGGGAGGGGATTCATGGTGATCTTGACCCTCCTACTAAAAAAAGTTTTTAGTAGAAGCATTTATATTTCTACACACGGAATGTGTTAAAAATAATGAGAATACTACTTTTTTGGAAATAATTTTATTTATTTCTCTACATCAGTGTTAACCCCTTCAAAATATTCCTCATTTGATGTTATTCACTCATGCCAACGCGTTTTATAATCCTTGTAACACTTCTTGAATTTGATCTTTTATATAGCATTTATGTCCATCTGCGATGTGTTTTTAATCTCATCTATGCTTATCAAATGACGACGCATTAAGATTTTTATTACATTTGTAAACGGGCAGCGAAGTGTGATCAAGAGACCTGTCATAGTGCAAAAAAACATTACTTGTTCGTTAGAAATCTGGATGTTGAGGCCTTGAACTTGTTAAATAGTACTCCTTAGTGATCGTCAGACCTTATAGCAAGAAATCGTAGTGCGCCGTACTGTTAACATCGAAGGACATGGTTTGTATGACCTTCGCAAGTGACTGCACCTGTCGACATTTTTTCGTTCTTGGGGATCCAGAATGCTTTTCCACTGGGACTGTTGAGCCTTAGTTTCGACGTCATTCCATGCACCCATTTTATCACCTGTTCTGACACATTTCATTAGTTCTGCAACACTGTCACCATTTGCATTCTTCCCTGTTATGGTTTGTAATTGAACAATTTTGGAGCTAATCTCACTGCACAAGTTTCATATAAAAAAAAAGTCATAGCTCGAGGCAGTTAATGTCCCTTTCAGTCCTGACTCGAACGAATTTGCGGGTCAGGTGGTAAAATTACTTTGTTTTCACTCCTGTGCCTCATACCATCTCACGTCATCCATGCGGGTCTACTGTTCCCTGTTGTGAGATGGGACCACATGGGAAGCGGGAGGATGAAATAACAATGAAGGGAAAAGAAATGGATAGGATCAGGTAGCAGACAACACGTCCCAATGTAAAAGAGAACTCTCTAATTAGGCGGATAATGACAACATCAGAACACGACCTTGCAAGAGAGAACCATAGAGCACATTGCTCCGATCGCCTGCGCAAGACCACTGCCGACTGTCAGTGAGGTTAACATGCTGCGGCGCCCCCACAGAGGTCCCTTCCTACTCCCTCCCACCCGGCGGTGTGGAGCACACTGGGTACGTACCACTCTGATCCGACACAGCTGAAAAAGAATGACACACTTGTAGCTGGAGAGGCACGCTGGGGCCGGGCCCCAGTCAATCAAAGGAGTGTTCACATTGTCTGGAGTGCCTGGATATGGGGAAGGTTCCCACCTAATCGAATACAGGTGAAAGTACTGAAGACCTACCAGAGGACGCCATGTCTGCCACGGCGGGACTGGTTGTTGGCATCGGTTGTCAGAGCAGGACCCACTGTTTCATTGTATACCGGCCAGAAGTTCTGGAGGTCGGCAAAGATGGTGAGTGCATGCAATACTCTGGGAAGAGATAATGAAGTAGCCATATGGTAATAGCCAATATGTAATGGCAGCCGAGTCCACATAATTCGACAGGTTGTAGGTTTCTATGAAGTGACAGGTAATGAAGCCATCCTCGACATGCCATTCCGGATGTTGTTCTTTGAGAACCAGAAAAATGTCTTTATGCATACTGAAGTGATGAATGAGAATTTTTACGAAGGCCTTAGTACAAATTTTCATTCCTCTCTTCAGTCTGCATAAGTACGTCATAGACGTTAGAGACTTGAAAAGGACTCTGGAACCATATAGATTCATCTGATTTTCAGAAAATTGTCAACCAATTTGACAATGAGACTGTAGACTAGGAAGTTTGAGACATGGAGGCATACTTAGTAATCGTTTGTAGCGTCAGTCGGTCTAGCTGATTGGCAGGGGGTGGGGCTGACGAGCATGAAGGAAGCAGTGCATCATCGGTGGACGAGTCATTTTATAGGGTCCACAAGGGCTTGAAACAGATTATTGTCACTGTTGTAGGCTCTCCATTCAGAAATTTCTCGATATGTACTCCTCGTTTAAGCACTTTGTGCCTGCCATTGTTCGACAGCTGCAAAGCTGGCCGGATTGTCTCGTCATGGAGAATAGTAAAATCGCAATCGGTTAGTGCCTTGTGTACGAAGACAGAAGTTCCTGGGTGTGTGAAGTAGGATTTTTGCTATTACTCGTAATTCAACAAAGCAAGAAGAAAGGTTATGACGCCTTGTCAGTAGCTTTTCGTCATAAATTTCGATATTCAGATGACGGATGAGGAAGACTGCCGTCATTGAATGATCTCAAGAAATAAATGGAAGCATCTTTTTTCACCACATCAAGTGGAATTTCATTTTGTGTCTAGCTATAAGACACGTTCCTTGCTTTACTAGGAGGGACGATATGCAGCTAGTGTTTGGTAAGTGCAATGGTCATAATGGATAAGGAAATGTGAAGCCCTGATCTCTAGATATAATTTACAAAAACAGGAGAAACAACAACACGCGATCCGTTACAATTGTTGGTTACAGTCCTTTAAAGGCTTTTACAAGTCCTCATGTGGACTTTTGTGTACCTTTCTTTTTGTTTAACTATTGCAAAATGGTAACGAGCATGACAAGCTCTTTCTGTAAAAATATTCTTGTGACTCACTCTTAACCTGTGCATAATTGTAGTTAAGATAGATTCCCTCCTTTTTTCCTAAGTGTAATATTTTCTTTTTATAAATCAGTGTGATGACATTGGACCTTTGTTAATTACTTGATTACGATAACATTGTTTTTCGACATATTTCAGGCTGGTGGAATGACATATTACGGGCTGGGTGAAAAGGCAGATGGTCTGTGTCCCCAGGCAGGGTGGTGAGAAAGCCGCCCGCTCCCTGTACCTGTCGCTTCTAACGGGCTGCAAGACACACAGCTGTAGGGGCAGCCGTGAGCTGCTGTCTTCGCAAGGCAAAGCTTCCCCCCCCCCCCCCCCCTGTCCCCTTCCAAGATGGCCAGCAGGCGGGCACGTCTGTGCACCAAAGGCTGGGCACCCTGCCCTACCACAAAAGGCCGTTCACTCCTGACTGCGACGCTCTGACTCTTTGTGTCACACGCCAGGACCAGAGGGAAAGCGACGGGGTCGCCTAACAGGTTGCCAACCCAAGCGGGACTGCCAGAAATAGTGCCGAGCCAGGGACAGCCTAAAGAAGCTCTGACATCTAACACGCCTGTCAAATAGTCGTCGCTGATATGTGCTTAGGCACCCTACAGAAGAAGCTGAGTGTGACTTTGAACTTTCCCTCGAACTTGTAGTACTAATGACCGCTTTGCATCGACGAGATCGTGTATATTATTCCTGATCGGGTGACGAACTTTAATATGTTAGTGACGAGTGCATCATTACGTTTTTACAGTGTGATCGCTGAGCTAGCTTTCCCTTCACCCTAATGAATTCTAGCGTCTACAGGATGCACTTGTAGTGGCCATTAATCCACGTCACTGTGCGTGTAGAGGACACTGATGCTGAACTCTAGAGACATTTCGATGACTTTTGAGTATTGGTGGCATATGAGATTCACCATTTTTGTGACAGTCATGCCCTTCACCACCAATGAAAATGGAAATGCCATGTGGCTAGGGCCTCGCGTCAGGTAGACCGTTTGCCTGGTGCGAGTCTTTCAAGTTGACGCCACTTCGTCGACTTGCTTGTCGATGGGGATGAAATGATGTTGATAAGGACAACACCCAGTCCCTGAGTGGAGAAAATCTCTGACCCATCCGGGAATCCCGGGCCGTTAGGTACGACATTCCGTCGCGCTGACCTCTCAGCTACCACGGGTGAACTTCACCACCAATGAGGAGACACGATCTTAGTCGCAGGTGACACTTAAAGGGATGAAATGAGCAGGGAATCCTGCGATATCTTTCTTCGAGCTATACTTACAATGATGAGGACAATATTTTCGTGTAGAAATGGGAACTGAAAACGTGCTCTGATGGTCCTTATGCGTAACTGGTAGGGGCATGTCACAAATGGGCAGCGGATTATGAAAGTTGATGGAGGATATTTCAATGAACAGTGCAGAGACAAGTACTCGATTGTACTGACAGACATTTATGCCCCAACAGAAATGCGACAGGCGTATCAAACTCCATAGGCTCTGTATCAGAAACAACTTTACACGTTCCTCTGAGGTCCTAAAATTTCAATCCAGTTTACTGATTACTCATACACAGTGCAGTGCCGTACTAAGTCATTCATTTCAATCCTAAGTGCCAATATTGCATGTGTAAGCAATACGTGTGATTTTTTTGCTATCTGGTTAAATGCTACATTACCATCGACTCTATTTCCCTTCCTCTAATGTAATAATACCTCATGGTATTTTTGCCTAGTTCACAGTACACCAACCACATCATGGCGTTTACGCCACATTCTTGCCAACGTTTTTTTTACATTTTGTTGCTACGTTTTAATGCGTTGTACAGAAAGGTTTTGCAATGGGAGGCTAGTGAGCAGGTAGCATCGCAAGGAAGACTCATCAAACAACGCTACAGATGGTGACATACCGTGAGAATGACCAAGTGCGTAGGAGGCTTATCGTAGTGGACTAGAGAGAGACAGACAGTTGGGATTCATCTAAACACTTGAGCCCAAGTAGCGAACTTTTATCTATCTACCTTACGTGAATAGAGTTGATGGCGAGAAAGAATAAGATCCACACTTGAAAGATAGCTTAATGTATTTACATTTAAGCACAAATTACAAACACAGTGAACCAGCGCCGAAACAAATCGAGAGCGAGTACCAGAACAATAGAACAAAAAAGGTGAATATTTAAAGATAAAACATACTAAAGCATAACACTGCCGGCTATATCCACTGATTGATATCACTTGCCACTACACCAGCCTCTGTTTTTGAAGTTCAGTGCCAAGGTATATTGGGGTACTAGTGGCAACAGTTCTTCCAGCCCATGTGACCTCTGGAGCAATGGGTGGAAGGTCTGTAGGCAGTATGGAGTGGTCCATAGTCTGAGGTCTGTGTGGCTCCTGAACCCTACTCGAAATCCCGTTGTCCTGTGCATCGAGGTGAGTGAATTTCAGCCACTCTATGGAGAACATCTCATGTACTCTATTCCAATGTTTCACAAAGTCATTCAGCAATCTGCACACCATTCCGAGTGGACCTTTATATGATTGGTGGAGATGGTGACGTACAGTGTAATCCTGTATCCAGACATGCGTTGATGTGGCCTGATCCTTGTGTACTAAAACTGCTTTGTTGCGATATTGTTGCCGACGACGCATGCTGATCCACGACATTCTCTCTTTTAATCGTCTTCCAAAATCGGACATGTTTCCCTCTGATGGTAGGATTGTAGGTTTGTCAGTCGTAGATCAGGAGGTAAGTGTACTTCCTCGCTAAACACTAACTCTGCCATTGAGCAACCTAGATCTCCCTTCACTGCTGATAGAAGGCCTAACAACAGTAGAGGCAAAGCATCCATCCAGTTAGAGCTATGTGCCATTAACGTAGTCTTCCGAGATCAGTGAAATATTTCAACTAACCCGTTGCTTGTTAGCTGATAACTAGTTGTTTGAACGTGACTGCAGCCTCATACCTGTAGCAGCTCTTGAAATAGACAAGCTGCAGATTGTCTCCTGTGGCTAGATGTGATCACTTGTGTTACTCTATAGCGAACAAACCAGCCTTCCAGTAGTGTTTGAAATATGTAATGCTTGTGGCCAACAGGTAAACCGTTCCACCACCATCAATTTGTAGCTATAATTTTCGGAACATGGAAGAGATCCCACCAAATCAATATGTAGTTGCACAAAACGGGATGAAGGTGCAACGAACGTCTCCGTATTCTCCTGCAAATATCTGACAACCTTGCTCTTCTGACACTGTAAACAACATTGAGTCCAGCTGCGGGAATCATTCCTTATTCCAGGCCATATGATGTATTTTGCCAGCAGTTTAGTTGAAGCCCTGACTCCCGGTTGTGCTAAATTGTGAAAGGCACAGAAAAATTTTTTCCTGTGTCTCAGAGGATGTAATCTACTCTGTAATGTGTCACATCTTAAGTTAAGTCCCAGCTCTTGAATACTTAGCCATCGTCTCAGCTTTGTCAGTCAAAACTCTCAAGAGTAAGTCAGTGGTCAGTGTGTGCAGCTAAGACAGTGCTGATTGTTGGTGGTAGCTACCTAAGCCATAATAACGGAAGGTAAGTCTCAGGCAACAAATCATTGTCATCTAGTGATATTGGTTGTGCCAACATTTGTTTCAGCGACGTTTCACCAAACACCGTCTCCTGTAACAGTTTACGATATTTGCTCTCTGGTGTTAAAGAATACTCTTTCATTAAACCCGCTTTTAGAATCTCATAACTCTGTGAACTTCACAATTCCTCTGCTTCCGTAATTTGTGCGTCACCCACATGTGCTGCCACACAATGGAACCTTTTGAGTGAAGCTATGATGCCATGTTGCAAAAATATCTCTCAGCCTGCCTAACCATAGTAGCAGTCGTTTCTTCCACAAGGTGGGAAGTTGAAGATTTCCGAAGTTCCTACCTTGAACTGTAAAGACAGTAGGTCCATTTCAAGATCTTGCCTGTGCTGTGGTGTTCTGTGTAACTGTATTTTGAGGTTGCTGCTATGGTTTCGATTTGATTGTAGCGCCGTCGGTATTGTTAATCATGATTCTAGTACTTTGGCAGGGGCAGCACTTTAGCTATCTACATTAATTGAACAGAATTGATGGTGAGAATGAATAAGCTCCACATTTGCAAGACAAAATATTTACATTAAAGCACAAATCATAAACATGGCGAGTTAGCGCCAAAACATATCGAGAGCGAGCACTAGAATAACAGTACAAAGAAGTACATACTTAAAGATAAAATACACTGAAACATATCACTGCCATCTATATGCACTGATCGATATCACTTGCCACCACAAATCTTTTATTATTCACATTTACTGTTTAAATATTAATATACAGTTCCAACCATGCTGATGACGTTACTTGCACTGAGAACTTGTTAACAGTAATTGTAGTAACGCTCAGTTCATCAAGAAATGATAATTACATGATAATTATAAATTTTAGTTACTGTCAGCGTCTATTGATGGAAAGGATGGACCAATGCAAAAACCTCAGCTAAATAGTCAAGTCAACAAAAGAAAATAGGAGAAAAAAATCATGTAGTTGCAAATTTTTGTGCCTTTGTAAGGAGGAGTGTGATAAATAACATACTAAACAACCTGACTGGGGAGGGCGGGGGGGGGGGGGAGTGTGGGATCTCAAAAGCTGTGGCTTCTACCGAAAATGTTTCCTGATACAAAATTAAATTACATTAAATGTACTACAAAAAAGGTCCCACTCAATTTTACTCTAGAACTGATAGTTTCTGTTTTGCTGGGAATGAAAAATCTCAGATTATTAAAAATACTGTTTTAATGGTATAAAATTGAAGTGTGTTATTAATTAATGTCAATTGAGAAGGTATACTACATGTTTTTACCTCATCTAAATGCAGTAGAACCATATTAAAGGATAACTTGTGTTCTGTGGTGCTCTGGTGTAGCAGGGTGGAAAGGGGGGAAAGTGGAGGTTAGAAATGTGAGAAAAGGAGGTAAGTCGCCAAATTGTGCTCTTGCACTTCCATCCTCTATAGGTTTGCAGAACGGAGAGTAAGCAGACAACGCCCAATTCTTTCTAACGTAATACAACACAAAAAGCAACTATAGAGCATTTCATAAACTTAAACCAACTCTTCCGATTACAGATATGAATGACTAATAACACTGACAGAGAAACACACATGGGCAGAATCTACATAATACTCTGCTTACTGTTCTATAGTATTAGAGGGAAATTTATGCTTATTCATCCTGTACGGCAGTTGTTGTGTTCTTCCAAGAAAGGCAGCTTCCGCCACCATAGCTGCTGCTCACTTCTAAGGCTACAACAGCCAATGCCTCCCCAGCTTTTCCTCTTCATTTCTCTCATTCGAGTATACAAAATAACTTCACTGAGCTCGTGTATGTTTGGTGGAATTATTTTCAATTTATTAAGTGAGTATTTATTTGCAGTTGTTAAATGAGCTATTATGCAAAAAAAGCTCAACAGCTGGAGCAGTCAACTGTCTACCACATGGGAAAACCTGTCCCGAGTCTAACATCCTGTCAATTCGTATTCGACAACGTCGAATTCATTGTCCTCACTATCAATGGCTGCTTTTGCAGTTACGAAACGCATCACCCTAGCCTCAGATCCCCAACATCTGAAGTGGCCCAGAGGCTGCAACCAGATTCCTTTGTAAAAGAAGAAGGCTACCTAGTTATTACAGAACTTCAGATATTTCAACACAAGTCAAGCAATGAACTGCAGTAGATTACTGTTCTGCACTTAAATGTGATCAGTGCTATTCTATCAGACATACTGACACCTGCTTTGCAACTTATGCTGTAGATGTGTAGTAAGTGGCTCCACTCAGTGCTGCCCACTCTAAAAGTGCCAGCAGTTCCTGAATGGAAGAAACATATGCAGTCTACCAGTAACACAAGTATTGATGAGTAAAATTAAGTAACTTTATGGTCATTCATTAATTCACCAAGTGACTACAACACAGTTACATGACTATTCAATAAGCTGTCAACCGTGCGCAGCAGTAAGACGCCACTGTTGCCATTCTAGTCCCTTTCTCGTCAACATACAGGTCACTGAAAACATCACACTGATGGATTAAACATTTGTCAGCCGCTGTTTATAGGAACGTACTTTACGTAAAAGCTCACATAATAACTGCAATTAAGTATTCGGTTTAATAAACCGAAAATAGCTTCACAGTAAACAACAAGCTCTTTGAAGACAGGAAATGTACTGTAAATATAGTCCATCTATAAACTGGATACTGGGAGAAGTCAATTTTCCTGGAAGAACACTACAACCGCCATACAGGTTGACTAAGAATCAATTTCCCTGTAGCAGTGTTGAACGGCGTGCAGAGATTGTTGTAGAATCTGTCCATATGCTTTTCCTGCATTTGTATTATTAGCAACTCATATCTGCATTCAATGCAGTGTTAACGCACATTACGGAAAATAAACAACCCCCCCCCCCCCCTCCGGGAGTGTTTGTGCCCTCATCGCCAGTGATCCATAAGGCGAATTGCACAAAGGTTAGTGTGGTGTCACCG
This sequence comes from Schistocerca nitens, assembly GCF_023898315.1. Lineage (NCBI taxonomy): Eukaryota > Metazoa > Arthropoda > Insecta > Orthoptera > Acrididae > Schistocerca > Schistocerca nitens. Next base: position 692,677,895 of record NC_064614.1, read on the forward strand.
CCAGACACCACACTTGCTAGGTGGTAGCTTTAAATCGGCCGCGGTCCATTAGTACATGTCGGACCCGCGTGTCGCCCCTGTCAGTGATCGCAGACCGAGCGCCACCACACGGCAGGTCTCGAGAGACGGACTAGCACTCGCCCCAGTTGTACGGACGACTTAGCTAGCGATGCACACTGACGAAGCCTCGCTCATTTGCAGAGCAGATAGTTAGAATAGCCTTCAGCTAAGTCAATGGCTACGACCTAGCAAGGCGCCATAGCAATTGATAGTTATCGTATGAAGCATGTCTCATCAAGAACGATGTATACAAATGATGGATTAAAGTTAAGTATTCCAGAAGCTACGTACTTTTCTTTATAGCATTCATTACGTATCCTGTTTCAGACCTCACGCCATCCTGCGTGAGCTTATAGCGTGCATATCGGTCTCCTCAAACCACACTGTGTCGGCACTTCTGTCGACACATCAGTTAGTACTAGTTTGTGGAGCACCTAGTAGTTGCTTTTTGTGACGGAGTGCGTGGGGAACTGACTGCTCACTCTTCCTTTTGAGGATCTATGGAGGAGGCGGCCAACAGCCTTGCCACTGTGGTAACACCAGTTCCCGTCATATAGCTGAAGTTAAGCACTGCTGGGCTGGGCTGGCACTTGGATGTTTGACCATCCAGTATGCCGGTCGGTGTTGGCAAGTGAAGTGCACTCAACCGTTGTGAGGCAAGCTGAGGAGCTACTTGATTGAGAAGTAGTGGCTCCGGTCTCGGAAACTGACATACAGTCGGGAGAGTGGTGTGCTGACCACATGCCTCACCATATCCGAATCCAATGACACCAGTGAGCTGAGGATGACACAGCGGCCTGTCAGTACCGTTGGGCCTTCATGGCCTGTTCAGGAGGAGTTTAGTTTGTTTAGTTTAGCTTTTACGAAGGAGGGAGGTACTTGACCACAATACGGGGACCCCACTATCTCTCATACTTTTAAACTCTACCTCTTCCTTTCCACTCTGTTGCACCCTTAGAAGACAATTTATCCATTAATAATGTTCGACCTCACTTAGATGTGGTACATACATTTAATATTTGTTCTTAATGTACTTCTTACAACAATAAACGTCTATTTTATACCATTAAAACACTATTTTGTAAGAACCTACGATTTTCCCTTCCGCTGCAATGCAGAAACTGTGTCTTAGAGAAAAATCGAAAAGAACTTTCTTGTAGTACAGTTTAATTTTGTGCTAAGAAACATTTTCTCTAGATGTTGCTGTTTCCGACATACCAAAAAAAAAAAAATCCACTCACATTCTCCACCATTCAGGATTATCAGTATGTTGGTTATGACACCTTCCCCTACCAGAGTGGAAAAATTTGTGTTTACGCGAATATTTCCTCCCAATCGACATGTTTTGATCTCTGATGACTAGTTAGAGGTGTTCTGTAGATTGTTGAGATTGCTGCTATGTTTTTCGCTAATCATTGTGCTGCGTAATCGGCAGTTTCCTTATTTACGATTCAGAACAGAGTAACAGCGTTTCTCGTATGCGGTCTATTATCATAGTTTGAAAAATACGTGTTTTATGTGTTCACTGTGTTTCATGAAAGGCATATTACTCGTTGATATTTTGTTATCTTTGGCCTTGTTTTTACCTAGTATGTCGCGAAATATCCATTGTTAACTTAGCGCTGCCAATTTAGCATTTTCATGGCTAACATATTTTTAGCACTTGCTCCTAATAAGTCAGAGATTGTAGGTTTCTTTGTTCAAAAGGCAAAACTGCATTATCAGGACTGTTTTAGATTCCACTGCACTACCAAACTGTTTTATTAACTTTCGACCTGCCATCTAGTGTCATGAAGTCATACTTATTGGACATCTTATGTTGTTTGTCATCATTGGAGAGAGGAATCCCGGAAGTTCTGGGCCACAACTTAAGCCAGGTTTCCACAGGCATGAATCTTCTGCATGTGGTTACTCTCTCCATCACTTGTGTAAGTCGACTTCACTGTGGAAACACGCTACTTGCACTCTGTCAGGCCAACTTAGGCGTAAGCTACGAAAGTTGACCGACATTCTACTTTCTTGCACGATGTCACTTCCTCCAACGTCGACTAAAAGGTTCAGCAACTACCATTAGGTGGGCCTGCACTCATTCTGCTCTGGTTTCTTCAACAGCACAGATCTAGATCATTTGTTTATGTGTGTGGAAGTTAGTGTCATGCCATGGCCTTAGTCTTAAACTAAGCAAATAAATACTTTCCAAAGTGGCGAAATGTTCTCAAAACTAGAACCTCTAGAGCAGATTTACTTTTATTTACTCTTTTTATATATTGCTTATTTAGCCTAACTAGATTAGGGCCTTGAGGCCCTTTCTCACATCTGACCAAGAACAACACATACAGAAAACACAACGTAACAATCAGAATAATAATAATAATAAATTTCATTATTAATAAATATGGTAATGGGCAATAATAATAGTAATAGTAATAATAATAATAAACCCCGTGGAGGCCCAGGAAAAGAATAGGCCTCCGGTATGTTCTGCCAGTCGTAAAAGGCGACGAAAAGAACAAACCACAAATAGGGCTAACCCCCCTTTTAGTGTGATTAGTTGGTTCAGAATAGAACTAAAGAAGCCTCGGACAAGTGCCGTCATGGTCGGGGACGACGCTTGAACCCTATGCCCGCCCACAATGGTAACGACACTGCTAGCCAACTGGAAAATGATTTAAATCCAAATAGAGGTGTTTTGCAGGATATGCTTCCTGCAACCACCCTAGAAGGAAAACAAAGACAGAGGATGAGATGGTCAGATGAAGTTAATCGACACCTCATGTTCTGTTATTACCAAGCAACAAACCTAGGAACCAACACAACTGGATACAGATCACAGGTATACACAATATTTATTACCAGATACCCAGAACTAAAATTTTTAACAGAACAACGACTAGCTGATCAGATCCATGTAAGAATCAAAAATAACAGGATACCCCAGTCAGAATTAGAAAACATCAAACAACAAGTACAACAAATACTGAAACAAAATAATGTGCAATCAGAAGAAGAAGAAAATACACTAATGGACTCAAACATCCCTGAGCAAACAAACAAAGAACAACACACATCAATTAAACAATCAGAGGAAAACGAAATCTTAAGACCGCCACCAGAACAAGCACAAATAGAACATGAAGTGACACACATGTTAGATATAGAAGAAAAATTTCAGCTGACATATATAGAATACAAAGACACAAATACAGACATTAGACCTCTCTTGCATAGACCGCCAAATAACCCTCAAGTCGAAACAACAATAAAAACTATCAACACAATCATACACAACAAAATAAATGAAAACACAACTATGGAAGAGTTACAACTACTGGTTTATGTAGGAGCACTCAATACACTAAATATACACACTAGGCAGGGATCAGAACCAACCAACACACAGAAGAAACCCACAAAACCAGCATGGCAACACAGGCTACAGATAAGAATAGAAAAACTGAGAAAAGACATCGGACAGCTAACACAATTTATAAGAAATGAAATGTCAGAAAAAAACGAAAAAGGTTAGGTAAAATCTCACAACAAGAAGCGATAGAGCAATTAGATGAAAAGAAGCAGAAATTACAAGCATTGGCCAAATGACTTAGAAGATACAAAAAAAGTGAAAATAGGAGGAAACAGAACTAAACATTCAACACAAACCAAAAGAAATTTTACCAGACAATAGATAACACACACATTAAAATAGACAATCCACCAAACATAACAGACATGGAACACTTCTGGAGCAACATATGGTCAAACCCGGTACAACATAACAGGCATGCACGGTGGACACAAGCAGAAACAGACACATACAAGATAATACCACAAATGCCTGAAGTGATAATTTTGCAACATGAAGTCACCCAAGCAATTAATTCTACTCACAATTGGAAAGCCCCTGTAAAAAATAAAATAGCAAATTTCTGGTTAAAGAAGTTCACCTCAACACATTCACATCTAACTAAATTATTTAACAGTTACATTGCAGATCCAGACACATTCCCTGATACACTTACACATGGAATAACTTATCTGAAACCTAAAGATCAAGCAGGCACAGCAAACCCAGCTAAATATCGCCCCATAACATGCCTACCAACAATATACAAAATATTAACTTCAGTCATTACACAGAAATTAATGACACATACAACACAGAACAAAATTATAAATGAAGAACAAAAAGGCTGTTGCAACGGAGCATGAGGATGTAAAGAGCAACTGATAATAGATGCAGAGGTGACATATCAAGTTAAAACTAAACAATCCACCAAACATAACAGACATGGAACACTTCTGGAGCAACATATGGTCAAACCCGGTACAACATAACAGGCATGCACGGTGGACACAAGCAGAAACAGACACATACAAGATAATACCACAAATGCCTGAAGTGATAATTTTGCAACATGAAGTCACCCAAGTCACTACGCATACATTGATTACCAAAAAGCTTTTGATAGTGTACCCCACTCATGGTTACTACAAATATTGGAAATATACAAAGTAGCCTAAATTGATACAATCGTAAACATAGTAATGAAAAATTGGAAAACCACACTTAATATCCAAACAAAATCATATAATACCACATCACAGCCAATACAGATTAAGCGTGGAATATACCAAGGAGACTCATTAAGTCCTTTCTGGTTCTGTCTTGCTCTGAACCCACTATCCAACATGCTAAATAATAGAAATTATGGATACAATATTACTGGAACATACCCACACAAAATCACACATTTGCTATACATGGATGATCTAAAACTACTGGCAGCAACAAATCAACAACTCAACCAATTACTAAAGATAACAGAAGTATTCAGCAATGATATAAATATGACTTTTGGAAAAGACAAATGTAAGAAAAATAGCATAGTCAAGGGAAAACACACTAAACAAGAAGATTACATATTGGATAACCGCAGCGACTGCATAGAAGCGATGGAAAAAACAGATGCCTATAAATGTCTAGGATACAGACAAAAAATAGGAATAGATAATACACTCCTGGAAATTGAAATAAGAACACCGTCAATTCATTGTCCCAGGAAGGGGAAACTTTATTGACACATTCCTGGGGTCAGATACATCACATGATCACACTGACAGAACCACAGGCACATAGACACAGGCAACAGAGCATGCACAATGTCGGCACTAGTACAGTGTATATCCACCTTTCGCAGCAATGCAGGCTGCTATTCTCCCATGGAGACGATCGTAGAGATGCTGTATGTAGTCCTGTGGAACGGCTTGCCATGCTATTTCCACCTGGCGCCTCAGTTGGACCAGCGTTCGTGCTGGACGTGCAGACCGCGTGAGACGACGCTTCATCCAGTCCCAAACATGCTCAATGGGGGACAGATCCGGAGATCTTGCTGGCCAGGGTAGTTGACTTACACCTTCTAGAGCACGTTGGGTGGCACGGGATACATGCGGACGTGCATTGTCCTGTTGGAACAGCAAGTTCCCTTGCCGGTCTAGGAATGGTAGAACGATGGGTTCGATGACGGTTTGGATGTACCGTGCACTATTCAGTGTCCCCTCGACGATCACCAGTGGTGTACGGCCAGTGTAGGAGATCGCTCCCCACACCATGATGCCGGGTGTTGGCCCTGTGTGCCTCGGTCGTATGCAGTCCTGATTGTGGCGCTCACCTGCACGGCGCCAAACACGCATACGACCATCATTGGCACCAAGGCAGAAGCGACTCTCATCGCTGAAGACGACACGTCTCCATTCGTCCGTCCATTCACGCCTGTCGCGACACCACTGGAGGCGGGCTGCACGATGTTGGGGCGTGAGCGGAAGACGGCCTAACGGTGTGCGGGACCGTAGCCCAGCTTCATGGAGACGGTTGCGAATGGTCCTCGCCGATACCCCAGGAGCAACAGTGTCCCTAATTTGCTGGGAAGTGGCGGTGCGGTCCCCTACGGCACTGCATAGGATCCTACGGTCTTGGCGTGCATCCGTGCGTCGCTGCGGTCCGGTCCCAGGTCGACGGGCACGTGCACCTTCCGCCGACCACTGGCGACAACATCGATGTACTGTGGAGACCTCACGCCCCACGTGTTGAGCAATTCGGCGGAACGTCCACCCGGCCTCCCGCATGCCCACTATACGCCCTCGCTCAAAGTCCGTCAACTGCACATACGGTTCACGTCCACGCTGTCGCGGCATGCTACCAGTGTTAAAGACTGCGATGGAGCTCCGTATGCCACGGCAAAGTGGCTGACACTGACGGCGGCGGTGCACAAATGCTGCGCAGCTAGCGCCATTCGACGGCCAACACCGCGGTTCCTGGTGTGTCCGCTGTGCCGTGCATGTGATCATTGCTTTTACAGCCCTCTCGCAGTGTCCGGAGCAAGTATGGTGGGTCTGACACACCGGTGTCAATGTGTTCTTTTTTCCATTTCCAGGAGTGTACAAATATTAAAGAAGAATAAAAGAAAAATATAGACAAAGACTGACAAAAATACTGAAAACAGAATTGACTGCAAGAAACAAGACAAAAGCTATAAATACTTATGTTATACCAATATTGACCTACTCATTTGGAGTAGTGAAATGGAGTAACACAGACCTAGAAGCACTCAATACACTTACACGATCACAATGCCACAAATATAGAATACATCACATACATTCAGCAACAGAAAGATTCACATTAAGCAGAAAGGAAGGAGGAAGGGGATTTATCGACATAAAAGACCTACATTATGGACAGGTAGACAATTTAAGAAAATTCTTTCTAGAACGAGCAGAAACTAGCAAAATACACAAAGCAATCACTCATATAAATACATCGGCTACACCACTGCAATTTCATAACCACTTCTACAACCCTTTAGATCACATAACATCAACAGATACAAGGAAAGTAAATTCGAAAAAGAAAACACTACATGGCAAGCACCCGTATCATCTAACACAGCCACACATCGATCAAGACGCATCCAACACATGGCTAAGAAAAGGCAATAAATACAGTGAGACGGAAGGATTCATGATTGCAATACAGGATCAAACAATAAACACCAGATATTACAGCAAGCATATTATTAAAGATCCCAATACCACAACAGATAAATGCAGACTTTGCAAACAACAAATAGAAACAGTTGATCACATCACAAGCGGATGTACAATACTAGCAAATACGGAATACCCCTGAAGACATGACAATGTAGCAAAAATAATACACCAACAGCTTGCCTTACAACATAAACTTATAAAACAACACGTTCCCACATACAAGTATGCACCACAAAATGTACTGGAGAATGATGAATACAAATTATACCGGAACAGAACCATTATAACAGATAAAACAACACCACATAACAAACCTGACATCATACTCGCCAGTAAAAAGAAGAAATTAACACAACTAATCGAAATATCCATACCCAACACAACAAATATACAAAAGAAAACAGGAGAAAAAATTGAAAAATACATCCAACTGGCTGAGGAAGTCAAGGACATGTGGCATCAGGATAAAGTTGACATTATACCAATTATACTATCAACTACAGGAGTCATAGCACACAATATCCACCAATACATCAATGCAATACAGCTACATCCAAACTTATATATACAACTACAGAAATCCGTAATGATTGATACATGTTAAATTACCAGAAAGTTCCTAAATGCAATATAACATATACCGTACAGTTAAAAGGAAGTCACGCTTGATCAAGGTCCGTGTCACTTTCCATTTTTGACCAGATATAATGTCTGAGAAAAGAAAGAAATAATAATAATAATTGGAACACTAGTAATGATATAAAATAATGACAGAATTAAAAATGATAATAATTTGAACCAATTAATTCAACTGTTCCTTTTTCTTTTTTTTTTGTGCTCAGTCAGTATACCATTACTGTCAGAGATGGAAAGTCACACACACACACACACACACACACACACACACACACACACACACATACACACACATGTACATCTCCTAACAACTATTCTGCAATCCTCTTGTGCACAACAGACAACTTATCTTATCTCGCTGTTGCAACTGCATGATCAGAAAAATGCTAAAATATTACAAAAAGTAATACTGTGATCCATGCAGAGTGCAATGTATAGACTAATTGGAATAATACTGCTATTTTTTATACACACATATTGAATGATAAGGAGGGGTCTGGTCAATTAAGCTTAAACGACATAAAGAAAAATGAAAGAAACCAATAAAAACTTTTAATTTACTGTACTTAGAAAATTGATAACTGAAATGCTGACAGATTTTACACAACTTTTAACTATACCACAATGTCCGTACTCAATAAGTACGTTTGTGGCCACTACAAAGACACGAAAATGACTCTGAGTGTATGCATAGATAAATCTAACAAAACCCATCCAGAGTGCAAGCCACCAACAACTGCGTGCAACGAAAAGCCAAATTATCACAAATCCTCTATTAATACCAAAATCTTTTCTGACGCTACTAGCACGATCACAGCAGGCTAAGACCTCTCATGTTGCATGGCTTCTCTCCACTACACCCTATGTCTGAACACTTCTGGTTCCCCTCGACAATTGCTCACTCACTACTACTCGGGATAATAATGTGTCAGACTCAGTGTTTGTGTATGCACACAGAAGAACCACAGATGTCCAACTTTCATAACTGCATCCTGACTTTTTAGAATTTTGTGGGGTCATTATTGCCTAATATGTTGCAAGGAGCAAACACAAAATTCTCACATAACAAAATTGAGAGGAATGGCATCAGTCGTTTTACAAAAGTGGTAGAATATATCAAAATAAGCATAAAAGTATATAAGTTATGTACATAATAGAAAATTGATAAGCTGTACAATCTAGTCAAGAAAAACTAAAATACAATAATATCTTGTGCATGTATGTAACACATAAATACCTGACACTGATGGCACTTCTTTTGACAGGATAACAATACATTATTTATAGTTCACTAAGATTGTAAAAAAATGTCTTTCAGTTGAGTAGATGCAAATATTTCATAGATTTACAAATAGTGCAAAGAGAGTGAAAATAAATATACAAGTATCACTGTGCTGGTGAGCACTCATAGCTATGTGACATTGGTGGTAGTTCATTTCAGACAACAACAAAATGATAGACAGATCTTCAACAACAAAAAATCATCTGACAACAGAAAACCAGGTAAAGAAACACATGTTTTAGCTGCAGCAGACTCAGGAACAGCACACACTATGTCCACTGACAACCACACCAGAATATTAATATTTTCATTCGACAACAAACAAGTTTCAGGTGTAAGCAGACTTAGAGACTCATTACACACAATACGTCCACTGACAACCACACCAAAATGTTTTAGTGTGTCACTGCTTTTCATATTCAGATAAAGATGCAGTACAGAATCAGTATTAATATTATAAGGCACAAGTATACCTTGTCAAGTACCAAAGAATTGATGATGATCATAAAAGAATTGACATCATATCCCTTTGAGAAAACAGGTTCTCACAATTGACATAGGAGATCAAAAGTCTCCTATATGAGACAGTAACAGAAATAAATCATATTCAATACAGGAATAATAATAAGTTATATGCACTTGAACATAAAAGTCAACATTATGTAAAAAGTCACATAAGCTCAGTGCTCAATAAATGACTCAAAATAAGAATGACCACAGGTAATTACATAATTGTGGCACATTCCTTGAAGTACAGTTGTAAATATGACTTAAGGTAATCACATAGTGGCAAACTAGTACCATACTCTAATGGTGCAATAAACGGTGTACCACAAAGTACATGTTTTGATTCAGAACATACAAAATTGTGACACATAACATCACTGAATGACATACAGATGTGTCCAAAGACATTAAGGTGACATATGTAAAAAATGTTAGAATTAATTATAGATCCCAGAGTAGTTGCATGTCATTTAATTTATCATAGACTAGAAAATTAGCATTGCTCAAAGATACATTTACATACACAGTAAAATTACAGGTAAACACTCAAAATATGAAGTTCGTATAATCCTATTTCTGTACTAGATATTTAAGAAAAAATATATGTCAGTATACATGCAATTCCCGCTTATACAGTGCGACTTGAGTTCCAGTCAACATAAGTTACTAAAGAATGTCATTTATTATGAATGCATGTTGTGTTTCGTCCTCATAACTTATTGCACCCTCAATCATTGAGTAATGGTCCTGTCATTATCACAAGTACTTCCTTGTTACAACAACATAATAATACCATTTCTTAAAAACCATACCAATGTTTAGATGATGATCATCAAAGAGAAAATAACAGGTAGCAACACAAGGCCAATATCGTTAGATGTCAGTTGTCAACTTGTCTATGTCTGGAGTCAGAATTGTATGCCGTTAGTAGTCAGTCATTACAGGAAACTAAATATGTCATTCAAAAGACACATCTTATAAAGCAACTAGTAAGGACATAACTTAACTCTGAGATACAACACAAAAAAGGTTTATCCGTGAACCGTTCAGTAGTAGCTGAAAGAGATGGTTTATTAACTGAAAATGAAGGAAATAATTTCTCCTGAGCATCACTATGGCTTAATGACAAGAGAAAAAAGTCATCATCTTACAATCATTAACTTAACAGGATAGAATCAGCACTGCAGCACTGCATCACTGCTGTAGCAGAACCATAAGAGAAAGTTTAAAATAAAATTGTTTACACAGAAAAGTACTAATGTATCGAAGTAACTTATTTTATCCAGTTATTTGCAGCATGCATAAAAATGTAACTGATCAACTTGCATCAAGGTGTAAAAATGCTACATGCTAAAAAGAAGAGGTTGTCAAAATGCATGACATAGTTATGAACACATCATGGATCAATGTTTTAGCACAACTGAGTACTTTTGTAATGTCTAGTTCTCCATAACAGACCATTGCCAAATTCTTATTCTTAGAATGTAACTCGGTAGCGACATATGTTATATTCTGATCTGAAAAATATTGTTTAGTTCCTACAAATTCATAGAGTTCTGTGTTCTTTTTATTACTGCTGCGATAAAGAAAAATTCAGTTATGATCATGTCACACACAAGAAGAAAGTACAATGAGTGTAAAGAATAATAAGTAGAAAAACCTTTTGTACTGAGACAATTTCATTCTATAACTTTGCAAAGCTAAAAAATTTATTTCATGCATATCTCACATAATTCAGAAGTAGAAAAAAAAACTTTCAAAAATGTCCATGCTCATTAATCGACAGATACATCAACACATACAATCTTACCTCCAAACAGGTGAAAAGAAAAGTGTCATCTGCAAATGCTGATGTAATGTACAGTTAAAAGTTTCGCGTTTCCTATGGTGTACAATGTTTACAGCAGGTATGATTGGTATCTCAAACTGTAATTCGTTTTCTTCCCATAATCAACACTTCTTAAGGATATAGGTTACTTACAAATGGTAGAAAAATTTAATTTATTTATGACTTTATTAAATTCTATAGTCTTTCATTGATATATACATTACAGGGTTTCAAATGAAAAATAACCTATATATACAGAATTATTAAAATTATTTCTGTTACAGAAACCAGTATTATTTCGAAAAAAACTGTGAACTTCCCTGTTTCCAGAGATTATACGTCTGATATATTGTATATGTTGGTGACAGTGCAGGTTTCTAGTGTCCATAAATGAATATCTTTGCTAGTATTTACTTTTGTTTCGCTGAAGCAGATTGTTCACGTGTTACTGAATGTATGTCGCCCAAGTGCTACATATATTTGTGGAAGTACATATCCTATACTGTGCAATAAATACGAACTATCCCATGCATCAAGAAATTCAGTAAGAGGAAATACCGTGGTAACCAGTTCATAAACAAAGCAAACCACATTGTTTAAAGTAACCTATGTATCAGTTCTTTGAAAAGAAACTCCTACATGGTATGCCTCCTGGTGATTCAAATTTTTGAGGTAACGATGCCACTGTTTGTAGAGGATTTGTTGTTGTTGATGTGGGCATCTTATCTTCTTTGATAAAGGAAGTGGCGATATGTAAACAATGTGATGGTGTAGGCTGTCTGGAAATTACTGAACTACAAAGTAGCACGAAGGGTTTAGCATCAAAATTCTGTGTAGATCCTGCAGTAAAACTACCTCGAAAATGACTTCGAGCATTGTGCATAATTCATATGATGAGGATTTGAAGATAGTGTATGCAATGTGTGGAATGTGAAATGGAAAAAAGACTGCTCATACGTTTTGTGGTTTGATGGACCTACCTCCTCCTCCCAGTAGGTTCAGCAAGTACATAAAAATACTTTTAGGTGCCTTGATGGTTGTGTCTAAAGCATCTATGAAACGTGCAGTAGAAGAAACTGTAAATATTAGTGGAACCAGGGACACTGCTGTTGCACTTGATGGGACATGGCAACGTCGAGGACATCATTCCTTGAATGGTGTTGTAAGTGCTACTACTCTGGGGAATGGAAAAGCTGTTGTTGAGTGCTTATCTAAGTACTGTCACACCTGCCAACTAAGACGGAAAGACAAATTGATCATCAGGGTTCTAAGAATTATTATGGTTCCAGTGGAGGTATGGAGTGTGATGGAGCTCTAAAAATACTTCAGAGGCTGGTGCCCTTTTATAATGTTAGATATACAAATTACATAGGCAATGAGGACTCTAAATCTCTCAATAAAATTAATGAGTTCATTGTTTATGAAGATATCTTGGTAATACTGGAGTGTTGTGGACATGTGAAAAAGAGGATGGTTGATAGATTGAGGAAGCTACAAAGGGAAATGAAAGGAAAGTTGGTATCTGATGGAAAATCTCTGTCTGGCCAAGGCAGATTGACAGAAACCGAAACAGACCTGGACTGGCCATTAGACGACCTGCACCTCTGAATGATGTTACAGCAATGAGAAAAACTGTATGCGCCAAATACTTTCATAAGTTGTCCACAGATGACCACCCTGTTCATGGACTTTGCCCTGTAGGAGCAGATTCTTGGTGTGCTTACCAAAAAGCAAAGGAAAGTGATCAAATATACCATCATAAGCGTTCTCTTCCTGAGCCTGTTATGAATGAAATAAAACCAATTTTTAGAGACGTGAGTGATCCTGTTTTGCTTAGTAAATGTTTTCATGGGGGCACTCAGAATACAAATGAAAGTTTCAACCATTGCATATGGGAAAGATTACGCAAGAACGATTTTGTAGGACTAAATACATTAAACGTTAGTGCACCAGATGCAGTGATATGTTTCAATGATGGAGTGATAGGAAGGTTGTAAGTCCTGAGAAATTTAGGCATAAAATGTGGCTCTAATATGGAAGATCAATTGCTAGCATGTGACAGACAATGCATGTGTGAAGCTGAAAGATTCGCTCTTCACGTTACCAAAGAAGCAAGAAGTGCTAAAATGAATGCCAAGAGGAAGCTTGAAGATGAAGAAATGCTGCAGGATGAAGACTACACTTCAGGAATGTTCTGAGACGCAGTTTAATTGGACTCATGTCGTCATTTGCAATTTCCTGCAAGTTGTATTTTTCAGAATTCAGGTACAAAAACTTCCTAAAGTTTATAAAGCATTGCTCTAATTTTTTTCTGTGACTTGCTATAGTCCATACTTATGTAATAGACCTAAGCTTTATTGCAGAACCAACTAAATTATATAAAAATAACATTTTATTAGGAAAAAAATTATAAAAATTGAAATGTAAGATGTGATATTTTTATCCTTGGAATATACATAATAGATGGAATTAAATGTGTCTAGTACCTCAGCCATAAGGTCATGCATGTCTGGTGAACATTTGGTCTCCTTCAAATGTATAACATTGAATTAAACAGTACCTCAATTTGGGGAAGCATTTTTAAAAAAATTACATCAATTTATTTTGTAATTTTTAATAACCCTAAGTAGGTTCAAAAATATTCAAAATACTTCTAATTTGTTTATAAAGTGTGCTGCATTACCTGACATCAACAAAAAAATCTGTAAAACATACACAATATAAACTGCCTGAAAGAAATAGGTGTTGATTTTTACATAATATTGAGCCAGAAAAGTATCCCCTATCCTTAATATCATAATACATCTCGTCAGTAACAACAAAACTTCAATAGTACTGGTCTCTCAGAAATCCTTTCATCACAAAACGAATCTCTTTTGAAGATATCACTGTGACTCTACTTTCGAATAAAGTGTGAACAAGCAGAACCTGAATGTATTTAGTACAGCTGTGGGTCCCTTCGTTTAAAGAGTGGACATTCCTCACCTTGTCTTGTTCTGTAAATAGCTGCAAAAATATTTCCTCACTAAATCGCATATAATGCCTCGTCTGACTTCCTTAGAACAACATACTTCATTAACCTTCAGCATAATATCCTACAAATCCAACAAATCAGAATCCACTACACATAATATACCATAATTGCACCATAATATACAATAGTTGGTCCACAATAAGCCATAATAACATCATAAACCTTACATGGCAATTATAAAGCAAAATTCCTCATCGTATTCCATATCTATAACGCATAGAATTTCCTAGATTCACCATGTGTATGCATACAACTGATATTATCACTGTTCAAAAAAAAAAAAAACTTCATAAGTAGTAGAATAAGCATCAGTCAGAAATGTTCCTACTTAAATTAATGCCCATCTGAAATACCTTCCTCAGATCAGAATCACTTGTACACAGTCTCTCATTCAAAATAAAGTCAGCAGTTAGACCTCGACAATTAGTGTCCTACATCACAAAATACCCGCCTATGGAAAAAGTCAGGTCATGCAGTTTCCACAGAAATAACACAGTATTCTGTCTGGCAAAGGTAAAGCAAATTGTACATCACAGGTTATCACAAGACACAAAAAACTTCATTGTATGCACAGACTATCTTTCTGCGCAAAAAATGAGTATCATAGAACCTAAAAAAACAAGTCTACCCTCCTCTACCAAGATATGGAAAGAAAAATTCCAAACTTATGAAATAAGATAACGGTATTACTTTGGAATCAGATACTTCACCAGTAAACTCAGAATAACACTAGCTGAATTCAAATTCTTCACAGATAGCTTACCATTCCATATTGTCATAGTGCATATACATATGCAAAAAAAAATTCCCTGTATGATCAGCTTGTCAGACAATGCTTAGCAAATTCAGTGCACTTTTCTTCACGTAACCCAAATAACAGATCATCACTATTCTTTAAAATTCCCTTATAAGTAGATTGACAGTAAAAGGTACATTAATGCATACACAGATTACTTGAAGAGTATGAAACAGTGCTGAAAGGTAAAGTATTTGCATGTATTATTCACTGTATGCGAAAAGGACCTTCATACACCAAGAAAGACTTGCTGCTTTAAGATTTTCCTTTATGAGATAACCAATGCGATTTGAGCAGCACTCTCTGACCTACCTGTAAAGTCTTGATGATCACAGGTCGATTCTGTAACTTCTTCCTTTTTTCTGTGGCATTCTTGATGATTTCCAATGCAAAATTAATTTTACACAGTGTCTTAAACGTCTTTGTGTCTGGAAGGCTACCAACAGTTTTATACGATCTGGTGGTGATTTATTCTTTAATATAAGGAGTAGAGGTAAAGTTGTAGAATCATTCAGTAGTTTGTTATTGATATTTTGAAAATCAGTTAAGTGTGAATCCAGCAATACTCTCTACAAAATTTAATTAATTCTTTCATAGTGCGTTCTGAGGGGTTACAAGATGGCATAAAACGTGATGTAAATATAGGTCTAATTCTTCTACGTCTCAAAGGTTTTTAGTCATATGTTATAACGAAATTGTGAGCCATTATCAGAAATAACTTTGTCCACATGCCCTACTTTTTTCAGAAAATTCTTTATGTGTGCTAATGAAATACATTTTGCTGTAGCTTTCTGTATAGGTGTAAATGACACAGATTTAGAGATAAGCTCAACACCTACAGAAACAAATGAATGACCATGTTTAGATCTCGTAATAGGACCAAAAATATCAACAGCAGGTACTACTCTTAGTTCCGCAGGAATGATCGAGAATGGTGAGGTTCTGTGTGTAATGTTAAATGGTTTCGCCATCAAGCACAGTTTGAATTTTGCTAAGACAGTACGAATTCGCTTTTCCGTATTGTTGAAATAACGTGTATTCCGTGATTTAACTGTGAGGAAAAGTTTGTGATCAAACCCTTTAGTTTTCTAAACTGACAAGTTTTCTCTCATAACCTAACTCGCATTCAATTCATTCTGTTCTGCAAACATGGTGAGGTTCTGTGCATAATGTTAAAGGGTTTAGCCTTCAAGCACAGTTTGAATTTTGCTAAGACAGTACGAATTTGCTTTTCCGTATTGTTGAAATAATGTGTATTCCGTAATTTCACTGTGAGGAAAGGTTTGTGATCAAAACCTTTACTTATCTAAACTGACAAGTTTTCAATCATAACCTAACTCGCATTCAATTCATTCTGTTCTGCAAACATCTCATGTTAATGAGGGAAGTGATCAGCATTTCCAAAAGTAGTGCATTCATTGTGATTTACAATATGAGAATGATTGAACCTACTGTTATAGTTATCGCAACCAATCCTTTCTTCGATACTGGCAAGCTGTTCCTGTATCTTCCTCACATCACATTTATTTTACCGATTAATCATCATCAGCCCTTGCTTAAAACTTTGCAGACTCTGAAATTCTTCAACATCAGAGAACAGAACCAGCTGAGTATCATCTCACCTTTTGTATGAATCATAGTTCGTTTGCATCACTCTTTTGTATAATTCTTCAACACATTTTGCAACAGTCAGCAACTGACTCTACATCTTTCAAACTTCAGTGTTAGTCTCTAACAGTAATGGCTCAAACTTTTGTGCTAATTCCTCTATTCACAATTCTTGATGTGATATCTGTTGTTTCAACTCAACAATATTAACATACTGCATATGGTCAAATCTGAACTCAAGATTATCGATATTAGACTTGAGTTCCTCACATATCTGAGTTTTCAACTGCTCTGACATTTATTCGAATTTGCTATTTAAATTGTCATTAATCTCATCCCTAGATTCTTTGATGTTATTTATCTCGTCACGAAATAATGTAAAGTCCCCTTCCTGTCTGCTACTAGATTCTTTGAACTCGCCAAGTTGAGCTAGTATATCTCTCATAACAAATCAGACTGTGTTACACTATTTTGATCGCATGAATTTCGTGTAGTTCCATGCAGTTCATCACGCATGATCGACAATAATAATCTGATTATTCATAGTATTGCTTGAAAGTTCCCTGACTACATTATCCTGAGAAAAATTTCCTAGACCATGCCTCAAATTTTCCAAAACTTCATTTGAAGCTACTTCTACTGTTTTTTCTTCTTGCCTGTGCTTTAGTTTTCATTGTCATTGTAGCAATAAAGAAAATTACACAAAAATGCAAAACAGCTATTTTAACACAAACCTTTAATTTCACTGGTACAAAATAAGTACTGAACTAGAAAGCTGCTGCGGTGAAAATTTTGGAATTAATGCAAAGTAGCGCTTAAGCAACAAAAAGTAAAATGAAACAACTACTGACTACTATTGCATAAAATTTTGCAAATCTGGTAGCAAGACAAAGCATCTCTATCTGTGAAATCGTCCAACAAAACGAAATCCTGTCGGGTGTCAGGTGAAACGTGTTTGTGAGTATTTTAAAGGACATGCACGGAAGTATGTGTGTATGACTTTCCGTGTCTGACAATAACACTGACCAACAAATTTGAAATGAAAGTGTAAATTGCATGATTTTCAGTTAGTTACGTTGATTTCAGTATACAATGACACAAAATCATGATCTTCATAAATATTTAGCTCTAGTTTTTTAAAAAAGTAATCTACATTTTTGTATAAATTACTCACTAACTAAAAATGCATTCATGTTCCAAGATCCAGGATAACAAATTTTAAGTGAATAATTACTTGAATTATGCTCAGTATTATACATTGATATATTTCAGTGCCATTCTGGAAGTACAAAAGAAAAATATTGAGAAAAAGTGACGATAATATTTCATACATGAAAATACTTTGTTAGTCTACTTTGTACCAGAACTATGCAAAGCACAAAAGAAAATATATAAATTAACTGGTCACAAATGTTAAGTGTCCATATCTAGGGTATATGCAATTACATATTTTGTTCAGAGATAAATTCAAGCGTGATCGTTTTCGCTTGGCTTGACGTTTATACACGTAATCGAGAACATCCCTTATGGCAGTCCAGCAGTAATCTGCTAAAATAGCAGAGCTCCAATTTCTGGCATACCTCGTCTCAAATGTGGCAATATCTTGATGAAATCGCTCCCCATGTTCGTCACTTACTGCATTACAATCTTTGGGGGAAGAAGTGAAGATGACTATGTAAGAAATGCATTTATAATGACATGTTGCAACAAAGTTTTTCATAAGATGACAACATGTTACCTACAATCTCCTTGTAGTTTATTGCTCGTTTGTTCCATAAGAACTGTAAACAGACTGTCTTAAAACATTCCCATGCAGGCTTCTCATCACCTTGTATGATTCCATCGAAAGTATGGTCTCCAAAAAGCTCTCGAATCTGTGGACCTACAAAAATGCTCTCCTTTACTTTGGCATCACTTAAGTAAGGCAATTTTTGCCTTAAGTACTTAAACTGTCACCGTCTTTGTTCATTCCCTTAACACAGTTTTCATGAGACCCAAATTGATGTGCAAATAGATTCTGTAATTTAACTGTGAGAAAATGTTTGTAATCAAAACCTTTAATTTTCTAAACTGACAAGTTTTCGCTCATACTGTAACTCGCATTCAAATCATTGTGGCCAGCAAACATCTCACTTTCACGAGAGAAGTGATCAGCATTTCCAAAATTAGTGCATTCATTGTGATTTGCAATATGAGAATGATTGAACCCACTGTTATAGTTATCACAACCAATCCTTTCTTCGATAATGGCAAGCTGTTCCTATGTCTTCCACATATCACATTTATTTTGCTGATTAATCGTCATCAGCCCTTGTTTAAAACTTTAAAACTATAAGCTTTTTTAGTCAATGGAGTTATTTGCTGTTTTTGTAAAGCAAATGTCACTTCTCTATGCACATCAAAATGTGTCAGCACTGTTAACACAAAGTCATTACATTTTTGTTCACTTCAACTTGAATAAGTCATAGTTAAACTGGAAACAAATGTGCAAAAAGTATTACATGCATTAATAAAGTCACTGAAGTTGAAGAGGAGGGAGACAAAAAGAACACTAAAATTGGTATCAAAATGTTTATATCCACAATATTGCACACAAGTAAGAATAGGGACAATAATACAATCCATTGTTACTAGTTAATATGACTTTGACATACCATTATAATATTTGATTCTAGACTTAACATAAAAACTTATATCATCGTAATAAAACAGTGTAAAATGAAAACTAGAGATAATTTTGAATTGTCTTTGTGATATTCGCTATCACCACATTAGAATTGATAGGAATTGACTATTTTCATTCAATTTACATTTTTATAGCAGCACAGTGTAATAGACTTAAGATTGAGAACAAAAAGAAACATAAATTTGAATAGGAAATTAATTACTTCTCCCACGAATTATAAAGAAATCTATTCTCAACCATCTGCCTGCAAGCTTTAAATATCCTCTAATATCTCCTAACAACTGTTCTGCAATGTTCCTGTATGCAACAGACAGCTTACCTCGTCTTTCTGCTGCAACTGCCTGATCAGCAACATGCTAAAATATTTCAAAAAGCAATACTGCATTCCATGTAGAGTGCAATGCACAGAATAACTGCAATAATTACTGCTAGACTTTTATACATAGAAGCTGAGTGGTCAGGAGGGTTTGGTCAACCAACCAAACGATGTAAAGAAAAGAGAAAGAAGACAATAAAATTTTTTCACTTACTACACTCAGAAAATTGATGATTTAAGCGCTGACATACTTTACAAAGACTTCTGATTATTCCACAATGTCTATGCTCAATAAATACGTTTCTGGTCACAACAAAGATACGAATATGACTCTGAGTGTATGCATTCATAAATCTGATAAAATCCCTCCAGTGCACAAGCAACCAACAACTTCGTGCAATGAAAAGGCAGATTACAAAAAATCCTCAATTAATACCAAAGTCTCCTCCAGTGCTACTAGCGCCATCACGCCAGGCTGCGACCTCTCATATTGCACAGCTTCTCTCCACCACACCCCATGTCCGACCACTTCAGATTCCCCTTGACAACTGCTCTCTCGGTACTACTCATGATAATAAGATCTCAGGCTCAGAGTTTGTGTATCCACTTACCAAAGTCATAGACATCCAATTTTCAAGAGGTTTCAAACGAAAGTGACATTGGTTGCAAGGAAAGAAGAGAATTTCAGTTGATATCTCTGTAGACAAAGAAAGGGTAAAGTGGCAGGGCAGAGTGAGAGCGAAGAAGAGATAGCTATTGTGACAGAAAGTGGACTATTACTTGTCTTCTGGACTTTGAAAGGCTTTTAATTTCTTTGATATTTTAAGGAAGATTGTTCCAAAGTCGCATTCTGTACAGAAAATGATTTAGAGAACATGGTAGTGCTATGTAATGGTACAGTGAGGATTTTGCCTTGCTGGAAACGATTATTTCTGCTGTGTTGTTCAGATAATAGAGTAAGGGTTGAAGGTAAATAGGAAAGAGGACAATGACTGAGAAGACGATACAGCAAACATGGGGTATGATAATCTCTACAGCTCCCTAGCCATGATAATTGTTCATAGGCAGGAGTGATATTATCGAAAAAGCATACATGACGTATCTGTCACACACAAGAATTCAACGTCAGTTCCAGCCAATGTGAGATCGCATACGAAAGTCCTTGTTGGAGAATAGGGTCTCCACAATCAAGGATGGGGAGTATTAGAGAATTTATAAGTTTCTTGTAATGCTGCAGAGGAAATACCTTTGTATATTTTTGTAGTGAATGAAATGATGTTGGCACCTTCATATTGTGTATCTAGAACCGCCAATGTAGTCATTTTGACCGCTGTATTGGAATTGTTGTTTTGATTCTCATTATCGTCGTTTCTGGTATCTACTGTTAAGTTTAGAAGACATTACTTACGAGATCTAACACCAAAATGAGGCGAATTATATAATATTTTTAATAATTAACAGTTTACAAACATAAATGTGATTTTTAGAAAAGATTTCATCTAATAAATAAACAGAGATTTTCTTTTAGTACAGAAAGTGACATAATTGTTATGTGCTCGTTATCACAAAATAGATATCTGTTATATTTTATATTATACAATTAAAATCAATAAACATGTTTGTCAATCCATATACCACAATATATAAGTAAACAGTGTTTTGTCTTCAGTGTATTTTCACAAGTCAATGTGAATCATGTATCTTTAGTCGCAGGAACATTACACCATCTCCTTAGTCAAGTCCTTTGTGCAAGAACCACGACTCGCTGTTCGCGCTTTTTGCAGATATAGCTTGTCTTACTCCTGCATTTGTTCTTTTGACAATGCCTACACATTTTATTTCGTTCCACAGGCCGCCCAAATTCTGATTCCTTTTCCACTGACTTAGGTTTCGAGCCAATGTATACCACAAAAATTCTCCTCTGTCTGCTTCAGAATGCAATTTCGGCGAGTGATATTCTTCCTTGTCGCTTTCTTGAAAATAATCTCGGAAATGATAGCTGCCAAGTCAAGAATATTATGAGCTAGCAATCTATGCATACCACCTCAACAGTATATTTTCTTCCCATTTGATACACAATATTATGTACTAGCCCTTCATGTGATCAGCTCGAACAGTATATTTTCCTCCCATTTGATCCACCACATTAACACTGTATATTCTGTTGTTTTAGAAGTCTGTTGCTTCTGGAATACTTTTGAGACTAGCTTGAAGTTTAACTTCTGTGTGCAAAGTTCTACATATAAGAATGTTCCTGTATCGTTTATCTTCATACTCTGTAAAAGTGCAACTGGAATGAGCTGATTCGTGATGCTGAGCTTTCATAACTTTTATGGCTTTAGGAATTTCTCTCCTTGATCGTCTAATTGTTTCAACAATGCTGGTACCATTACTTTTCAACTTTTTGCTCAGTTTCGCTGTAGTCATGTTTCACTCCATTTGAATTACACACATCAACTTCATTACTACACTTTTGGGAAGAGTCTCATCACATGGTGTGAAGTCGTCTTTTCCTATATAAGGGAACCCACTGGACAGAAGCTTTGACACAACGTCCACAAGAAGTCAAAGTCTTATACCAAATTTATCTGGTTTGTTGGACATGTACTGTAAGAATGGACACGTTTTGTTTGGGAAAACCTGCTTATCATGAGCCAGATTTTCTTCTGGAATATACAGGGTGATTTTTTGACCATGTACAAACTCTAGTGATTGATCAATGAGAGGATACGGAAACAAAAGGTCTAATGAATTTATGTCAGGAAATGCATGATTTCCATGCTAGAGACCATATATTAAATCATATATTGTTACAGGAACCGCAGTCTAATATGCGCTGCACCATGCAACTACAGTTACAACATGTGCTTAAAATGGTTGAACGTTGGACGTCTATGATTCTGCTGTGTGGAAACACAAATTCTGTGTCTGAGATATTATTATCGCCATAAGTAGCGAGCAGCAGTTGATGGGGAGAGTCAGAAGTGGTCAGACACAGCCTGCGGTGAAGAGAAACCATGCGACATTCGAGGTCGCAGCCTGCTGTGACTGTGCCAGTAGCGCCGGAGGAGACCTTGGTATTAATTGAGCATATTTGGTAATTTGCCTTTTTGCTGCACGTAGTTGTTGGTTACTTGCACACCGGATGGATTTAGTCAGATTTGTGTATGCATACATTGGGAGTAATATTTGTGCCTTTGTTGTTACCATAAATGTGTATATTGAGTAAAGACACTGTGGAATAATTAAAAGTCTGTGTAAAGTTTGTCAGTGTTTAAATAATATACTGCAAATATAATAGACTATAGACTTACTGATTTCTTTCATTTTTTTTACATCACTTAAAGATAGTTGACCAAACCCCTCCTCATTATTCAGTTTCTATGTATAAAAATATGGCTGTAATTGTTGCAGTTAGTCCATGCATTACAGTCTGCATGGATTGCAGTACTGCTTTAAATATTTTAGCAAGTTGCTGATCAAGCAATTGCAGTGGCAAGATGAGGTAAGATGTCAGTTGCGCACAGGAGCATTGTAGAACAGTTGTTAGGAGATGTTAGAGAATTTAAAAACAAACAAAAAAAACTCGCAGTCAGATAGTTGATGAACGATTTCTTTACAACTCTTGGAGGGAGTAATTAATTCTTCTGTTCCTTTTTTTGTTTTGTACTCAGTCAGTATACCATTATTGTCAGAGACTGAACGTCGCACATGTTTCTGCCCGGCTTTTAAAATTATTACTAAAGCGTTTCACCTGTGGACGTGCCTGCCAGGATTTCGTTTCGTTGAACGATTTTGCAGTTAGAGATGCTTCGTTCTGCTACTACATTTGCTAAATTTCATGCAGTAGTATATACTCAGTAGTTGCTGCATACCGCTTTTTGTTGCTTGTGCGCGCTTTGCGTTATTTTCAAACATTTTTATTTCAGCAATTTTCTAGTTCGGAATTTATTTTGTAACAGTGAAGTTAAGAGGTGTTAAGATAGTTGTTTCGAGTTTTGTGTAATTTTTGTGTTACACAAAACGGAATAATTATGAAGACAGATCAAACCAAAATTAGTGTGATCGTAGATATGCAAATTCAGAACATGGTGCAACTGTAGAAATCAGACCGCCCAACCATGCAATAACTCCAAGAAAAATGAACCGATACAACAATGTCTAGCAGCCAAGTCTGTACACAAACTGTTTGCAGTTGCCGACAGTCAACATATGAACAATATTAATTTTATAGGTTTTAATGACATTAGGGACACATTATTACAAGAAAATGATGACTGCCGAAATATACCTGTACATCCTATTGTAAAAATTTCCATAGAAACGTTTCACTTTCTGCTGTACTTGATTCTGGTAGACAAGTTAACGTGGTTACTGAGACAGTATTTGCCAAGTGTGCTCGACCATCTGTTTGTCCAGCTTTGCCTCTATTAAGAACCAAATTGAAGCGAGTGATTACTGAAAAGAGTGTTAATGTATGTAATCAGACTTCATTAATTTTCATGTGTCAGGACACACGTTTTCTGCGAATTTTCTTATAGTTCCTCTTTTATCAAGACAAGCAATTTTGCGTGTAGAGTTTCTACGTGAGCATAAAGTGATGTTGAGCTATTGCGACGCTGAAGTAATGTTACGAGTAAATCAGGTACCTGTAACGCTTAAATTTCAAGGTTGGTTAACAAAGGAAGATGAAGATATGAACAGTTTCCATTTTTTCTTTCTGCTCGGCACAACACTCACTGAGTTTGTCTGACAATTGTGTGAACAATGTAACTACATTTCATTGTAAAACTGAAAAATCTATTACCACAGAACGATTAATTAAAAAGAAAGTACTCAGATATGAAGTAGATTCTGATACAGACACACATGAATTATTAGTAATTTTACTTACATCCTGAAATTTTTTCTCACAAGACTGGAACTATACGAAATTTTCGTTACAAATTCAATGTTAACGAACATAATAAATTTTTGTACCACCTTATATTATTCCACTGACATACAGAGAAAAGGTTAAGCAGGAAATAGAATCGATGCTAGGTCAGGAAATTATTGAGCATGCTGTGAGTTCATACAACAGGCCATTACATGTTGTTAAAAAGAAAGACGATTCTATTAAGATTTGTTCTCGATTCCAGACAGATCGACACTATAATACATCAGAAACAGATCGATCACAAACACTAGACGAATTCTTAGAGAAATTTCATGGTGTAAATGTAATGTCTTCTCTTGAATTACGATATAGTTTTTGGCAAATCGAATTACACCTTGCATGAAGGAAAAATACAGCCTTTCTGTGTTTTGTAAACTGCTATCAATTTCGAAAATTACCATTTGGTCTCAAATGTTTCATCTGCTACATTTTCACGAGGTATGAATACCATCTTACCTAAGCATTTAAAGGACAGCATCACCACCTACGTTGATTCACATTTTGTTTGTGGAAAAACTGTGTACATAACAAAACCAGGCCTGAGTAAACTATTACAGACTATGGCATTACAATCAGTTTAGAAAAATCAGAATTCGGTAAAACGCAAATTAAATTTCTTGGCAACATTGACACTACCAAAGGTAGATCACCCGATCCAGAACAACTGAAAGTAATTGAATACATGCCTGGACCTATGAACGAATGACAACTTAGAGGATTCTTAGGTCTCGTGAATTTTTATCGACGTTTCATCAGCTTAAAGAGCTTATCTACACCTAGTTATGTCAAATTACAGGTAAGAATGGTTTCGGACCAGGATGACGTCACGCAGACCGAATTTGATGATCTGAAAAGTGTATTGCTTAATGCGCCCATATTATCACATCCTGATTTATCTCTTGATATTTGCCTTTCGATGGATAATTCAAAATCTGATTCTGTGTACACTTCTTTCAAGGAGTTGTAGAAAATGATATTCTTGAACAGAAAAGTATGTATTTTTCCAGTCGAGTCTTAATCAAAACCGAACGTAACTATTCTGTAGCTGAGTTCGAAGCATTTGCTGTAGTTTGGGCATTTGATAAATTTCATTACTTTCAACAAGGTAAAACACACTAAGGTATATTCCACGCATCGGGTACTTCAGTTTCTTCTGACAGCTAAACTGAATCAGAATCGTTTAAGACGTTGAGCTTTGATACTCAAGAATTCAGTTTCACTGTGAGTTACATTCCAGGTTCAGAAAACGTTATTGCTGATGCACTGTTACTTGCACCTGTTGGTTAGTCCAAAGTAATAATGAACACTGCAAAGAAAATAATTTTAGTTTGTTAGATATGCAGAAAGTAGCTTTCGAAAACTTTCTTTCATCCTCGTTATGTGATATTGCTCCTGTGCACGAGAAAGATCCAATCTGGAAAGAGATAAAGGAGAATGGCACTGCTATAAGACAATTTTAGCTTGAATATACTCAGACATAGATGTCCTAACACCTATTTGGGTATTGCGTATCCCAGACGAAGTTGTCAACAAACTCATTTGGTACACACATCTGAGTTACACAGAGTTTGGTGCTATGAAATGTTTTCGGAAATTACGGGATACATGTTACTTCAACAATATGGAAAAGCGAATACGTACTGTCTTGGCAAAATGCTAATTGTGCAAAAGGCTAACCCATCTAGCATTAAGCACAGAACACCACTATTTACGATCATTCCTCTGAAACTAAGAGTATTACCTGCTGTTGAAACTTTCGGTCCTGTTGCGAGATCTAAATATGGTCATTCATTTGTTTTTGTAGCTGTTGAGCTTACCTCTAAATCTGTGTCATTTACACCTTTACGGAAATCTACAGCAAAATCTATTTTATTAGCACACATGAAGATTTTTCTGAAAGAAGTAGGGCATGTTGACAAAGTTATTTCTGATAATGGCTCACGATTTCGTTCCAACATAAGGCTAAAAAACTTTGAGACGTAGAAGAATTAGACCTATATCACGTTTTATACCATTTTGCAACCCCACATAACGCATTATGAACGAATTAGGTAAACTTTGCAGACTGTATAGCTGGGTTCACACTTATTTGATTTTCAAAATATCATTAACGAACTACCAAATGATTCTACAACTTTACCCCTACTCCTTATACTAAAGAAGAAATCACCACCAGATCGTATAAAACTGCTGGTAGCCTTCCACACACAACAACATTTAAGACGTGAAATAATTGATTTTGCATCGTAAATCATCAAGAAAGCCATGGAGAAACGGAAGAGGTTACAAAATCCACCCATGAACATCAAGACTTTACAGGTAGGTCAGAAAGTGTTGCTCAAATCGCATCGGTTATCTCGTAAAGGAAAATCTTTAAGCAGCAGGTTTTTCTTTGTGTATGAAGGTCCTTTTCGCATTCAGTGAATTTCACATACAAATACTGTGGTACTTGAAACCATACACACACGTAAATCACGTGAACTTCATCATGTATCGAACATCACAGTACACAAAAAACAGTTCCCAACAGGGTTTACTTATTTTGGTAAACATATGCAGTGGCATCAATAGGTGCCCTGGCGTTACAGTGCATTTTCTTACTTTAGCTTTCAGCGCTGTTTAATACTCTTCAACTAATTTGTGTATCTGTTAATGTATCTCTTTCTGTCAATCTACTTATTACGGAATTTTAAAGAGTAGTTATGATCTGTGATTTGGGTTATGTGAAGAAAAGTGCACTGAATTTGCTAAGCATCGTCTGACAAGCTGATCACGTAGTGGAAATAGGTAATTTTTTTGCATCTGTATTTGCAATTTGACAGTTTATTTCATAAGTTTGGAATTTTTCTTTCGAAATTGTGGTATAGGAGGGTTGACTTGGTTTTGAGGTTCTATGATACTAACTTTTTTCTTCAGGAGGATAGTTTGCAAATATAATGAAGTTTTTTGTGTCCTTTAGTAACATGTGATGTACATTTTGCTTTACCTTTATCAGACAGAATACTGCGCTATTTCTGAGGAATCTGCGTGAGATGACTTTGTCTGAAGATATATATTTTGTGATGTAGACATGAATTGTAGATGTATAACTGCTGACTTTATTTTGTATGAGAGACTGTGTGTGAGTGGTTCTAAATTGAGGTAGGTGTTTCTGATGGCCATTAGATTAAGTAGGAACATTTCTGAATGATGCTTGTTCTGCTACTTATCAAGAATTTTTTTTGAAGAGTGATAATATCAGAGTTGTATGCATACACATGATGAATCTAGGGAATGTTATGCGATATTGATATGGAATATGATGAAGAATTTTGCTTTATAATTGCCATGTGAGGCTTATGATGTTATTATGGAGCAACTATTACATATTATGGTGCAATTATGGTATACGAGGTGTGGCTAGAAAAAAACCGGACTAGTACTGGTGAAACAATAAAAAGAATGCAATAAGGCTGAAAGTCGCGTGGCCTGTCACGTATCTCTCGCTCCGCCTACTGCTCGAGTTTCATCTGCCTCCTGCACTCAGTCTGCCCGTGGCGTCTGTTTTAAGTAGTTGACGTTTTGTCTGTGTGTCGGAAAATGTTGAGTGTACAGAAAGAACAGCGTGTTAACATCAAATTTTGTTTCAAACTAGGAAAATCTGCAAGTGAAACGTTTGTAATGTTACAACAAGTGTACGGCGATGATTGTTTATCGCGAACACAAGTGTTTGAGTGGTTTAAACGATTTAAAGATGGCCGCGAAGACACCAGTGATGACACTCGCACTGGCAGACCATTGTCAGCAAAAACTGATGCAAACATTGAAAAAAATCGGTAAACTTGTTCGACACTTTCCTTGTCAACTCCTGTTAACTCAGACACTGCTCTGATTGTTAAACGGCGATCTTGTCGAACAAGTTTACCGATGTTTTCAATGTTTGCATCAGTTTTTGCTGACAATGGTCTGCCAGTGCGAGTGTCATCACTGGTGTCTTCGCGGCCATCTTTAAATCGTTTAAACCACTCAAACACTTGTGTTCACGATAAACAATCATCGCCGTACACTTGTTGTAACATTACAAACGTTTCACTTGCAGATTTTCCTAGTTTGAAACAAAATTTGATGTTAACACGCTGTTCTTTCTGTACACTCAACATTTTCCGACGCACAGACAAAACGTCAACTACTTAAAACAGACGCCATGGGCAGACTGAGTGCGAGAGGCAGATGAAACTCGAGCAGTAGGCGGAGCGAGAGTCACGTGTCAGGCCACGCGACTTTCAGCCTTATTGCATTCGTTTTATTGTTTCACCAGTACTAGTCCTGTTTTTTTCTAGCCACACCTCATATTATGTGTAGTGGATTCTGATTTGTAGGATATTATGCTGAAGGTTAATGAAACATGTTGTTCTAAGGAAGTCAGACAAGGCATTATATGCGATTTAGTGAGGAAGTATTTGTGCAGCTATTTATGGAACAAGCCAAGGTAAGGAATATCCTCTCTTTAAGCGAAGGAACCCACAGCTGTACTAGATTCATTCGGGCTCTACTTGTGCACACTTTATTCGAAAGCACAGTCACAGTGATATCTTCAAAAGATATTTATTTTGTGACAAAAGGATTTCTGAGAGGCCAGTACTACTGAAGTTTTGTTGTTACTGGCAAGATGTATTATGATGTTAAGAGCTATCGATTATGGAAAGAAAACGACGTACAGTTTGAGGTACCAATCAGACTTGCTATAAACACGGTAAACTCTAAAAAAACTTGGAACTTTTACCTGTATGAAACTCCAGCGTTTGCAGATGAGACTTTTCTTTTCACCTATTTGGAGATAAGAGTGCATGTGTGGATGTATCTGTGAATAACGAGCAAGCATAGACTTAGAAAGATTTTTTTCTTCTGCTGAATTATGTATGCATGAATTGAATTTTCTAGCTTTACGAAGTTGAGAAATGAAATTGTCTCAGTTAAAATATTCTGTTTTTTTACTTATTACTGTTTACACTCAGTATACTTCATTTTTTGTGTGTGACATGATCATAATTTTTCTCTATTGCACAAGTAACACAAATAATACAGAACTCTATGAACTTTAGGAACTAAATAATATTTTTCAGATCAGAATATAATGTACACAGTGTAGAGGACAAGGGGTTATTGTTAGGAAATATGGTGCGAAATTGTGATTTAGTGTGTTTCAGTGCGCGATGCACCAGCCTCACGGCAGACCACGGACGAAGGCTGGCTGGCGCATTATGCAGGTGACACAGTTTTTCAACAAGCGTCGGTATGTGTGTATGTGCACGGCAGCCATCAATAGCCAGAACGCAGCATTAGCAGAATCACGCAGGCACGGACCGTGTGTGGTGCAGTTGCATTAGCCAATTCATCAAGATCGTTCTAACAAACACGTCACCGCGTAACTGGCGGATTCAGCAGTGGTGTGCACTATTTAAGGGCATCAGAGGTGGGCGTTGGCATTCGGTTCGACCGGTTGGGCGTTCGGTCCCTGTTACGTCGTTGTCATCAGTGACGCTGTCCCTGAGGATTGGCCGGCAGAGGGCATTGCCCGCTGCTGCACTGGCTACTCCCGGCGTCGTCACGAGGCGCCGCATCTGCAGGAGGCACGCTAGGCTGGGCCTCATACTGCTAACCTCCTACCACCTGCGCAGCTGCTGACCGAGCACAGCATCGCGTTCCCTGGGCTGTGTACATCAGCACGTCTCCACCACGACACGAGTGGTGGGGTTGAGCTACTAGAAAATGTATTGGAAGAACCAACAATAGAAAGGAAGATCGCTAAAAACAGCCACCTTCTCCTTCCCAGCCATGCCCTCAACCCTGACCACGTCACCTGCTCTGGTCATCCTATTACAATAGCGAGTGAGTTACATTCTAACAATATGAATTTTGCAATGGTCTGTTATGTAGAACTAGACATTCCAAAAGTAGTTAGTTGTGCTAAAAACATTGATCCATGATTACATTCTAACAATAAGAATTTTGCAATGGTCTGTTATGGAGAACTAGACATTCCAAAAGTACTAAGTCGAGCTACAAACATTGATCCATGATATGTACATAAATATGTCATGCATTTTGACAACCTTTTCCTTTTAGCATGTAGCGTTTTTATGCCTCGATGCAAGTTGATCAGCTACATTTTTATGCATGTTGTAAATAATTGTGTATAGTATGTTACTTCAATATAGTAGCGTCTTTCTGTGTTAGCAATTTAATTTCAGATTCTCTTTTGTGGTTCTGCTACAGCAGTGATACAGTACTGATTATATCACGTTAAGATAATGATTGTAATATAGTGACTTTTTCCTCTTGTCATTAAACAACACTGATGCTCAAGAGAAATAATTTCCTTCATTTTTGGCTAATAAACCGTCTCTTTCAGCTACTAATGAACAGTTCATGGATAAATCTTTTTGTGTTGTATCTTAGAGTTAAGATATGTCATTACTAGTAGCTTTGTAAGATATGTCTTTTGAATGTCATATTTATTTTCCTGTTATGACTAAGTACTAATGACATACAATTCTGACTCCACACAGTCAAGTTGACACTTGACATTTAACGATATTAGCCTTCAGTTGCTACCTGTAATTTTCTCTTTGACGATCATCGTGTAAACATTACTAGGATTTTTGAGAAATGAAATCATTACACTGTAGTAATAATTAAGTACTTGTGATAGTCATAGACCCTTTACTCAATGATTGACTGTGTAATAAGTTGTGAGTACTAAACATAATATGCAGTCATAAGAAATGACATTCTTTAATAACTTATGTTGACTGGAACTTAGGTCACTTATACTGTATAAGAAGGAGTTGCATGTATACTTACATATATTTTTTCTTAAATATCTGCTACAGAAATTGTATTATATGGACTTCACATTTTGATTGTTTACCTGTAATTTACTGGGTATGTAAATGTATCTTTGAACAATGCTAATTTTATGTTGTATGATAATTTAAATCACCTGTAATTACTATGTATATATCAACTCTGGTATCTATTATTAGTTGTAACATTTTGAAATATGTCACCATTGATGTCTTTGGTCACATCTGTAGGTCATTAAATGATATTATGAGTCACATATTTTGTATGTTCTGGATCAAGACATGTGCTTTGAGGTACGCTATGTACTGTATCATTAGAAAATGAATTTGTATAGGACCAGTTTATCACTATGTGACTGGCCTAAAATTCATACTTACAACTGTACTTCAAGGAACTTGCCACGCTTATGTAATTAGCACATATTTTAAGTCATTTACTGAACACTGAGCATATGTGCCTATTTACACAATGATGAATTTTATATTCAAGTGTATATAACTTAATATTTTTTTATGATTTGCTTCTGTCAATGTGCTAGACTGAGACTTTTGATCTTGTATGTCAGTTATGAGAACCTATTTCCTCAAAGGAAAATGACGTCAATGCTTTTATGATCACCATGAATTCTTTAGTACTCAACATGGTATATTTGTGCCTTATGGTATTACTATTGAATCTGTACAGTATCTTTATCTGAGTATGAAAAGGAGTGACACACTAAAACATTTTGGTATGGTTGTCAGTGGACTTAATGTGTGTAATAAGTCCCTGAGTCTGCTTACACCCCAAACTTGTGCATTATCAAATAAAATATTAACATTTTGGCATGGTTGCCAGTGGACATCATGTATCTAATAAGTCCCTGAGTCTGCATAAACCTAAACCTGTGTGTCGTCAAATTAAAATATTAATATTTTGGTGTAGTTGTCAATGGACATAGTGTGAGTTGTTCCTGAGTCTGTTGTACCTAAAACATAGGTTTCTTTCCCTAGTTTTCTGTTGTATGGTCATTTTTACTCTGTTGAAGAACTGTAAATAACATCTTGTTATCTTCTCAAATGCACTACTGCCATTGGCATACTGATATAATTGCTTACCAGCACAAAGATACTTGTATATATTTTTTTCTCTGTCTTTGCACTATTTGCAGTTCTATGTAAGATTTGTATCTACACAACTGAAAGACTTACTTTACACTCTTGATGAACTATAAGTAGCATTTTGTTATCCTGTCAAATTAAGTACTATCAATGTCAATTGGTGATGAGTGCTTAAATGCACAAGATGATACTTGTATATTATTTTTTTCTGGACTACATTGTACAGCTTATCAGTTTCCTGTTGTGTACATTACTTATGTAATCTTATGCTTATCTTTATGTCTTTTACCGCTTCTGTAAAATGGCTGATGCTATTTTTCTCAATTTTTATTATTTAAGTAATTTGCTTCTGCTCCTTGCCAACATGTTAGGCAAGAATCACCCCAAAACATTCTTAGAAGTGAGGGTGGGGGTTAGTAAAGTTGGATGTCTATGATTCTGTTGTGTACATACACGAACTCTGTGCCTGAGATATTATTATCGCGAGTAGTAGCGAGCAGCAGTTGTCAAGGGGAGTCATAAGTGGTCAGACACAGCTTGTGGCAGATAGAAGGCATGCGACTTGAGAGGTTGCAACCTGCCATGATAGTGCTAGTAATGCTGGGGGAGACCTTGGCATTAATTGAGAATTTTTGATAATTAGCCTTTTTGCTGGATGTAGTTGTTGGTCGCTTGCACACTGGAGGGGTTTGTCATATTTGTGTATGTGTACATTGAGAGTAATGTTTGTTGTGACCAGAAACGTGTTTTTTGAGTACAAACATTGTGCAATAATTAAAAGTCTGTATAAAGTTTGTCAGTGTTTAAATAATATAATGCAAGTACAAGAGTCTGTAGACTTTATTGGTTCATTCAATGTCTATGTGTAAAAAAATGTCAGTAATTGTTGCAATTATTCAATGCATTGCACGCTGCATGGATCACAGTATTGCTTATGAAATATTTTGGCATGTTGCTGATCATGCAGTTGCAACGACAAGATGAGGTAAGTTATCTGTTCCACACAGGAGCACTGCAGAATAGTTGTTAGGAGACGTTAGAGAATTTTTTAGGGAAAAACTCGCATTCAGACCATTTAGAATTGATTTCTTTATAATTCTTCTGAGGAGTAATTAGTTTTCTGTTCCTCTTTCTGTCTCTTTTGATTTTCAATCAGAGTTCCATTATTATCATAGATGGAAGGTCACACACGTATTTCTGTATGTCTTATAATATAATTACCAATACAGTTTCATGATTTCCAAGTACCTCAAAGCATATGTGTATGCACTGTAGCACTTTCTGTCTCACATATTCATATCAGCCAGGCTGCATCCGAACTGTGCCAAAGGCTGCATGAATATGCTGCTCCAGTGTCTCCACGTCTGGAATAGGCTATGCATACACGATATTTTTGAGATGGTCCATAATCAGAAATTGCATGGGTTGAGATCCAGTGAACTAGCAGGCTATACAACTGGACCCCTTCATCCGATCCACTGACCAGGGAAGACACAGTTGAGATGCATCAGGACGTTAACAGCACTTGGGCTGGAGCACCATCATGTAGCAGACACACACTGAGCGAGGTGGCACAGTGGTTACCACACTGGATTCGCATTCCGGAGGACAACGGTTCAAACCTGCGTCCGGTCATCCTGATTTAGGTTTTCCATGATTTCCCTAAATCGCTTCAGGCAAATGCCAGGATGTTTCCTATGAAAGGGCATGGCTGATTTCCTTCCCCTTCCTTCCCTATTCTGAGCTTGTGCTTGGTCTCTAATGATCTCGTTGTCAATGGGATGTTACACACTAATCTCCTCCTCCTCCTCCTCCTTTGTAGCAGACACATGAACCTTCGGATCATCAATGTTACTTCTCCATCAAGGGAGGCAAAGTCACCTGCAAGAAACCCCGATAGTTCCATCCTGTTAGGCGACGTGAAAGGAAGACTGGCCCCAAAATATGGTCGTCAATTATCCCAGCCCACACATTCTGGCTGCACTGATGCTGATGATTCGCTGCCACATACCATGGGGATTCTGTATACTATCCCATAGATGACTGTTATGAAAGTTGAAGATACCACTCCACGTTTAGGCTGCCTCATCTGTGAATAGGATGGATGACACAGATGCTGGAACCATGGTTGCCTGACGAAGAAACCAGTGACAAAACAGCTCCCGATATGGAAAGTCTGTCGCCAGTAAGCCCCGCAAAAGGTAAGGGTAGTAACAACTGTCATGGAGAATGTTTCAAACAGTTATCTGCCTTACGCTGCCTAGTACTGACACGCTGGTTGTGGTGTCACCGCTAGACACCACACTTGCTAGGTGGTAGCTTTAAATCGGCCGCGGTCCATTAGTACATGTCGGACCCGCGTGTCGCCACTGTGTGATCGTAGACCGAACGCCACCACACGGCAGGTCTAGAGAGACGTACGAGCACTCGCCCCAGTTGTACGGACGACATTGCTAGCGACTACACGTACGAAGCCTTTCTCTCATTTGCAGAGAGACAGTTAGAATAGCCTTCAGCTAAGTCCATGGCTACGACCTAGCAAGGCGCCATTAACCACATCTGGAGAGAGTCTCACTTGTATTATCAAGAGCAATGTACAAAAAGAAATTAAAGTTAAGTATACGAGAAGCTTCGTTCTTTTCTTTATAGCTTTCATCACGTATCCTGTTTCAGACTTAACGCCAGTCGGCGTGTGTGTACGCGTGCCTTTCGGCTACTTCAGTGTGGCGTAGCTAGCTTGTTACGCCACAACACTGGTCGCCCTCCACAATGTTAAACACATTTTGTAACGTGCCAGTTGGCGGTACTCAAGATCGAACTCACAACGACAACGGATCGTACTGTACCAACGTCGCTATGCCGCTGATGTATGGCTTCCTGCCGCACAAAATTGCGTGAGCGAACCAATCGACCACTACACGATGAATTTGGTACCGTTTTAATTTTACGGTCGATGTTATGACTGTGGATTGCTACTAGTTTTCAGAAGATTCCAGTCGTAGCGGAGCGCCTGGCAAATACTCGAAGTCTAGCTCGTACTGTATTTACATTCTTAAAAGACAAACTGAAGACAGATCAACCCTCGGATAATTAATACTGCAGCAATCATAAACACTAATGAGACGGCAGACTCAAATGTCGAATAATAATAAACAGCACCTTTATTATACACAACGTCGTAATCGTACAGTGACACTGTTACACCATGAATAGACACGCTAAAACATTCCAATGACAATGGCAAAAAATATCAAGCAGCAATTACGAGACAGGCAGATTTCGATAACAACTCCCATTATCGTACTATCAGACAAAACAAAACACCAAAACACTTTAAATACAATACCTGTTTATATTATGTCAAGCTAAATGTTACCTCTAGCTTGCAATTGTTCTCACATACCACAAAATTCTCACAACGCAGCACACTATCTCTGAAGAAGTCTTGTAATCTTTTAATTACAATATTTATATCCAATATATCGTCCTGTTACGACCAATTCACTTTAAGATGCTTTCACTGATATCTATAAGGATTAAGATAATTGATGCTAACCTCAAATCTCTTTCTGTTTAGTCCAGAGTTGCTATGTAAATAATACGACATAACGTATTCCACTGATTTATCAATCTTTGTTATTAGTATAATCGCTGACTTTTCCGTGATAACTTTCTACAGTTTCAATTCTAATAGAAGTTACTTTCCATAAATGAAATCGTTTTAACTGTTTAGCATATCTACTCTCTGTATATTTAGCGTGGATCAACTCTATTAATTAACTTTACTTTTAGGCAATTCGGTAGCCCAGTGCAGAGCCTGGTTGTGAGAATAAGTAAAAAGTCTGTATTTTTGGTGTTCGTAGAAGGAAGAATATAGTATTATTTCACCAGTGAAAAATTGAGTCATTATTCCAAGTAGTACTGCAATCTATAAAAACCCAAGAAGCCCAGGCGTGTACTTCGGAGTTTTCACGAAGATCCGATTACAACAATATAACTAAACTAAACTAAACTCCTCCCAAACAGGACATGAAGGCCCTAAGGGACCGACAGGCCGCCGTGTCATCCTGAGCCCACAGGTGTCACTGGATGCGGATATGGAGGGGCGTGTGGTCAGCACACCACTCTCCCGGCCGTATGTCAGTTTCCAAGACCAGAGCCGCTACTTCTCAATCAGGTAGCTCCTCAGTTTGCCTCACAAGGGCCTGCTTGCCAAAAGCGCTCGGCAGACCGGATGGCCACCCATCCAAGTGGTAGCCCAGCCTGACAGCGCTTAATTTCGGTGATCTGACAACAACCACAGCATTCAATGTTTGCAACAGTGTTTTGCAGTTTGTCTGAGACAGGGTCGTTTATGCGGATCTAATTTGAAAAGATTCTTTAAGCATTTGCAGGCACAGCACAGCTTACTGTGCTTGTCCAACATGTTGAAAAATTAATCTCATTATTTCCACACATCTAAAAATTTTATTTATTTTATATTATATAATAAATTGGCGACAAGTGACAGGCACGATACGTAGTGGGCAAAACAGTGAGTACTAGTTTTGTTAAGACAGTGTATATACATGTATATTAATAATTTCTTTATGTGCCGTGTACCCTGATGACATGACAGAGACAATAACGTAATACTGGAAAAATACTAACTGAAAAAAATAATAATAAATAAATTAGATGAAGAAGACATGAATACCAAGAGTGGACAACTGAAAGAACAATAAAGGGAAGTACCAGTTACAAAGCAACAGTAAGGTAGGACGGCGCATTGTATGTAGAGAATGTGTTCCTAGTAGACTTATAGAAAGTCCAAGCACCTATTTCCTAAAATCCAAAACCTAAAGCTACAGAGGCTATCACAATTGCAATCAAGTAGAAAGAATGATACGAGGGTTGTTTTTTAAGTAAGGACCGTTCGCGCGTATAGTCCCGTACTTCGCACAGACGCCGCAACAAGCCACCGCGCCACTTGCCGGCATC
Organism: Schistocerca nitens; assembly: GCF_023898315.1. NCBI lineage: Eukaryota > Metazoa > Arthropoda > Insecta > Orthoptera > Acrididae > Schistocerca > Schistocerca nitens. The sequence continues at coordinate 692,715,560 of NC_064614.1, forward strand.
CTTCCCGTTCACACTGATGCAAGTTGCAGCTCTGTAGCTGACGTGTACGCATCGCTGTGTTACTTTATAATGTTAACGATTATTTAATCGGCCGCCGCGTGTGAGATACGGTCAATGATACGTTTTTTGACCGCGAGAAGCCTATCAGCTGCTGAAATTCATCGTCAGTTAACAGAAGTTTATGGCTTGAATGCAATGAGTGAAGGTTAAGTGCGTCAATGGGTTAGAGAGTTTAAAAATGGCCGTCAAAACGTCCATGACGAAGAACGCTCAGACCGGCCATCTGTGATCACTGATGATCTGGTGGCTGCAGTCGAAACAAATATTCGTGAGGACAGAAGATTCACAATTTCCACTCTTTCTTTGGAATTTCTACAAGTTTCAAGATCGGTTTTGTACAAAATTGTGTCTGAAAACCTAAACTTTAAGAAACTGCGTTCTCGGTGGGTACCCAGACTCCTCACAGAGGACCACAAAGGGAAGAGATTTGCCACTTCATTGGACTTTTTGATTCGTTACGAGGAAGAAGGGGATGACATGTTGAGTCAAATTGTCACTGGAGATGAAACATGGGTATCCCATATCACTCCCGAAAGCAAGCGACAATCGATGGAATGGCGACACACAACCTCACCCGTCAAAGTCAAAGCCAAACAGACGCTGTCAAAGTGCAAGATTATGGCAACTGTGTTCTGGGACCGGCGCGGTGTTTTGCTAGTGGACTTTATGCCATGAGGAACGACAATCAACTCAGATGCCTACTGTGCAACTCTAAAGAAGCTCCGCAGAGCAATTCAAAACAAAAGGCGCGGCATGCTGACAAAAGGAGTTTTACTCCTGCTCGATAACGCTAGGCCTCACACCTCTCAAAAGACTCGGGATTTGATTGATTCTTTTGGCTGGGAAGTTTTGGACCATGCACCATACAGCCCCGACCTTGCTCCTAGCGATTTTCACCTTTTCCGGTACCTGAAACACCATCTTGGCGGGCAGCGCTTCAATGACGACGATGAAGTGAAAGAGGCCGTGAACTCTTGGCTGTCGGAGCAGGCGGCCGAATTCTTTGAAGAGGGAATTAAACACTTAGTTGTACGGTATGACAAGTGCTTAAATAAACAAGGCAACTATGTAGAAAAATAGGTAAAAGTGGGTAGAATCAGAAAATAAAAGTTTTTTTACAAAAGTATTTGTATCTCTTTTTAAAAATAAAAACGGCCCTTACTTAAAAAACAACCCTCGTATTTATTTATCAGTATGAAAAGCTTATTGAGTGAAAAACAATTGAGGTTACAATTACATACAGCTGTACATACATTCTGACGCACGAGAAATAGCACGGAAGTAAGACCCAAACAGAGAAGATATTAATTTTGGTAACTGCAGAAACGTAAAGTTTTTCATAATTGCTGGACAAAACGATAATTAAATGTCATTTCAAAATCAAAATACCAATGTTGCAGACTTGCAATTGCAAAAGGTAACAATGAGTGTTTTAGAAACATAAAGCGGTGATTATTTTGATGCTGGGCGTGACATGCCATTGTTGCATTCGACTTCTGTCAATACTGAACATTTCATTACAAGCAATACGTTGATTACAGTAGACGAAATTAATGACACCTCGACACAAAGGAATATTTTATTGGAAGTAGTACATGTGGTACAGATGCAGATGCTGACAGGCGTAGGCCAGAAGTGACTAGGGAAGACATGTAAGCCTTAGTTTGAGCCTTAACAGAAACAATACAGACAGGAACGCGATGAAAACAGGCATGAACGCAATGAAAACAGCCATTAATTCGAAAATGTCGAGTTTAGAGACCAATTTTAACACATTAAATTAAAAAATGTCGAGTTTAGAAACAATTCAAGCAGATATGAACACAATAAATTCAAAGATGTCGAGTTTAGACACAATATAAACAGGCATGACTAATATGAGAGCAGACATGACTACAGTAAAGTCCGAGATCGGGAAGGTACATACAAACAACACACACATACCAGGCGAGGTAAGAAACTTGCGCACAGAACTCAATATGGATACGAAGTTCCCACAGCAGCCGTCCGCTGGTGAGAGAAATCAGTGGCGCGGACAACAATGCCCCACCCACGCCGCGCGAGCGCATGCCGACGCCCGATGCGAGCAACGAGCAAAACTTCTATGAGACACATATGGCATCTCCGCATGTAAATGCTGTTCCACCCTGTTGGCCAGCGTTGTTAATGGACGAGAGTCTAATAAAATACCAACAGTTTCCTGTATTTTCAAATGAAACAAAGCGAACGCACGCGCTAATATTTGTCGGAGTCTTTAAGAATGTACTGCCTAGGACTTGGACAGAAGCTGTAAAGATCAAATATGTGGTAGGACATAAAAAAAGGCGACGCTCTTTTGTGGGCTACAGAGATGTCGGAAATCTGCGAGACATATGATCAATTTGGGAATGCATTTTTAGATAAATACTGGTCAACCGCTGTCCAGGAGAGATTAAGACAAGAGGTATTCATCCCATTATCATATCATCCAAAATTCGGGGGGCTAAGAAACTATTTTGAAACATATCTAAACAAGACCCGCTACTGGAATAATCCGATACCTCATATCGATGCATTGAAAATCTTTAAGAACAAATTGCCTGCCAATGTTAGGGAAAAATTGGTAACCATTCCCGAATATGATCTCGAGTACTTTCTCTCGGTGCTCTGTTCAATAGGTCTAATTCATGGGGATGGGTAAGCCTTGTCTGGTTATCGTAACGATCATGAACACAACCCAAATGCGAGGAACAACTACGGTAATGGCAATGGCTTTGGAAACTATAATGGCCGTGTGCATATAAATGAATGGCAACCTTATGCGCCGCCGCGCCACAACGGAAATCAGTACAATCAGTTTACTTACTAGCCACAAAGTCAGCGAAGGTACGACAATAAATATCAGCCCCATTGGTACGGCAATAGAGGAGATAGGAGAAATTCGAGAGAAAAGTTTGATACTAGGCGACAATGAAATGCGAATTACAGGATCGGAATGTGGAAGATAGGGATCAAAGAGAGAACTGGCAGCCCATACAGTCAAACCGAAACAACCGGGACACATACTGACAAGCACGCGAACATACGGTCAACATAGAAGACGTGACGACAGAAAATGAAACAATATCTTTACCGTCACCAGGAAATAACAATAATCGGGCGGCATGACTAGAGGAGGAAGGTAAATGAACTGCCAGTTTGCCACAGTAATAATGTTAGCGACATAAACACTAACATAGGCAGAAATAGGAAAAAGGAGATAGACACAGAAACAATCTTACACGTACAGCATATCCATAATCTATTTTTAAGGTTTGATAAGGAAGCAGAAATGAAAGATTTGTTCATTCAAGAGAAGGAAACAACACGCAAAGTAAGTGAAATTATTCAACCATCAATAAAGGTAAAGGTGGGAAACGTAGATATACCAGTTGTTTTGGATACCGGCGCGTCAGCGAGCCTGGTGTCAACCAGCTTGTTTAAAGAGACAGCGCGGGAAGTAAATAAACCTACAGTACTCTTAGAGAACTGTAAGATCGTAATGGCGATGGGAAGTAAATCTAAAGTTTTAAATTACAGGCCAGCATACCCATTATCACATGTGGTGTAATTTTACAGTGAACTTTCTTGTTGGTAGACAAACTTATAGTCAACTGTATACTTGGTATGGAGATGTTCAGAAGATATGGGGTAAAAATAGATATCGGCAGTGGGGAATGTCAATTTCACTAGGGGAACGCACGCTGAGAATAGACTTAACAAGAACAACAACGACAAGTCACACTAAGCAGATACCTGACGTTAATGTTAAACTTATCTACCCTCAAATGTTAATGGTAAATGAAATGGGACATGATGATGTTGGCGGGGAGATCCTCGATGAGCAAACGGTAGACAGTTAAATAAGTAAATCCACAGGTCTTAACAATGAACAGTGAAGTGAACTAAGAAAATTACTCTTTAAGTATCATAGCATTTTTCGTAAACAACCCAGTGTTATTAAGGGATATGAATATAAAATGGAAGTGTATCCACATCAAACGTATTTTAGAATATCATACGGCATTCCTTTGGCAATGAAAGAGGCAGTAAGACAAGAAACAGAGCGTATGATTAGATGGAAAGTTGCAGTCTAATTCTCGCAGTTGGTAAAACTAACGGAATGGTGCGGTTGCGAGAGAAATAAACAAAATCATCGTTCCTTTAAGAACAAGCCCATAGAATTTAGAAGAGCAGTTATTAAAGTTTCATGGCATTAGGTACTTAACATCCCTCGATTTAAAGACTTCATACTGGCAAATTTTATTCCCTGAAGAGAGTAGAAAGTATACAGCTTTCATAAATACCAGAAGGAGCTACTAGTTTAGGGTGCTATCTTTCGGATTAAACGTGAGCGCTGGTGTATTTATTGAAGCATTAGACAAAATACTTGGACCAGAATTGCTTAGCCAGATTACTCCTATTAATTACGACCCAAACATGGAAGGAACATGAGAGTGTTTTGGAAAAGGTTTTTCAAAAATTTGATGAATACAATGTCACAGTTAACTTTAAAAAGTCCGAATGCTGAAAGGACAAAATTCTTAGGGCGTATCATTTCATCTGTGTAATTGTACATGACCCCAGTAAACTAGATGCGATATGCTATTTCACAACACCCTACATTGAGAAACGATTAAAAAGTTTTCTGGGACTGGCCTCGTTTTTCAGAAAATTTCTGCCATAATAATTGTTGAACAGTAGTTCACTATTAAACTTACTGCATATAAACCACACTTGGATGTGGACTAAGTGGAAATGATTTTCAGCAGATTAAGCAGACGCTGATTAACGTAACTATCCTTAAACACCCAGATATGGAGTTGGACTTCTGTTTAAGCACAGATACTTGTTATCAGGGGCTTGGTGTCTGTTTCATATAATAACAAAGGAAGGTAAAGAAGATGTCAATACAATCAGTTTTGCTGGAAGAATCCTCACAGAATGTGAAAGATCTTATTCTGTAACTGAGTTAGAAGCATTAACGGTAGTTTGGGCATTACGCAAATTTCAATATTAGCTTTGGGAAAAGCATACTAAAGTTTACTGTGATTATCAAGCTTTTCCTTTCTTCTTGTGTGCAGGTTATTACATAAGATAATAGCAAGGTGGTGCATGTATGTTCAAGAGTTTCATTTTGAAATAGTGTACATAAAAGAGAAACAGAATGTTTTGGCAGATGCACTATCACGGTTAGCCCACGGCGTCACTGATTTTCACGAGTTATAAGAACAAACATCAGATTTCAGGATACATTTGATAAATGCTGGAACTTTTAAGCCATATTATACCAAAATGTGCAAAAACAACCAGTGTTTGCAGGAAGAAGACCCAGGAAGGAGCAAGGTAATAAAAAATTTGCTGTCTAGAACACCCAAACATTTAGAGCAGTATTACATTATACTTAATGGCATACTCTTTCATAGAAGGGATTGACGAATGGATAAGTGGTGTTCGTGCATACCTCAGCAATATGTGGACAAATTAATTCAACACATGCACCACACATGAGAACACTATGGTGTGCTACACCCAATAATACCAAAACAACCAAGGGATCATGTAGCTATTGACGCAGCAGGACCCTATCCCCAAGCCTGTAGTGGGGTCAGATACATTGTAGCTCTGCATGACGTTTTTAGTAAGTGTCTCCAGCCATATGCAGTCAAAACAGTTAGATCTGGACCAGTTATAAGGTGGATTCTAGAAGACTACATACCATGAATTGGAAAACCCTGTGCAATACTGATAACGCCTCAAATTTGACAAGTGACCAATAGAGATCATTTTTGAAATCACATAACATACGTCATATTTTAAAATCCAAGCTCCACCTGGAAGCAAGTCCCATTGAACAGTGCTTTCGTGAATTTAATAGATTTATCCAGCCATATATGCCACAGAATCAAAAGAAATGGATAGAATACCTGGGTCCATATCAGCATATAGTAAATCACCTACCACACACATCAACAGGGTACACACCGGTCAAATATATGTTTGAAAAAGTGGAACTAAATGAATGGGCAAAACCAATACCTAAATTAGGGCACAAAGATGTAGCCTTAGATGAGAAAGTACGACAAGTGCTAATAACATATGAAGAGCAAGCTCAAATAAGGAAAGGAATTTACGATGGTATAACATCCACTATATATATTTTTTTATTACAAGTGGAATATGAACGTGTGGATAATATTCATTATTTATGTAACTATTTCTTAAAAAGATGATAATTATGTAAAACAGAGATAATATTTGTCTCACATTCTTTGTTAATCTATATCATTCTTTTCTTTTGTTTTGTACCCTTTTGTCGTCTTCTTCTGATGTACATCGCCGATGCAAGACGCGAATCGGTTTGAGGTCTGTTAAATGAAAAACATTTAATGTAAAATTATTGTACTTTTATGTTCATTTGCTGGTAAAAACAAATAGAGCCAAATGTGTTAAAACTGTTTATGGTTAATTACTGAAAATTCACTTCCTCTTTTAATTATAATTTTGTAATAATTGTTTTATCGTAGCTGCAAGAAGCACAGTCATTGTTAGTTGCAATTATATAGCAACTTCGTCTGTACTTCTAGTTGAAAATAGCATGAGTTTGTGTTAAACTAATTTGCAAAAAACAGAGTGAATTCAAACTGCAGAATACCATAGAGTATCGTATCATCCATATTCATTGCACTTGTCGATGTTGATGATACACAAAAACCGCCACAATGTGAAATTGAAAAACGTAACAGAATTCCAGATCTGACAGGAGGTACTACTAAGAACTCATCCAAAATCATCGAAGTTAAAAGTATTGAATTAAAAATGGCAATTGTTAAATGCTGGTCCATATATCATTGTTGACAAGCCACATCCTGGGCCCTACTTGATAGTAAATATAAAAAAGTGGTAAAATAATAGGCATGCATCCACATAAAGATTTGCAGAAATTTGTTAAAAGAAAATTCAAGTTTCGTTCTTTTCCTATCTGCCGTTTCAATAAAACACAAGAAGGTAAGAGGTTTGTCGCACTTTGATGAACAAACTGACTGGTGCTCGATTGCTCTTTAGCTAGGGGGTACAATACTTATATTTCCAGTACCCTCTCCCTCTTCTACTATTCTGTTTAGCCAATAAGGAATGTTCAGTTCTCTTCTACTATCTAAGATGCAAAGAATGGAATGCAACCTCGTGAATATAAATTTTCCTTATATTTTTATATTGTACTTGATATTTCTTAAGGAAACACAGAACATACGACAAGAACTAAAACAACTATACATAATACTGAACAAGTGAAAACCATTAGATGATGTATTTATACTACATCAGGTGCAAAAACTTGAATAAGAGTGATGGACAGGAAGGAACTCACACTACACAAGATTTGATCATAGGGGTAGAGTAGGCAAAAAGCAAAGTCAAGGTCAATGTCACCTTTAAGGATAGCTGGCTACTGTTGAGATGTGCAAAGACACACCATGCACCATAATGGTAATCATTTTCGAATTTAAGCGAATCGGCATTGCAATTATATAGCAACTTCGTCTGTACTTCTAGTTGAAAATAGCATGAGTTTGTGTTAAACTAATTTGCAAAAAACAGAGTGAATTCAAACTGCAGAATACCATAGAGTATCGTATCATCCATATTCATTGCACTTGTCGATGTTGATGATACACAAAAACCGCCACAATGTGAAATTGAAAAACGTAACAGAATTCCAGATCTGACAGGAGGTACTACTAAGAACTCATCCAAAATCATCGAAGTTAAAAGTATTGAATTAAAAATGGCAATTGTTAAATGCTGGTCCATATATCATTGTTGACAAGCCACATCCTGGGCCCTACTTGATAGTAAATATAAAAAAGTGGTAAAATAATAGGCATGCATCCACATAAAGATTTGCAGAAATTTGTTAAAAGAAAATTCAAGTTTCGTTCTTTTCCTATCTGCCGTTTCAATAAAACACAAGAAGGTAAGAGGTTTGTCGCACTTTGATGAACAAACTGACTGGTGCTCGATTGCTCTTTAGCTAGGGGGTACAATACTTATATTTCCAGTACCCTCTCCCTCTTCTACTATTCTGTTTAGCCAATAAGGAATGTTCAGTTCTCTTCTACTATCTAAGATGCAAAGAATGGAATGCAACCTCGTGAATATAAATTTTCCTTATATTTTTATATTGTACTTGATATTTCTTAAGGAAACACAGAACATACGACAAGAACTAAAACAACTATACATAATACTGAACAAGTGAAAACCATTAGATGATGTATTTATACTACATCAGGTGCAAAAACTTGAATAAGAGTGATGGACAGGAAGGAACTCACACTACACAAGATTTGATCATAGGGGTAGAGTAGGCAAAAAGCAAAGTCAAGGTCAATGTCACCTTTAAGGATAGCTGGCTACTGTTGAGATGTGCAAAGACACACCATGCACCATAATGGTAATCATTTTCGAATTTAAGCGAATCGGCATCGACGGCGCGCAGCCAACTGGACAAAACAGAATCAATATGAAATTGAATACCTATCAGTTGATTACTATAACGTAAATCCGCTACACAAACAAAATGAATAGAGACGTTTATTAACAAGTCGGAAACTGTACTGTAAAGAACACTAATTTTAAGAGTATATCTTTAGGTTAAGGATATGTAGTTTTAAGAAAAGTGGCGCATCGGCGCAAGTAAACTACAAGGAGCGTAGAATATGCTGAATTTGTTAACTTGACATACGCTATTGAATGTACATAGTTAGAAATAAGTATAAGAGTTAAAAGTAGAAAGGATTATACACAGGAAATGACCTATCTTACTATATATAACAGGATTAAGACAGGTTTAAAAGAGAAGTAATAACATGGACACTTAAAAGAAAGCGATTAGCAGAGAACTTAAGAACTAAGCGACTTACATACAGCACGCAACTAAGCAATGATGAGAAAGGTAGAATGAAATATGCACAAAGAAATATGCATCTGATTGAGATGTAAACTAAAAAATAACATATCATACAAGATTCGGCGAGAGGAGCAGTTGTGCAGTTATAGAGCTACACTTCTTTACAGACAACATTAGAAGTAGTGAGCTTAATGTACCAGGAGAGTACATACTCACATATTTGCTATTACAGAACTCACTTATGTTAGTTGCTACAAAAGGCCACAATATCGATGCAAGAAAGAATAGATTATATAGTTTTAAGTCATAGAATTAGTGATTGTATGAGTCTGAAAAGCGAAGTATGTTGATACAAGTATTGTAAATAATTGAAGAAGCACTGAAGAATAAAGAAGAGACAATGAAGTCAATAGTACAAAGGTACACGGCACATTTAACGTACACCACAGCACAGTAATTTGCCACAATGGATAACAACTGAGTATGAAAACTATTTCCTTAGCAGCTAACTGTTACAGCTTGAGCAACCTTAAGGTGTATATAAATGAAAATATGATATACAATTCGTACAAGGGATGAACATAAAATGCAGTGAAAGAATACTTTCTACACTGAGTTCTTGACACACGCAGAAGCAAAATCAGTACATTTAGCATAAGCACCTTCTTCTTTAGCAGGAATGAATTATGAGTGAAATTACACATGACAAAAATACAGTAAAGTTACCAGTCACACATTATGAAGGTAAACATGCATATGTTGTTGCACCAATAAGACAGATATACAGCTTGAAATATGTGTACGTGAACGTCAAATATTACGACGATTAACAAGCAGTGATGAAGTCAGGATTGCAAAGAGATAACACATTCCCCATACTTGCTCACAAAAGAGCACTCGTATATATTGTACATAGTATGCAGGTTTATCAAATGCCAAGGGTATAATAAGTATACTAACGATGCACTACAAGAAGCAGTCCTAGAAGGAGCTTGATCTATGAAGCAGACCCTAGCAAATCCTCTTTTTTTCGTGTACTGAGTAGTGCTGGAATGTATTTTCTATGTGTAGTTGTGAAGGTAAAAATGTGCAGGAGGTCAGTCCTGCAAAACAAGAAAAGAAAATAGAAATATTTAGAATAAATGCAAGATTGCTCCTAATTTGCATATTAGTGTGTAAGATTGTGCCTGTCATGGAGTCCATGTACGAAATGTGAATGTGAATTGTACATTTATTTGTCAACTTCATTATTGTCAGTGTTATGCTTATGTAAAATGCATGTACTATTTTCTATGTGTAGTTATGAAAGTAAAAATGCGCAGGAGGTCGATCCTTCAAGACAAGAAAAGAATATACAAATATTCAGAATTAATTAAAGATTCCTTCTAATTTACATACGTATTAGTGAGTAAGACGGTGCATGTCATGGAGTCCAATATGAAATGTGAATGTGAACTATACATTCATTTGTCAACTTTATTATTGTCAATGTCTATGTCTACGTAAAATGTATGTACTATTGTCAATTTTATGTGAAATTTAATTCTTAAAGGAGAACTATTTATGTATGTATGTGAAGTTTCAAGGCGACGGATGAGTAAAATACTTGCACATTTGAAGTGATATAAAAATAGTAAGGCCTGATAATGCGAAAAATAAAAGCTGAACAGTGATAAGAGAAAACGCTACAGCCTAGCGAGGTGAATACAGTGAGTGTGATGCATGTGCCACAAAGAAATCACAGGAAATCCCTATAACCACTAATTGATGTGTGAGGGCCTCCTAACTACAGTGCACAACGGAAGAGAATGACGAACCCTGAAGTGCGGTGCTTACTTCAATTTCATTAGCAGAAAACTTCGTCCAGGTGCTTGATGAGGTATTGGTATTCTCTGGACTGGAGGACATGCACAACACCGACTTCATAAGCCTGGAGCGACATTGCAACGGATTTGCGGGCAATGCTACTGCTCACATGGCACTTGCGTCGCTGCAACAGGCGTATTAAACAACGAGCTGCTGCTGGCAATAAGTACAGCGTACAATGAGAGAGCGTGTGCCGAAAGGATACCTTCTCAGAATTGCCAACGAACCGAAAGCAAATGAGAAAAACCATTTTTAAAACAGGGTGGAAGGATAATTTAAGAAATTTAAAAATTTTCCTCTGTTCACACCATACAGGTTAACAAATGTAAGGATAAATAACAAACTAAGACGGTAGCACAACATGGGCATGCAGTTATGTAATATAAATCTATGTGAAAGTATTTATGTGTATGAATTTGCAATGGACAAAGATATGAAGGTTTGTAAATATACTTGTAATAGCATGGGGTATTAAAACTCTATTGTCTTGCTCCAAGTAACCAAACTATGAACCCCAATGTAAATAAAACTACTGTGTACTGTCTCCCTAAATAGAGAGAGTTATTTCCGACAGTATATAGTGGGATGGGCATTTGTGATGTACCTATTGCATTTCTTGCTTTTATGTTTTCGTTTTTTTCGAAGGCGAAGAGAAAAGATGAAGTGGTAGCCCAGTGTACAGCCTGCACCTACCATCAAGTATTTTTGATTTTCGAATGTTAAAAAACCTAAGATGTTTTTTCTGTTCCTCTGTTAATGAACGAAGGTAAAACCACCTTATTTTAGAGCTTAATCGGCGGTAGCCATTTTGATTGTGAGAATAAGTACAAAGTCTGTATTTTTGATGTGGATAAAAGGAAGCATATAGTTTTATTTCACTAGTGAAAAATTGAGTCATTATTCCAAGAAATACTGCAATATATAAAAGCCCAAGAAGCCCACATGTGTACTTAGGAGTTATCACGAAGATCCGACTACAACATGTCGGCAAGCTCTCGATTCGAAAACAGAACCAATGTGTACAAAGTTGTAACACATCCACCACAAGGTGAGTCAGCAAGAGAAGCGAATTAGACGCAGCTTTACCATTTACTATGGCAGGAGAGGGCGCTAGGGCATGATGTATGAGGAACAGTACTGTCCTCAAGGAGAAAACGATGCATACTGTAACTGTGGCTGCATGGTACAGTAGTATTAGACCACAGTCTCTGTAACAAAGTACGATTCAACAAATTGTCTCTAACACGGAAATCATGCATTTCCGGTCTAAGTTTATTAGACCCTTTTGTTCCATATCCTCTCATCGATCCATCCTCAGAGTTCGTACACGGTGGGAAAAAATCATCCTTTATGTCAGTTGACAATTTTCCACGACATTGTTCCAAAATTTTGGTGCTAATCCTAATTTATCTGTCTTAAAGCATTCTCATCTTGCATTTCTAACGTCAAAGCGCAAAAATCTTAGAATTTCTTGAAAGCGATTCTTCCCCATTGTACCACTGAAGAAGAATTGTGCCTCCGGTTTTAGACAGCAGTTCATCACGAACACACAATAAGGCAATGAAGGCCTCCAGTTTTTCCAAAATTGTGCTCCAAAATTCATTTCTTAGAACGAGTTTTGCTTCCATTCTCATTCAGTATTCTATTGTTTCAGCATTGATTCACCAATAAAAAGACGCCATTCAGAAACATACTGCTCTGAATATGGAGTAAGTCCTAAATTTTCTTTCAAGATGTGTGACTCGCCAGTCTACCAGAAGTGGTGTTTCTAAAATCTGCTACAGTCCACTCTATGATGCCATCTGTACATAGTAACATATTACATGGTCCTGGGAGATTGTATTGCTGTGTCCCTTCTGATATCTTGCATTACATGTTACATTTTCTGCAGCTGTAATAGTACAATAGAAAACTTCAAGTTGTAAGAATCCATCCATATCAATTGCAATCTCAACAATGAATTTTATACGAAAGTTGAATTTGGCATGAAGGTAACGTATACCATTACGCTAACTGAAAATCAGCTTAATCATTTGAATCACTGCTTTCAGAATGGTCGTTTGGTTAACAGTAATCTTCATCCACAGCTTTTTCTCTCAGCTAATCTACACCTAGGTCCCATCCTGCTTCAGGTAGTACATCTGGAATATCAAGCAATATAGCAAACAATTCCGCATCGGTAAGTGACAGTCATCTATGAGCCATGATTACTTTACCATGACAAGCTGACAAATGACAACGCTACTGGAGATGCAGAGGGAAAGAGTGTATGTAAATAAATATAGGAGTTTCGTGGTTGTGCATATTACTGTAGTTTAGAGAATAATTATAACTGTTTTAATCTCAGACAGAGGAAGAAGGATACATTGTAACACAATTTATTGTAATGATTAATAAAGCTGTCAAAATGGTTGTTCCAGCAGTTCTAGGTGTACTTGTTAACAATTTCCTACGCAATTTTCAAAAAATAATGATACTCAGTAAGGTTGCTTCTGAGTGGTAAGCTGGAAGTCACTGAAACTCATAGCAATACAACAAAAACTGCAGTCAAAATAACGTTCTGAAAATGTGCAGCAGTCAGATGATGGCTCCAGCTGTTCTAATGTTAAACAACGCTATAGGAATATCATTCTAGCATTCAGTAACTCCTTATAATCACTTATTTGTGAAAAAGTAATATACCATCGCTTGAAGTGATGAAATGGATTAAAAAGTATTGAAACTGGCAGTGTGAAGTTGCTGCGATTCATACTACTGCAGAATAGTCAGTATTGTAAAGGTATTTCGTATTCCAATATAATAATAATAATTTTTTGTTGTAGCCATTGAGTGTAAATGTTACCATGGAATGCAAATTTATTTGTGGGTTTAAATATTTAAAACTATGTTTAATCCTCAATAAAATCCTAAATAAATATAACATTGTTTGTATTGATGCTATAACTGAGTGATGACTGTACTGCACAGTAGTACAGTGTTTGGTTGCATATTTAAGTATCACACAGGTAACACAAAGAAGTATTTACAAACCTGTGACTTGTCAGAACCTTGACTAACTCAGAAACTAAAACCAAAGCTGAACTGTTGAGACAAAAACCATACTTACCTATGTACCTTCAGTGCATTGTAGATAACATAAAAACTTAGAAATAGTGCTCTTTGTAATGCTAAATGTATATAGCAGTGACTCCAGTTGCCAGATATTTCAGTGTAACTTGTAATAAATGTGAGCTGGCACAGCATCTCACACATTTGTATTGGACTTTTGTACAGATCCAGATCTACATCATATGCCCATGGGAGGTTTCTGTTTTTCCATACTTTTTATTTTTTATTATTTTGTTTTATATTTTATTGCTTTTCTTAATTATTGTTTCATAGTTACACATATTTTATTCACATACATGAGACTATATGCAAACATATGAAAATACTTAACAAAGTGCACAAAATAACAGCAAACATAAATAAAATACTGAATGAAATACTAATTACTATGCAAAACGTGTGATAATAATGTATGTAAATAGTTTGTGTTGTCATACATCTGACCTTTGTATCAGCACAGTGAGTGTACTAATGTGTGAAATCTTAGCTTACCACTTAGCGTGCAAATGGACAAAATATCTGAACTGTCTTCTCAAGCCCGGGGTGTGAAACAGACATTTTAAATAAATATGAACCGGGCCCTGTAAGGCAGCTAATATCAGGTGTGGATCATAACAAAAATCATTAGAAATGCTGCTCTCATGTAACTAGAATGCATGAATTAATAAAAGTGAAAGTTTGGGGTCTATTCTAGAAAGACAACACAGCTATTTCCGTTTTTATTCTACATATAATTTATCACCTGTTGCTGTCAAGTGATATACAATGATCATGTTCAATTACGTTTGACATTAATTCTTTGACATACTAAAATGACTATTACTAAAATCGTTATCTCTACAAGCGAAAATTTTTTATCACAGGAAAGAATGTATATTAAAAATCCTCATCGCCTCATTTAAATCTACATTGTCACAGCTGGTCAATGCACTGAGTTGGTGGAAAATAAATTTACTTTTTGAACCAATAAACTCTCAAGTACTCAATGTGAGGGTAGGTTAGTATCCTAGATTTTGATATTCAATGGTCAAAGTGTACACAAGTTGGAGTGAGCAAAATCTAGACTCAACATTTACTGTGCATGATGGCACAATGGCACTTTACCAAGCGGCATGTAGAACGGCGTTGTCTCCGTGCTGGATCTGAAACGCCAATTCCCTACTCTGGCCTTGACTGAATTCACTCAGTCGCAACTTTCCTGTGTTCCATAGAATGTTAATCTTTCCCTAGTCGAAATAATGGCTATTGCCCTCTCGCTATGGGTTGGAGTGACATGCACAATTTCTCTGCCCACAAAAATTCCTGCAGATATTATTAACTATCACTTTGCTATCTGACGCCACGATACGTGATGCATATCGTCCTTACTTCGCAGAAAGCAAAGCTCTCAATGCCTTCGCTTATGTCCACACACTTGTGCAGTCTTCCGCGAGACAAGAGACAAAGATAGATATTTTAGGTTTCAAAATGCTTTTATATAATGGGGATCTCCCTACAATGTCGCGTTTGCGTCGCCAAGTATGGCTTCAGCCAATCACCGTCTTGCTAGAGGTGAATACACTTTTGTTTTTCTTGCTGGGTCTCAGCCTAGCCTGGTTAATTACATGCAGCCACTTACCCTCAGTCCCGGCCTTATTTATGTTAAAAGGAATAATGTATTGTTCTGGCCTTATCCCTTTCTGCACTGAAGCTCTCCCTTGTCTTGCTAAATGGGAGTTTTACAATATCATTAACCAACCGCTCGGTTCGTCTCCAAAATGCGTTTCACTATAACTTGTTTGTTCATACCAGTCCATATAATGGTAGATACTGTTTTGTTAGTTTTCGGTATATGAGGTTAACTGCAATTGCCTTTTGTTGATATAATATAATTATCATTTTCTGAGGATCTCATACTGTATTGTCCTGTCATTATGGATCAAGCTCATGTAGGACACCTTACAGTGTAATGTAGATATACTACCAATTCAACCATATTACATACAGAAACTTAACGAAGCAAACAAAAACGTAGGATGGTTCTAAAAAAAAAGTTGTGATCACAGGGATCATACAAAGTAGTAGCTTCGAAACTTGTTATGGGAATCTCTCCATGTGCACATATTGCTGTTCACAAGATAACTTGTTAATTGGCATCTGGACAGCAAAAATTTTTCACCTAATGTAAGAGCAACATGAGACTGTTCATTATTGTGCTTTTTAAAAGTAGTTGTACAGTGCCTCACAACAACCATCCGAGCAACGACACCATGAATAAATAGTACGAAATAATATACAGGCAAAGTCACAATTAGCCATTACAAAACGTGAAAGTCTCTTTTTATGAATCATTATATGTGAGCAACAATGAACTATCATAGGCTGGCACTTTAGCATCCAGTGATTTGATGAACAGCAGGAAGAAGCATCATAAGACATAAAAGGAACCAACTGACAATTTGATTAATTTGACTGGCAGACAATTCATTTGACCATTTAACTAGTCGAGAGCTTAACCTGTTAACAAATTAACAGATAGACCAAAATATTCCCAGTTTATTGGGAACCATATCGATTTGTGGTTAAATCTAACTTACATATCAGCCAAGTGAATATATCGTTTCGAAATATTTGAAAATTTCCCGAATAACGTTGTAGATGTTGCACCTGAAACAAAATAATAAAAAAAGGGAGCTGAGTAATGAATCATGCACCACATGAGCACTGAACTATTCGTGCAACAAATAACTAACTACTGAAAACCATACATCTTATTATTATCTCTAACTAGTGAACGTAGCAATACTTCCCAATTGCTAAAGATGTATTGGAGTCATATATACAATGTAATGGCCTTCTCCCTGCTTTTTTCTGTCCATCTCCTCCTTCCCCCTTTCCATGTCCATTCCTCCTCCTCCCCCTGACCATCTCCTCTCTCCCCCTTTCCATGTCCAGTCTCTCGCCCCCCCACCCCCCTCTCTCCATCTCCTCTTCCCCACTCCCTATAACATTGAGTCTCGTTTATTGTTACTGCAAACAAAACCTTGCTCTGTAATGAATGAGTTAACTGATTGAGATCATTGTTTATGGGATATGAGAACCCTCTTCTGCTGCTGGATCTGTGAGGATAGTAGTTTCAGTTGCTATGTTTTGCAACGATTTAATCTGCACATTGGTTGGATTACAAAGTTTCAGACGATTTGGATTCTGTTAGTAGTATTCTAATCGTAACTCAGTAAGCCACAAATACAAATTTCCAGTTTTCTGTTAAAATAGACTGCAAGGAAAAAACAAATCAGTACATACTTGTGTGTACAATTTTTGTTTCAAATTAGAAATATAAGGAGAAAGAACATATATAGGAGAAATAATTTGTCTAATGATTAAACATACTGCTACTATAGTTAAAATTGACTGGATGAAAGAAAACGAAAAAGCACTTTTTTCAGCTCAGAATTTTCTTTTTCACAGTCAGTTTTAACAGAAAACCTATAGCTAATTGTTTAAACAATATACACACACAACTGTTCTGTATTATATATATTTGCTAGAAATTTCTTGCTCAACGTATACACACACACACACACACATTTATATATATATATATATATATATATATATATATATATATATATATATATATATATATATATATACGCATCTCAAATCATTATTATTATTATTCTATAAATGGGACGTCACATCTATTACCGTTAGACAAACAGTGTAAGTTGACACCAAACATTTCACAATTAATGGTGTCAGGATGAATCATGCAGAACAATACTGTCAGAGGGGTAATGCGCATTATGTGGAACAGTGCGCAAGACTGATGGCGTATTTATACTGTATGTGCTATCCGCCAGAAAGGGAACTAATTGCGAGCAGAGTAACGCGCCCTTGACAGCCTCCAATGTAATGCTCATGTATCAAATTTTGTCATTGTAAACCTCTAAACAAGTGCGGCAGACGTATGGCATTGCGTTTCGTCGTCTGGAGCTGCGCCTTTGGGAGTCAGGTTCTCTCCTTCCACCATCATGAGACAGAGGTCGTCCACAGACTCGCTGTACTCTAGCTACTAACGAAGCCATTCTGGAGGTCATACACCAAGAACCTCAGAGAAATACACATAGCGTAGTAAGGCAGCTGTGTGTCTCCCAGCACACAGTCATTAACGTACTGCATGAACATGGGCTGCATCCCTATCATTATGCTTCATTCAACACCTGCATCCTGCAGATAATAATCAGTGGATGCAATTCTGTGAATGGTTCCAACAACAACAGGGAGTCAATGATGACTTCGTGAACACTGTAATGTAGTAAGATGAAGCAGAATTCACTCATGACAGTGTCTTCAATATTCACAATACCCACCATTGGTGTGAGGTTAGCCCACACATCACCGGCGACCATGGATATCGAGTTCGCTTTGGTATCAACGTCTGCGCCGGAATATTCAGCAACAGGTGTTTGGGATTCTACATGTTGCCTGACCAGTTGACTGCACGAAGGTATCATGCATTCCTCTCAAGCTATCTGCTTGATGCGCTGGAAGATGTTCCAAAACATGTTCGGCAGAGGATATGGTTCCAACATGATGGTGCACCTCCACACTCTGGAAACAATGTTTGGTCAGAACATTTCCAGGAAAATGGCTCGGAAGTGGACGTCCAGTGGTATGGCCAACACATTCATCTGAGCTAAATCCCCTGGAGTTCTTCCTGTGGGGACACCTGTATTCTACTCCACCGATGAATGTGGAACAATTGGTAGCTTGTGTTCATGCTGGTCTTGTTACTGTGGATGGTGTATGGTCTGGTGGGTTGCGCAATGTTTGGACTTACAGGAAGGTCGCTTTGAGCATCTCTTGTTCCTAGGACAATGTATTCTGTTCTGAGGTTACGCGGTAATTCACATACACATTACTGTTGTCACTGGTTGCTAATGTCCGATATCTGGGTGCTCACGTTACATGTAGTATAAATGACAAGTAAATGTTGTGTTATTGTACTGTGCTGTCATTTTTAGCATTTCGAAATTGATATTGTTTTGTTGTTAATCTGTCCTATGACAGGTATTTGTTTAACCACTTATGTGTTATGTTCAGCGTTACAAAATGTTGTAAATTAGGGATACATGTGATCCAAGAAACAGTATACACTACAGTATGAAATGTCAGAATTAAATTACTATTAAATTGGTTACATCATAATTTGTAAAACCTAGTACATTACCTTAAGTTCACAAAATATATGTTTCAATAAATGTGATGTTGTCTGTAAGTAATAGAATCTTCACTGTGATCCCTTCAATATATTGTCACAAAGCATACCCAGCATGTCAAGATAACTCGGAAAATTTTGGGGATTGTCTTTCATTTGTATGTTAAGAGAGTACACAAAACCACCAGAATGAAAAGGAATGAGAATCTCCATGCATTATTATACACAGGAACCGACAAAGATCTTACAGTAATGCACACAGATGTTGTGTAATATGATCTTTAAACAAAACAATATGATACTTCACGAAGCAGACAATTTTGACCATAGTCTCTGAATTAATAAAAACAAAAAAAGATTTTAATTTCAATTAAACATCAACTTTTCTTTTAGTCTTCTAAAAGCAATACTTCAGAGAGGTTAAATTACAATGTCAGCAAGTTATTCTTTAGTTCATTACTGATGAAATGATATTCCACATCAATATGCTTACTACTTCTTGACTTGTGATCAGACAATCATTGCCACTGCACTTTAATTGTCCACACAAAGCATAATTTTCATGTTTTTATTCAGCAATGCTTTCATGTCAAACTTTCATCTCTTGCAACATTGAGCTGCAGATATGTAATAAAACTCCTAACTGGAAGCCAGTAACAAGGCTTATGTATAAACTATAAAAGACAATGAAATATTTCTCATTTTCCACGAGTGGCATCCAAATTGTTTATTTAGTGGGGGCTCATATGGGGACATGAAACAATGTGCCCTAGTCATGAGGTAAAAGAATATACATACCTGCCACTCCCAATAAAAATCGTCACGCTACTGAACAGACTGGAAGGTAGCAAAACTTTAAAGTCCACACTATCAACAACTTCTACACCAAGCAAGTTTGACTTTGCTGATTTAATTTGTTTAATTTCTCCTCATAGTGAAATCGGAGTTGTTACAGTTTTTTTATTTTTCCATTACGTAGCTTCTCATCACTTCCTTAGAATATCGTTCTTGGTGAATATAAATACCTCCTTTCGTTCTTTTAACTTCTAGTTCAAGATACAATGTTGGTTCTTCATCAACTATCATGTCAAAATTTTTCTTCTTTTTGCAGGACTTTTTCATGTGACAGATGCCTTCTGCAAATAGAATACCATCATCACCATGTACAATAAGATACATGTTCTTCTCAATACCTGATTTGTAAACACATTAGTCAGATGTTGGATGAGTTCTTAATTCTTAAGAAACTCTTTTAGTGTCTTGCTCCATTGCAAAGAAGCTTCTTTCAAACCATGCAGTGCCTTTTTGAGCAAGCAAATTTGCCAGAGTCCTTGTATCTCTCTAGAACTTCCATGAAAACTTTCTCTTTTAAATCACCAGAAAGAAAGGCTGTTTTGATATCAGATGCACCAAATCTTCTAGTGCAGGAAGAGCAAATACGAATATCAAGGTATTGTTTGTACAACAGAACTAGAAACACGTTTAAAATTTAGTTTTACTCGATCTTGTTGAAATCCTCTTTTCAGTTAGATTAGCTGTGTTCTTTCCAATATACTTTTTCTTGAAAATCCATTATCATATAGTTATTTCTTTTCCATGAGCAATTTCGATATCAGCCAGAGTCCATGTTCCATTTTTCTTCAATGATTCTTTCTCTTCATTTGTAGCCTTTCTTTGTCTTCACTTTCAATGCACACCCAGTATGTGAGCATGACATAATCATCACATCTCTTTGATGAATGTATTTCACATCTTGGTCTCTGATATATTTTTATATTCTTCTGGCGTTTCTTTACTTTCTTCTTCTGGTTCTTCTCTTCTTCCTTCTTCAATAATTTAATTTTCTACAGTTAGTTTTATTCCTTCTTCTTTGGTTTCCTCCTTTTTGTCTTTATATTGATTACAAAACCCAACATCTCTTGCTTCAGAATGTTTTCCAGTCTTAGGATTACATATGACATAGCTGCTGTCTTCATATCCTACAATAACACCTCTTTCATCTCCTACACACAGATTTTTAGAGTCCGAAGTTGTTTTGTGAACACCACAAATACAAAAATATCCAATATTGACAAATTTGGTCTTCTACCATACCACACTTGAACTGAGTCACATTGACAGCTGCAGCAGGAATTCTGTTCATGAGATAAACTGCATTCTGAACAGCATAACCCCACAATGTTGACTGGAATACTCTCTTTCAAATTATAAAGGTGGCAGGGGTAAAATACAGGGAGCAAAAGGCTATTTACAATTTGTACAGAAACCAGATGGCAGTTATAAGAGTTGAGGGGCACGAAAGGGAAACAGTGGTTGGGAAGGGAGTGAGACAGGGTTGTAGCCTCTCCCCGATGTTATTCTATCTGTATATTGAGCAAGCAGTAAAGGAAACAAAAGGAAAAATTGGAGTAGGTATTAAAATCCATGGAGAAGAAATAAAAACTTTGAGGTTCGCCGATGACATTGTAATTCTGTCAGAGACAGCAAAGGACTTGGAAGAGCAGTTGAACCGAATGGACAGTATCTTGAAAGGAGTATATATTATGAACATCAACAAAAGCAAAATGAGGATAATGGAATGTAGTCCAATTAAGTCGGGTGATGCGGAGGGAATTAGATTACGAAATGAGACACTTAAAGAAGTAAAGGAGTTTTGCTGTTTGGGGAGCAAAATAACTGATGATGGTCGAAGTAGAGAGGATATAAAATGTAGACTGGCAATGGCAAGGAAAGCATTGCCGAAGAAGAGAAATTTGTTAATATCAAGTATAGATGTAAGTGTCAGGAAGTCGTTTCTGAAAGTATTTGTATGGAGTGTAGCCATATATGGAAGTCAAACATGGACGATAAATAGTTTAGGCAAGAAGAGAATAGAAGCTTTCGAAATGTGGTGCTACAGAAGAATGCTGAAGATTAAATGGGTAGATCACATAACTAATGAGGAGGTATTGTATAGAATTGGGGAGAAGAGGAGTTTGTGGCACAACTTGACAAGAAGAAGGGCCCGGTTGGTAGGACACGATCTGAAGCATCAGGGGATCACAAATTTAGCATTGGAGGGCAACATGGAGGGTAAAAATCGTAGAGGGCGACCAAGTGATGAATACACTAAGCAGATTCAGAAGGATGTAGATTGCAGTAGGTACTGGGAGATGAAAAAGCTTGCACAGGATAGAGTAGCATGGAGAGCTGCATCAAACCAGTCTCAGGACTGAAGACCACAACAACAACAACAACAACATGTTTTACATATACCATATGCATTGCAAAAGTTCTTTTGCAGCTATTGGATAAAAAATAAAATAATGATTCCAAAAGGCATCATTGTCACTGAAATTCACCATAAGTATTACTTATGTTTGAAGTAATTTGTATAAACACACAAAATAATTTCTTATTTACTTTATTAGAAAGTATTAAAACTTTTTATTGTTTAGTTAAGGAATAAAACTACATGTTCCTTTGAATCTTACATTTATTTTTAACTCGAAATTATGCAAAAATTTGATTTTATTACTGATTTATTTACAATGAAAATTTCAGAAGCTGTTGTTCTGTTTGTTAAAACACAATGCAACATTGCGTTTGGAGCATTTGAGTATTGAATGGGACTTTATAAAAAGTGTGCCTTTTGATTTTGAATCTAAATGCTCTGGCCAGTGTCCCACTTCGTGAAAGCAGCAACTGGGCCAATTGCCTCAAGCTTTCTTTTGGAATCAGGTGGTCTTAGAGTGTCTGTGGTTGATAGGCTCCTCTTTTTTGCTGGTGAACCAATCCTTTCTTCAGCAAGACACTTGTTATGTCTGCTCAAAACTTCAGCAGTGTTGTATATATGTATTTATGACCACAATTTCGTCTGTAAAGCAGCCAAACATTCACACAAGCCGTATCTATGAACTGGAAGATAATTCTCAGGTAGTATCTCTTGCTTTTTATATTTATTCGGTATATCTGGATTAACATATCATGGAGACCCACTCCTCCCATGTGCATATTACCCTCCTGCACAAGTTGTGACATGGAACTTCTGCATAAAATCTGTTTTTTTTTAGCCCAAGAGTCCATCTTTGCAACAGGTTCCTTACCTTTATAAGCAGAAGTCAGGTGGACAGCTTTATTGTCAAACTATTTCAAAACTATGACTTTGTTTCTTTTTTCATCCGCCTTGTAATGCCTTCTTTTTTCATCTCTGTATCACTTTTCGGTTGACATCCACCCAATCTGTTTTTTTCTTGTGGTTCCCACAACATATACAGTATTCCTTCATTTCTAAGCTTTACTGCTAGGTTGAGGGGGGTAAACCAGCTGTCCTTAAAGACTTTGAAACTGGCATACCTAGGCAAGTTCTCAATCAGCTGCATCACGACATTTTTGCTGATTCCTAACTTAGGATAGCTTGTAGTGTTTATTCCCTTCCCAACATACACTTCCAAATAAAACATGTAGCCACTTAAACGAGCTTCAGTAAATACTTTCATGCTCCATCTGTTTGGCTTTGATTTTATTTACTGGTGCATAAAAGTTTTAGAGTAAATATAAATTCAACAATGCTGCTGTATTCTTCAACTTCAGTTTTGAGAAAATTGTTCTTTAATTTATATAAAAAATGGCCTTACCTTCAACAGCTTGTCAAGATATGGGTCATCCCTCTGTAACATATTTGCTTTGTCATTCATGTGCAAAAACCTCCTCAACTTGTAGAATCGATAGAATGGCATCATGTCAGCTATCTGATTATACTTTGTCTCATTTCTCCAATACATCTTGTAACTGGGAACACTCACAACATCACTTCATAAATGAATGCCAATGAACTATCTCATTTCATTGGCATTAGCGCTTATACTTTGGCCTAATACTTGAGTTGAGTATAGATTAGTCTGTGTAACTAAATTGTCAATTACAGTCCCGTCAATAAAGCTTTCAAAATATTGGAAGGGAATATGTTCTTCACTCGATGGACCTTAAAACTGCATAGCACACTGATCCTTCATAGCCTGCAAATTCTTGCTTACCCACATATAGCTTCGGCAATGTGCATTTACGAGGGGCATTTGAAAAGTCCATGCAAAAATAAAAACTGTTTACATGTTTGGGGTAAACCTTTTTTATTTTTCGACATGGTCTCCTTTTAGACTTATACACTTCATCAAACTCTGTACAAATTTGTTGATCCCTTCCGAATAAGAAGAATTGTCCAAGTCTGCAAAATAGCTATTGGTTACTGCAATCACCTCCTCATTTGAATAAAATCTTTGTCCCGCCAGCTATTTCTTCAAATTGGGGAACAAATAGTAATCTGAGGGAGCCATGTCTGGAGAATAGTGGGGATGTGAAACGAGTTGGACTCCTGTTTCCATTAATTTTGCGACACAACTGTTGAGGTGTACTGGTGCATTGTCAAGGACTTTTTTGGGGTCCAGTCGCAGGCGTTTCTCTTGCAGCTCGGTTTTCAAACGGTACAATAATGATGAATAATATGCACCTGTAACAGTTTTACCCTTTTCCTGATAGTCGATGATTATCCCTTGCGAATCCCAAAAGACAGTCACCATAACCTTTCTGGCCAAAGGAATGATCTTCGCCTTTTTAGTGCTGATTCGCCATTGGTAACCCATTGTTTAGATTGTTGTTTGGTCTCAGGAGTATAGCAATGTATCTATGTTTCATCCACAGTGACAAAACGACGCTTAAGTCCTGCAGATTCTTCCTGAACAGCTGCAAAACATCCTTGCAACAGTTCACATGATTCCGTTTTTGGTCAAGCATGAGCAATCGCGGAACCCATCTTGCGGATAGCTTTCTCATGTCCAAATGTTTATGCAAAATATTATGTACCCGTTCATTTGAGATGCCCACAGCACTAGCAATCTCACGCACCTTAACTCTTCTGTCATCCGTCACTGTATCATGGATTTCATCGATGATTTCTGGAGTTGTAACCTCCACAGGGCGTCCAGACCGTTCAGCATCGCTTGTGCCCATATGGCCACTCCGAATATTTTGAAACCACGTATACTCTGTTCTAATCGAAGGTGCACAATCACCATAATGTTTATGAAGCTTCTCTTTAGTCTCCTGAGGCGTTTTGCCTTTCATAAAGTAATGTTTAATCACCACACGAAATTATTTTTCGTCCATTTTTTGACAATCACTCGACTTCCTTGATTCACACGACTGCCAAACACAAAGAAGTAGACCAATATGGCTGAAACTTGGTGTGCGTTTTTTCCAAAAATTCCACTAACTAAACAAGACCTCATTACGTGCTGGTGGTTCCATCTCTCCGACTTTTCACGGACTTTTCAAATGCCCCTCGTACTGCTCCTAAAGTTTCAAGCCATCCTACTGGGGTAGTTTCATCACCAGATCGGCTAACTGTTTAGTTCAACTTCTGTTTGTTGAGGCAATGCTTGCTATACTGATGGATCATCGTCAGTTTCATCATCCAGAATAATTTCATCGTCTGGTATTTCAGATTCATCACCATGCAGAAGAAGAGGAAATTGGTGGTCCACGCTAAAACTATAAACAAAATATGATGCAACAATGAAAACTACGAAATATAATAGAGGAACGAACACAATACACTCTTATGATACAAATTCATTTTTGCATACTTCATACATACTAACACATTAATGACTCCAAATGGCGTTATTAGAAATTAAGTAATAATTACTGAAAAACGCATATGTAATGTATTGTAAGCTTGCCGTATTTCCCTCCCTTCCCCTAGATAAACTAGTTAAACTGGCCCCATAGCTGTGACTTTCAGTATACACAGAACAAAACAAAACACAATACTCACTGTTCAATAACGAATGCAGCAGCATAGCTTACGACTCTTCTTTGTGCTGTACATCAAACAAACGAGAAGACACGAAACCAAACTCCACTACCATCTGTTAGCCGAACTCGGAACTACGTGAAGCCATGCCAAGTGGACCATTGAAGCATTCAAAAGCCCAAAGAAGCTCGGAATACTTAATGATGCAGGAAGGGTTAAGGAGATTCTTTAATAGTGTAATCAATAATCATAACTTCCTTTTTATGCCATTTCTTGAAGTCAATACTTCTGTTCTCTCCACTCTGTCACATCTTATTTTTTCTGTCTTCATATTGAAATGGGCTTGATACTCACATATTTGTTGATGTTGTCTGCTTCATCATTTGTGTACAGAAGCTATAATCATCCAAACACACTAAAAATATTCCTCATTGAGGTAAGTTGGTAGGCTCACTGTTCCACATACATCCGTGTGAATAATCTCAAGGAGTCTCGATGCTCTCTACTGCACAGTATTGAATGGTTTTCTTACTTTCTTTGTGATGATACATGTACCTCAATAAGGCATGATCACTTCCAACACAACTTTGTCCAGGCCATCAAACAATTCTGGTATTTTCTTCAGGTAACTGATATTCAGATGTCTTAGTTTTTATACCAAAGAACTGTTTTCTTATTTTGTGTCATTAGTGCTTCCTTTTTACAAGTCACTTTTGATGTCAATGATTTACAGTCCATTTTCTGATTTGTTGTCATCTAAAATACCATCTCCATCTTTTCACAATCTTCACATTTTTCTTGTCAAATATTGCACTCCCACTTCTTCAGTAATGCCATGCACTGACAATAAACTTCTTGACAATTTAGGGACATGGTACACATTTGTGAACAATCCCTTTTATGATTCAACTTCATCAGCAAAATTAGAAAACATGAAATCTCCATTTGCACTCATAATTTTAGAATTTTTGCAGCTCTTCTTTTTCTTTCATGTTACATGTGTTCGTTACTTCAATTATGCACAAAAAACTTGGTATCTATTTTATCACTCTTTTTTCTTGCTTTTCTGTGACAAATTCTTCCAAAAGAAAAACCGCCCTTTGATGCTTTCTTCATCTTGTCATGTTCATCTTTGTACTAACTTTTCCAGGTGGACGATTTCCTTTCTTTGCAGTACTTACAAGGAGGCAGATCCTTTATTGCCAAACACTCTCCTAGATTATATTTACCACGTGCAGAGCAGTGCATTTTATTCTTTTTACCACTAAGTTTCTTTTTACATTCAGTTACATAGTGACCTGAACCTCCACATCTAAACCACTTCATCGATTTGTCAATTTTCTTATTCTGATCTTTCTTCTTGTAGGCTGCAGCTTTGAATGCAGCACATATTTCTCCTTTATTTTTCTTCATTTTATCTTTTTCTGATTGAAGTCTTTATTACAGGTTTTCCATTGTTTTCTCCTCCTTACTAGGCAAGTGCCAAGCACTTCCAAACTGTTTATATTCGTCAGGAAGTTTTGTTGCTGTTCTTGTGATCAGTGCTGTTTCTCCAATATTCTGCCTCAGGCGGTTCAGTCTGAATGTTACAGTTTAGACATCATATCCAGATATCTGTGATATTGGAAGTTGTAGAACCCTCCAAGAGAGTCAGTTTTCTGTTGGTCAGTATTCTTCTGATGTAGGTATTTTGGTAAATACATTTCCTTAACGTTTCACAGGTAAGGATGTCGGCTTTAACAATGAAATCTATAGTTCTAAAAATATATTTTGCAGCTGAATCTTTTTGTTTCTACTCTGATCTTTTTTGGCTTCGTTTTCATGTTTCCTGACATTGCTGAACATATCCATCAAGGCCTTTTGCCATGACCATAACATTTATTTCCAGATCTCTTAATGGAAAACTTGCAGTGTCTTTTAATTTTGGGTCACTGTTTAATGCTGTATCTTCTGCTGATGAAGCCGTACACACATCATACACAAATCTTCTTACACGAAAAAGTACAGTCACTTTACACTTACAAATTACTGTTTTTTACTTCCCCAGATTTCCAATGCTACTGGCCCATAACCTGTTAAGATAACTGAAAATTCTGGGGGTGATTTTTATTTGTATTTTAAGAGAGTACACAAAACCACAAGACAAAAAAGCAACAAGAGTCTTCATCCATAACTATATACATCAACAACAATGATCTTATGTTAATGCACAGAGTTTTTGTTTCTTACTTCGGCTATACACCATTCTGTATTGCTATGTAATAATAATGTTCTTGTTCACTCATTGTCAGTTCTCTTCATTCTTTTAGTGTAGCTTCACTTTTCCTGCCCCTTATAAAATACTATTAAACTTGATATCTTTATCTGTCCACCCCAGTAGCTGAGTGGTCAGCACGACAGAATGTCAATCCTAAGGGCCTGGGTTCGATTCCTGGTTGGGTCGGAGATTTTCTCCGCTCAGGGACTGTGAGTTGTGTTGTCCTAATCATCATCATCTCGTTCCGATCAATGTGAAAGTGGCTGAAGTGGCGTCAAATCGAAAGACTTGCACCCAGAGAATGGTCTACCTGACGGAAGGTTCCAGTCTCACAACATTTTTATTTATTTATATCTTTATCTGTCCATTAGATACGAATTCGATTATCTTCTTGGAATTTTAATGTTGGCTTCATATAGCAAAGACTGACTGACATTGATTATGAGATTTTATTCTCGATAATAAATGCTAAAAACTCCTTCCTCTCCTCACTATAATTTCTGCATTGAAATTATACATGGTTCTTACCTTGCTGAGTATTACCATCACTGTCACAGGCTGGTGTTTGGTGTATATGCAGTCGGTACAAATGCTCTGGTAATGCCTCATGATTCAGCCTTATTCTACTTAATGTGAATGTTGCTTGTCGGGGTTCATAAATGTACTCCAGGCAAGGCTGTTTTGGAATTTGCAGTTGCATTTGCACAGAGTCGTCCTCTTTGTGTTGTGAGCTATGTGTTCATTCTTACTGCCAGGATTCGAATGCACTCTTCTGGAAGTAGTCCACATTCCGAAAAGGTAAGTCCTTTGTCTAGTGGTGTCTAATTGTTCGTAGCCCGTTTTGCCAATTGATGTACTTTTTCATTGACGGGGATTCCACAATGGGCTTTCACTCACATAAACACAATTTGTTTCTGCCTTCTAAGGTATTCAGAACATCGATATCGAAATTAAAATAGGTATTATTGGTTGGTTTTCAAACTATTATGCTTGATATTGCTTGAAGTACACTCTTCAAGACTGATAATATTGCACTTGATGTTTTTTCCTGGTTCATACACCACTGTATCACCTTTAATTGGAAATCTGTGGTAAGATCTTATGGGACCAAGCTGGTATCACCTTTAATACTGTGACTGTTTCGGCCAGATAGGTAGAGATAGTTGCTGGTAATATATATTTGTGGACTATCTGTAGCTGTGGACCAAATATAGCAATCCTATATTGTCTTTGGTCCATCTGTTTATACGTGGAATTACCCACTGACTTGTTTCCTCCATTTATCTTTGCAGTGCTGTAATTGTCTCCAACAAGTGAAACTTTCCCTCTATGATTTGGAACGAGATGCGATCCCTGCTGATGAAGTAACCATATTGGTAAACAAGCCACTGTATACTTGTGACAGTATCTTTCCACTCATCTGCCAAATCATTATATACCAAAATGAAATCAAAACGCTATTTGCTGCAGTTTCCTGCAGAAGTACAGTACAGCCATAGTCTGATGAATAGGATGCTGTGAGCATGATAATTTATCTACTATGTATAGTACCATGAGACTCTTCCTCCTTATATTGAGGGGCTATCTCTTGCACTTCCCACTAGGAGTGCATTTGTTGGTATGTATTTCATCACTCCAAAGCATTGCATGTACAGCAGTACTGCAATCTATTCCGCTTCTCTAACATTTTGCAAGTTGTGTATTTGTAGTACATACATCTATAATCCAATCTGGATCTAATGAGGGAGAAATATAGGAGCAGCAGCACTGAAGGATGCGCTCTGCACCATGTTGTAGTAAGGATCAAATGACACTAAGCATTAGCTAACTGGTTTCGATTAACATATTAATATGTGCCATCCAAACTAGTTTGCTGTTTCCTAAGAACCAAATAAGAGCTTTAAATTGTATTAATTTGACGTCTATGTGTATTAAACCATTTCTTGGTCCATAACCACTCCTACTGAATATAACTAGCAAAGATTTCTTTGGTTCCATCATAAGGCCTTTTCTACAAAGTCACCAACTTAGGTTCTTTATCCATGACGTAAGGTTGTTCATCACCTTCTGTAATACTAAATGGGAAGAAAACACGTATGTTACTTGCAAACTGTACAATTCTAACTTGTTGAGTTACTATTCTTTCCTTGTCATAGGTGTAAATAGAACATTGTAATGGACTGAGTACCAATCGTTGCGGTATTCCATTGTCTGACACGCACAAGCCCTTCAGTTCAGTACATCTTCTAACATGTACGGTTCGTTCACTGATTACATGACAACATATCTTCTACAAACTGAGCTGGAGCTCCTAAGTGTAGTAGCTTATCTAACAGCATGTTTGTCTGGATATTATGACATGCTTTTGCAATATCAAAAAATAGTGCTGATGTATATTTGATCTCACCAAAGGATACTATTGATGAAATGTTGTTCATGCAACTTCTACCTCTATGGAACCTGAGTTGCTATCCAGCTAGTAGGGATGAAGATTCTATCCACCATTCCAATAGCCTTTTTATCACTTTTTCCAATGTTTTAGCAGTACATGACGATTGTGTTATCAGTTTATAAGAAATTGACAATAATGGATATTTCCCTTTTTGTATATGGGAATTATGATATGTGTCTTTCATTCTGGGACTAATTCTTGATGGGGGACTGATGACCATAGATGTTAAGTCCCATAGTGCTCAGAGCCATTTAATTCTTGATGCATCCAAATTCCATTATAGATTTGAAGGAGTAATTCTGTAGCATTGTCAGGCATATTTCGAATCATGGAATATTATATCTGATCCATTACTGGGGCAGTCTTTGGGCTGTCTTTGATGACTGATGTCAACTCATTAATACTGAACTGCATAGATAACACATGTTTAATAGCATAAGTCTCCCTTCGTCTCCTGAAAAACTTATTGTAAACACTTGGTGGGGCAATAAGACCACAGAATTCTTTTATCAACACATATGACTGTATGCTATTGACTGCAGGGGCGAAATTCCTAAATCTGTTAACCTTCTGCCATGTCTCTGACGATTCAGTATTCTTGGTCAAACTATTACAGCATTTTATCCAACTACTCTTCTTGATGGATTTCAGCATTTTCTTGATTCTAGCTGCCATTCGTTTATAGAGCAGGAAAAATGTTCATTTTAGGTTGTTTAACATATTCTTCTGCTCTTCTGTCTCATGCTTTTGTTGATAAAGGTCGTTTTGGGACATATTCATTTGCTGGATGATGTATGCTGCTCTGTAGTTGTGTATAGGCTCTGTGTTGGTTTTTTGCTATTGATTTTACTTCTAATTCAAGAATTTGGTGATATTTATACCAAACCACTTTGTTTATGTTCAAAGTCAATTTGTTGATAACAGTGCCTTGGTTATTTTTCTCGCACTGCATATTAATACTTATAGGGAAATTATCTGATCCCCTGGTATCCAGCAGAACCGACCATGCCGTGGTTTGGTTCATACAAGGAGAAGCTAATGTCATATCACTGCAGTTGGTCTCATCCATGGTCTTTAGCTTAATGTTACAGATCCATCATTGGATATGATCATGTTATAATCATCAGTGCAAGATATTAGGTCCCCCCTGCCTTATCATTCATATGCTGGCACCATGCTAAGTGGTGAGCATTGAAGTGTCCACAGATTAAAAGGGTTTTGGAGTGTGTTGCAACATTTTACATTTTGTGCATGTTTTGTTCAAGATTCCTATGAGCTGGGGGACAAAATACAGATGCAAAGGTGAATTTGCATTTGTTAGTACTTACTTCTGTTGCTGTTACTAGAAAGTCAAGATTAGGTGGCAGCATGGTAATTGCTTTAAAGTTAAGTTTTGTACTAATCAATATGGCTACTCAACCTTTCCCACCCTCTCAGTCCAGTCCTATTACTTTATATCCTCAATATCTAATAGACATGTTTGGTTTAATACAGATTTCATTTATAACAGCAATAGCATAGTCATTAGTATAAAGTTCATGCATGAACGACTCTCTATTAGCACAAAATGTCCTGGTATTTCATTGGAGAACTTAAATATATATTATTGTGTTTATATGAGGAGAACATAAGTATGGCCTGCTTCTGTCCTGGTACTGTTTTTATTCTATCGAAGCAACCATATTGTATACGTTAGTTTCATCCAAACTATCTTTGTGTAATCAGATAAGCTCTGTTATTAGATTTGTTGTTCTAGCCACCAGTTGTTTGATTATTGACATACTCTTATCCTCCCCTCCTGATACAATTGCCTGTTGTGGTCCTGAAGTATGTGGTCATGGTGCATATGGATTCTCTTTAGTTGGAGATATTGGTAAATTTATATTAGCAAAAAAAAAAGGACTTGGAGTTGGTTTTTGTCTGCTGTGGTAAACAGTTGTCATGAATCTGTGCTGAATATTTTTTCAGTAGGGGAACTCCTTCTCCCATTCTGATTTATTCTTCCAAATACTCCCTGCTATATACGCTTCAGCTTCCTTGAAGGATATATTGTATGAAGGTGATGCATATGTTGGTTACTAAGATGACCATACTGAAAGCATCTAAAACATTGCCTCACTAGCGGTATGTATGGTCTAACATTACACTTAAGCCCTGTACTATCACATAGTGTGTTGGAACTGTGATGCAGATGTGACCACACATTTTTGCTAGGGAATGTAGCTCGTCATTTATAAATTACTTATTCTCTTGGTCATTCTGCATACATGAGTTATTAAACGTTGGACTGAATAGCATCTTTCAGCTCTAATCATGTTAAATCAGAATCCACATTTCTAATAACTCCCTGATGATGTGTCCTGTGGTTAAGTATGTATGCTACTACCTGTTTATGGTGTAGTGGGTTGCTCTACATGAACTTGTTTCTAGCCTCCCTTGTTGATAAATCAATAATAATCCTATTTTTCCCCACCACCCTGAGATTTGTGATTCTCTGTTTGTACTCAGAATCTGAGGGAAACAATATGTCCCCTAAGGCAATGGGGTAGCATTTGCTTACATTACCATAAAGACCCTCAATAAAAAACATAAAATGGTCCTATTGCATCACTGTGGCATCTATTACCTTTGTTTTGATTCTGTATTACATTTACATTTGTTTGCGAAAGATTTTTGCTCGGTATGTTACTCTTTTCTGGCATATGTTGTGTGCTAAATCAGTTACCACCTAGTGCCATCCTCACAGTTCCTCTGCAGAGAAGGGAACTTGATCCTTCGTTTAAAGTAAAGGTGTCAGACACAATTTTGTTGCATGTTGTCGAATTCGTTACCTACTTTGTTATTTGTTGCACATGTTGCTGAGTAGTGACAGCTCGTTTCTTCTCTGTTAATTCTTCCTTACGCTCCATTCTGCGTTTCACTGCATAGCTCGTCTTTTGCCCAATATCCAGATTCATATTCAGGAGAGCTTCTGCTCCCTGTAATTCTCCCTCCCTGAATGGGCCACTGTTCAGATTTATTGTACCACTATTTGTTCTGGTTGTGCAGAGCTTTGGTTCTGCTTCATTTACTTAACACACCCAACTTGTATAACTTTCAGTAACTTTTTCCTGCTTTTTCTCAAAAAACTAGGGATATTAACTATTGCAATCCAATTTACTGAGTTGCTAACCAGAGTTGCCCTTTGTTTTGCTTACTACAATCTTTATAAATCTCAAAACTTCATTATACATCACTGCATGTCCCTGCTTCACACGATGCATTATATTACATGACATAGGTAATAACGATAACAATTAAAAACATGCGAATATGTCAAGATGTTTTCATATAAATGTCTTTGAAGCTGTCAGGTAAGTGGAAAAGTTCGTTCCCTTCTTTTAAATTGTAGGGTGGACATGCCATTTTGATTTTTGTAAGTTATTGATGTGCACACCAGAGTGACAGCATGTTATGTTACTGTTAAACAATCTTTCATCTTGTGGCACAGTCTTTGCCTCTGTGTAGTCTGGCACATTCTTAGTTAAATTGTAGTAGGTGATGGATGTATCCAGTAGTGCTGTATTTGACTTTTGATTGTATCTGTTAGACAAAGAAAGACTTATTGTAAAGGACATAAAGGCTGAATACGATGTATGTATTGAAACATGGAAAAACCATTTTATTATTGTTATTATTATTATAGAGAAGACTGCAGCACTGTGCAGCTAGTTTGTCATAACAGTTATTTTCAACCGCTCTACTTTGTTCATTTGCTCAGAGCTGAGTCATGCATTAACATACTAACTTATTGAGCTATTTGATTTTTACAGAAATTCTATGTTAACATTGTACCTTTTTCAAATCATTGTTCACTTTGTAGAGTATGTTATTGTTCAGACCAATGTTGTGTGTGAAGATCATGTGAAGTTTTACTATGTATTTTTGAATGTGTACTTCATTACAAAATTGTTGTCTTGGAATATCATTTCATAGGAATAGTTACTCTGCCCATCCCATTGGTTAAAGAAGGTTTATCAAATGGTTCAAATGGCTCTGAGCACTATGCGACTTAACTTCTGAGGTCATCAGTCGCCTTGAACTAATTAAATCTAACTAACCTAAGGACATCACACACATCCATGCCCGAGGCAGGATTCGAACCTGCGACCATAGCGGTCGCTCGACTCCAGACTGTAGCGCCTAGAACCGCACGACCACTCCGGCAGGCGAAGGTTTATCATTACACATTACCACACTGCCCCATATGATAACCAACAATTTGGATATTGGTTGCAGATTTTTTGTAAAAATAGAAATCTACCTTAGCAGCTGCCTACTTGCTGCTCACTGTTGTGGTTGTGAGAAATCTGCAATAATTTTGTCACAATGTGAGGTAAATGGAAATATTGATTAGGGCCATATAATAGTTTTACTTCAGTTGTGGATTTATTATAAAAACAAGTTGTATTCAGACCAGTTACAGTCCAGTTCAAATTAGGTCTTGTTTAGTCAAAGGTTAGGATACAGGTTTAATTTGGATAACAGTTAGTGGGTACATAGTTCAGGTAATACAGAGAGCATTTATAGAGTGAGAGGTAAATGTGGACTAAATTTCATACAGAAACACATAGCAGGGACTTTTCAACATCCTTAAAGGCCCATTTACACTAGCCATCAACGCTTCATCACATCATGGCACCATCCTTTAAAGGTGTATTCACAGTATCCATCATATCACAACACATCAAGTCAATTCAAGTAAGTGTTCTCATCTAGCATGGCTGTCCTCAACTATTTTTTTCAAAGAGATTGTGACCTTCACAAAATGATTTTCAAGTGTTTTTACATTCGAAGTGCACATATGGAATGTGACAGCTTATATACATGGCTGCTGGAGCCTACATTTGCACAGAAATGACATTTATTGAGCTCAAATGGTTGACAGCTTGCGGGTATAGCATGCAAGTTAAAGAAGGAAGCCAAAAGAGCAAAACAAGACCAAAAATGTGTTGGTCCGAAAAATCTGATCATGTGGTACAGATGCAGAATTTCACACACTGTACAAGCAGTTCAAGGAAGACGAATCTGCATTTTGTAAAAAATTAGAAAGGCAAAACAACAGTTTTTTCATTGTTAGAACAAATTTCATGCAGAATTACTAAAAGAAACACAGTGTTACGAGCTGAATTGATATTCTGTGAGAAACTGATCTGTCTGAGGTTAAGTTTAGTTACCAGTCCAGTGCAGATTTTTGTGCAACGCTCATATCCCCCTCACTATCTTTTCCTTCTAGAATGATAGCTTTCCTTTACATCTTGTATTTGGTTTTTATGAGTTCTAGTGTCTTATTTGTAATGGATATAGCTAGTAAAATCACATAAATACTGACCACTGATGCCTGTAAAACTGTTTTACACACAATCCAAGGGCTACTTAACAATAAATAAGCCTTCTGCAAACACATATTTGAAAAAACGGTTCTATACATTATTTGATGTTTTCTTCACAAAAACATTTTGCCATTCGTGAGGCGTTTGAAGGTTTCAGTCCATTTCTTTATGAAACATTACAACGCCAGACGACATACAAATAAACTCCGCATACTAATCAATCTGATTCTACCCACAATACTCTTTTCACTTGTTGCAGCCTTATTACAATCCATTCCTTCGTAAAATATTATATATGATATTGGTATACATAAAAATTCACTTTATAAATGTCGCAGATGGCTAATAATTTAGTACACTCATACCATACACTTCAGACTCCTGCATTACTGCTTCAATTACTCTTTCATCATTTATCATAAAATTATAAATTTTAACAAAACAACAACACCAACAGAAGTCAGTTTATAACAAATAAGAAAAATAACGATCAGCAAATAACAGATATCTACCGCATACACCACAACCAAATGAAATAAGGAGATACACACATAGCCATGTATAGTGATGAAATGAGCTGCGTGGTCACATGATCAACGACAGATGGATGACGCCAGCCATCAAAACTTTCTTCTCGAGAAACCTTGATGATGCTGTAACGTGACATGACGTGACGGGTTAGCCAGAATGTACACTTTGATGTAACATGATGTGATGTGATGGCCAGTATGAATTAGCCTTAGCCCATGATATTTCACCTTTTTGTGCTGTGATAGCAGCAGGTTTCATTTTGGCTTACAGTACATTAATGATGTTGCTATATACAGTTAATAATTGGTAAAATTGTCTACTGGCATAGCTATTTTTTGTTAGTTTAGGGTAAGTGTCTTGGCAATTTTTTCAGCATTTTCCGTGCTCTTTAGCATATTTTTGGCATTTTCTAAACGTACGTTTGGTATTAATTATTTTTTAAGCAAAGTTCACACACGCAACAAAAGTGTTGACACAACTAGTGGCGTAATGCAGTTGCAGTGTGAATTACCAATTTTCAGTGACGCGACTTAAGAGACGCAACTTCTGCCATGTCACAAAAGGTTCTACATGGTTCTCCTTTGTTATGCCCCTTTCCTTCTTCCATTGCTCCCTGGTGGTTGTATTTCGATACACAAGCATGCTGTCGCAGTTAATCGTGTAGTAATTGCTGCTTTACTCCATTTGATTTCAGTGTGTTTTCATTTTGTTACTGAAAAAAGTCAAAACAGTGATTGGAAAGTACACTTTCGCTGCTTCTGGACCTACAAGAACAACGACCTATGTTTATTTTTCTGGAGCATTGTGTGTGTGTGTGTGTGTGTGTGTGTCAGACCAATGAAGTAGTCCAGAATCCCGAAAGATTTTTGGATGAATAAATAAATAAACTTAATATGTAACCAAAAAACGAATCATATAAACTTCATGGTTTGTGAAACCAAGCACTACATGAATTGTGGGGTCATGTGTGGTAAACTGCCCCCGATTATAATGTGGCAGCTGAAAATTAGTCGAACTGCCTAGATCAACGTATACAATAACACTCTAAAATCTTGGAAGGGTGGTGTGTCCGCAGATAATATTTACATGCCAGCTGTTGGTTAGTTTGCCACAGCAGATAGCATTTTCGCCAACGACTGTTATTTCTTTTGTAAATGTATTTGCGGCCCTTGATTTATCCGTAAGCGAAATCTGTTTTCGGACCTAACATTTATGTTTCGCCTTCCTTGTATTTAACTCTTGTCACTGCTATAATGCCATACGCCGACAATATGATTTCATGGACGCCACGTTGAAAGCCGTGCAACTAACTAGAATTTTGTGGCGTTCCGATTGAACGATAGCTCATGGTGCCACTACAGAGAGGCATATACTGCGGCGTCACATTAGTTGCTTGTGTCAACCCAGCGTAAGAGTTGGCAGCAGTGGTTAATGCTTCGACCAAAGAATTTTGGAAAGCGTTCAAGATCTGAACGTGGATGATGAGAAGAGGTTATGTTTTTAATGAGAATGTTTCTGTAACAACATGAAAAATCGGGGGTACCCGCAGCATGGATTACCGCTTAGGTTGCATTGAAGGAAAATGATGAAACAAAAACGTGATTTGTATTGTTTTAAGCCTTTCCAAATTGTTAAGTGTAGTGCTAGATATGAATACCCAGTGCCAAAGCCGAGAAGTGGACATCGCATTGTGTGTGATGAAAGTAATATTTATGTTTTTGGAGGGTATAATCCAGAAAATTTGAGAGGACCTCCAGGAACGAACGCTTTATTTAAAGAAATATGGGTTTACAATTTCGCTACCCGCACATGGGTAGTTGTTTACCCACCAAATATGCCAAACGAATTGGCGTCGAGTGCTGTTATTTTGAGAGGAAGTACAATGATAATATTTGGAGGAACAGGTTACCCGTTTGGAGCAGTTTCTGGGAGTGAAGTTCACGTCTGTAATGTGAGAGATAATTTTAATATAACTGCTATAACAGCTGAAGGCAGTATACCACCCAAACTGTACGGCCAGGCCCTGGTATTGGATGGTCGTCGGTTGTATACGGTAGGAGGTACGACGGGACATGAGTTTACCACGGATATTCATTGCCTAGACCTAAAAACGAAAGTGTGGGAAGAAGTTTACGTATATTCCGCCAATGCACGATCACCGGAAGGGAGATACAGGCATGAACTGGCGTTTGATGGAACAAGGATATATGTGCTAGGAGGTGGCACGGTCGATACCACTTTTGGATTCAAGGTAGTTATTATTCTTTCCTACTAAGTGTGTGTGCTAGTGTGTGCAGAGCTTCATTCCAAAACTTATCAGTATGCAGTTTCTTCAGCGTTGAAGAATAATTTTGGCCTATGATACCAGTTTTCTTAGTAAATAAATTGCTGATATTAACATGGCAAATTACTCAGTTCCCACCCATCATTTACAAAAGCATTGTCTGTCTTCAAATTATATGAACTTTAAGTGGACCACGGCACTTTATTCCAAAAAATGTGGTTGTACTTCAGAATGTATTTCTTTTCATGATACTCACACACTGATTTTGCAGAAGAACTCACTCGAAATTTAAACAAGTTTGTCTAACTTCATCAAACTGAACCATAAACTGTTCTGCGACACACTATCTGTCCAACAGAGCACTTTTCATCCATGTTACTGCATTCCAGTTAATATCTCAAAACTGATTACAAACTACACAAAGCACATAACACATTCTACACCCTCGAAGTACGTACATCGACTCTAACAGAGGTTTCAGAACAGACTGACTACAACAATGCCACACCCAGTAATAATGTACTTCTTTATTGACAATAAACCTAAACGTAAATGGGCATTTTTATTACCATGGAACAAAAGTGAAACCACCTACTGTTTAATATTGCATTATTAAAAATAAACTGAAAGAATATTGGGTGATAGTGTTGACTAAATATTTCACAATTAAATTTTATTACAATGAAACAATAAACCATTTCAATGGGCCACAGCCATAATATCAGTTGTAGAATAATGTGAGTTATTTCCCCATTTTCAAAAATTCGTATCTTTGTTCACAGTCAGAAATCAGTGTTGAAATTTTTACAGTACGTTGCTATCATTTAGGTGTACAAACTGTGCAAAAATCATATTTTAATATTCAGTCCCACCTGCGATAACCAACCCTAAACTTTACAAACAAATTTTCATATTTCAGAAATTCATAAAAAAATTAAGGAAACATTTGTAAGTGTTCTTGCTCTGTATGAGGCTAGTAGTGCATGTAATCTAACTATAGGAAAAAATAGACTCTCGTAAATCGTTCCTTGTTTGTTATTTTTGGCCTAAAAAGTGGATTTTTGAAAATTTGGATACCGAACTTTGGAGATCATTTTGACTGGTTATTTTTGAATTTAGGATATTTTGTGTAATAGGCAGTGTTGTAGAGGACACTTTTCTAAAAACAATCATGTCAGTTGCAATGTCGTAACTTAACCCAGTGCAGAGATATTCATAATTTTGCTAAAATCTCTAAACTGAAACACTGTCGTGCGCTTACAAACGAAAATAGCCACCATTCAGTAAAGGTGAAAGAAAAAAAAAATTTTTTTTTAAACTGTTTTGAACTTCTCAATTATAGG
The DNA here is from genome assembly GCF_023898315.1 of Schistocerca nitens. NCBI lineage: Eukaryota > Metazoa > Arthropoda > Insecta > Orthoptera > Acrididae > Schistocerca > Schistocerca nitens. The sequence goes on from NC_064614.1 coordinate 692,755,755, forward strand.
GTAATCACATATAAAAAAATTAATATTGAAAAATGGTCAAGCACCCAACTTAATTTTTATTGGACCACTTCATTTGGATTGACCCTAACATTTGTCTTATGTTTTATTCAGTGCTACTCTTGTTTGTTCACAGACACTAAAATTCTTTTAACTCTATAGTATTTAAGTGGTGGCCTTGTTTGACACAAAATTTTCTGATCTAGAAATTTATTGTTTTGTGTCAAGTCTTTTGTGTTGCCATGTAAAACTGAATGTAATGCAGGTAAGCTCATTGAGCACAGATATGTAGATTCAAGTTGTAATTTATTCTTTGGCAGTGTTAGATTGATCATTGTCAGAACTCGTAAAAGAAATAGCCTATTTTAATAATGTGAATTCATGTAGTCCTTAAGCAGTCCTTTAAATGCACTTGTGTTCGGTTGTGAGTTAGTAGTGGAGCATGACAGTGGTTTGCAGGAAACAGTGTTAAGTTTTTAAAAGTGATGTAGTGGGTAGTATTGCTGTGCAAGGGCAAATTATTATAAGATGAGCCTAAATGGAGAATGAAAAGACGGTATGTGCTCTAAATCAAATATCCTCTTGTGGAGTTATACTGTTGCGACATGCCTTTAGCGTTCTTCATGTGTCATACATTTTGTTTGCACTTATAATCTATCCTATGTAAGTGAGCCTATGACAGACATACTAAAATTTAATAAGTGTAGAAAATTTGTAAGTAGCTGATGGCAAGCAGTACACAGAAACAAACAGTATATATTGATTGACATAATTTTACACAAATCAGGAAGTTATGTGCGCAGTTGTTAAACTGTAGTTAGTGACATGGTTGGACTCAGTGGCAACAGTTAATTGACTGGGAACTGTACAAGCTAGACTTTATGTAACTCGTATACCATGTAACTCGTATACCATGTTGTCGTACTTTTGTTGTACTGTTGGGTAAATCCAATTACTTCATACTGTGAAGCCTCAGTTTTTTGTTGAGCATTTAGAGGACAAGTTTTAGGAGGTGGAGGGCTTGTCCAAAATGAGACCTGGGTCAGTCTTGATCAAAACAGCATCCTCTACCCAGTCCCGGGTGTTACTCGCTTGTGACAAGCAGGGCGATGTTTCTGTAACCATCACGACCCATAAGAGCTTAAATATGGTCCAGGGTATCACATTTCACAGAGGCCTTCTTTTGCAGTCCGACAATGAGCTGCGCGCAAATTTAGAGCGGCGAGGTGTACATTTCGTCTGGCGTGTCCACCAGGGTCCGAAGGATAATCAGGTTGCCACCGTTGCCTTCATCTTGGCCTTTGAGGGTGATACATTGCCCGAGAAGGCCAAGGTGATGGTCTACCGGTGTGATGTAGAGGCCTATATCCCTCCCCTGACGCAGTGCTTTAAGTGTTGGACATTCAGCCATATGTCTTCCCACTGCACTTCCAGTGTCACATTCCAAGATTGCGGACACCCATCACATCCCAATACTCAAAGTACCTGCCTCCCATCTGTGTCAACGGTGGAGAGTACTATTCGCCTTGCTCACCTGACTGCAGGATTCTCCAGAAAGAGAGGAAAATCATGGAGTACAAAACCCTGGACAGACTGACCTACACTGAGGTTAAGAGAAAATTTGAACGCCTGCGTCCTGTGCGTATGACATCGTCTTGCGCTGCCGCTACAACAGTTATGGCACCATCAGTTCCGCCAACCCAGGTCCCCCTCTGAGCCGGAAGACTACACCTGCCCACTTGATGGTGGGGGCCATTTCCCTCCCTGTCGCTCCTGCATCACCTACTTCAGGAGCAACACCCCTCCCCCCCCCCCCTCCCCAACAATCGGGGACATCTGTCCCCACTTCTAAGCCAGAGAAGCGTAAGTCTTCTTTGGCTTCTCTCACTAGGAAGGGGTCCTTAGGTCACTCTCTTCTCAGGTTTCTTTTAGTGGGAAACACGACACCCACCAGTGGCTGAAGAGCCCAAAAGCAGCTGGTCGTAGGGCTTCACGCTCAGACCCAGAGACTGAGCCAATGAAGTCCTCCCAGCCAGGGAAACCCAAGGAGCAGTGAGAGAAATCCAAAAAGAAAACCCCTAAGCCCAAGGAAATTATGGTGGCACCCACACCACCACTACCTACAAGCTCTGCGGCTGGGGATGGGGCAGAGATTTTGGCGTCTGCTGAGGACCTAGATCATGCCTGACCCACATACACAATGGATATAGACTGCTCAGACGATAAATCAGTGGCAGCAGGTGACTCTGAGGCGTAAACTGCCTCATTGAATGTTCCATACCTTCCCAGTCTTATGATGTAATCTTCCAGTGGAACTGCGGCAGTTTTTTCCACCGCCTGGCTGAGCTACTGCAACTGTTAAGCTTTACACCTGCTATCTGCATTGCCCTCCAGGAAACCTGGTTCCCAGCAATTCAGACCCCTGCCCTACGCGGCTATAAGGGATATTACAGGAACGGTAGTGACTATAATCGAGTGTCAGGTGGAGTTTGCGTTTCTGTCCTCAACTCGGTCTGTAGTGAACATGTGCCCCTTCAAACCCCTCTTGAAGCTGTGGCTGTCAGAATAAGGATGACTCAGGAAATAACTGTCTGCAATGTATATCTTCCTCCAGGTTGTGCAGTACCCCTGAATGTAGCAGCTGCACTGATTGCTCAACTCCCTAAACCATTCCTACTTCTGGGAGATTTTAACACCCATAACCCCTTGTGGGGTGGTACTATGCTTATTGGCCGAGGCAGAGATGTCAAAACTTTACTGTCGCAATTCGATCTCTGCCTCTTAAATACTGGGGCCGCCATACATTTCAGTGTGGCTCATGGTAGTTACTCAGCCATTGATTTATCAATTTGCAGCCCAGGACATTTTCCATCTATCCACTGGAGAGCACATGACGACCTGTGCGGTAGTGACCACTTCCCCATCTTCCTGTCACTGCCCTAGCATCAGACACACGGATGCATGCCCAGATGGGCTTTGAACAAGGCGGGCTGGGTAACTTTCACCTCTGCTGTCACCACTGAATCTCCCCCACACTGTAACATCAATGAGATGGTTGAGCAGGTGACTAGCACAATTGTTTCTGTGGCAGAAAACGTGTTCCCTTGCTCTTTAGGGTGCCCGAGGTGTAAGGCAGCCCCCTGGTGGTTGCCAGAAGTTGCTGAAGCAATTAAGGAGCATCGGCGAGCTCTACAGTGGCATAAGCAGCACCCTTCCATGGAGCATCTCATAGCTTTTAAGCGGCTATGTGCCCGTGTTCTCTACCTTATCAAACAACAGAAGAAGGAGTGTTGGAAGAGATACGTCTCCTCCATTGGGTGCCACATGTCACCTTCCAAAGTCTGGGCAAAGATCAAACGTCTTTTCGGGTACCAGGCCCCAACAGCTGTCCCTGGCCTTACCATAAATGGCGAGTTACGTACTGACGCAAACGTGATTGCCGAGCACTTTGCTTGAGCCTCTGCGTCGGAGAATTACCCCCCAGTCTTTCGCAAACTCAAACGGCGGCTGGAAGGGAACGTCCTCTCATTCACTACACACTGCAGTGAATCCTATAACGCCCCATTTACAGAGTAGGAGCTCCTGAGTGCCCTTGCACATTGCCCCGACACAGCTCCTGGGCCTTATAGCATCCACAGCCAGATGATTAAACATCTCTCATCTGACTGCAAGCGACATATTCTCGTCATCTTCAACTGGATCTGGTGCAATGGCGTCCTTCCATAGCGATGGTGGGAGAGCACCATCATTCCGGTGCTCAAACCCGGTAAAAACCTGCTTGACGTGGATAGCTATCGGCCCATCAGCCTCACCAACGTTCTTTGTAAGCTGCTGGAATGTATGGTATGTTGGCGGTTGTGTTGGGTCCTGGAGTCACGTGACTTGCAGGGTCCATGTCAGGGCAGCTTCCACCAGGGTTGCTCTACCACTGATAGTCTTGTGTCCATCGAGTCTGCCATCCTAACAGCCTTTTCCATCCGGCAACACCTGAGTGCCGTCTTTTTTGACTTACGTAAAGCATACGCCACGACTTGGCAACACATATCCTTGCCACATTGTATGAGTGGGGTCTCCGGGGACCACTCCCAATTTTGATCCAAAACTTCCTGTCGCTCCGTACTTTCAGAGTAGAAGTTGGTGACTCCCATAGTTCCATCCATATCCAGGAGAATGGAACTCCACAGGGCTCTGTATTGAATGTGTGTGTAGTTTTAGTGGCCATTAATGGTCTAGCAGCAGCTGTCTAGTCCTCCACCTCACTTTCTCTGTGTGCAGACGACTTCTGCATTTCGTACTGCTGCTCCAGTACTGTTGTTACTGAACGACGCCTCCAGGGAGCCATCCACAAGGCGCAGTCATGGGCTCTAGCCCACGGCTTCCAGTTTTCAGCCGCAAAGTCGTGTGTCATGCACTTCTGTCGATGTCATATCGTTCATCCGGAACCCGCACTTTACCTTCATGACGATCCACTCACTCTAGTGGAGACATATCAGTTCCTAGGACTGGTTTTCAGTGCTCGATTGACTTGGCTCCCTCATCTTCCTCAGCTTAAGCAGAAGTGCTGGCAGAACTTCAATGTCCTCCATTGCCTGAGCAACACCAATTGGGGTCAGATCGCTGTATGCTGCTGCAGCTCTACAGAGCCCTTGTCCAATCCCGAATTGACTATGGGAGTGTGTTTATGGTTTGACAGTACCTTCAACATTGCATTTACTCGACCCTGTGCACCACTGTGGGGTTCGATTAGTGACAGGAGCTTTTAGGATGAGTCCAGTGACCAGCGTACTGGTGGAAGCTGGTGTCCCTCCACTGCAGATCAGACGAGCGCAGCTGCTCACGAGTTATGCAGCACACATTCATAGTTCCCCTGAGCATCCGAATTACCGTCTCTTTTTCCCGCTCATGGCAGTCCATCTCCTGCATAGGCGGCCCAGATCGGGGCTAACGATTGCAGTTCACATGCGGTCTCTTCTCTCCAAACTGGAGTCCTTCCCTTTACTGCCTCTATTTGCGGTCCGTTCACATATGCCTCCATGGTGTACGCCTCGGCTGCAGCTTCGTCTGGACCTTTTGCATGGCCCTAAGGACTCAGTTAACCCCGCCGCTCTCCACTGTCACTTCCTCTCGATTCTTGCGTGTTCCGGGGCTCTGAAGTGGTTTACACTGACGGCTTAATGGCTGATGGTCCCATAGGCTTCACATATGTTCATGGAGGACATATTGAGTAGCACTCCTTGCCAGTTGGCTGCAGTGTTTTCACTGCAGAGCTGGCGGCCATATCTCATTTTCTTGAGTACATCCAATCATGCCCTGGTGAGTCATTTCTCCTGTGTACTGACTCATTGAGCAGCCTTCAAGCTATCGACCAGTGTTACCCTCGCCACCCTCTGGTAACGTCCATTCAGGAGTCCATCTATGCCCTGGAACACTCCCGCCATTCCTGGGTGTTTGTGTGGACCCCAGGACACGTTGGAATCCCCGGCAACGAACTTGCCGACAGGCTGGCCAAACAGGTGACGCGGAAACAGCTTCTGGAGATTGGCATCTCTGAAGCTGACCTGCGTTCTTTCTTACACCGCAGGGTTTTCCGGCTTTGGGAGACGGAATGGCATAACAGCACGCACAATGATCTGCATGTCATTAAGGAGACTGTGAATTTGTGTAAGTCTTCCATGCAGGCCTCTCACAGGGAATCAGTTGTCTTGTGCTGGCTCCACATTGGCCATACATGGTTACCTACTCTGTCGCGAGGACCCACCTCAGTGTCGCTGTGGCTCCCAAATGACAGTCGTCCACCTCTTGCTAGACTGTCCACTATTAGCCACTCTGCAGCAGACTTTTAACTTTTTCAGCACCCTGCCTTTGGTGTTGGGCGACAATGCCTCCAGAACAGCTTTAGCTTTATGTTTTATATGTGAGAGTGTGTTTTATACTTCTATGTAGGTTTTAGCACATGTCCTTTTTCCCCTCTATGTCCTCCACCCTAGTGGCTGGCTTTCCCTTTTTATTCTTGTGGTTGGCCAACCACTGTAATCTGCTTTCATGTTTTTACTCTCTTCTGTTTCTATCATCTCTCTGTTGTTTTCTTGTCCTCTTTTGTTCCTTTTAGTGTTTGTTGCCTTCCCTTTGTTCTTGTGGCTTTTCCTTTCTTTCCATTTGGTGTTATATGTTTCGTCCGTTTTATTCTCACACTTGTGGCATTGTTTTGTTAGGAACAAAGGACCGATGTCCTCATAGTTTGGTCCCTTCTCCCGCCTTTAAACCAACCAACAAACCTAGCCTCCTTGGCTGACTCATTAACTTTCATAACCATAGTTGATATAATGACATCAAGATATTTCCATTGCATATGGGTTAGCTGCTCAAGACAGTTTTCAGGAAATGTGTTTAACAGTATTTTGTACGACTGTCTGCCTGTACCCCCTGCAATGAATCTGTTGACATTCCAGTGTATACTTTGTAGGTTGAAGTCACTTCCAACTAGTATCACATTATCCGGGTATTTACATGCTACTGACCATAGACTTTCTTTAAGTGACCCTAGAACTGTCTCAGCGAAATTGGGTGGCCAGTAAAATAGCCCAACAATCACCTTGGTTTCACCTAAACCTGTAATACGCTACCAGGTAACTTAACTGTCATGCTCAACTGTTGACCTCAGTGGAGATAATATTATTGTAAACTGCAGTAAACACTCCCCCTTCCATGGCCTCTAATCTGTCTTTCTGATATGCATTCCATGACTCGCTATATATCTCAGAGCTTTCCACTTCAGGTTTCAGCCAGCTTTTGTTCCCAAGAATGTTTCTCACTTCTACAAGGAAAGCAAAGTCAGGGTTAGCCATTCCTCCTATAATTTGCAGTGTAATTCTGTTTATCTGGTGCCTTTAAGTGGCTTGAAGTATTGTTGTAGAATGGATACACCAAGTGAGTTAGCACAATGGTAGGACACTGAATTCTCATTTGAGAGAACAATGGTTTGTTCTGATTCCTGTCTAGCAATACAAATTTAGCATTTCTGCAGTTTCTTTTAATTTTTTTAAGTCAAGTTCTTGGATGGATTGTTTGAAAAAGACAGGGTAGATTTCCTTCCCCAGTCTGAATTTGTGCTATCTCTCTCTCTCTCTCTCTTTCATGGAGTATATTTATCCCAATCTTCCTTTAACTTTTTTGGTGGTATGAAATGAATGGCCAATCCTTTTTCTGTTGACACCATCTGACAACTTTTGCTGCTATTTACTAACATATAGTGAATATACCTGATGTTTTTCAGCAATTAATTGCAGGCTGTATCACTTCATAATAGACTGTCAGTTTTAAGATCGTTGTCGTGCATGATCTTCTGAAAAATTGCTTGGAAGTTATCATTGGCCCATCACAATATTTCTTACTTGTCATATCAGTGAAACTTTTTAATAAATAGAACTTTTGGCACCAAATAGTCATTTATAGTCAGTGAGTTCAGATGGCAAGGCAGCAAAATCTACATGGAAGACAATTATTTCTCTATAGAAAATATATTTTTACCAACTTGTGAGTTAAAACATGAACTGGAGTTGAGTATTGTAAAAAATTTCACAAAACGAAGTGTAACAGAAATGATAGCATGAGTAGAGAGTGGAGGCAGTTCTCAGGGTAACTAATCTTTTTTATGGAATTACTTTACAGTTGTACATTCTTTATTTCTTCTCCTCCCATTATGGTTTCTTTTAAAACCTCAGGCATTTTTCCCTTTCATGTTGTTGGATTTTTAACGTACCTTTGCGTTGGTTAGCTTACCATTTCATTTTGCCTATATTTTTTGTTTTCAGTCAGAGTTAAAAATTGTAGACAATACTTTGGAAATAGATTTTTGAAATATTCTGTATTGCATCTTGTGAGCAATTGCAATAGGATTTGTAGATAATTGTCACTTGACTATTATCTCATTGTTTCAAATTAGTATTACTGCAAGTCTGCAACACGTTACTGGAACAGTATAGGGTGCAGTAGGTATGGGGTTAAAAAATACAAAATCACATAGGGACAGTGGAGGAGTAGGTCTAATAATGAATAATAAAATAGGAATGCAAATAAGCTACTATAATAGCATAATGAACACATTATCCTAGCCAAGAAACCAATGTGCACCACAGTAGTGTACAAGTTTATAAGTCAGCAGGCTCCACAGATCAAGAAGTGACTGAAGAATATATGAGGAGATAAAAGAAATTATTCAGGTAGTTAAGGGATAGGAATTCATTGTAGGAAAAGGAAGAGAAGCAAAAAAGTATAAGAAAGGAAAATGAATTACAGAGGAAACTGCCTGGTCAAATATTGTTCATAGCATAATTTAATCATTGCAAACACTTGGCTTATGAATAATATAAGGAGGTTGTATAATTGGAAGAGATCGGGACCCACTGGGAAGTTCCAAATAGATTAAATAAAGGTAAGACAGATTTTGAAACTAGATTTTAAACTGTAAGACAGTCCCAAGAACATATGAGACTGCAGCCTTAATTTATTGGTTATAAATTGCAGATTGAAACTGAAGAAATAGTAATAATGTAGGGAATTAAGGCTATAGGACATGGGTAGACTGAAGTAACTAGAGGTTGTTGAGGGTGTGATGAAACATTAGGCCACAATTGACTGAAGGAGGAGAAAGATGTGCAATAGAAGGCAATTGTAGTAGTGAGGCAAAAGGGGTCAAATAGGTAAAAGCAAGGCCTAGTAGATATCCTTACATAACACAGACACTGATTGTGAAAGCTTGCATATTTCCCTTAAGTTTTATATGTTTATGTAACTTGCATGTCTGAAGTAACAGACTTGTTTACCATCCACAGTTGTATGAAAATACTTTGAACTTTATTCACTGACTGTGAATTCCTTGACAACAGCTGTAATAGGTACGGATATACTACCCATGAGTGACACGTGAAAATTTGTGCTTCTGAGACACGAACCCAGATTTGCTGCTTATCGCAAGTGGTCGCCAAACTACTTGGTTGGTTGGTTGTTTTGGGGAAGGAGACCAGACAGTGCCCTTTGAAAGGAACCATCCCGGCATTTGCCTGGAGCGATTTAGGGAAATCACGGAAAACCTAAATCAGGATGGCCGGACGCGGGATTGAACCGTCGTCCTCCCGAATGCGAGTCCAGTGTCTAACCACTGCACCACCTCGCTCGGTCAAACTACTTGGGTATCCATGCATGTTCCCGAGACTGAACTAAACTGTCACATGTCACACTATCTGCATCCGCATATCAGAGTCCGCTATTTTCAGCCTACATAGCAGACTTTGATGCAGGAAGTAGACAGTGTGGTATGTGAAAGTTTGGGTCAATCCGAGGAGTGTGCATGGGTAGTCGAATTGGGTAAGGCAACCACTCACAATCAGTGGGAAATCCAGGTTTGTGTCCTGTTCTGGCACAAATTTTCACATGTTACTATTGGTTATACCTAATACAGCAAATAAATTCAAAGTAGTTTTGTGTGCGTTTTCTTTTGCCAACACTTTGTGAGTAGATTTATCTATCCACTTATATTTTTAACAGTACATATAAAATTTGGCAAAATGAGAAAGTATAAAAATGCAACAAATGAAGCATGTGGAAGGGATTACAGAATCCTAAAAAATGAGCTTGACAGAAAATGCAAAATGGCTGGAAGGCAATGCGAAGATAATGAAGCATGTGTAATGAGGGGAAAGGTAGAGATGCCAGTAGATAACTCTACTGGCCTTCACCTTTGGAGAAAAGAGAGGCAACTGTTACAGTATCAAGAGTTCAGATGGTATGTAAGTATTAAGCAAAGAAGGGAAAAGGTGGAAGGAATATATAGCAGGTCTATACAACAGAAGCAGACTTGAAGGCAATAATGTAGAAAGCGAAGGAGAAGTTGAATGGGAGATGGGAGATATGATACTGCAAGAATAATTCAAAAGAGCACTAATAGACCAAAGTCGAAAGAAAGCTCCTAGAATAAAGCATTACTCAGCCATAACAAAACTAGTACACCTGGTATACAAGGTATGAGGCAGTCGAAATACATTGTCTTCAAGAAGAATGTAGTAATTCAAATTCCAAACATGACAGGTGCTGAAACTTATAAATATTATTGAACTATCAGTTTGACAGTTTATGGTTGTGAAGTACTGACATGAATTACTTACAGGAGAATGGAAAAAGCTAGCAGAAACCAGCTTAGGGGAGACAAGTCTGGGCTCCAGAGATATGTAGGGACACATGAGGCAATACTGACTTTGTGACTTACTTTAGAAGATAGGTTAAAGAAAGGCAAAACTATGTTATATGGTGCAGTTTTTTAGGAAACTTACGACAGTATTGATTGGAATACACGCTTCGAAATTTTGAAGGTAGCGGGGATAAATACAAGGAGTGGCAGATCATATACAGCTTGTACAGAAACCAGACCGCAGTTACAGGAGTGCAGGGTGGGGTGTGGGAGGGGCAGGGGGGTGGGGGGAGATCCTCATGAAAGGGAAGCAGTGGTTGAGAAGTGAGTGAGACAATGTCTTTGCCTATCCTCAATGTTTTCGATCTGTACACTGATCAGCAGTAAAGGAAACAAAGGAGAATCTGTAAAGGGAATTCCAATCAGGGAGGAGTAATAAAAACTTGGGAGATTTGCAGTTGACATTGTAATTCCATCAGGGATGGCAGAAGAAATGAAACAGCAGATGAACAGAATGGTAGGGTATTGAAAAGAAGCTATAAGGTGAACATCAAGAAAAGTAAAGCAAGGGTAATGGAATGTCGTCAAATTAAATTGAGTCATTGCTGAGGGATTTAGGTTAGGAAATAGTGGTTGATGAGTTTTGCTGTTTGGGCAGCAAAATGCCTGATCGGTGAAAGATATAAGATACAGACTGGCACTAGCATGAAAACATTTCTAAGAAAGAGAAATTTCTTAACAGCAAATATAAACTGAAGTGTTAAGGAAGTCTTTTCTGGAGGTATTTTTCAGCAGTGTAGACTTGTATGGAAGTGAAATGTGGACAATATGCACAAAGAGAGAAAAAAAAGACTTTTTACATATTGTACTATAGGAAAATGCTGAAGATCAGATGAATTGATCTAATAACAAATGAGGTGGTACTAAGTAAGACTAGGAAAAAAGAAATTAGTGGCACAATTTGACTAAAAGAAGGAATCACTTGATAGGACAGTAAAAATTGTAGAGGAAGATCATTGGATGAAGTTAGTAACCTGGTTCAAATGTGTGTAGGCTGCAGTTGTTATTCAGAGATGAAGCAGCTTGTGCAAGATAGTGTGGGCTTTGTACTGAAAACCTTAACAACAAGGTAGACTGATAAGCAGTGTCTTTAGTTAAATATTCTGGGAGTACTACAAAAGGTTGTCATTTGGTGAACTGATTAGAATCTTTGTCTTCCTGATACATATAACTTACATCATGTTTGGAAACCATTGCACATGCGATAGAAATCAGTTAAACTTTTGTCCTGGTAGATACAAGTTTTGAAGTTGGACTTGCAGATGCTGTGTGCACTTTTTACTTATATAAAAGTTCAGGGAGACAGAATGGCTGGTCAGTAATTCTCTTCAGGATGTGAAATTCCAGTTCTGCCATTTAAAAGTGTAAACAGTAATGTTTCAAAACTATAAGAACTTTTCTTCCTTTTAGAACAGGGATGGGTTGGAGATGATTAGAACCGAGTAGCGGGTCCCTCACACCCCAGGTTGAGAGGGCCCATCTGTTGTGTGGACAGTTATTGTTTTCACTTTTAAGTGTGCCTGTTGGCAGTTGGTATTTTGCCTTGTGAATATAAATACTGGTCAGTTATTCTATCTCTGTGTTATTTTGTATGTGTTTTTCTTTTTATAGTAGCCAAACAGTGTTACAATTTTCGATTATAACACAAAAGCCATTATACACTCCTGGAAATGGAAAAAAGAACACATTGACACCGGTGTGTCAGACCCACCATACTTGCTCCAGACACTGCGAGAGGGCTGTACAAGCAATGATCACACGCACGGCACAGCGGACACACCAGGAACCGCGGTGTTGGCCGTCGAATGGCGCTAGCTGCGCAGCATTTGTGCACCGCCGCCGTCGGTGTCAGCCAGTTTGCCGTGGCATACGGAGCTCCATCGCAGTCTTTAACACTGGTAGCATGCCGCGACAGCGTGGACGTGAACCGTATGTGCAGTTGACGGACTTTGAGCGAGGGCGTATAGTGGGCATGCGGGAGGCCGGGTGGACGTACCGCCGAATTGCTCAACACGTGGGGCGTGAGGTCTCCACAGTACATCGATGTTGTCGCCAGTGGTCGGCGGAAGGTGCACGTGCCCGTCGACCTGGGACCGGACCGCAGCGACGCACGGATGCACGCCAAGACCGTAGGATCCTACGCAGTGCCGTAGGGGACCGCACCGCCACTTCCCAGCAAATTAGGGACACTGTTGCTCCTGGGGTATCGGCGAGGACCATTCGCAACCGTCTCCATGAAGCTGGGCTACAGTCCCGCACACCGTTAGGCCGTCTTCCGCTCACGCCCCAACATCGTGCAGCCCGCCTCCAGTGGTGTCGCGACAGGCGTGAATGGAGGGACGAATGGAGACGTGTCGTCTTCAGCGATGAGAGTCGCTTCTGCCTTGGTGCCAATGATGGTCGTATGCGTGTTTGGCGCCGTGCAGGTGAGCGCCACAATCAGGACTGCATACGACCGAGGCACACAGGGCCAACACCCGGCATCATGGTGTGGGGAGCGATCTCCTACACTGGCCGTACACCACTGGTGATCGTCGAGGGGACACTGAATAGTGCACGGTACATCCAAACCGTCATCGAACCCATCGTTCTACCATTCCTAGACCAGCAAGGGAACTTGCTGTTCCAACAGGACAGTGCACGTCCGCATGTATCCCGTGCCACCCAACGTGTTCTAGAAGGTGTAAGTCAACTACCCTGGCCAGCAAGATCTCCGGATCTGTCCCCCCATTGAGCATGTTTGGGACTGGATGAAGCGTCGTCTCACGCGGTCTGCACGTCCAGCACGAACGCTGGTCCAACTGAGGCGCCAGGTGGAAATGGCATGGCAAGCCGTTCCACAGGACTACATCCAGCATCTCTACGATCGTCTCCATGGGAGAATAGCAGCCTGCATTGCTGCGAAAGGTGGATATACACTGTACTAGTGCCGACATTGTGCATGCTCTGTTGCCTGTGTCTATGTGCCTGTGGTTCTGTCAGTGTGATCATGTGATGTATCTGACCCCAGGAATGTGTCAATAAAGTTTCCCCTTCCTGGGACAATGAATTCACGGTGTTCTTATTTCAATTTCCAGGAGTGTATTTTGACTACTGTAAGACTTCTTTGGTAGGTATGTATGTTCGTTTCTTATGACTGTATGCTCGTACACATACTTGTTGCATTATATTTACATAAGTTTGTCCAAGTATAAAATGCCAAGGTAAATAAATTTAGTAATTTCTATTTTCCAGATATATATTACTTTAGTCTTTCATATACAAATATGTATTGATATGGTATGCTACACGTATTTGATTTTACTTAATTGTATCAAAGTTGTTCTTTATTTGCACTATTCTTAGGACATTGATGCTTTTAACATCGTGACGAAGAAATGGGAAATTGTTTCAACAAAGTGTGACAACAGAGTTCGTCCTCCTGGTTATCCTCCTCCAAGGCAGTTCCATGGATGTGTGCAGTTGCCAGAAGAAGGACTGCAAGAGCCTGCAGTTTTCATATGTGGAGGATATGGGAATAGTCATAGTTTTCGTGACATTTGGAAACTTAGTCTGAAAACATTGCAGTGGACTTATGTAAGAGAATGTAGTTTTCCACAGACCTTGTATTTTCATTCATCTGCGATCACACCATATGGATGTATGTATACATTTGGTGGTGTTACAAGGGACAATAAAAGAATAAATGACTTGTATGCTACTTGGGTATGCATACCTAAACTAGAAGAAATGTGCTGGGAGGCTATACTTCACTACAATCCAGACCTGTACCTGACAGCGAAAGACAAACTTTTATCTTATGGCTTCCCTAGAAAGTTCGTTGGAAGGTTGTGACAGTGTACATTGTCTCTGATGAACTAAAACAGGTGATGCAAATTATTTATTATAATTTGTATTTTTGAACTTTTATTTGTTCCTATTTTATCACATTGCAAGAAACAGCTTCAGATTAATATTGAGACATGAATAGTGATCATAAGAACTTTACAAGAGCCAGCAGTTCATAGAATATACCAAGTTGTTATAAGAATCTTATTGGCTACTCACACTTTAAAAGTGATTGCAGTAGCCATGCTTTTATTGATCAGTGCAGAAAAATTGTTTGTTAATTGTTGATGTATGCACCATTTGATTTAAAAGAAATATTACAATTGTACACATTTGTTGAATTTCAACCATTGTGCAATTTAATTAATTTCTTCTGGACCTACTGATCACAGAACATTATATGCACAGAGGATGTAACAGAACACTTACAGTGTATATTTTGCCGAGTCTCTGACTAATCGTATGCAGATTATTTACTTATGTAAGTTGCTTTTGTTTGGTGCTGTTGGTTCATCTTATATTTATGAATTGTGTCATAATTATGCTTCCAAAACTTTTCCCCATACAGCTTTCTGATGGGAGTCCAGTATCAGCACCACAGCCTTTCATTATATATTTGTAGTTCATTTCTCCCTGTGCTATTTTCAGTTTTCTCATGTATGTTGTTTTGATATCTGCACTCCTTCACAGCACAGTTTCAATCTAATGAATGTTCACTGATTAATTTCCTGTGGTACTCCTTTTCTGTTACACACTTTCATGGGAAAATTATCTTTTACATTCTTATCTAGATAAAAATATTGAATTATTTGACAGAACAACACATTCGTATCAGAAGGTAAATGGTTGTGAAAAAACACCAAATATGGTTTATATAATATGAAATGTGCACTATGAGAAATTACTTGGACACAAAACCTTTGTGTCACACAAACAAGGCAGTAGGTTGTTGCTACTGTTGTATTGCACTGAAGTAACATTTATATGGATTAATTACAAGTAACAACTAATCACTCATTTGTAATGTAACATCATTTTCTGTTATGATTGTAATGATAGTGTGTGTTTCATGAAGAAGAGTTTGTGTTTATTTCAAGTAAGGCTTCCTTTTGCCTTTCTACACGTCTCCTCAAACACTTTCTCCTATACGGCTGATTTAATTTGCAACTTGTCTAGTGCTAGCAAGTAAGTAAAAATAAATCAATTTATTGTTGAAAATAGACTGCAGCTGAATGTCACATGACTTCTGCTTCCACTATGATCAACTCAATGGAGTATGTATGTTGCTGTCATCAGTAAGTGTGTATTAACCCAAAAACCACATTTTCAGTATCACTTTTGTTGTAATTTCTGTATTCAGATTATCAGCACATGTATCCAGACATCAAAAACTTTTTTTTAAAGTAGTCAGCAAGTGGGCTTTTATGCAGAACACTGAAATGCACAACACAGGTTGAGCTTTGTTAGCACTCTTTGTAAATTAATTATTTTGTGGCAACAACTGTGAGTGTGTCCAAATAACAGTTGTCAGCAGAATTATTGGAAAAAAGACAAATTAAGAAAAATAAAGGGCCTTTTAGTAAGGAGTTAAGATGTTAATTATTTTATTTTTAAAAGACTAAACTGAGTACTAATTTTGTAGTGATACAAATACTGCATTCATCCTTGGTATTACATTGACCATCAAAAACTGTTCATTAGAAAATGAAATACTAGAGTGTGTGAGGGTGTCTCAGCTTGTGGTCTTGCGGTAGCATTCTCACTTCCCGCGCATGGAGTCCAGGGTTCGATTCCCAGTGGGGTCAGGGATTTTCCCTGCCTTGAGATGACTGGGTGTTGTTGTGTTGTCTTTATCATCATCATTCATCCCCATTACAATTGGATGAAGGCAATGGTAAACCACCTCCACTAGGACCTTGCCTAGTATGGCGGTGCGGGTCTCCTGCATCGTCGCCTATGCTCCTTGAAGTACGGGACCTCATCATCATCAGGGTGTGCTGTAATGCCTTCGATTTTTTTTATATGTAAACTCTTAAAGCTTTTTAAATGAAACAAATGTTATTAACATTCTACATCTTTATTCATGTTTTCGTATTTACACAGACCTTTGCCGCTAGAGGGCTCCAAATCGTAGTGTGTAACACGTGGGAGCATGAGAAATGGTGTGCTGTATTTGAAGTTCGAATTCGAAGAGTTAGCCCACTCAAGGAGCACTCTCTCCTTCAGCATGACATTACCAGGCCACCCACAAATGCTACATTCCAATATCATGAGTTCACTGCCATCAATCATCCTCCGTACAGTCCTGACCTGGCCCCATCCAATTTTCTTTTGTTTCCAAAACACCTTTGAGGACTCCACTTTGATAGCAGTGAAGTTGTGCAAGCAGAGGTGAGTTGGTGGCTCTGTCAACAAAGTCAAACATTCTGCGTATCGGTATCAACAAACTGGTCTCTTGTTGGGAGAAACGTGTTTGTCACCAGGATGACTGTGTTGAGAAATAAATATGTAGAATGTGAATAACATTTGTTTTATTTGAAAAGCTTTTAAGAATATGTACATAAAAAAATCAGAGGCATTACTTTTCAGCACACCCTTGTAGATACGAAGGAAACCTCTGGCAGAACGTAAATAATTTGGGAGTAAAGAGACCATTTGCCAAATAGCAGTAGTGTTGAGTTGTTGACAGGTACACACAAAACAGAACGAAAATTTTGCTAACTTTCAGAAGAAATCATTTGATGAGTTGGAGTACATTTTGGTCCTTTCAAAAGCTAATGAAAGGCAACATTCTTTTTCTGTGTGTGTCTCAATGATAAAACACTAGAATGACTATAAGTGATGAGTTATGACTGTGCTAGATTCAATTTGCATGTGGACCTAATCTTTTATAGGCAACACAAATTCATTTTGCAGTTAGGGCACACTGCTGGACAGGCTCAATTTCAGTGTAGCATGGGCTACTCCGTTTTCCTTCTCAGTTGTGTGCAGGCTGTACTCCCAAGATCTATGTTCAAATTGTGTCCAGCATACAGGTGCACTTGATATACAGACAGTTCAAAACACTCTCGGCATAAGGTAGAAAGAATAGTTGTTTCATTATGAATGTTCACTGCACTCACAATTGCTTGCTTTTCCTTTATTGAGCTTGACAGTAACTTTACAGATTTATGTTCAAAATGTGGTGATTTTCATTTTTCCAGAGGATATAGTCAGTGGAACTACAAATTTTCTCGATTGAGAGTCTTCATAATTTTACTATTGCTTCAGATCTAATGAATAGTAATGGTCAGTTGCAGCTCTAATTGTTGGTAAAAAGTATGAAATACTCTCCTTATTGATTTTATCACTGCTTCAGGACCACGACAAATTTACTTCTTCATTAATATCTAGTTGCAGATAAGTTACAAATATCCTGTCTGGTGTTCTTAAAAGCTATCTCATACAAGGTGGTCCATTGATTAGTGGCTGGGCCAAATATCTCATGAAATAAGCACCAAACGGAAAAACTACAAAGAACGAAACTCTTCTAGCTTGAAGGGAGAAACCAGATGGCGCTATGGTTGGCCCACTAGATGGTGCTGCCATAGGTTAAACGGATATCAACTGCGTTTCTAAAATAGGAACCCTCATTTTTTATTACATATTCGTGTGGTACGTAAAGAAATGTGAATGTTTTAGTTGGGCCAGTTTTTTCGCTTTGTGATAGATGGCGCTGTAATAGTCACAAACATATAAGTACGTGGTATCGCGTAACATTCTGCCAGTGCGGACAGTATTTTCTTCGTGATACATTACCTGTGTTAAAATGGACCGTTTACCAATTGCGAAAAGGTCGATATCGTGTTGATGTATGGCCATTGTGATCAAAATGCCCAACGGGCATGTGCTATGTATGCTACTCGGTATCCTGGACGACATAATCCAAGTGTGCGGACCGTTCGCCAGATAGTTACGTTATTTAAGGAAACAGGAAGTGTTCAGCCACATGTGAAACGTCAACCACAACCTGCAACAAATGATGATGCCCAAGTAGGTGTTTTAGCTGCTGTCGCAGCTAATCCACAAATCAGTAGCAGACAAATAGCGTGAGAATCGTGAATCTCAAAAATGTCTGTGTTGAGAATGCTACATCAACATAGATTGCACCCGTACCATATTTCTATGCACTAGGAATTGCATGGCGACGACTTTGAACATTGTGTACAGTTCTGCCACTGGGCACAAGAGAAATTACGGGACAATGACAGATTTTTTGCACACGTTCTATTTAGTGACGAAGCGTCATTCACCAACAGCGGTAGCATAAACCGGCATAATATGCCCTGTTGGGCAACAGAAAATCCACGATGGCTGCGACAAGTGGAACATCAGCGACCTTGACGGGTCAATGTATCATGCGGTATTATGGGAGGAAGGATAATTGGCCCCCATTTTATCGATGGCAATCTAAATGGTGCAGTGTATGCTGATTTCCTACGCAATTTCCTACCGATGTTACTTCAAGATGTTTCAATGCATGACAGAATGGGGATGTACTTCCAACATGATAGATGTCCGGCACATAGCTCGCGTGCGGTTGAAGAGGTATTGAATAGCATATTTCATGACTGGTGGATTGGTCGTTGAAGCACCATACTGTGGCCCGCACGTTTACCGGATCTGACGTCCCCGGATTTCTTGATTTCTTTCTGTGGGGAAAGCTGAAAGATATTTGCGATCGTGATTCACCGACAACACCTGACAACATGCATCAGTGCATTGTCTATGCATGTGCGAACGTTACGGAAGGCAAACTACTCGCTGTTGAGAGGAATGTCGTTACACATATTGTCAAATGCATTGAGGTTGACGGACATCATTTTGAGCATTTATTGCGTTAATGTGGTATTTACAGGTAATCACAATGTATGCGTTCTCAGAAATGGTAAGCTCACAAAGGTACATGTATCACATTGGAACAACCGAAATAAAATGTTCAAACGTACCTACATTCTGTATTTTAATTTAAATAACCTACCTGTTACCAACTGTTTGTCTAAAATTGTAAGCCATATGTTTGTGACTATTACAGTGCCATCTATCACAAAGCGAAAAAAGTGGTCCAACTAAAAATTCATACTTCTTCATGTACTACACGAATATGTAATAAAAAATGGAGGTTCCTATTTTTAAAAAATGCAGTTGATATCTGTTTGACCTATGGCAGTGCCACAAGTGGCCCATCTGGTTTCGCCCTTCAAGCCAGACTAGTTTCGTTCTTTGTAGTTTTTTTGTTTGACACTTATTTCGTGAGATATTTGGCCCGGTCAACAAAGGAAATAACTTACAATACGTTAGTTCGTCCAGTCTTAGAGTAGTGTTTGTCTGTATGGGACCCTTACCAGTTGGGTCTGATTCAAGAGATTGAGAAGGTCCAAAGAAGAGTGGCAAGATTGGTGACTGGTACATTTAGCCATCGTGAGAGCATTACAAATCTCATAGAAAGTTTGAAGTGGGACACACTTGCAGATAGGCGACGGGCTAAACGGAAGGGGCTGCTCACTAAATTCCGAAATCCAATCTTTGCCGAGGATGTGGAGCATATATTATTACCACCAACTTTCAAATCGCGTAATGATCATCATTCAGAGATAAAGGAAATATGAGCTCGTATGGAGGCTTTCAGACAGTCGTTTTTCCCTCGCACGATCCGCGAGTGGTACAGAGAGAGGGGGGGGGATATGACTTTGGCACGAATTGTGACCTCTGCCACACACCTCTTGGTGGCTAGTGGAGTATATATGTAGATGTAGATCAATAGACCACCCTGTATATGAAAAGCACTCAATAATTAATGAAATCAATTAATTATTGTCTTTGCATTCCTGGTAGAAATACTTTATTAGATATTCTTAAGTGATTAAGACTTCATTTTTGCTGTGTGATAGTGTAGTAGGCAGTCAGATTCATTACACACATCTGATAACTATTTTGTAAATGGAACAAACGCACCAAGCAGATGTGATCAGTCAAGTATGGCATTCTCATAATTGTGAGCTCCCAACTTACTTTCCTGTTGTGCAGTGCATTTCAGCTTTTGGTCCTTTAAATTAGGCATAGTTCACACATGTTAAGCGAATTTTTTGTATAGTATCTTTAACTGACTTGCCAAATTAGATATGGTACCAAGAGTGATTTTTGTGGAAAGGCATTGTAAATAATAGGAGAAACTGTTGTATAGGGATAATGTCTTCAGATATCACTCAAAACATTCTGGTTCTCAGGTAAGCTGCTTTTAATGAGTAATGCTTTTTTTTATTTAAAAACTTTTAATGTATGCAAATATTCTTTATTGCATCTGATCTAAAGGGTCCTAATAATTGAGTATGTACGAGTATGACATACTGTACTACAGTTTACATGTGGATGTTTGCAACTGTAAAGTTTGACAATACACAGAGGGTGTCCCAAGAATGTCCCAGTTACAGTGGTACAACAAAAGTTTAATTTAGATTAGTCACAAGAAGTCATATGTCAGATTGGAGGTAACCTTAGTTGTTCTTGCAAACATTCAATATGTGCACTTACACAGCACATGTCCAACCTAAAACCCAATTCTTCCCTCATGTTGGTTAACAAGTCCGGTGTAATGGAAGCAATATCCTTTTTAGTTTTATATCTCAGCTCTGGCAAATCATTAGTGGCAGAACAAAGACACTATCATTTATAAAGCCCCAAAGAATTAAAAAAAACTGATGGTTTGATATTAGATGAATGTGGGGGACAGCAGAAAAGAGCTGTCATATTGAGCATTACAACCAATCCAACAGTCAGGACTCTTGATATTCAACCACTATCTTACAAAGACATGCCGATGGAAAGGTGCTCCATCTTCTTGTTAAATAAAGTTGTCAGGTTCATCATCTACATGATTACTCTGCTATTTACAATAAAGTGCCTGGCAAAGGGTTCAATGAACCACCTTAAAGCTGTGTCTCTACCGTTCCACTCTCGAACGGTGCACGGGAAAATTGAGCACTTAAATTTTTCTATGCGAGCCCTGATTTTTCTTATTTTATCGTTATGATCATTTCTCCCTATTTAGATGAGTGCCAACAGAATGTTTTTGCAATTGGAGGAGAGAACTGGTGACTGAAATTTCATGAGAAGATCCCGTTGCAAAGAAAAAGCCTTTGTTTTAATGATGCCACTCCAATTCATGTATCAAGTCTGTGGCACTATCGCCCCTATTTTGTGATAATACAAAATGAGCTGCCTGTCTTTGAACTTTTTTGATGTCATCCATCAGTCCCACCTGATGCAGATCCCACACCACCCAGCAATACGCCAGAATAGGGTGGACAAGCATGGTGTAAGCAGTCTCTTTAGTAGACCTGTTGCACCCTCGAAGTGTTCTGCCAATGGTTTGCTCTACCCACAACATTACCTATCTGATTCTTCCAATGTATGTTATTTGTAATTGTAATCCCTAAATATTTAGTTGAATTTATAGCCTTCAGATTTGTGTGACTTAATTGAGTGGATAACTTCACACTTTTCTTTATTCGGGGTCAATTGCCACTTTTTGCAGCAAATAGATATCTTATCTAAATCATTTTGCAATTTGTTTTTGTCATCTGATGACTTTACAAGATGGTAAAAGACAGCATCATTTGCAAACGATTTAAGAGGGCTATTCAGATTGTCTCCTATGTCATTAATATAGATCAGGGACAATAGAGGGCCTATAACACTTCCTTGGGGAATACTGGATATTACTTCTGTTTTACTGACTTTCCATCTATTACTACGAACTCTGACCTTTCTGAAAGGAAACCACGAATCCAGTAACACAACTGAGGCTATATTCCATAGGCACGCAGTTTGGTTAGAAGCAGCTTGTGAGGACTGTGTCGAAAGCCTTCTAGAAATCTAAAAATATGGACTCAAATTGATATCCCCTGCTGATAGCACTCATTACTTCACGAGTATAAAGAGCTAGTTGTGTTTCATAAGAACGATATTTCTGAATCCGTGCTGTGTGTCATAAATTGTTTTTCTAATTGGAAGAAGAACTGTTCTGGGGCAGGTATCCATGCACTATACATCAGGAGATAGTGCAGAAAACGATAAAACATTTCATTTTTGGGTGTCTTCATCATATTGTACAGGTTCATGAGAATGTTCTGACCCCCAAATATGAACATTATGGTCATCTACCTTCCCACTTACATGAAGAGTTGCCTCATTTCTGAACACCACTTGATCACTGCAACACTTCGCTTGCAAAGTCTTACATTAAAGTCATCTGGCTTTAAAACATGTACTGTGTAAACATTTTCTGAAAACCTTCCACACTGTCATCTTTGGCACAATGTGTACAAGGCTTTTTTTCCAAGCAAACTTCTTACGACTATGAAGGTAAGATGGTTTGCAAGGTCAGCGACATCTCCAAGATATTTGTGGTCATCCAAAACTTTTTCGTTTTACATACACATCCAGTCACTTTGAATTGACTATAACATCAGTGGAGGTTTTTGCCACATTGGGGTCACAAACTTTAAACTAAATGCACGCTGAACTGAGATTACAGATTCACTCTTAACAAACTGCACAACACAAAATACTTTACACTCAGGAGTCGCCATTTTGCATATGAAGAGCTGCAAGCTGTATATATATATATATATATATATATATATATATATCTAAAAGAAAGATGATGAGACTTACCAAACAAAAGCGCTGGCAGGTCGATAGACACACAAACAAACACAAATATACACACAAAATTCAAGCTTTCGCAACAAACTGTTGCCTCATCAGGAAAGAGGGAAGGAGAGGGAAAGACGAAAGGATGTGGGTTTTAAGGGAGAGGGTAAGGAGTCATTCCAATCCCGGGAGCGGAAAGACTTACCTTAGGGGGAAAAAAGGACAGGTATACACTCGCACACACACACATATCCATCCACACATACAGACACAAGCAGACATATTTAAAGACAAAGAGTTTGGGCAGAGATGTCAGTCGAGGTGGAAGAGTAGAGGCAAAGAAGTTGTTGAGAGACAGGTGAGGTATGAGTGGCGGCAACTGGAAATTAGCGGAGATTGAGGCCTGGCGGATAACGAGAAGAGAGGATATACTGAAGGGCAAGTTCCCATCTCCGGAGTTCGGATAGGTTGGTGTTGGTGGGAAGTATCCAGATAACCCGGACGGTGTAACACTGTGCCAAGATGTGCTGGCTGTGCACCAAGGCATGTTTAGCCACAGGGTGATCCTCATTACCAACAAACACTGTCTGCCTGTGTCCATTCATGCGAATGGACAGTTTGTTGCTGGTCATTCCCACATAGAATGCATCACAGTGTAGGCAGGTCAGTTGGTAAATCACGTGGGTGCTTTCACACGTGGCTCTGCCTTTGATCGTGTACACCTTCCGGGTTACAGGACTGGAGTAGGTGGTGGTGGGAGGGTGCATGGGACAGGTTTTGCACCGGGGGCGGTTACAAGGATAGGAGCCAGAGGGTAGGGAAGGTGGTTTGGGGATTTCATAGGGATGAACTAAGAGGTTACGAAGGTTAGGTGGACGGCGGAAAGACACTCTTGGCGGAGTGGGGAGGATTTCATGAAGGATGGATCTCATTTCAGGGCAGGATTTGAGGAAGTCGTATCCCTGCTGGAGAGCCACATTCAGAGTCTGGTCCAGTCCCGGAAAGTATCCTGTCACAAGTGGGGCACTTTTGTGGTTCTTCTGTGGGGGATTCTGGGTTTGAGGGGATGAGGAAGTGGCTCTGGTTATTTGCTTCTGTACCAGGCCGGGAGGGTAGTTGCGGGATGCGAAAGCTGTTGTCAGGTTGTTGGTGTAATGTTTCAGGGATTCCGGACTGGAGCAGATTCGTTTGCCACGAAGACCTAGGCTGTAGGGAAGGGACCGTTTGATGTGGAATGGGTGGCAGCTGTCATAATGGAGGTACTGTTGCTTGTTGGTGGGTTTGATGTGGACGGACGTGTGAAGTTGGCCATTGGACAGGTGGAGGTCAACGTCAAGGAAAGTGGCATGGGATTTGGAGTAGGACCAGGTGAATCTGATGGAACCAAAGGAGTTGAGGTTGGAGAGGAAATTCTGGAGTTCTTCTTCACTGTGAGTCCAGATCATGAAGATGTCATCAATAAATCTGTACCAAACTTTGGGTTGGCAGACCTGGGTAACCAAGAAGGCTTCCTCTAAGCGACCCATGAATAGGTTGGCGTACGAGGGGGCCATCCTAGTACCCATGGCTGTTCCCTTTAATTGTTGGTATGTCTGGCCTTCAAAAGTGAAGAAGTTGTGGGTCAGGATGAAGCTGGCTAAGGTAATGAGGAAAGAGGTTTTAGGTAGGGTGGCAGGTGATCGGCGTGAAAGGAAATGCTCCATCGCAGCGAGGCCCTGGACGTGCGGAATATTTGTGTATAAGGAAGTGGCATCAATGGTTACAAGGATGGTTTCCGGGGGTAACAGATTGGGTAAGGATTCCAGGCGTTCAAGGAAGTGGTTGGTGTCTTTGATGAAGGATGGGAGACTGCATGTAATGGGTTGAAGGTGTTGATCTACGTAGGCAGAGATACGTTCTGTAGGGGCTTGGTAACCAGCTACAATGGGGCGGCCGGGATGATTGGGTTTGTGGATTTTAGGAAGAAGGTAGAAGGTTGGGGTGCGGGGTGTTGGTGGGGTCAGGAGGTTGATGGAGTCAGGTGAAAGGTTTTGCAGGGGGCCTAAGGTTCTGAGGATTCCTTGAAGCTCCGCCTGGACATCGGGAATGGGGTTACCTTGGCAAACTTTGTATGTGGTGTTGTCTGAAAGCTGACGCAGTCCCTCAGCCACATACTCCCGACGATCAAGTACCACGGTCGTGGAACCCTTGTCCGCCGGAAGAATGACGATGGATCGGTCAGCCTTCAGATCACGGATAGCCTGGGCTTCAGCAGTGGTGATGTTGGGTGTAGGATTAAGGTTTTTTAAGAAGGATTGAGATGCAAGGCTGGAAGTCAGAAATTCCTGGAAGGTTTGGAGAGGGTGATTTTGAGGAAGAGGAGGTGGGTCCCGCTGTGACGGAGGACGGAACTGTTCCAGGCAGGGTTCAATTTGGATGGTGTCTTGGGGAGTTGGATCATTAGGAGCAGGATTAGGATCATTTTTCTTCGTGGCAAAGTGATATTTCCAGCAGAGAGTACGGGTGTAGGACAGTAAATCTTTGACGAGGGCTGTTTGGTTGAATCTGGGAGTGGGGCTGAAGGTGAGGCCTTTGGATAGGACAGAGGTTTCGGATTGGGAGAGAGGTTTGGAGGAAAGGTTAACTACTGAATTAGGGTGTTGTGGTCCCAGATTGTGTTGAAAGGAATTTTGAGGTTTTGGAGGGAGTGGAGCTGGAAGTGGGAGATTGAATAGATGGGAGAGACTGGGTTTGTGTGCAATGAGAGGTGGTTGAGGTTTGCTGGAAAGGTTGTGAAGGGTGAGTGAGTTGCCTTTCCGGAGGTGGGAAACCAGGAGATTGGATAGTTTTTTGAGGTGGAGGGTGGCATGCTGTTCTAATTTACGGTTGGCCTGTAGGAGGATGCTCTGAACAGCCGGTGTGGATGTGGGAGAGGAAAGATTAAGGACTTTTATTAAGGATAGGAGTTGACGGGTGTGTTCATTGGCTGAGTTGATGTGTAGGTGAAGGATTAGGTGGGTGAGGGCAATGGATTGTTCAGTTTGGAACTGGTATAGGGACTGTTGGAAGGAAGGGTTGCAGCCAGAGATGGGAACTTTAAGTGTGAGGCCTTTGGGGGTAATGCCAAATGTCAGACAAGCCTGAGATTTGGCATTACCCCCATTACCCCCAAAGGCCTCACACTTAAAGTTCCCATCTCTGGCTGCAACCCTTCCTTCCATCAGTCCCTATACCAGTTCCAAACTGAACAATCCATTGCCCTCACCCACCTAATCCTTCACCTACACATCAACTCAGCCAATGAACACACCCGTCAACTCCTATCCTTAATAAAAGTCCTTAATCTTTCCTCTCCCACATCCACACCGGCTGTTCAGAGCATCCTCCTACAGGCCAACCGTAAATTAGAACAGCATGCCACCCTCCACCTCAAAAAACTATCCAATCTCCTGGTTTCCCACCTCCGGAAAGGCAACTCACTCACCCTTCACAACCTTTCCAGCAAACCTCAACCACCTCTCATTGCACACAAACCCAGTCTCTCCCATCTATTCAATCTCCCACTTCCAGCTCCACTCCCTCCAAAACCTCAAAATTCCTTTCAACACAATCTGGGACCACAACACCCTAATTCAGTAGTTAACCTTTCCTCCAAACCTCTCTCCCAATCCGAAACCTCTGTCCTATCCAAAGGCCTCACCTTCAGCCCCACTCCCAGATTCAACCAAACAGCCCTCGTCAAAGATTTACTGTCCTACACCCGTACTCTCTGCTGGAAATATCACTTTGCCACGAAGAAAAATGATCCTAATCCTGCTCCTAATGATCCAACTCCCCAAGACACCATCCAAATTGAACCCTGCCTGGAACAGTTCCGTCCTCCGTCACAGCGGGACCCACCTCCTCTTCCTCAAAATCACCCTCTCCAAACCTTCCAGGAATTTCTGACTTCCAGCCTTGCATCTCAATCCTTCTTAAAAAACCTTAATCCTACACCCAACATCACCACTGCTGAAGCCCAGGCTATCCGTGATCTGAAGGCTGACCGATCCATCGTCATTCTTCCGGCGGACAAGGGTTCCACGACCGTGGTACTTGATCGTCGGGAGTATGTGGCTGAGGGACTGCGTCAGCTTTCAGACAACACCACATACAAAGTTTGCCAAGGTAACCCCATTCCCGATGTCCAGGCGGAGCTTCAAGGAATCCTCAGAACCTTAGGCCCCCTGCAAAACCTTTCACCTGACTCCATCAACCTCCTGACCCCACCAACACCCCGCACCCCAACCTTCTACCTTCTTCCTAAAATCCACAAACCCAATCATCCCGGCCGCCCCATTGTAGCTGGTTACCAAGCCCCTACAGAACGTATCTCTGCCTACGTAGATCAACACCTTCAACCCATTACATGCAGTCTCCCATCCTTCATCAAAGACACCAACCACTTCCTTGAACGCCTGGAATCCTTACCCAATCTGTTACCCCCGGAAACCATCCTTGTAACCATTGATGCCACTTCCTTATACACAAATATTCCGCACGTCCAGGGCCTCGCTGCGATGGAGCATTTCCTTTCACGCCGATCACCTGCCACCCTACCTAAAACCTCTTTCCTCATTACCTTAGCCAGCTTCATCCTGACCCACAACTTCTTCACTTTTGAAGGCCAGACATACCAACAATTAAAGGGAACAGCCATGGGTACTAGGATGGCCCCCTCGTACGCCAACCTATTCATGGGTCGCTTAGAGGAAGCCTTCTTGGTTACCCAGGTCTGCCAACCCAAAGTTTGGTACAGATTTATTGATGACATCTTCATGATCTGGACTCACAGTGAAGAAGAACTCCAGAATTTCCTCTCCAACCTCAACTCCTTTGGTTCCATCAGATTCACCTGGTCCTACTCCAAATCCCATGCCACTTTCCTTGACGTTGACCTCCACCTGTCCAATGGCCAACTTCACACGTCCGTCCACATCAAACCCACCAACAAGCAACAGTACCTCCATTATGACAGCTGCCACCCATTCCACATCAAACGGTCCCTTCCCTACAGCCTAGGTCTTCGTGGCAAACGAATCTGCTCCAGTCCGGAATCCCTGAAACATTACACCAACAACCTGACAACAGCTTTCGCATCCCGCAACTACCCTCCCGGCCTGGTACAGAAGCAAATAACCAGAGCCACTTCCTCATCCCCTCAAACCCAGAATCCCCCACAGAAGAACCACAAAAGTGCCCCACTTGTGACAGGATACTTTCCGGGACTGGACCAGACTCTGAATGTGGCTCTCCAGCAGGGATACGACTTCCTCAAATCCTGCCCTGAAATGAGATCCATCCTTCATGAAATCCTCCCCACTCCGCCAAGAGTGTCTTTCCGCCGTCCACCTAACCTTCGTAACCTCTTAGTTCATCCCTATGAAATCCCCAAACCACCTTCCCTACCCTCTGGCTCCTATCCTTGTAACCGCCCCCGGTGCAAAACCTGTCCCATGCACCCTCCCACCACCACCTACTCCAGTCCTGTAACCCGGAAGGTGTACACGATCAAAGGCAGAGCCACGTGTGAAAGCACCCACGTGATTTACCAACTGACCTGCCTACACTGTGATGCATTCTATGTGGGAATGACCAGCAACAAACTGTCCATTCGCATGAATGGACACAGGCAGACAGTGTTTGTTGGTAATGAGGATCACCCTGTGGCTAAACATGCCTTGGTGCACAGCCAGCACATCTTGGCACAGTGTTACACCGTCCAGGTTATCTGGATACTTCCCACCAACACCAACCTATCCGAACTCCGGAGATGGGAACTTGCCCTTCAGTATATCCTCTCTTCTCGTTATCCGCCAGGCCTCAATCTCCGCTAATTTCCAGTTGCCGCCACTCATACCTCACCTGTCTCTCAACAACTTCTTTGCCTCTACTCTTCCACCTCGACTGACATCTCTGCCCAAACTCTTTGTCTTTAAATATGTCTGCTTGTGTCTGTATGTGTGGATGGATATGTGTGTGTGTGCGAGTGTATACCTGTCCTTTTTTCCCCCTAAGGTAAGTCTTTCCGCTCCCGGGATTGGAATGACTCCTTACCCTCTCCCTTAAAACCCACATCCTTTCGTCTTTCCCTCTCCTTCCCTCTTTCCTGATGAGGCAACAGTTTGTTGCGAAAGCTTGAATTTTGTGTGTATATTTGTGTTTGTTTGTGTGTCTATCGACCTGCCAGCGCTTTTGTTTGGTAAGTCTCATCATCTTTCTTTTAGATATATTTTTTCCACGTGGAATGTTTCCCTCTGTTATATATATATGTGTGTGTGTGTGTGTGTGTGTGTGGTGGTTTTTTTTTTTTTTGGGGGGGGGGGGGGTTGCACCGTTTTGAGTTAACTCTTTAATTGTGACTATGAACAAACACATGATTATGAAAAGGGTAGATTGCTAATTGCTGCTCATTGTAGAGATGACAAGGTGAGATGCGGACAGCCATGATGAAGAGATGTTACATATTAGCTTTTGGCCTTCAGAAAAGAAAAACACACACATTCACACAAGCAAGCACATCTCAGACACACGACTGCTACCTCTGGCCAGTATGGCTGGAGGTAGCTAGTGGTCGTGCGCGTGATTTGGCCAAAAGCTAATGTGTAACAGTCTTTCCATCATGCCTGTCTACCACTCAGTGTGTCATGTTTACAGTGAGTAGCGCTCTATCCTTTTCATAATATTGTTGACATTCCAGCTTGGACTTTCCATAGTATGATTTCACCAACACACTGCAATGCTTACAGTTGATACTATTAAAATTTATTATTGGGACATTCTTTCATGAACACCCTGTATTATGTCACATGTGACAGTTGTATACTGTTTGAATAGGTGCACATCGTGGCCAATTTTTTAAATTATGGACATCATATTTTTATCTCTCTCAGCCATGGTTTGTATCATTGTGTCATAGAAACACTTGAAAATTACAGTTAAAATCAGCCACTGACACACTGCAGTACAGTTTTCAGCAAGATGTGAACTTGGATTTGTAACGATCATACTATGAAAAGAACAATAGTTTCAGTACATTTGAAAGCATATGAGCCATGCCTAAGCCCCAATTATATGAAACAAGAAACTTTTTTTAAAAAAATTTGTGAAGAAGAAATTGGAAAGTAAACAATCAGTTGTTTCAAGAAGGTGGTTTCACTTTGGAACCACTGAGACACAGTTTTCAATCACCTATCATTTCATGTGATATATCTGAAAGCAGTTTTGCGTATTTTCTAGACACACTCCTGCAGCTCGAAACTCCCATGAACCCATAATGCTTCAAACAAGTTATAATCCTATATAACAAGCAAATCGACCTAAAATTTAATACATTCATTTCAAAAGCACACATTACTTAAGTGGTTTCATTTTGATTCCACTCACAAAAGCAGTAGTCAAAACTCAAATTTATATTATAAGAACTTCAAATACACTTATTTCACTATCAATGATCTCCTCAATATGAATACTACAGAGGGCGAGAGAGGCGGCCACAATCCCCTTGCTTGTGATGACTGTTGCTTTAAATGACTGCTACAATGCTCTACATTCGTAGAAGTAATAGTGTTGGTGGTTTCTTGTGAAAGGCACTGTAACTTCAAAAATTATTTAAATGGTGGTTTGAGGCCAAAACCACTGGTATTCAAAGGTTTAAACTGGAGTCATTTATTCTAATTGTGGAAGGACAACAGGGCTTATGTTTTCTGTTCCTGAATGTTTTCTCCTATTATTGTGCAAACGTCCACCACTTGTGGTATCGTGGTAGCATTCTCGCTTCCCAAGCACGGGGTCCCGGGTCTGATTGCCGGCAGGGTCAGTGATTTTCACCTGCCTCAAGATGACTGGGTGTTGTGTCATCTTCATTGTCATTATTTATCCCCATTATGTTCCCCTATGCTCTGTCAAGAGGCGTGGGACTTCATGTCCATTGTGCAAACACTATGAGGCAACACTGATCTTTCACTTACTTTATTTACGAGTAATATATGTTATGTCATTGCTGTTCCCTCCCATGACACAAAATTAAACTTTTAATGATAAGGCTATTCCAATATATAAAATACTAGTTTGTAAAGACAGAGCTCTTGAGTTCATGCTCTCACAGGAACTCACCAAGAGTGCACCTCAAATATAGATTCAAACTGTGATTACTGAAGCAATTGTAAATTATTTACCTCTGTGTTACTTTTCAGTAGGTGCTCAGGATGAGGCTGACAACACTAGTTCCATATGTCTCACTGATAACATGATGGGTTTGCTTCTGCTGTTTCCTGCAGCCATATGTGGTGAAGTATTTGCTTCCTCCACTCCCCAATGCACCTCTCTACAAAAAGCAAAAGGAAAGGATATTGGCCTTTGATATCCTGTGTGCAGATAGTCTGAAAGGTCATGTTGTAAACTGCTGACCAGAAGAATAGGAAAGTTGAAAACATATTGGATGCTGAGCAGTTTGGTTTCAGGATGAGGGAAGATACCAGAGATACAGTTCTAAGATAATTCAGGATATCTTTCTATCATTTGTGGATCTGGGGCAAGTCTTAAGAATATCATCGCAATATGTAGATAGGGACTGAAGTACAGAGCCAAAAAAATAATCTACACTTCCAAAAACTCAAGTGGGAGTGCAAGAAATACATGTTCGTGTTTAGAAGGGTATAAAATGAGTTTGCAACATAGCACAACTGTTGTTCAAGTTATATGTCAAAGAAGCAAGATACCAGTGTAGGAAAGATTAAGAAGACCTGTTGAAAGAAAAGGACAGCAAGTATAAAAAAGCAAAGGTGATGGGGAGAAACAGTAGTAGAAAGGAGGATAATGGTTTAAATGATGATTGATGTAGTAGTAACATGAAGACAATAACATGAGTAGAAGATCGAAAAATACTGAGGGCAAAATCAAACCAACTGAAAAACTAGATGGACTTAAAAATTGCTGCAAGATCTGATTGAAATACATTTTCAGTCTCTCGCGAAAAAAAATTTGTGCATTATCCACATTAATTTATCTACCTGATGGACATCATTGCCAGCCATTTCACATTAAGTTCTGGAAAAGGCCTCCTAAATAGACTTCTCCAGGCACTTACAGTCCTCAGCAATATATATCAGTGTTGCTCCTTTGTTTTCTAATGCAGTCTACTAGCCTTCCATTTTTCTCATCTCTTGGAATCCACATAAAAATGTTCTAGATTCACATCTTCATTTCATTTTCACCATAGTAACAATTACATCTTCCACTATCATGTGTCCCATGAGCTCTTTGTTTACCTATCTCTCCTCGTAATTTCCAAGTTTCATTTCTCAGTGAGGCAGCCTCTGTTTTTGGATTGTTTTCTGTTAAAAGTTTGTATCACAGCTGTTACATACACTGATGGTTAACTTCCTTTTCATATAAATCAGAAGTTGGTTCTGAAAACAATTTCACCAAAATCACTTCAGGGCACTTGTCTTGTTATTTCTTTTGTGGTCAATCCAGTCAGTGTGTTCAACTGCTCTGAATACGTAAACTTAATTGGTTTTCTGTGAAATCAAACTATTTTCTTATCAGTGAGTGGATTATACATTAAAAATAATTTGAGGACTAAAGTTAAGACCTTTCCAAGCCATCTAGGCGCCGCATGGTTGATAGGTACATAAACAAGACTTGGAACGTTGCTTGTGTTCAGCTTCTTCAGAGGTGTAGAGTATGCTTAATGCCTGTAAGGCTACAATGTCCTGGCTGACAACACTGTTCTCTCGTTGCTCTTCTCTGATCTGGGGTGGAGTGGATGAGGGGACAAAGGAGATGGGAAGTGGGAGAGGGGGTAGGAGAAGGATGACTGAGAGGGAGTGAAGTGGCAGGACAAGTGAAATTTTAGGGTCTTAGTGCATAAGTCAGTATGGGGTCAAGGGCCAGAAGGATTACGGAATGAAAGGATCTGCTGCAACGATATCTCCCATCTACATAATACATAAGAAGCTGGTTTTGGGTGGAAGAATTCAAATGGTACGGGCTGTCAGACAGCCATTGAAATAGAGCATTTTGTTCTCCTTCTGCCTCTGGGGAGTCAAGTCTGCTCTTGGCCACAGTTGGCTGTGGGCATACCCTTCTAATTATACTCACTGATCTGGGGCGAAAAGCAGAAAACACTGCTGAGCACAATGTGCTCGATGATTTCAGTATCTAGACACACACACACACACACACACACACACACACACACACACACACACACACACACACAGCTTCTCTGAATAATGTAGATGGTTTAATATAATCCATTATGGAGTCGAGGTAGCAGTTGTCGTTATACTAGTTATCACTGTTAGCATTCAACTGCGATTCTTACACATATATTTTAACAACGCGTTTCAAGAGACAATGCTCTCATCATCAGGTTGTAAAGTCTATGTCATGAAATTAAACGGACTAAAAAGACAAAATACCATCACAAATAGTTGGGAAATCCATAGAGTAAAACAGAATTAAAAGTATATTGGACTGTGGGTCCTCGTCTTACATTGAAGTTGTTGACACAAGTCGATGGCCGTCCCATAGCTACTAAATATGCTGTCGCACTGTGCCGGCTTGGGAGCTGTTGTGGACTGACGTGCCTAGGTGTTGTGGCGTGGTTACAGCCGTGTGCTTGACGGTAACACTATGCTATTGGGCGCCTTATTGCATTGGTCTGCCATCGTTAGCCTTTCGCAACTCCGTCAGTGACATGCTACAAGTTTAAAGTCGCATACCTACCCTAAAATAATTTTAAAAACCCGCTAAAAAATCTCATTTCTTTAAAATTATCTTGTGCATTTAGAATATTGCTTTGTTTCTTTTCATGGATAGCTATCTCGAATTCCTCTAGTAAATCAAGTTTCCTCCCTTTCTTTTCTACATGCAATATAAGCACGATATTGGCAAGAAGAGAAATAAGTTTGAAAGATTGGGAGTTTATAAGATTCAGTGCAGAACTTGTGATGCAAAATATATAGGGCAGACAGGAAGATCATCCGCGATCCAGTATAAAGAACACAAAGATGCATTCAGGTTAGGAAATTATGACAAATCAGCTGTCGCGAACCATATATATGAAACAGGCCATCCCCTTAATAGCATAGAAGACAACGTAGAAATATTGCATGTAGAAAAGAAAGGGAGAAAACTTGATTTACTAGAGGAATTCGAGATAGCTATCCATGAAAAGAAACAAAGCAATATTCTAAATGCACAAGATAATTTTAAAGAAATGAGAATTTTTAGCGGGTTTTTAGAATTATTTTAGGGTAGGTATGCGACTTTAAACTTGTAGCAAGTCACTGACGGAGTTGCGAAAGGCTAACGATGGCAGACCAATGCAATAAGGCGCCCAATAGCATAGCGTTACCGTCAAGCACACGGCTGTAACCACGCCACAACACCTAGGCACGTCAGTCCACAACAGCTCCCGAGCCGGCACAGTGCGACAGCATATTTGGTAGCTATGGGATGGCCATCGACTTGTGTCAACAACTTCAATGTAAGATGAGGACCCACAGTCCAATATACTTTTAATTCTGTTTTACTCTATGGATTTCCCAACTATTTGTGATGGTATTTTGTCTTTTAGTCCGTTTAATTTCATGATATAGACTTTACAACCTGATGATGAGAGCATTGTCTCTTGAAACGCGTTGTTAAAATATATGTGTAAGAATTGCGGTTGAATGCTAACAGTGATAACCAATGT
The DNA here is from genome assembly GCF_023898315.1 of Schistocerca nitens. NCBI lineage: Eukaryota > Metazoa > Arthropoda > Insecta > Orthoptera > Acrididae > Schistocerca > Schistocerca nitens. The sequence continues at coordinate 692,790,242 of NC_064614.1, forward strand.
AGATGGTAATTATCCTTGCATACTCCTGGATTCAATCTCCACTAGCTGCTGTCCCATACCCTCCTTTCCTTCCTCATTTCATTCCTAATTTCACTAATACTGCACTCACACCCTCTTTCTCTATTCTATCCCCCTCCCCCAGCCCTCCCTCAATCCACTTCTTCATGTCTTGTGTACAACTCCACCTGTCTGCAACTGAAACGAGTTTATTGGTGTCACATTCCTACTCAGTGTACCTGTTATCTCACCCTCCCAGTTTCCACAACTCTCCCTCCAGCTTCCTGCCTCCCTTCTCCCCTTGACCATTCTAATTAACTCAGCCCTAGATGACCTACTATGCTGGCATAGCATTGACAGGCAGGACATAGTAGCCGTACAAATGTATGAGAACACTATAGCTCTGGAGGTGGATTCAACCAAAAGTTAGCAACATCCTATCTTGCATGTCTGTCAACAGCTCAACTATTCAGCAAGTTGGTAATTTTACTTGTTAAATTATTTATATTCTACCAAAAACTTTCTGTTACCAAGATTGTAATTTATTTTAGGCTTAATATAATTCATTTTCAACCATGACAATATTATGAAAAGGGTCATTACTACTCACCTTATAGTGGAGATACTGAGTCACAGACAGGTACAACAAAAGACTGTCAATAATGAAGCTCTGAACCAGAAAGGCCTTCATGAGAATTAGACAAGACACACAAATGCAACTTGTGTGTGTGTCTATGTTATGATTCCAATGAAGGCCTTTTTGACCACAAGCTTACTTGCTGACAGTCTTTTTGTTGTGCCTATCAGCAACTCAGCATCTCCACTATATGTTGAGTTGCAAATATACTTTTTATAATATTGTCCCATGATTTCCCATTTTTTTCCAACCCTGATTTATTTTATACTTGGATTTGCTGTAAAGGTTCGCCTGTCCTAGGCTCATAGGCGTACTTATACCTAATCTTGTGTGCGATGTAACAAATATTTGTGCTTAATAGCCAGGCATATATATTTTGTTTACCTAAAGTTTCAAGACAGGCACTATCTAGGTCACATGTTTTAAACATTGGATATTATTTTTAATATCAGGCATTGGTCATTATAGGTCTCTTTGACAAATTTTATTATGTCATGCTAATAGGTTCTTAAGTTTGTGATGTCCTGATTGTCTTTTTACCTTTTCTTTTATGATTTATCTGTTCTTGTTGGCAGGTTTGATGCAGCTCTTCAGCCTAGTCTATTCTGTGCAAGCCACTTAATCTCTAACTACCGCACCCTACATCCATTTTAACCTGCTTACTATAGTTAAGCCTTGGTCTCCCTGTACAGCTTTTAGTCCCATCCGCATCTCCATCCCCCACCCCTCCGAACATACACTTCCTTCCATTACCAAACTGACAATTCTTTCATGCTTCAGAATGTCCTATAAATCAATCCCTTATTCTAGTAAACTTTCATCATAAATTTCTTTTTTCCAGTTAGATTCAGTACCTTCACTTGTTATTTGATCTATCCATCTAACATTCAGCAGTCTTCTATAGCATCATGTTTTAAAAGCTTCTATTCTCTTCTTGTCTGAACTACTCATTGAACTTTCACTTCTGGACAAGGCTACACTCCAGACAAATGCCTTCAGAAAAGACTTCCTAACAATTAAATTGATATTAGATGTTAACAATTTTTTTTTATAAATGCTTTTCTTGCTATTGCCTGCATGTCCTTGCTTCTAGCTATGTATATTTCTCTGCTTTTGACCTGTTGTGTGAACATGGACTAAAGCATCATCTATTTATGATTATTTCCATTACAGTTGGTGCATACTGAAGAGAGTGAGTCATTATGATATCAAACATTTCCAATTGTGGCTTTGGAACAATTAACAATATTTAGACATACAAAAAAAGAAATATGCATCAAAATCATTACAAGATGCTACAAATTTATTTTTTGTAATACTATTTACTGAGCAGTGTCATTAAAAATATTTATTACATATGCATTTTATACAGAAAATTAATTATATTTTTGTGGACACAATAAATTAGTCAGTCATAAATGATTACACTCTGGGTCCTGAATGTAATTAAGGAACATGGAAAAACAACTCTTCTAATCTTTTTTTTTTTGAAAGAGGTTACATAGATTACAGGTTTTCCCTCACTTGGACAGAATAATTCAACGTACGAGATTCTTACATGTGTCTATTGCAAATACATCTACAATAGATGCATATGTTCATATACATAGTATAGTTTCTTTAAGAAAGACAACATGTCAGTGCAGGGAAAAAGCTTTTTTAATGCTGACAAATCCCACAACTTATTAAAAACAGGCACATGTGACTCATCTGAGAAAGAACTATGATTTTGCTAACAATGCCATATTCAATCCGCATCCACAAACTGAAGGATAACAAATTCATTGCTAACAAAATTAATTCTGAATGTGTTCTCAGCAATAAATCTTGTTCTTGAAACAGTGATTCAATTTTTTTAAAAGTCAGCTTGGTGTATCTCTGCAGTCAGACAGTGTGAACAACTGTAACTTCATACTGTGCACAACAATACCAATGTGAAAAAATTATGGAAGCCCAGATTAAAGTGACACAGCAATTACATCTCAAGTTAATCTTTGAAATACAAACAAACAACTTTTCACTTTCATCTCCACACTTATCATCTCAAAGCAGCCTCTTTATTGTGTGAAATTTTGATCTAGATGCAGTGAAGTGAAATATTTTTATTCAAATTTAGGGCCAAATGTTTTGCCTCCTTTTTTTCTCTCTCTCATACCACCATAAAGAGTCCCACTGCAACAAAATGGCCCATGATTTCATCCAGGATAGAAAACAGATTACAATCCAGTCACTAAGGATTTTTATAAACATATTCAAATAAAAATATTCCTACACTCTTATAAATGTGAACATAAAAACAGATTATTGTCTAAAGAGATCCAACATTCAAAAGAGAATAAAAATACCCACACAACAGGAAATTTGGAGCAAGACTTTTGCATCTATATGAAAGATGTAGTGAACTTTAAGTCAAATTCGCTCAGTGTCGCATTCTATGAATTACATTTATTATTTTGTTTTACCTTTATAATATGCCGACAATGTACATTCATTAAATTTTTAATATATGTAATGAATAGCATAACACAACACGACAGTGTCTCAGGGTGCAGGGTACCATACTTCTTCAGTATATTGTACATATATTTTTCAACCTCTCAAAATGGACAATAACCACATCCTTCATCCAATTCACCTGAAGGTAGGTAATCACTGACACAAATAGTAGAACAAAAAGCATTATTCAGTCAATCAACAAATAATAATAATAATAATAATAATAATAATAATAAGGCAATGCAGTTAAATATCAGACCTTAAGAATTAAGGAAAATATTTCAGTTTGACTTATTTCGCTGTAGTGTGTACTCATAACAACAGATATTATTTTGGTATTGGCCAGTGCTTAATTCTTCTCCTTATTATATTTCTTGATAATCACTAAAAACTAAATTCATAATCCCAAAGTGCATTTAACTGTATTATGATACAATTACTCACGTCTGATTAAAATTATCTTTGCAATGACAGATTAAAATTTTGTATGATTAACTACAAATAAATATTGTCCATCAACAGCATATATCCAAGAAATCGACAGCTGACAGACACACTAAATGTTTCCTCAGTCATCACTTTTCCCTGTAATGCCATCAAATACAAAACACTTAAATATAAACTAGTCATAACAATCATATTTATGATATGAATTCCGAGTTCTGAGTTCGATGATGTACAAGAAGCACCCACAGAAAAATTATTATCTGATTTATTAGGCTTGGTAGCACTAGTGAAGTTGGAGCATCCTGCTGATATTCATTGCTGTAGTGGCAACACCCCCCCCCCTCCCCCACCAATGAACCATGCAACTGGGGGGAAGTTTGCGTGCCTCAGCAATGCAAATAGCTGCACCGTAGGTGCAACCCCAGTGGAGGGGTATCTGTTGAAAGTCCAGACAAACATGTGGTTCCTGTAAAGGGGCAAGTCATGATTGACTGAACTGGCCTTGTAACATCAACAAAAACAGCAGTGCTGTGCTGGTACTGCGAATGGGTGAAAGTAAGGGGAAACTACAGCCATAATTTTCCTGAGGGCATGTACTTTACTGTATGGTTCCATGATGATAGCATTCTCTCGGGTAAAATATTCCAGAGGTAAAATAGTCCCCTATTCGGATCTCTGGGCGGGGACTACTCAGGAGGACATCGTTATCAGGAGAAACAAAACTGGAGTTCTATGGATCGCAACATGGAATGTCAGATCCCTTAATCGGACAGGTAGGTTAGAAAATTTAAAAAGGGAAATGGACATGTTAAAGTGAGATATAGTGAGAATTAGTGAACTTCAGTGGCAGGAGGAACAAGACTTCTGGTCAGGTGAATACATGTTTATAAATACAAAATCAAATAGGGGTAATGCAGGAGTAGGTTTAATAATGAATTAAAAAAAAAAAATAGGAGCACGGATAAGCTACTAGGAACAGCACAGTGAACACATTGTCGCCAAGATAGACATGGAGCCCATGCCTGCCACAGTTGTACAAGACTATATGCCAACAAGCTCTGCAAATGATGATGAGATTGAAGGAATGTATGATGAGATAAAAGACATTATTCAAATAGTTATGGGAGATGAAAACTTAATAGTCGCGGGGGACTGGAATTCAAAAGTAGGAAAAGGAAGAGAAGGAAAAGTAGTAGGTGAATATGAACTGGGGGTAAGGAATGAAAGAGGAAGCCGCTTGATAGAATTTTGCACAGAGCATAATTTAATCATCGCTAACACTTTGTTTAAGAATCATGACAGGAGGTTGTATATGTGGAAGAGACCTGGAGACACTGGAAGGTTACAGACTGATTATATAATGGTAAGACAGAGATTTAGAAACCAGGTTTTAAATTGTAAGACATTTCCAGGGACAGATGTGGACTCTAACTACAATTTAGGGTTATGAACTGTAGATTAAAACTGAAGAAACTGCAGAAAGGTAGAAATTTAAGGAGACAGAACCTGGATAAACTGAAAGAGTTAGAGGTTGTAGAGTGTTTCAGAGGGAACATTAGGGAATGATTAACAAGAACAGCGGAAAGGAATACAGTAGAAGAAGACTGGGTAGCTTTGAGAAATGTAATAGTGAAGGCAGCAGAGGGTCAAGTAGGTAAAACGATGAGGGCTAGTATAAATCCTTGGGTAGCACATGAGATATTGAATTTAATTGATGAACATAAAAATGCAGTAAATGAAGCAGGCAAAAAGGAATTCAAATGTCTCAAAAATTAGATCAATAGGAAGTGCAAAACAGCTAAGCAGGAATGGCTAGAGGACAAATGTAAGGATGTAGAATCATATATCACTACTGGCAAGATAGATGCCACCTACAGAAAATGAAAGAGAACCACCTGTATGAATATCAAGAGCTCAGATGGCAAACCAATCCTAAGCAAAGAAAGGAAAGCAGAAAGGTGGAAGGAGTATATAGAGGGTCTGTACAAGGGCAATGTACTCGAGGGCAATATTATGGAAATAGAAGAGGACATAGGTGATGGGAGATATGATACAGCATGAAGAATCTGACAGAGTACTGAAAGACCTAAGTAGAAACAAGGCCCCAGGAGTACACAACATTTCATTAGAACAACTCATAGCCTTGGGAGAGCGAGCCATGACCAAACTCTTCCGTCTGGTGAGCAAGCTATATGAGACAGGCAAAATACCATCAAACTTCCAGGAGAATATAATAATCCTGATTCCAAAGAAAGCAGGTGCTGACAGGTGTAAAAATTACCAAATTATCAATTTAATAAGTCACAGTTGCAGAATACTAACACGAATTCTTTACAGACGAATGGAAAAACTGGTAGAAGTCGACCTCGGGGAAGATCAGTTTGGATTCTGTAGGAATGTAGCAACACGTGAAGCACTACTGACCCTACGATTTATCTTAGTAGTTGTGTTAAGGAAAGGAAAACCTACATTTATAGCACTTGTAGACTTAAGACAGTTATAGAGTTGAGGGGCACGAAAGTGGAGGAAATAAAAACCTCGAGATTTGTTGATGGCATTATAATTCTGTCAGAGACAGCAAAGGTCTGGGAAGAATAGCTGAGCATTTATGGTGCGTGTGTGTGTACTTAAAGTAGTAAATGAGTTTTATTATTTGGGAAGCAAAATATCTGATAATGGTCGAAGTAGGGAGGATATAAAATGTAGACTGGCAATTGCAAGAATAGCATTTCTGAATAAGAGAAATTTGTTAACATCGAGCATAAATTTAAGTGTCAGGAAGTCTTTTCTTAAAGTATTTGTACAACCTGTATATGATATCCCACAAACGAGGAAACACGTTAGAGCATTTGTTCACATGATATATAACAAATGAAACAAGATAAAACCAGAGAGACAAAAATAAATGGTTACTCATTTTCTGTGCACGCAAAGTAACATATTACATAAATAAACTTGACAGTACCAAACAGAGGTAAGGTGTAGCAAAATTGGGGGCAGGCGGGAGGTGGCGGAGGAGGAGGAGATGTTTTGCTGTGTATAGAACCAATGCAGTGGAAAACTGTAGTGCCTTACAATAATTTAAAACTGAAATAACAGAAATTTAGAATGGAAGTAAATACATTTGGAACTTTGCTTTTCATGTTACTAATACTGTATGGTCATGGTATTTAAATTGAAGTCACTCTTCCGTAATGGATTGTGCAGTCTGTATTTTCAAGATCTAAACCTCAGCACACAATCTGGTATGCTGTTTTCAGTCACAAAGGAATTTATTTATTGTTTCGCTATAAGTTGACTGTGGCTGGTCTATTTGTGTACCAAGATATATAAAAATAAGGAAAGTTATGATACTGTGCAATAATTACATAAAACAAAAGTTTGATAAGGAAATGTACAGCCACTGCTCAATTCTCTTACACTTAATTTTAAAAACTCTGAAAATGAAATGGTACTCACTTTTTTGGCAAGTGAAATAATCATAGTTAGCAACAGATGCATAAAAATCTTGGTAGAGAAAACTTTCAGGTTCATCTTTTAAGAGCAACATTCTAAAATACCGTAGATGCTGAAAGCAGCAGCAAAAGACCCAGTGCAGGTGACATAACATTATAAGATCTTAACAGGAGAGTGCTCCAAATTAAAGAGTAGCTGTAGTGCAGAAATAAGAACTGAGATCTAAAAGAAACAACAAAGATAAAATTTAAGCAGGAAGTGAAAATCAAGCTGGAAAATTTGAATCAGTAGTTAGAAAAAAGAAAATTCAAAGAAACTGAAAATTAGAAGTATCATAAACAGTTGGAATTTGCAAATTCAGGAAAGCAGTTCCACAGTAAAATAAGTTACTGAACCATGGACATGAATATTACTTCCCATAATCATAGACTCTATAGAGCAGTTTATACCTACAGTGAATTAGAAGCAATTGTTAACATCCCAGGTGCATTCTGTTAATATGACATATTTATAATGTAGTTCCCTGTCATGTGGATTCATAGCTAAGTGTGTGCGTCAGCATAAAAATTTAAAGGTCCAGAGTTCAATCCCCAACTGATTCTGACATTTATTTATCTTTGTCATATTTTGCTCCTTTCACCTGAAATAATGATTGGTATGTGTGAAAAACGTCATGTTGCACCACAGATCGGAGTCAATGTCAAACTGTAGGTTCTCATATAACTGATTGGGTCAGTTTAAAGGTTGAAGGATGGCAAGGAGACACCACCTCCAATAGAAAAGTGCTTAGTAAAGCACTGCAACATTCAAACCAATCTTCAGACTAAGGACAGCTTTTACTGTAGTCCCTTTCTCAGATGCTCTCTTTTTCTCACATTAATGCTGTCTTATAATACTTATGTATAATGTTCCATCTTCTCCCCAATCCAGTTTCATTCTAACAACTCTTCTAAAATCAGCACAGTATTTGTATTTCTTGCTACTGCCTGCATATCTTTTGCTTTCTATATTTTGTTCTGTCTCAGTTTTTTAGTTCATCAATTACATTTTATTACACTTTTGGTGATAACTGCCAGGCAATAGTTTCATTTTCTTGTCCATCAACTCTGTCACCTCAGACAAGTACAAAACTCAGGTGTTGTATGAACACACTGCTTTTGCCCCCCCCCCCCCCCCCCCCCTTTTGTTGTATTGAATTACGTATCAAAAGATTCAAATTTCTGGATAATATGGCTGGTACATATACAGGCTGATATAAATAATTACTGTAGCTCCAACATGTCACTTCCTTACTGCAAGGTAATTAGTATGTCAGACGTACAGTGCACACAAAAAAGAATAGATGGAAAAATTTTATTTATAAATGACTGACCTCTACGTTTATCAGTCTATGGGTATATGAAAACGGAAAAGATAACAACTAGTGCACATAATTATAATGAGTTGTATCACACAAATTGTTAAGGCAAGGTAGGTAGGCTTGTTGTAAAATATTGCAACTTAAAAAAGTACTGAAGATTTTGTTAAAACTTGGGCAATGTTTTTCTTGACTTATATAACAATACAACATTAGAATTAAATGGTGATATCATCTAACAGAGCTTCCATCCATTACTGATGGGGAAAAAAAGGGGGAGAGGTCTTGTCACAAACTCAGCAAATTCAAACTGTACTGTAACCAACACACACTATTTATGATCATAAGAGGCAGTTTTGATTTCATATGTACCACTGATAGTTCTGTCTTAGTTAGCTTTGGAACTATTTCTTTCTCCTTGAACTCATTTCAAAAATGCTTTTTCAAGTTTTGATAATTACTGAATTTGTGTGCAGATTTCTGCAACCACACAGATGAAGTTCTGATATTACTTTTACAACGTACAGTGTGCATAATAATCAGTTTTCCAACCTGATATGTAGTTAGAACTTTTCCATATCCTCCTGCCACAGGAAATATTTAGTGTATGCTAATAATTGTAACAGCTAATAACTTGATAATTTTGAAGAGATTGAAACTTAGATATTTGCACCAACACAAATGTAACTAAAAGTTTTCCAATAAAACTGCAGAGTTGTCATACTAGGTCTTTTTTCCTACCACACTCTAAATACTTCATAACTCGAGCATCGAGCAGCTGCGACAGCTAAGGTTCTGATGGCAACAGTGTTAGTGATGGCATCATGCAGAAATAAAGAGGAAGGAGTAACAGGTAACATCAAATATGAAGTAAGTAATATGAAATTTATAATGTTATCTTTGTCCTGACTAGCATAGCAAGTTCAACAGAAAATTAAGTTTTTCTACGCATCAGAAAGATTATTCAAGGAATACAAATTAAATATGCTAATTTGGGCTGAATAGTTGAACACAGATTCACTTAATATTGATATAAAATTTGTTCTATTGGCGATAAAATTACAATCATTCACATCATCACAATACTTTAATTTATACAATGTCTAAAAATAAATATGGAATTTAAAAACTTGTAATACTACATGTTTTACAAGATTCAAAGGGAACATTTTATCAATGGACTAAGTAATAGAGGAATTCTTATTTGTATTGTGTTTTCTTTTATAAGTTACATTTAAACATCAAAACCCTATTACATATTTCCAGGCTTACTCACCATGCTTCCATAATCTCCAAATTTTACATACACATCCTCAGTAAGACACAGTTCTTTGTGAATTGATATTCAGAATCTTGCCATAAAATTACAATAGTAATGTGAAGCTCATATATTTCAAAGTAAACTTTTAGAAATGTGTGATTATTTACACAGCTCTTGTAGTTACACAAATAGCCTGTTTAATGGTGACATCCCCTCCACATACTCTGCTTTCAAACTATTATCACGTTACTGCAAATACTTCTTTGCACAGCTATTTAGATTTTATTTTTTACATATATGTACATATGCACATTGATGCACACACTACAATTATTCAATTGTACAAAAGACAACCGATACACTTCCTGTAACATACACAAATACATTAGCATTAAGTGTCCATGTTTTACATTTATAAAACCATTTGCTCTACAACAGCAGTAAAAAAATGTTATGTCCATTCAACGCAACAGCACAGTTGAATAGTTTTTGCACTGTTAGCTGCCAAACCTTCAGGTACCGGAATGATCCATTTCTTTCTTGAATGGGACAAAATGGAATATCCACACAAACTGGTTAGGTCAAGTAGAGTAAATGTAGCCTTGCTGTTGTAGGACGAATAACCTTTTCTCAACAGCATCTTTGTCTGTAAGAGATGATAGACTTATTAACAGTTATTTGAGGAAAGGAAGTACCTCACTACAGCCTTATGTTTGTTTCTACAGAGCAATGTTAAAGGTTGTTAAGGTTAAAAAAAAAAAACATAGGAAAGAGAATTGCTCCAACATTACAATACAGTATTAAATAATTAGCAGTAGCTGTTTTCCACATAATGGGGAAAAAGAAATAGCAGTCCCACAATCATCTACTGAAAAGTGAAATGTTGCTGTTATGAAAAGACAAAGAACTTGATATTCTTGGCATGGTTGGTTGGTTGGTTTGGGGGAGGGGATCGAACAGCGAGACATTGGTCCCATCGGATTAGGGATGGAAGTTGGCTGTACCCTTTCAAAGGAACCATCCCAGCACATGCCTGAAGTGATTTAGGGAAGCCATGGAAAACCTAAATTAGAGTGGCTGGAAGTGGATATGACCCGTCGTCCTCCCGAAACGCGAATCCAGTACACTAGCCACTGCACCACCTTGTTCGGTTTGTTGGCACATTATGAGTACTGTGAAGAAATGTGATATGTGTTTCATTCTTGTTCATAGAATTATAGAAGATGCATACTGGAAATATTAATAAAAATACAATGAGCATTTGACAAAAATACTCATAACTATTACACCAATACACATTTCTCTCTTTTGATGGTGTTCAGTAAAGCCCCCACCTTGCGTTCCAGGTTACAAGTCCATTATAAAGAACACCAGCAATTAATACCACAAAGTTATTACAGCCTAGTGGGGGCATAGTGCCTAGAGAAAACAGTGGCCATGTGTATTTTTTTTGTGTACAAGTTGTGCGTGTATATTTATTTATTCATCCAGGGATCATCTCACATTGATATCTGATTTGTCATCATAATACGGTGAACATAAACAGCTAACACTGTACATACACACAGAATATATAATTATGTGTATATCCAATTACATTATATTTTCAAAAATTGGTTATTTTCAAGAATATATAAGTATGTTTTCATGAGGCTAGCACACATGGTGTGTGTGTGTGTGTGTGTGTGTGTGTGTGTGTGTGTGTGTGTGTAAGGGGGGGGGGCACATATAGCAATAAATGCTAATCCATATCCTTACAATATTCTTTCACATTTAAGAATAATGTGTCTGTTCTGTATTATCATTAAGTTGTGTATATTAGCTTGTAATATATGTAGAATATCTGTTTTTATGTGTTACAGAACAATAACATCACATTAACAAGTGTTGCTCTAGATTATGGACTCAATCTGAAACCTATTTTGTAAAAAAAAAAAAAAACACACACACACACACACACACACACACACACAATGGTATCTACAAAACAAACCCAAAATGCACTGAAATGAATTCAATCTGTCAGTATAATGGAAATTTCCTTTTCTATCATTATTGGCACAGCTTCAATAATACATTTTCTTTGCAAGGTTCTCCTTTTTATTTGACAGCTCTCTCAATTTCTTCTCCTATTTTCTTATAATGTCTTGAGATTTCAGTTCTAAAAGGCTGAGTTCCTTGCTGTCTTTAGTGTTTACGTTCTTCTTCTTCTTCTTCTTCTTCTTCTTCTTCATATCCCATCCCATCACTCTTTTTTGTATGCAGATTTTTCTGCTAGTATTATGTAATCTGCACTATTGACTACAAATTCTAAATTTATATAATTCTTAATTTGTTTAGGCCACTGTTAGACATGACATGCTTTTGTAAATATTTATAAGTCTTTTTTCCAATTCTACATTATGGTAAATACATATTTTACTACATAATTACTGGTTTGTCATATAGGTAAACATGCCAACAACAGAAAAGAAGAAAACAGAATTCACTATGCCTCAAATCATAAAGAGTGCTTATTAATATAATTATTATTGTTATTAAACTGGAACTGACACGATGTGATGCCACAATATGCTACAAATATACTTAAAAAAACCTCATCATGAAGGAATTATTTGAATGGGCTGGAAATACTGGTACATTCTGTGAGTCCATCTTTATGCATATGGTTGTGGGACCTCAGCTGCTCAGTATAAAATGTTGAATCAAAACACCTTTCACCTGAATGAGATTTTCACTCTGCAGCGGAGTGTGCGCTGATATGAAACTTTGAAAGTTTGGAAGGTAGGAGACGAGATACTGGCAGAAGTAAAGCTGTGAGTACCGGGCGTGAGTCGTGCTTCGGTAGCTCAGATGGTAGAGCACTTGCCCACGAAAGGCAAAGGTCCCGAGTTCGAGTCTCGGTCAGGCACACAGTTTTAATCTGCCAGGAAGTTTCATACCTTTCACCTGTCTAAATTTCGAATTGTTATTTTATTTTAGTAACCAGTTGCGGCATTTCATCATGCTATCTTCAGGCCTAGATGACATTTAAGAAGAATCCCACCTCTGGTCCAGTCAAAAACATGGGCCAGCATTCAGTGACTGGTACCTGCAGATTTTTGACACAGCGATCCCTTCAATCATCACTTGCCGACTGTTAGACAAACATTCCAAAACATTTTTTATTTGAAATCGAGAGATGTTACGTACATGCACAGATAAACAAATGACTACAGTTTCAGAAAAAATGGATGATTTATTCAAGAGAAAGAGCTTCATAAATTGAATAAGTCAACAATGCAATGGTCCACGTCTGGCCTTTGTGCAAGCAATTGTTTGATTTGGCATTGATAGAGTAGTTGGACGTCTTGCTGAGGGATATCATGCCAAATTCTGTCCAATTGACTTGTTAGATTGTCAAAATTCCAAACTGGTTGGAGAACCCCACCAATAATGCTCCAAATGTTCTCAATTGGGGAGAGATTCGGCAACTTTTCTGGGCAAGGAACAGCTTGGCAAGCACGAAGAAAAGCATTAGAAACTCTTCTCATGTGTGGGTGGGTATTATCTTGCTGAAATGTAAGCCCACGATGGCTTGCCATGAATGGCAACAAAACGGGTGTCGACAAATTGCTGTGCTGTAAGGGTGCTGTGGATGGCAAGCAAAGAGGTCCTGGCAGCCCAGATATCAGGCCATGTGCTGGCGACAATCAAGTTGGTATACCACAGCTGTCTGGAGCGTCTCCAGACAGTTCTTTGGCCTGTAATCACATTGACTGGAGTAGAACTGTCTTCATTGATTAGTCCACTTCACGAGCCCCGATTACCAACTAAGCCATGTCTGGAGACTCTCTGGCCAGCAGTTGGATACAATCTGACAGTCGCCCTCCATCCACCCTGACAAACAGGATCGACGGTCTGCTGTGTCATTTCTTTTCTAGTAGGACCCCTTTAGTTGTCATCTGCAGCATCCTTACAGCAAAGCAGTATGTTGACGATGTTCTACACGCCATTTTGTTGTCCTTTACGATAAGTCATCCTGTGTTCACATTTCAGGAGACAATGCCTGCTCCCACATGGCAAGAGTTTCTAGTGCTTGTCTTTGTGCTTCCCAAACCTAACTTGGCCAGCAAGGTCGCCAAATCTCCCCCAGATGAGAACGTTTGGAACATTATTGGTAGGGTCCTTCAACCAGTTCAGGATCTTGATGATCTAACATGCCAATTGGACAGAATTTGGCACAATATCCCTCAGAAGGACATCCAACAACACTGTCAATCAGTGCCAAACCCAATAACTGCATGCGTAAGGGCTGGAGGGGACCGACACATTAGTGATTTGCTTAATTTGTGACACTCTTTCTCTTGAATAAATCATGCTGTTTCCTTGAAATTGTAATAATTGGTTTGTCTGTATATGTGCATCGCATCTAGTAATTTCTATCCCATTCAGATAATATCTTTGTAGTGCAATTTTTTTCTCTTTTCCTACAGTGTATAAAAAAGTTGAGGCACAGAATATCACTCGCTCTTATGTATTCATAAATGGTTAAGCTACACGTTTAAGTAGATGTTCTGTAGAAAACATACTTCGTCTTATGAACAGACATGAATTTCCTTTTATCTTGGAACAATAAAAAATATACTTTCCACAACATCAAAGGCTCTAGAAATTTAAATTACTTCCTTGGTAACAAGACAATGGGTTACATAAAAAATATTCTTGAAGATGTCGATGGTTTAACCCCCCCCCCCCCCCTAAATGGCAACATAGTTATTCCATCAGTTGTTACATCAAATACAAATGAATTATCAGTCAGAAAAATTACTATAAATACAAGAAAAATAAAAACTACTTACACTTTGTTAATAAAGCTCTATCTTGTTGGTGGCTCACTTGTTGTGAAAGGCTATGCAGTAAGATCTGAGCCGTCTGGTAACGCTGAAAGCATTCTTCAGGCTGACCGAAAAGCTCATCAAGCGCCGCTGACTGGCACTGAATCATGAAAACATCCATATTCTATCAACAAAACGGCTGTATGTGTGTGAAGGAACAAATTACAGATAGGGAGTTATGCCATCACAATATTAAAATTATGTCATTAGTACATTTGATTTAAGCATAAAATATAATAATACAAGTCACAAATGAAGCCTAAAAATTACTGGAAAAAAATGATGCTCAAATAATAACAAAGACGACACTACTGTAATTTCCATAAAAGTTGTAACAGCTGTCACTGGAGAGATACTTGCAAGTTGTTGTTGTTGTGGTCTTCAGTCCAGAGACTGGTTTGATGCAGCTCTTCATGCTACTCTATCCAGTGCAACTTGCAAGTTAGCTCACCCTAATAGTTCATGATAATTGAGTGTGGTCTTCATAAGGAAATGAAAGTAAAAATGTATTGTTTAAAAAAGTTTAGATTCTGTTTTTTTTTATTTTTTGTATGTATTACTTTGTTTTGCAGAATTTTCACAGTGAGAAGGTACAGACGTGTAATACAGCAACATGTCTTGCAAGTTTGATAAGCTCGCATTTGCCACCAAGTTTCCAGCACTCTGGCCAACTCCCCCCCCCCCCCCCCCCCCCCCCCCCCGCAGATCTGTAAGCTTTGCAACAATGATCGAGATCCTCAAGAAGGTTTTTCTGAGTGAAAAGCAATTTTTTTATATTATAAGAAGTTAATTGTAGTAGCTGCAATGTAATCTTTATTTACTTGCGTATGGATATTTCTGCACAGCAAGCTTGCCTGTTTCGGTTTACAATGCCATTTTCAAAAGCATCAATGGGTGCTGTGAATAGTGCATCTTATATACTCCTTACTTCTGATCAAAAACATTATTTTTACTTACATCTTGGTGGAGTTGACAATCATATGGCATCCAGGGGCCAACTGTTAGCTGTCTGTTATGAAACAATACAGAGTGTCTCAAAAAGAATTATCCGATTAAAAAAAAATTATAACTATACAACTATTATGTTATTTAAGATATGTATGTGAACAACGTACAGTTGGAAAGATCAAACTCTCAAGTTTTACATGGTTCCCACTAGGTAGCAGCAGTGTGCAACCACTTCAGTTCTAGTAAAAATTGTGTCGGGACAACAGTAAGAATTTTGTGTTCTACATTTTGCGCAGTGTGGGTCAGTAATAACTGTTCAACATGACTTTTGTACTAGGCATGGTGTGAATCCTCCTACAGCACAGAGCATTAGATGAAAGCATGAACAATTCCAAGAAACAGGTTGCATGTGTAAACGCAAATCACCAGGTTGTCCCCATGTGTCTGACACAGACGTCAAATGCATTTGCCAAAGTTACACAAGGAGTCCGCAGAAATCTGGAAAGATGAAACATCAATGTGAGAATATGGGGTACAGAACAATCACATGAAGTTGTACAACATGAGACGGACTCTCCAAAATTTAATGTGTTTTGTGCAGTTTCATGGGAAAAGGAGTATGGTCCACTTCTCTTTGCTGAGAACACTGTTACAGGAAGCATATACAGTATCTCGATATGCTTGAGAACTTTATTTTCCTACAGTTGGAGACTGATTCAAACGACTTCATTTAGCAACAGGATGGGGGCCGTGACATTGGCATCTGGAAGTGCGGGAATTTTTAAATCAAAGGATTATTGAAAAATGGATTGGTCACACTGAACCAAATGATTCAGCCTTACATTATTGGCCTCCAAGAACACTGGACCTCACTGTATGTAATTATTCTGTGGGGGGTTTATAAAAGTTTCTGTTTATGTGCCTCCATTACCAACAACAATGAACGAACTGAGACTTCGCATAACAGCAGCTGTGGAAGCTGTAACTCAAGGCAGGCTCACTGCAGTGCGGGAACAATCTGAATACTGCATTGACATATACCAAGCATCTCAAGGGGGCATACTGAACACCTATGAAAAGGTATGAAACAAATCTTTTTAAATTTCACATTCATCAAAAAACAAAATTCATTGTATATGTTGATTAGTTTCAGAAATAAAGATGTGCCAAATCAGATGATTCTTTTTGATACACCTTGTATTATAACAATCATGTAGTTTTTATGGCTCTAAGCACTATGGGAATTAGCATCTGAGGTCATCAGTCCCCTAGACTTAGAACTACTTAAACCTAACTAACATAAGAACATCACACACATCCATGCCCTAGGCAGGATTCGAACCTGTGACTGTAGCAGCAGCGCAGTTCCGGACTGAAGCACCTAGAACCACTCAGCCACAGTGGCCGGCTGTAGTTTTTATAACACAAATTTCTTCATGATTATTGTTGGACAGCTATTTGACAGGTGGGTTCTTTAGATGCTGTATGTTTACAGATTTTTTCTGTCTTTGTGAGTCGGGGATGATGTGTTTGTTGCATAAATATTATCAGGTTAAAAATTTTTGTATGTGTGTTATCTATGATTTCATATGTTTATTCTTTCTCATGCTTGAAAATCTGAATAAAATTTTCTAAGCCAGGCTTCTGTTTTAGGTCAGCCTGTGAAATTTTCCATGTGTGTGTGTGTGTGTGTGTGTGTGTGTGTGTGTGTAACTCTAACTCTTCCAAAATATTCACAGTACGACTAAGATAATCTGTAAGCAATAACAATAAAATTAAAAAATTAAAACAAAACATAAAAAATAAAATAAACAGTAATAATAAATAATCTGTGAATAATAATAGCAAATTTGTAAACATATGGCACTTAAAGAACCCAACTGTCAAAGAGCTGTCAAACAATTATCACGAAAAATATTTTATTATAAAAACTACATGATTATAACAATATTATTTCATAAAAGACAGCTCACAGTTGGCCCCCGCCACATGATTGTCAACTCCATCTAAGTAAATATGTAATTTATAAAAATAACATTACTGATCATAATTATGACACAAATAAGATCCACTATTTACAACACCAACAGGTGCACTTGAAAATTGCACTGGAAGCCAAAACAGGCAAGCTTTTTGCGCAGAAATCTCCAAATACAAGCAAATAAAGATTACATTGCAGCTGCTGGAAATACCTTCTTATAAAATGTAATATTTCAACTTAGTTCATGCTGCAGGCCTTACTGACAAAAAACTGTTTTATGATATTAGTGTTTAGGACTTTGGCCTGATAAGATTTGTTCAAGCTACCAACAGTGGTATGTAATTCTCTTCTCTCAAGTGGCTTGATTTTTTTACATTCACATACACCTAAACCTTCCAAGTAGGAGAGCTTCTGTGAAGTTTGGAAAGTAAGAGACGAGGTACTGGCGGAAGTAAAGCTGTGAAGACGGGGTGTGAGTCATGCTTGGGTAGCTCAGTTGGTAGAGCATTTGCCCACGAAAGGCAAAGGTCCTGAGTTTGAGTCTCGGTCCGACACACAGTTTTAATCTGCCAGGAAGTTTCATATCAGCACACACTCCGCTGCAGAGTGAAAATCTAATTCTGGCTTCCAAGTATAGATTAGCTTTTCAAGTTGCTGTTCTGTTCTTAAAACCATCATTCTTTCTGACCTTGTTGCCCTTTCCTTCAGCAATTATAGTGTACTGTTTTCATTTACATGTTCTTAGGTTAAATCTCGTTTCTGTTTTCCAGAATCATCTTTCTCCGTTTTCAATTTGTTGCATTGTTATACTTAACTCTTCTAAATCCAGTTATTTTTAGTTTAATTTTTTCAAAAACAGTTGAATAGTTGTTTCACTAGTTTTGTTTCTGGGAATTTTGATATACGACAGAAAAAGACAATCCTCCTTTTTTGTGCTATATCTATTACTGACTCACTTTGCCAATTACCACTTTGTTACACAGAAACCTCTGCTGTCTGTCTATCAGGTGTTTTTGTTAATGATTGTTTTGACGATTCTTCTGTCTTGATTCTGTAGTTTTTTGATTTGGGGATCAATTTGTTTTGATTGTGTACATTGCCTCAGATTTAACAACAGAGTAGTAGTATTTGAATACGGTTTTCACTAATAAATTGCTCTTTTTATAGGCTGGCCAAATGTATCATTGTGCTTGTTTCAGTTTAGCTGTCCTGCTTCCTACTGTATATTTCTCACTGAATTAGGCTATGATTTCACAAAGATATTTGAACTTATTTGTGGAAGAGATCTGGTACACTGTAAAATTCAAACTGATTATATAATGGTAAGATAGAGATTTCGAAAACAGATTTTAAACTGCAAGACATTGCTGAAGGCAGACATGGACAATGACTATAATTTACTGGTCAGGAGCCACAGATTAAAACTAAATAAATTGCAAAAAGGTACAAAATGAAGGAGATGGGACCTGGAGAAATTGTAGGAAACAATGGTTGTTGAGAATTTCAGAGGGAACATTTGATAACGTTGGATGAAACAGTGGGAAATAATACAACAGACGACAAATTGGTAGCTTTGAAAGATGAAATAGAAAAGGCAACAGAGGATCACTTAGATACAAAGAAAAGTTCTAGTTGAAACCCCTGGATAACACAGGAGATATTGAATTCAACCGGCTTTTGTAGGCCAGTTTGAGGTTACTTCCCTATTTGAAAGACTATAAGTGTCCTGCATCAAACTGTTCATCTCTACTTCCCCTACACCACTATGGTACATTATACACAAATATTGTTTGCATATGTATAGTAGGTACATAATAAAGGAAATAACTAAGACAATAATATGGAAGGGGAAGATGAAGCAGATGAAGATGAGATGGGGGATGTGATACTGCAAGAAAAATTTGCAGAGCACTGAAAAATCTAAGTGAAAAGAAGGCCCCTAGAGTAAAAGACATTCTCTCAGAATTATTGGGATCCTTAGGATAAAATTATTCCACCAAGTGTGCAAGATTTATGTGGCAAGCAAAATACCTTCAGACCTCAGGAAGAATGTAATAATTCCATTTACAAAGAATGTAGGTACTAACAGGTGGGAATATTACTGAACCAAGAGTTTAATAAGTCATTGTTGCAAAATACTGGCACAAATTATCTACAGAAGAACAGGAAAACTGATAGAAGCCAACCTTGTTGAAGGTCAGTTTGGTCTCTGGAGAAATGTCAGAACACTTAGCAC
The DNA here is from genome assembly GCF_023898315.1 of Schistocerca nitens. Taxonomy (NCBI): domain Eukaryota; kingdom Metazoa; phylum Arthropoda; class Insecta; order Orthoptera; family Acrididae; genus Schistocerca; species Schistocerca nitens. The sequence continues at coordinate 692,809,935 of NC_064614.1, forward strand.
AACACTGATTCTATGACTTATCCTAGAAGATGGGTTGAAGGAAGGTAAACTTACAAGTATACGAGGTGCGACAATAAAGTAATGAGACTGGTTTTCTTTGCAAGATGTGGCAACCCTGCAGGCTTGCGTAGGCACAATATCTTTGACCTTGGTCTATAAGCTACTTCTAATCCAAGCGGCACATCGATGTAACTGCTCAGTCGTGAGTTTGCTGTAATAAGTTAACACGTGTTTGTGTCTCTTGTCACGGACTTGGAACCGCATAATATTGCGCAACGGTTTGTCATTTCTTTATGCATTAAATTGGGTGAAAATGCGACGACAACTTACAGTAAGCTTCAAAAGGCTTTTGGAGAAGAGGTTATGTCAAGAGCTCAAGTTCTTCGTTGGCATAAAATGTTTAGTGAAGGTAGAACGAATGTTGAAGACCGCAGTGGACGACCATCTACCTCACGGACGGATGTCACTTTGCCAGGGTGCGTGAACTCGTACGATCTGATCGAAGATTATCTGTGAAAATGACTGCAGAAGAACTGAACATCAATCAAAAAACAGTTCGTCTAATTGTAACTGAAGATCTTGGTATGAGAAAGAGAAACACGGAAAAACGTGACAGCCGATCCGTTAGAGCAAACAGAAATCAATCCAGAATTGTTGAGCCATGTAATCACTGGTGATGAAAGTTGGTTTTTCAGAACGATCCAGAGACAAAACGCCGAAGTTCGCATTGGTGCTCAAAGGGATCACCCAGACCAAAAAAAGCTTGCATGTCAAAGTCAAAAGTGAAATGCATGCTTGTGTGCTTCTTTGATTCCAAAGGAATTGTTCATAAAGAGTGGGTGCCTCCTGGACAAACAGTTAACCAATATTACTACAAAGAAAATTTAGAAAGACTTCCTAAAAAGAGTTCTTCGTGTCTGTGCCAACATTGCTGATAATTGGATTCTGCATCACGATAATGTGCCATCCCATACTGCTCTGTCAGTACAGCAATTTTTAACCTCAAAACAAATTTCAGTACTACCACAGCCACCTTATTCACCAGATATCGCTCCCTGCGACTTTTTTTATTTCCAAGAGTCAAAACGGCGATCAGGGACACCATTTTCAAACAACACAAGATGTTCAAAAAGCTGTGACGAGTGTCTTGGAGGATATTACAGAAGATCAGTTCCAGAAATGTTACCATCAGTGGCAGAAGCACTGGAAAAAGCGTGTGCAATCAGAAGGGAACTACTTTGAAGGACACAACACTAAACTTGACTAAAATGGCAGACAACATTTCTTTGCACATCAGTCTCATTACTTTATTGTCGTATCTCGTAGATTTACAGAGCACCTTTGACAATGTTGACTGGACAACATTCTTTGACATTTTGAGGGCAACAGAGGTAAAATAAAGGAAGTGAAAGATTATTTACCAATTGTACAGGACTTGACTGAAATTACAAGAGTGGAAGGACACAAAAGGAAATCCACAGCTGAGAAGGGAGTCTCAAGGGGATTGTAGCCTAGCCTTAATGTTATTCAATCAGTAAGCTGTGAAGGAAACATAGGAGATATTTGGAAAGAGAAATAAAGTTCAAGTAGAAGAAATAAGAACTTGGAGATGCACAACTGATATTGTAATTTTGTGAAGAATGGCAGAGGAATTGAAACAGCAGTTGAACGGAACAGATAATGTCTTGAAAATGAGCTATGAGATGAACATCAAGTAAAACAAGGGTAATGATATGTAGTCGAATTAAAACAGCTGATGGTGAGACATTTATATTAGGCAATGAGACAATAATAGTAGTAGATTAGTTTTGCTGTTTGGATGGCAAAACAGCTGATATGGCAAAGCAAAGAGTATACAAAATGGAGAATGGAATAGCACAAAAAGCATTTTATGCAAAAGAGGAAAAGAACTGAAGCTTTTGCAATGTGATGCTATAGAAGACTGCAAAATGAAGGAATTGTCAGTGATGGAAATGTTTGTTGGGGTGTGGTGTAAAAATTGTAGAAGGAAACCAAGGCTTGAATATAGTAAGCAGGTTCAAACACAAGTAGATTGTGAAAGTTATGCAGAGATGAAGAGGCTTGCACAGGACACAGTAGCACAGAGCTGCATCAAACCAGTCTTTGGACTGAAGACTACCAACACCAAGCAGCAGCAACAACAACAACAACCATTTTTTTGTTATTGTTAAGTTGAAGAGCTGATGTTCTAACACTGAAGGTTGGTATCATTTTCATTTTTCAAATAAACTTCAGAAACCAAGCTGATGTTCTAACACTAAAGATTGGCATCATTTTCATTTTTCAAATGAACTTCGGAAACCAAGTTTTCCTCCTATTTTTCAAATACTTCAATTTCAAGTTTACATTCTTCCACATTATTTGCAAGTAGTGCACGATCATCAGGGAATGTTAGGCAATTAAGTTTGGTATTTTTGTCAATCTTGATGTCTGGTTTGCATTTCTTATACCACTCATGCATTACTTTCTCCACTGTGCAGTTAAACAGTAATGGTAAAAGTCGACTGAATGGGTCAGACACTTACTACTAAGTTAAATTTTGGATCCAATATCCAAAATGGTGATTCGGATGATGTTTATGAGTCTTTGGGGTAGACCAAATTCTTTACTCTGTTTTTGAAGTAAACAAAAGTAATGACTAGAATTTTGTAAAACTCTTTGATGTTTCATGATCCACTTAAGAATGAAAATTTGATTGTGACAGCTTCTTCTTAGTCGAAATACTCCTTGACATTCTCCAAGTTCTCAGTCAAGCTATTCCTGAATTCTCATGTATATAATACTAGATAAAAATCAAATAATGGAAACTCCAGTTAGGAATATCAACAATGTAGGAAAAGATAATGTGCTCTCTCTCTCTCTCTCTCTCTCTCTCTCACACACACACACACACACACACACACACACACACAATCCCATGTCATGCACACATGACCGCCAACTCCAGCATCTCAGGCGCAGCTGCAGTGGGGAGATCCTCTTGATGCAGAAAGAACTCATGGGTGAGTCTTGTGCGGGCAATGCGTAGTCAGCATAACAATGGCATCTTTCAGAGAGGCCTGGAGAGATGTGTGCCACACTTTATGGACCCTTTGGAATTCCGGCCTGAGATGCTGGAGTTTATGGTTGTTTGTATTTATGTATGTGTGTGTGTTAACTGATGAAGGTTGTGGCTGAAAGCTGTGAGTGGGTGTCTTTTAATCGTGCCTGTCTGCAACCTGATGTGTCATCTTTATGGTAAATAGCAATCTATCTTTTCCTACATTATTAATTCTAAATAAAATCTAATATGACATCAAGTAGAGATATCCCATGATAATTATTTGGGTCCAATATCTCACCATTTTTGTGGGTGGATTATTGCAGTGTATTTTTGAAGTGTTTGTTAATTTGCATTCTTTCATAGTTCTGCAACCAATTGATTCTCTTTTGCTGCTATGTAGATCTTGAGTGAAATAATTGCTTTTATCACTTAATCATAATCTGCTGGTATAAACTTCTCTAGCAAAATTTTAATATTTTTGAACAAAAATTCTTTTTTTCTGTGGTATTGATGATAATGATTATGTGTTTAAGGTGTTAAACTACTGGGTCATCAATCCTTCCTGATCATGAGAGAAAGAGGTAAAAAAAAGGGGGGGGACTTGGCTGCTCAAACTGTATAAGTAAGTCAAAGAGTTAAAACGGCATGATAGTAGTTGTAAGACAATAGATAACAGAAAACAGAGAGAACCCTGGCAGCATCTTGCACATGGGGTCTAATAACTAGGTGAGAGTGGGAAAAAGTAATCTGTGGTTGCTTGGTGGGTACCCGCCACAGGGGGAAGCTCTTGCCCCCACAAGTTAGAGTAAAATCCACTCTCCCTCAAGAAATGCAACACTGTGGTAGTGGCTGTCACATCATTTGCACCGCACATCGGCCAGCAGGTCGCACTCAACAAGAACACACACTATCGTCAGTAGACTACTGCAGCTGCCATGAAGGGGATCCTCCAGACGCAGGAGGAACTTGGTGAGTCTTGTGTGACCGATACATAGTCAGCACAACATAATGGCATCTTTCCTAAAAGCCTGAAAAGATGTATGCCACATCTTAGTGGTGAACTGGGATTTGACGCACCACAAAGCCTGAGAGATGGCAACCAACTCTGCAGTGTATATGCTGCAGGCACTAGGCACAGAGTTCTTTTCGTGTCCCCATGCATGTGCAAAAGCATAGCCAACCCTGTCATTGAATTTCAATCCACCCATGTAGATGTGTACCGAATTAAGAGTAATCGTGGAGGACTGAAGGAAACAAGTGACAAAGAAGGGTAGGATCAGCATCCTTCTTGGGGTCATAAAAGAGGTCCATTTATATCAAAGGACAGGGTACAGCCCATGGAGGGATGTCGAGAGGGAGCTCTAGGAATACAGACTCTGGGATGTGGGAGGTCCTTCAGCAGAATATCGAGTCGGATCCCAGCTGGTTTTTTCATTTGGGCAATGCGCAAACAATGTGGACTACTGGTTGTGGAACAGAGTTGAGTGACTCATATGGAAGGCTCCTGTTGCCAACCACATGCCAGTTTGGTGAACAGGGTCCAGCAGGTTCAGTATGAATGGTGCTGCCAACCCATAGGCAACATACCTATAGTCCAAGCACAATAAAATCAGAGTTTTGTAAAATATCAGAACTGTGCGGCCCACACCCCACGAGGAGTGACTAAGAAAATGAAGAGCATTCAGCTTCTTCATGCAAGTTGCCTTGAGCCAGCAGATATGTGGCTGCTAAGTTAGCTTGTGGTCAAATGAAATACCTAAGATTTGGAAAGTTTTGACAACTTCAAGTAACTGGTCACCAAGACAAATTTCTGGGTGCGGGTGCACAGCCCGGAATCGACAAAAATGCACAACTCGTAATTTTGCACGAGAAAACTAATAGCTGTGATTCAGGGCCCAGTCATGCACTCTCCAGACAGCCCCCTGAAGTTGGCACTCAGAGGTGCGCAGTGATGCAGAGGCACAGTAGAGGCAAAGATCATTCACATACAGTGATGGAGAGACTGAGAGACCCCTTGCATTTACAATACCATTGATGGCGACAGCAAACAGCGTTACACTCAGAACCAATTCCGACGGACTCTAGTTTCCTGCACATATTGGTTGCTGAGAGTCAAATACGAGGAAGAGGGCAGGAAGCTGTGGCATTAACTCTGACAGCTTGTGATAATAGAAAGGTCCTTCTGGTGGGCACATTGTCATCCAAATACACTGGTAGACACTAGTGGCCACAGCCTCTAGTGCAGTGGAAAATGGCACCTGCTCACTGAAAGTATCAGAGCACATGGGGGTACAGACCCCATCAGACGTTCTATTGACATTAACCCCGTTGGTGCAGTAGGCTTGTTAGTTTTCTTAGCATGGAGGTGTGTTGCTGCAAACCATGTTTCCTGAAGTGCTATGCCAATTACTGAATAAGTAGCCGTTAAATGACAGAGTTCGGTCAAATGGTGATAGTAGCCATTATGGTTCCATTAAAAGAGCATTGGAGTCTGGTCTGAGAAAGTGGCAAATGGAAAAGATGGTTGTGATTATTTTGCTACCAGGTCTTGGTCCACGTGATTGGATACATCATCCACGTGCATAGGATCGACCGCTGCAGGGCTGGGAAGCAGAACATCTGAAGCCTTAGAAAGTACCTTACCTTTCTGATTATCCTTCTGAGACTTCGATTTCTGTGAAGATTTCCCCATTTTACTTTCTGGGAGAGAAGAAGACCATACTTTTCTTTTACCTGCAGTCTGTGGCTGATGGACCTTGTCTTGAGAGAGAGCCACCTTTAAAGGTGTCTCATCCCTGACAACAGAGGATGACTAGGCATCTCTGGTGTACCAATGGTGTGGGAATCACCAGTGCTATAGGTGTAGGTGATGAGAGAGCTGACATTCCCTCCCCTAACTATGGGGCAGTTCATGGAATATGGCCAGGACCAGCAGAAGTCGTGCATGACCTTGTCATTGTATGAGGTGTGGACTGTGACGCAACAGTCACATAATTGGAGGCCTTATTAGTTAGATGAAGTTTTTCAGACTTTTTCCTTGCATTTTGGTAAGACAGACGGTCAAGCATTTTATACTCTTGAATTTTCTTCTCCCTCTTTAACACTGAGCATTGTGGTGAATAAGAAGAGTGCGGTTCCGGATAGTTAATGCATTGACGGGATTGCTCAAAAGGGCTGCTCTCATGGGACACCCGTCCACATGCCCTACATATAGCCTCATTAGAACAGCAGGACGACATGTGTCCAAATGTTTGACAACTAAAACAGTTCATTGGGGGAGGGACATAAGGATGGCATCACACCTATAAACCCTGACCTTAACTTTCTCAGGCAAAATGTTGCTGTTGAAGGCCAGAATAAAAGTTCAGTGTCCACTCTATCATCCTTGGGTCGCTGTTGGAAGCAGCAAACAAAATGGACCCCATGCTGTGGCAGCTTAGTCTGAAGCTCTTCATCAGTTTGTAGCATGAGGTCCTGATGGAATATACCACCTTGAAGTCCACTGAGCTTATTATGAGGAGAAATCGTGACTAGTATATATCCTAACTTGACGCACACCTGGGGTGCCTGTGATTGATGGGCATGTGATGTTTTGATCCGCAAAGATCCATTTCTCGCCTCCGCACGCACCCCCCCCCCCCCCCCCCACCGATCTTCAATATTTTCATTGATAAACAATGGCTTCGTGAAGAAAAAGAGCTGTTGTCAGTGCAGGAACAAGCCAAGAACTCAGTAAACTGTCCACCACTTCCATTTCACCTTGCCTGGTTCTCATCTTGAGGCATGATCAATAACAGAAATGCATTAAAATCACTGTTCCTGACTGATGAGACAGCTGTGCTGGCATGGCCACCATTAAGTTTGATTCGTTTCATTGCAGTCATCCACCTGATGCAACTCACTCTGAATGGAGGCTCTCCCCATAAGCACCACCCCACCAAGGCAAAGGTCACCTGGCACAGTAGCCGTTGTCCGGAGTCCCGGAACTCCAAAGCGGGCAGGCACCTAATCCTTGGCTGACAGGGAGGTCACAGCTCAGGCATTGGCAGTGCGATCCCTGCACTGTCAGGTGGCTACCATCGAGAGGGTACATGACAACCCCAACATGATGTAATGGCTACTGCGCTGTATTTTGGCTGCAGAGGTAGAGCCACTTGACTGGTAGGTGCAAAATATAACACCACACTGTGGAGAGGTAATGCACCACAGTAAGGCATCCTTCTGCAAACAGCCTGCACTTTGGTAAAATTTGGAAAGTGGAGGTCAAATCCAAAAAGGGGACCACAGGTCTGTTCCAGCCCCTGACACTGCAGGGGGATCTGTGGTATTCTGCAGTTGCTCACTGCTGAGTAATTCCTTGAATTGTTTGGCCAGAATGTTGGCACTGTCTCAATTATTAAGTACTGTTTTCCTGTTTCTATTTTTCATCCTATGTATGATTGAGTATACACTGATTGATACTGTCTAAATGTCTTGTAATGTCCCTTGTTTTAAATTGACTGAATATGTTGTCTATGGTTACCACTCTTTCATTTTGCTAATGTCTTTGGGCATTTTTCTTCTAGCATAGGTTAGTTATTCTCAAAATGTGAAACTTTCTGGCAGATTAAAACTGTGTGACAGACAGACTCAAACTTGGGAGCTATGCCTTTTACAGGCAAGTGCTCTTATGACTGAGCTACCCAAGTACGACTCGCGACCCGCCCTCGCAGCTTGAATTCTGCCAATATCTCATCTCCTACCTTCCAAACTTCACATAAACTCTTCTGCAGAGAAATGACTTAGCCGTAGCCTAGGGGACGTTTTCAGAATGAGACGCAAATAAGAGCACTGATATGAAACTTCCTGGCAGATTAAAACCGTGTGCCGCACCGAGACTCGAACTCGGGACTGGCACATAGTTTTAATCTGCCAGGAAGTTTCATATCAGCGCACACTCCGCTGCATCGAGTCATAACGATCCGAGTTGATGTCTACCAAACAGAGGACTTTGTCTCTATAAATTTCCTTACACCTTCAATTTTATGTTTGGGCATTTCCAGATCATTAAGTTTGCAAGATTGCCTCCTACGTTTTGAGGTTTCCAAAATAAGTCTATGATTCTCTCTGTGCAAACTAAGTTGACACTTGCTGCAGTGGCTGATGGGAATAACTATTCATGTGAAATGCCATTACAGTTGCTCCCAACAGGCATCGCGCTGAGAGTCCACTTACTTGGCGCAGGCAGTAAACACACAGTTCAATTAATCTTTGACTACTCTTGTTAGTTAATTTATGAGCTGGCTGTGCCTCAACACTGCATGATACACTGAAGAGACAAACAAACTGGTGCACCTGCCTAATATCATGTAGCACTGTAATCAGCCAAATGGGGCACCCCAGATTTTTAGGTTTGTGAATTTTGGAGAGCATGTAGAAGGTGGGTGTGTGGGCTGTTGTTGGGGTGAGTAGGTAGATGGATTCAGGGGAGAGTTTGTGGGAAGCGCCTAAGGATTTCAGCAGGGATTGGAGGTTGGTGGTGGGGTATGACAATTGGCAGAGGCCCTCATGGTGCATCACAACAGTGGTAGAACCTTTGTATGCGAGGACCTGTTTTTAGGTTGTGTACGGCAAACATTTCTTCTGCTGAAAAGTAGTTGTTCTTGGGGAGGGAGTTGGGGAAGGATGGTGAGGGCAGGTTGGAAGTTAGGAATTCCTGGAAGATGACGACAGGATGGTTAGACAGCACCGTGGGAGTGTCACATTTGGATGGTGGTACATATTGGGACAGGCAGCATTTAGGACTGGATTGGCTTTGGTTGGAGGGGTTAGTGGAAAAGAAGTATTTCCACTGTAGGGAGCAGGAGAAGGAGAGTGGGAGAAGGAGAGTAGGTCTTTCAAAGTCCAGTATGGTTAAACACAGGGGTAGGGCTGAATGTGAGGCCTTTGGATAGGACTGAAACTTCTGTGGGGCTGAGGATTTTGGTGAAGAGGTTAATAACAGTGTTCTGGGAGTGTTTCAGTTCTGGTAAAAAAAAATGCTGAATGTGACTACGGTCGCAAAATGAAAAAAAGAATGTGATCTTGTTGGAACAAAAGCTTCAAACTTTGCAGAGAATTGATGCTCATGAGCCACCCATGAAAGTTGCTGCAGATTTGAATGTCAGTAGGAGTACGATTGCTGATTGGAAGACAAATCGATCGGAAACTGAAAAATTTTGTTCCATCCAAGCTTCAGACAGCACAGTGAAATCTCGAAAAACAATGAGAAAAGGTGCACATCCTTAGTTAGAAGAGGCCTTACTTTTGTGGCGCGAGCAAATAAGAGCAAAAGGTGTGCCAGTTTCAGTCCTCTACTTCGTCAAAAAGTGATGACTTTTTATGAGCTGATTGAAGGAAAGGAGCAAGAATTCCTTCGAAGTGATGGCTGGCTGGATCAGTTCAAGAAGCGGCATGGCATTCGTGAAATTGCCATCAGCGGCGAATCATTATCTGGGGATGAAGCCGCTATCGCTGAGTTTAAGAAGAAACTGCACACAAGGATCGACAAAGGAGGTTATACTGGCGATCAACTTTACAACTGTGATGAAACTGGGTTGAATCACAAAATGTTGCCAATGAAAACATTACCTCTAAGCAAGAAAAACCGTCATCCGGATATAAAAAAAGTAAAGAAAGAGTTACTGTCCTCGCATGCAGTAATGCCACTGGCAATCTTAAACTGCGCCCTACTTTAATTGGCAAATCCAAAAAACCAAGGGCATTTAGATGACAACCAGCTGATAAACCTTTAGCATTGTTGTACACAAATCAGTCTAAGGCATGGATGAATGGTAGTATCTTCAAATAGTGGTTCCAGGCAGAGTTTGTTCCAGCTGGAGCAAAATGCATGGAGGAAAATGGACTTCTTTGAAAAGCACTACTTCTTGTGGACAACGCTCCTTCTCACCCAGATGATCAACAATATGGAGACATCAAAAGTTGTGTTTCTCCCACCAAATGTCACGTCTCTATGTCGCCTGATGGACCAAGGTGTTCTCGAGGTGACAGAAAAACATTACAGACGCAAGCTGCTGGAATACTTAATTGGTGCGATTGATGCTGAAGATTTTTGTGCAACCCCTTAAAAATTGATGTTTAAAGTGTCATTCATTGGGTTGCTGAAGCTTGGTATTCCTCCAATTTCTCTCGTTAGGTCTTGGGGAAAACTCTTAGATCGTAAGACAGCTTATCAGTGGTGGGAAGAAGGAGGCAACACCGAAACTCAAGCTGACATGCCAGAAACAGATGAAAATGACGTACTTTGAATGAATTTACTGGAGAAGCTACTGTCATCAAGGCACTGGGGGCCAGTTTTTCAGTTATCATGTTTTACTCCTCTGCTGCCAAAGATTTGAGCAAGGATTTCACTGCTTGTTTGAGATCTGTTTTCCACCAAAAAATTCATTTACTTTCAGGAATAAGTGAAAATGACATGATGCCAAGTCAGGGCTATAAGGAGAAAGCCAAATATTTCCCGCTTAGGTTGCTGAAGTTATAGCTGTGTTCATGCTGATGCATGATGCTGCACCATGACTCAAAAACAACTTTGCCGACAACATTCCATGGCTCGTGTTTTGGATGGCATGCCAAAGTTGTTGAAGAGTTCCACAATCAGCCTATAAACTGATTGACTGAACAGTCCACAGGTGCACTGCCAGTCCATAGTGTCCAATGGACACAGTATTTCAGCAATCAGACATGCTGCCATCATCAGTTACATTGATGAACTGAGCTCCTGAGAGCAAGCGGCCGAATTATATCCCGTCCCATCACAAGCCGTAACGTCCATGGTCCATGCCAAAGGATGCATGCCTGCAATCATGAAGAAACTTGCATCGGCACCTGTGGTCATGTCAGTGTAGTTGCTCTGTCCGCCCTTGTTGCCAGATTGTTGTGTTTGCTAAGCATCTTCTTAATTAGACCCAGAGCTGGTTTCGAAGCCATGCTGATGTTATAGCTGCAGCCTCATCTGATAAGATTATCGCTGGTGTGAATTTCAGTCAATTTGGAAGTCTGCACTAAAATACTGATATGTTCAGTCGAGTGTGCCACTGGTGTTCTCGACATTGATCTTTGATGGTGCACACTGCTTCTCCAATGTATGTCTTGTCACATTGGCACTGAATATGTATACCCTGGCTTCCCGCAAACCGAGGTCATCTTCCCCCCCCCCCCCCCCCCCCATAAATGCCTGTGTTTTGTTGGGTGGGCAAAAGACAGTTCTTATGCAGTGCTTCTCCAGTATGCAACTGACATTTCCCTACAGTGGCCCAGAGTATATTATAAGGGCTGTGGCTACCTCTTCCCCTGTGATTTCTTCCATCTTAACAGGTTGTACCATAACGGTGGGTGGAGTGTGTGCTTAATCTGCATTTTGAACATCAATTTTTTTGGAACACACTTGTGAGATTCTCTGTGTCTGAGAATGTGTGCGCACCTCGTATACTAGTGTCTTTTGTACCCTATTGTGGTGGCAGCTAACTGCATGCAGATACAAGTCAGTATGCATTTTCCTCTGATGAATACCATGACCTAGGGTGCCATCACTCTGCTCTTGACTATGAAGTCCAGTAAAAGGTAGTCCCCTGCTTAATTTTCTATTGGGATGCACAGGGTTCAGATGTACAGTCGTGGACAAAACGAGCGAGACCCCTCGCCTTTTCGTTATGCTGATCCGCACACCTTTAAAGTCTGCTACACAGTATAACAGGCAAGGCAACGAAGTGTTACCAACATACTATGCACAGGCGTGAAATTGACAAACTATCCAAACTTTGTCGGACTGTTTTCAATCATGTGTAAGACTATACGAGGGTTGGAACTTAAATAGTGGTAACTATTTATTCACAACCGATACAAAAGAGTTACGTGTTTGCACCTGTAACTGTCCTTCAAAGTAGTCACCAGCATTGTGTAGAACCCCATTGCCATCGATGTGGAAGGCGTAGTATACCGTTAGTAGAGCCTGGTCTGTTGATGGTGCGAATGGAGCCGTCTACTGCCTGTCGAATCTCTGCAACAGTTCTGAAGCGAAAGCCACGAAGTGGTTTCTTCATCTTCGCAATCAAATCAAAGTCACAAGGACTTTGGATGGTACAGTATTTCCCAGATCCATCGACCAAACAGAGCAGCCACAGCTTGTGCTGTATGCGCCCGCACATTGTCATGCAAAATGATGGGTGGGTTGTGCAGAAAGTGTCGCCGTTTCTTTCTCAAAGCCGGTCTCAGGTGGTGCTCCAAAAACGAACAGTAATACTGTGCATTGACGGTCTGGCGTGGAGGGACGTTGTGTGTTAGCATAACACCTTCACAGTCGTACACGAGAACCACCATAACGTCAGACCGCTCCATTCGCACCATCAGCAGAACAGGCTCTGCTAACGGTATATTGCGCCTTCCACATCGATGGCAACGGGTTATACACAACGCTGGTGACTACTTTGAAGGACGGACAGTAACAGGTGCAAACATGTAACTGTTTTGTATCGGTTGTGAATAAATAGTTGCCACTATTTAAGTTCCAATCTTCGTATTAATGCTGATTGGTGTGTTAAATACAACACATAAATATAAGATCTAAATGAAATACCCCAGATCGTTACGAATTAGCAAAATATGCGCATTCGGCCACGAAACGATTTGTGCCAACGTTCAGACCAGTCATAGTGGATTGCCTCTATTATCACCCCAGACATGAATAAGTCGGCAATTTCACAATGAAAATGGCAAAATGATCTTCAGTTTCTGTCGCATAGAGCTGTCTGGACTCTAAAACATGAATTTTCTACCTTTATGTCACCGCTTATGTGACAATCATTCAGGATGTTTATCGAAATAACAAAATACTGTTATTAGCGAGTAAATTTAGTAGGATAATTCTGCACCACTCCAGGAAATAAACGGCTACATAGCTGTAAAACGTATTCTACAATGTTTCGAATTCTCCATTAGACTCGCCACAGCCAGAAGACGTTCATTAGCCGAAGTGTTTCTTAAGCTAGCTAGCAATGGTAATGCTCGCACTTCTAAAATGCGGTGGCATTAATAATACTATGATCTGAATTACCACATGTGTAAGAAGATGGATTTTATTTGCATTCCTGTAAACATGATTTAGATCGAAAGTGTAGCTACGAGTAATATGCTGTTGTATCGACTGCAACTAGAACATTCCGAATAAAGAGTAGGGAGAATTATTTATGCGGCCCTCATCTTCAGTAAATGTAATAGCTATTTTCGTTGTTAGGATTTCGTCACCTAAATCGGTAAAAATTGAACCCTACTAGTCTTACTTTCTTCACCGTGTATCTGGTGCCCTGTGGATGTCAATATGAAACTCTTGTAGAATTTCATACTTGTTACTGCCTTCCTTTTTCCACTTCTGTCAATAACTGAATTGACTTATGTGTGGCACTGAATGATGTTTAACTGAATTTCGTTATGAATCTTCACGCATTGCCAAATTTGCACACTTTCATGGTAGGTCAGCAAAGGCAATCCACTATGACTGGTCTGAACATTGACACAAATCGTTTTGCGGCCGAATGCACATATTTTGCTAATTCGTAACGATCTGGGGTACTTTCTCTTACTAGAACATTTGCATTATCTCGATAAGCTGAAATTCATGTTTATTAGTACAGTTCATACTAATTAGCGTTTCTTCTTTCATTTATATCTTATATATACGTGTTGTGTTTAACACACTAATCAGCATTAATATAGTCTTAAACATGAGTGAAAACAGTCTAAGTTCGGATTGTTTGTCAATTTCACGCCTGTGTATAGTATGTTGGTAGAACTTCGTCGCCTTGCTTGTTATGCTGTGTAGCAGACTTTAAAGCTGTGCGGATCAGCATAACGAAAAGGCAAGGGGTCTCGCTCGTTTTGTCCATGACTGTACAAGGAAGTCAAGCAGTTTGTGCCTTCCATGGGGCCAGATGAAGAAAGTGTCTTTCACGTAATGGAAGAAGCAGGTGGGTTTCCGTTTGTATGACATTGGGGTCTCTTCCTCGAAGTGCTCCATATATAAATTCGCAACCATTGTTGTGATTGGGCAGCTCGTTGCGGTTCCATCACTTAGCTCATAGTATTCTCTAGTATATGTAAGCTTTGTGGAGATTAGAAAATGCATGAAAAGGTTGGTGGTCTTATCGTCAAGTTTCTGATCAATGAGTTCTAGTATTCACATAGAGGAACTGTGGTGAAAAATGAAATGATGTCAAAGCTCATGGTGATATCTGAGTCCTTCAGCCTGAAGTTGTTTAGGCATTTAACAAAATATGCATTATTAAGGCAATGATGTAGGCATTTACCTATATAATGACTCATTATCTCTGTCAGGTATTTTGACAGCAAACATGTAGGAGTTCAGATTTTGCTGACGGTGTTCCATAATGGCACGCCATTTTTGTTTGATCTAGGGAAGTCCATACGTCTTGGAGGTACAGGTCCTTGTGATGCAAATTCTTGGTGAGCCCCTCTGGTAACTCAAATTCCTTGAGAAGCACCCTGATCTTTTTCTTCACTCTTGTTCTTCACCTTCTTGTTGAGATCAGTGTTGATCTTCCTGTAGAAGTCATCATTTAGCAGGCTCTGTACTTTCTCAGTGTAATCCTTGTGGGATAGAACAACAGTAGCATTGCTTTCGTCAGCAGACTACCTAACAATCTCAGGGCACTCTTGCCAGTTCCAAACCCTATATTTGCTGGTAATGTTTCACTTCAGAGTCTTAGTGTCAATCAATTACACTGATGATATCTGTGACCGGTGTGAACCACATCATCAAGGAGCTGCATGTTAGATTGGTGACAGTCTTGCATGGGGTTGCCAATGAGAGTTTGTAAACGAGACATGAAAATTTTGTTTGACATCCTGTAGCCTTCCGATGGGTGGAATCGGCTGCCTCCCAGGTAGCACCATCAATTGAGTCCCAGGTCAAAGAGTTAAAATTATTTGCCAGTTGTAAATATAGTTTTAAAAGTTCTTGAGAATTGTACTCAAGGCTCCAGTGGATAAAGTGTACCCTGTCACATACCAAGGCAAGTCTGGCCTGCTTCTTGATTCTCCTAGCTGCATTACAATCAATGTAATGCTTCCAGAATGAGATTTTCACTCTGCAGCGGAGTGTGCACTGATATGAAACTTCTGGCAGATTAAAACTGTGTGCCCGACCGAGACTCGAACTCGGGACCTTTGCCTTTCGCGGGCAAGTGCTCTACCAACTGAGCTACCGAAGCACGACTCACGCCCGGTACTCACAGCTTTACTTCTGCCAGTATCTCGTCTCCTACCTTCCAAAGCGAATTTGTTGATCAAACAGTCCATGGCTGTACTGCCAGCCCATAGTGTTACTCAGGCACAATACGATTGGCGATTAGATGTGTCACAATTGTCAGGTGCATTTATGAAGTGAGCTCCTGAGGGCAAGTGGCCAACTTACTTCAAACCGTTCCTTCCACAGTCTGCACCTGAGGGTGCATGTCTGCAGTGGCCAAGACATTTGCATTGTCATCTGTGGTAGTGTCAATGTAGTTGCTGTGTCCTCCGCGGTTGCCAGATCCTTGTGTTCACTGAGTGTCTTCTTAATTAGACACAGTGCTGGTTCCAAAGCCTGCTGACATTCTAGCTGCAGTCCTGATTGATAACAGTTGCTTCTCTAATGATGCTGTCCTAATATTTGGATATCTACGGTAAAATCGTGGTCTGCTCATATTCCATCGCATGATTCTCTGACAAACAGTGCTGTGCAATTGCCGACTTGTTGAGGTACATGAGTCGAGTGTGCCACTGGTATTCTTGACGTTGATCTTCCCCATTTGGTTTTTCATTATGTGGAGGACACATTCAGCATCTAGCCCCATGAAAGGGACAAACACCTTGACTTTGTTGTACATCTGAAATCGATACATCCGAACATCACATTTACTATTGAGACCAAAGAAGAAGACAGACAATTCCTGCACGTCATGGTCAAGAGGAGAGATGGCACTCTGGTCCATGCTATGTATTGAAGGAAACCCTCACTGACCTCTATTTGCACACCGGTAGCTACCACTACCGTCTGCAGAGGAATGGGCTACTAAAAACACTAGTACATAGAGCACACACCATCTCAGATGCAGAGAGCCTGCCACAGGAACTGGACATCTCAGAAGTGTGTTCTGAAAATTGATACTCAGAGTGGCAGATTAAGTGTGCTCTTTGCCCCACTGCTACAGTACAACACGTGGAGATGGGAGAAATTGCAGAGCTAGAGGTAGCCACAGCCTTTATACTGTATACTGGCATGCCATCGGGAACAGTGGGCACGTACTGAAAAAGCACTGTATAAGAACGGTCTTTTGCCCACCCAATAAAACATGGTTATTATTGGAACTTGTCAAAGATGACTTTGGTTTGCACAAGGCTGGGGTATATCAAATTATGTACCAATGTGGCAAGACATGTATTGGAAAAACAGCGTGCACCATTGGAGATTGATGCTGAGAACACCAGCAGCACACTCAGCTAATGTACCCCTAACAAGTCGGTGGTTGCAGAGCACTGTTTGTCAGAGGATCATACAACAGAATATGAATGTACCGTTATTTTAGTGCCAACTTCCAAATACTGGGACAGTGTCATTAGAGAAAGCATTGAGATTTGTACCAGGGATAATCTTATCAATTGAGACTGTGACTCTAATCTCAACACCACTTTGGAACCAGCACTGTTTCGTATTGACCACTGGCGAATACCTTATTGAACAGTGGTTACCTGTGTGAATGAGGTTTGCCTGTTTTGGACACACTTGAGATACAGGCAAAGATTGTATATCTAAGTGCATGTCTGTTCTCTCTGAAATAACCACAGGTTCAATTTTATGGCTGTCTGCTGGTATTTAGGTAATATGAATGGATTGTGGGTCCCTTGTCGCTGTATTCTTGTTTTAAATTTTAATAATGTGTTAAGGATTGTGTTACTCTGGATATTACCCAGTTGCTGTGTGGTTTTACGTTGTTGTTTCAGTGGTATAACCATCGGTGTGCATCGACCATTGTAGCTGGTCATTTAAATGGAGGATGACGCTTTGGTGTCGGCCAGTTTCAAAAATAACCGATAGTGGGGTCACTGTGTTTACCAGCAGACTCCAGTTCTTCAGCGAATTTAAGTTGAGTATTTTATCACTTGTTCCTGGTGAGGCCGAGGCACCCGTCTTTCCTTCTTCACCATTCCTTTCAGCTTTCATTCCGGCTCGATCTGAGTTCCCGTTTCCACACACCTCTGATGTGCCTTTACTTGTCACTGAAATTTTGTAATACCTGAAAGATGCCTTTCATTGGACTGGGTTTTTAACATCTTATTCAGAGTGGCTTCTGCTGTTATGTCTTGCTTCTGTGGAAGTTTTTATCAGTACACCATTTCTTGTTTGCATGGTTCTTAAGATTTATGTAAAGAGGGTTTTAAACTTATTTATTGTTTGGGGTGGGCTTTGATGCTCGTAGACATTTTGTTTCAAATTCTAGGGCAATTATGTATATTTTTCTGGGGTAACAGCAGTTTGCTGTTGTCGTGTAATTCTTAAATAAAATCTGTTGGAAATTACAAGCCAGAGTTTGTGTTTGATTGATAATTATTTCTTTATCTTTATTGAATTGAAGTATCCTTGAGTATATGTCTCACGTCTCAATGACACACACACACACACACACACACACACACACACACACACACACACACACACACACACACACACAGCCATTAACAGCAGCAAAACAAAACAAAACAAAACACCACATAAACAAACCGCATACAGCAACAATAACACAAAGAGTACATGAAAACAAGAAAGAAGATTCAAGACCGTGCACAATTACCCACATGCAAAAACGCACACATCAAATAACAAATGTTCTCAAATGAGAAGGGATAAACATAGCATTCAAAACAGACAGTAATCAGGAATATACCTACTGCAATGCAAAATGTGATGGAAGATATGTAGGGTGAACCAGCAGAACATGTGACACTCAGTACAAAGAATATATTAGGGAATGAGATTTTCACTCTGCAGCGGAGTGTGCGCTGATATGAAACTTCCTGGCAGATTAAAACTGTGTGCCGGACCGAGACTCGAACTCGGGACCTTTGCCTTTCGCGGGCAAGTGCTCTACCGAGTCTCGGTCCGGCACACAGTTTTAATCTGCCAGGAAGTTTCAATATATTAGAGCATAGGAATATGGGATAAGCCATTCCACTTTTGCAGAACATTTAAGAGAAAATAAGCACAAACCTACTACAAGAGAGAAAGACATGAAAATAAAATAAAAAAGAAAGACATCTCCTAACCTTACAAGAAAATTACTGCATACATAAAACAAAGGCTGAAAGGAAGATAAGACTACACAACCAAGTGAATATGACTAACTACTGACTGTTTACACTTATTGATCACATAATACACAGTAATTCCAATAGATGATCACAAATGTCATTTCTCTCCCAAGAATATAAGTATAGGGGAAGAAATTTAAAAAATAAAGAAAGGAGACACACACACACACCTTACATCAGCATGCATATAGCCACAGAAAAAAAAATAGAAAGCAAACCAACCTGAGAAAGTTGGCAACACTTACAGAAACAAATGACACGGTACACACAGAAAATGGCGGTTGAAGTGTTATATATTGAAAACAGTGACCAAAAGGAAAATTGGAAACTTTCAACTATTTTGCTATCTGAGAGAAAGCGGTTTGGCTTAAAAATAATGAATTACATGCTGATAGATAAGTATTTTTCCATTTTATTATGAAATCCTCAATGAACCATATTTAAATCTGTAACATTAATCTGTGTATGGAAAAGAAAAAAAATTGTGTAATATTTCAAGAAACCCATTGAAGACTCCTTGTAACAATGGCAAAACGCACCTGGGTGCACCAGATATTTTTCTTTTGAACCATTGTATTTCATCAAATTGTTTGCTTGCTTACTTCCATATGCTACAGCAAAACTGGAAACACACACTATGTTTTCCACTAACTTAGTGGAGAACTCTCATTTAATACAAAATTTTAAAACTGCATATTAGATGTTTCAATACTTTATTGACTCCACTCAATCAAGGAATGCAGAGCTAAGCAACTTTGGCTACAGTCTAACCTGGGAGGATAATATCATATTTCTAACCTCTTCCTTCATACTACGGAAGCACTATTTCATGAATCTGATGCACAATTTCTTTTCTGTTAAGTATTAAAATCTATTTACATTAATATCATTAGAAACAAGGCACTAGCCTCTCAGTTTTGATTACAACAGGGCAGGTAATCTGTTAGGGTCTTTTGAACAATGTTTAAGAAATCCAACATAAAATAAATTTGCAATGTTAACTTCCCATTGCAACTTCCCGATTAGAAGTAAAGCATTTCATAGCCAAGTTCTCTAGTAGGCCACTTCTCACAAACTTTGATGACAGTTTTTCAACATTTGCATCTACATCTACATCCATACTCTGCAAATCACTGTGAAGTGCATGAGAGAGGGTATGTCCCACTGTACCAGTTATTAGGGTTTCTTCCCGTTCCATTCATGTATGGAATGCAGGAGAGGTAATTCTTTGAATGTCTCTGTGCATGCTGTAATTATTTTAATCTTGTCCTCACAATCCCTATACAAGCAATACATAGGGGGTTGTAGTATATTTGTAGAATCATAATTTAAAGTCAGTTCTTGGAATGTTGTTAAAAGATTTTCTTGGGATAGTTTACGTCTATCTTCAAGAGTCTACCAGTTCAGTTTCTTCAACATCACTCTTGCTCTCTTCCAGGGGTCTAACAAACGTGTGACCATCTGTGCTGCCCTTCCCTATATATGTTTAATATCATCTATTAGTCCTATCTGGTATGTGTCCCACATATTTGAGCAATATTCTAAGAATGGGTCGCACTCTTGATTTGTAAACAATCTCCTTTGTAGACTGATTGCAATTTTTAGTATTCTACCAATAAACCAAAGTCTGTCACCTGCTTTACCTAAGGCCGATCCTATACGATCATTCCATTTCATATACCTACAAATTGTTACACCCAGCTATTTGTATGATTGGCCGATTCCACCTGTGATTCACTGATATTACGGTAACATGATACAACATCTTTTTGTTTTGTGGAGTGCACAATTTTTAATTTCTGAACATTTAAAGCAAGTTGCCAATCTTTCAGCCTCCTTCAGACAGTACTTCACTGTCTATAACTGCATCATCTGCAAACAGTGTGAGGTTACTATTAGTTATGTCTGTGAAGTCATGAACATGCAACATGAACAAAACGGATGCCAACACACTTCTACATCTGATGAGTCTTTCTCACAAGCTAAGCAATGTATCATTATCATTCTTTCGATGTGCTTGTCTTCTGGTTAATACCTTTTCTACTTCCGGCTGTGACCTATCCTCACGTACGTACTATATTCCATCCCAAATTTTTCACTCATAAAATTAATAATCTATACAACTGAGCTACATGACCAATAACAACATCTCTAAGATATAAACAGTGAAATTTTACAAGATATACACCAGTAAGGCATTGCGTGAACTTTACATTACATTAGAGTGAGTGAAATACTGGATGAGCTGTTTCCATGTTGCATTAAAAAGACTGATTTGGAGCTGATTTTGCATAGATCAACCTTGTATATACTATTATAAGTTCACTGTAAACAGGCTGCCAGTAAATGCTAGAAATAAAGAGTACGAAAGCAACAGCCATTCAGTCTGTGTGGGAATGAAATTGTCAGTATGGATTAACTGAATTAATATGTTTGTTATGTTTCAAACCATTTGGCTGATCTGTAGTGAAATATCTATATTCTGTGAAGGAAGCTCCACCACCAAGTGAAAGTACGAAGAAATTGACCATGTCAGTAATTAGGAGGACTCAAATATGGAACTTTCTCTGTAAAAGTCATCTATAAAATCGTGATACTTTTTATTCTACCTTTTTTTCTCCCTCAATGCTACTATTCCATAGTTCACTACCTGACACAGCAATTAATAAGCTACATTCATAATCACCATTCTGGGCCGCAGTGTTGTAAACTACGACTAACAACATAAATGACAAGTGAATGAATTCTTGTCTTTAATAGAGAACCAATTCAGATATTTAATTGGTAAGGTGAGACAGTGGTTTGTCAATTGAACTGGCATGGGTGTAACTTTACTGGATAGCAGTAATGTATCTGTCATGCTGTCCGAATTGAAATGATTGCTAGGCAAAGATACTGATGCCCCCTACCTTTAATTGACACTTAGGCCAAACATAGCCCAGTCATTAATGTGAACTATGGGGCAGAGGGGTGAGGGGAGTGCTGGGATGTTCTCCAAAGGGTCTAGTGGCATATCAACAACGGGATCAGCAAGTTGCAGAGAGTGTGGAATGTTGCACTTGGAGGAGGCTCATCAGTGTCTTAGACAGTTGACAGCTCCAGCTGTTGAGCTTTTTTGCACAATAGCTTACTTAACAGCTGCAAATAAGAACTCACTCAATAAACTGAGAGTAACTCCAGTATATAAACACGAGCTCATTTTGCCCACTCGCATAAGAGAACTGAGCAGGAAATGCTGGGTAGGTAGAGTCTGTCTGTAAAGTGAAAAGTGAGCAGCACTCATGGTGGAAGGAAGTTGCCTTTCCTGGGAGAACACTACAGCTGCTGTAGGGGGTTACTAAGAATCGAATTCTACCCTGCAGCCTGAAACTGTATGCAGAAATTTTTGTAGATTCTATTCATATGCATTACCTGTGTTAGTGTAGTTATTAATTCATATATGCATTCCATGTAGTATTAATGCATTTTGTGCAAAATTGACACTTGCAGGGCATGCCTGTGCTCTGCGTCGCCTGTCATTCATTAGGCGCAATTTGGGGGCTCGTATAACTCCGTGAAACAGTCTGTAGTTTTTTTCTTGTGACATAGTGGCTTGGTTAAGATACAGATTTTGAGTGTCTCGCAGATGACATCCACATCACAATAATTATGTTCAGGTTTCCATGACATTTGCAAAACAAAAACACACTGTTCTGCAGCTAACTTTCTGTGTGCTATTTATCATACAACACCACACAACATAATCTCAAACTGCTAGTGTCAAATGACTTATGGGTACTACACACTAGTTAAATCTACAAGTGATAACCACTATGCAAGGCAAAACAAAGTCTAAGGATCACTAGTAAAAACTGACAAATGGAGCCACTCGAATTTCTCATCCTCTGGATGCCAAAAACTATTCCTTTCTTGTGCTACATTGAAAAATTTCTCACAATACATGTCGAGTGTGCAGGAATGTCACCCAATTCAACAGTAGCAAACAAACTAATTTGAATTATGTTGATGTCCTCAAAAGCCTGTACATTCCGGCACTGAGATCAGCTGCATCGAGACCGCAGACCATACTAGCATACTGTTTTGAAAAGATTGGCAGTGTTGGGCCACTGTTAGACTTTGGCAGAATGACCTGATGTTGGCCACTGTGACTGCAGCCTAAGTAGGTGCGGAGTTTGAGAGTACGAACTTCATGTAACAGTTCACTTTACCTAAAAATGACTGATTCCTTGATGTTCTTAGACGCTCGCACCTTATCAGTGACAAGGGCTTCAGCAGACCCTTACCCAATTTGTGCACTTGTCAAGATGACAACACAGGTTGTCATCTTTAAGTTGAGCAACCGCTGCTACATAATAACATTGTTGACATAGTACGCACAATTAGAAACTTTACGAACATGTTGTTTCATTCACTCTGAAAGTAAATAGTTATATTAATGTCTGCTAAAATGCATGCTGAGAGTTAGGATCTTCTGTTTTTCTGTGTTCAAAGGCAATTTTAAATATTCTTCTGCAGATAAACCTTGGAAACATACCGTCCCCCAGTAAATTTCACCAATAATTCCTTAGATCATGGAACAGGATAAAAGTCTATTAAACAAGGTGCTAATGGTGGCATTAA
This sequence comes from Schistocerca nitens, assembly GCF_023898315.1. NCBI lineage: Eukaryota > Metazoa > Arthropoda > Insecta > Orthoptera > Acrididae > Schistocerca > Schistocerca nitens. The sequence continues at coordinate 692,833,015 of NC_064614.1, forward strand.
AATTATCACATACTCTAATACTCCACAGGAATTCTTCACCTTCAGTGTTGCTCATTGACTAGTGCACACGATAATACTTAAACCACACATCCTATCTATCTCAGCTTTTACTGTTTCTTGTGTAACAAAGGGGAATTGACATGCCACATAAAAATATTGTCATAGAGCTAGTGCCGTATGTGCACTCGAAGATTCTTCATGCAACTCAATGAGATGATGAACAACTGTTGATATTTGGTGAACAATTTTTTAAGCCATTAAGAGAAATGTTGAACAATAGGTTTACTTGACAATTAATCGTACAACCAAACAGGAAAATCTGTATAATTAAAAAATGTTAACTGCTGACACTTCCTGGCAGATTGAAACTGTGTGACGGACTGAGACTCGAACTTGGGAGCTATGCCTTTCACAGGTGAGTGCTCTGCCAATTGAGCTACCCAAGCATGACCCATGACCCATCCTTACAGCTTTACTTCCACCAGTACATCTCCTATCTTCCCAATTTCACAAAAGTTCTCCTGCAAACCATGCAAGACTAGCATTCATGGAAGAAATGATCCTTTCTTCCAGGAACACTAGTCTAGGATGGTTCGCAAAAACTGGAACAACAACTACTACTACTAGTAGTAGTAGTAGTAGTAGTACACAAAGTAGCTTATTGTGGCCTGAGCTACCGATGTTGTGTGCATGAGGTGTTTGAATGAATGGTGTGTGTTTCTCTTTTTCTGACGAAGGCTGAGGCCGATAGCATATGTGTAAGTGTCTTTAATTGTCCCTGTCTGCAACTTGTTCCCTTTGTGGTGAGCAGCAATCTACCTTTTCCTACATTGTTCATTCTACAAAAGAGTAGATGAAAAATAAAGACCTACATAATTTAATATTAATGTGCGGATGAATAAATACAGAAATGAGTTACAGTTAAAAGGTGATTGCAGACTAACCACATGAAGAGAATCTAACAAAGACACTACGTTCCAGAACCAGGAAGTGATTCATCCATGGAGAGAGATTCAAAGTTTGAAAAGCTTGAGGCAGCTCAAGAACAACAGTCACCCAGCATATCAGTTTGAGAGAGATGCAAGACAGACCAGACAGAAATCAATAATGAAATGTCAGAAACAGATAAGATATGAATACCTGACAAGTCAGAAGAGGCAGAGCAATACAAGCTTATGATAATGAAGGCTGTACTTGGAAGTATAAATGAATGACAGTGATAGAGGACAGAGAAACAAACATTTGGAAAGCCAAAGTAAATAAAAAACCATATACTGCAATATTTGAAAGAAAAATTAAAATTTAAAAGAAATATGTGACAAGATACAGGGAAACAGTATCAAAAATTGAGGGGAGGAGGAGGAGGAGGAGGAGGAGGAAGAGGAGGAGGAGGAGGGGGCAGCAGACAGAAGAAATCAGTAAGTATGTAGTCAATGACACAAATGATTAGAATTAAGTTAACACCAAATAGTTGATGGGAACCAGGCACTTTCCAGCTAAGTTCTCAAGTGTGAATGAATACAAGTAGATGAAAAATAAAGACCTACATAATTTAATATCAATGTGCAGATGAATAAATACAGAAATGAGGTGACTGCAGAGAGATATGAGGATAGGGAAATGTTTTGTATATTTTGCCATATGATATCCATATCACTCGTTCAAAGACTATGAGCACTTATTATTCTTCCAGTGACAAAAGCTTGAGAATAATGACTAATACTTGTGTAGTATTCTGACAGAAACTGGCATTTGTCAGTTTGCTGTTTCTGCATTCACTAAGAATAATTAAGCTCTCATTTTACAAAGAATGCATGATTTGTGATATATTTAATGTAACAACTATCAATTTCCATAACTTACCATTTGGATTGCATGGTTGTACAGAATTCTATCTGCAGTGATACTAGTGCTTGATGGATCTACTCCTGCTTTTTGCAGAAGCCCAGGAGTATTTAGCTGCTTGCACTCATTTAAACACTGGTGAAATTTTGAATTCAACATACTGACCACTGCAAAGAGGAAAACAAAAATGCTGAAACACTGTAATGTGACACTTTACTTTTTATATGACGTACAACAAACTACTCACATTTATGTAAGTTTAAAAACAGTGGGCTGTAGTGATATTTCTCTCTTTTTTTTTAGAAGTGAGCAAGAAATAACACGCATAAATGGAAAAGGCACAGTGACTTAACACAGATGTTACTTGAATAGATGAAGCAGTTATGGTGATCATTCACTTAAAGTGGGAAATCGGATTCGCATCCCAGTCCAGCACAAATTTTCACTTGTTGCCACTGAATTATTTCAGTGCCCACAGACGTGGCTGATGTCAGTATTTCTCTTTCATTATATGTATGCAGAATCATAAATCTGTAGTGTCTGTTCTTTTGATCATGTCTGAGAGAACAGACACCACACATATAGTAACTGATGTCACCAATAAAATGGTAAGAACTTTTACTCCGTTTAAAAGGGTGTTTTTACAGACAGTAAGCAGCTGAAAATGACAGACACTCTATGTACACTGTCTAGTCTACAATACCCACAATTATACTATTATACAGTACTGAACACACTGATACTACAGCGATAGAAAAAATAAAGCACTGTCTGAATGCTAGGCTGTAGTGTTTTTTTATTAATAAAGCACACTAAGCAACAAATTCAATGCACAATTTTATTTTTTCCAATGCCGACAATTACAATTACAATCATTATAGGAATTGTTGAAACATATAAGCAATCAGAAAATTTCAGAAACAGAAAATTTACGCAAGCTACATCAAGAGTAAATTATTTTCAAACAATATACAAAACAAATAACTTAGGTTCTGACATCAGTCAAGGAAAATAAGATGATAAAAATAGTCATAAATGTTTTGTCAATGTTTGAAAAGAAAAAGAGAAAATTTCTGTTTCCTATTACAAGTATCACTAACTTCAACTATGCGACAAATTAAAGAGTAGTACTGGCTATGCTCGACATGTAGGAGGGGAAGGAAATTATTATGAAGACATCCATATTCCTACAATTTATTATCCAATAGAAACAAATAAGCAAACCACATATATTAGGGAAGAGATGAGGAATATACAAAACAGCTATTTTGCAACATTTATGAAGTCTTGCATGCGGCATGAACAAAGAGTAATGGGAATTTTTGTTTTTCTTAAAGAATCTTTATTTATTCACAACATCAACTTCATCCTGTTCAAAGTAATCTCCCTGAAGTACAATAATACACTTGTGCCAGCAACTTTTCCAATCTTATAGGCAGCTCTGGAACTAACTTTTGGTTTCGGTGTTCAGCTCCTTTAGCTAAGTGATAATGTTTTTTATCTCATCAATGGTGGCAAAACAACATCCTCTCATGGCTCTCTTCAGCTTCAGGAATAGACAGAAGTCACAGAGGGCCATGTCCTGAGAAATTACAAAGAACTATCGAGGTATGTAGGACGTTATTGTGATTCAATTTCCACGAGTGGTTTAGTCACAATTCTGGTTGCGTTTTTTTTTTTTCACATGTGGTAGTACTTGTCATTTTTTTTTTTTTTTTTTTTTTTTGTCTCTTACGGAGGTTTCAGTTGGGATGATTAGGCCTTTGTTTTGACATCATACCTGCATACCCGTGTTTTTACTGCCTGTTAACCTCCTTTAGAAGTTCTCGATTGTTGTCAACTTCATTCAGCAATTCCTGAGTGTTGTCTATTAAGTAATTTCAGAACAAACTTTGCTTCTACATGTTTCATGCCCCTAACATCTGAAAAAATTGCTTGGCATGAGCCAAAGGATATGCCAACATCCCCAGCAACTTTTCTGATGGCAATTTTCCGGAACCATTTTCTTTACTTCTTCCACACTGTTGTCAACAATGTTAAGTTGCAGACAGGCATAATAAAAAGATAATTACACATTAGTTTATGCCAGAAGGCTTCGTCAGAAGAGGAAAAACACACACACACCCATATTCCTTCAAACAAGCAAGCACACCTCATGCCCACATGACCACCATCTCCAGCAGCTTGGACTGGAATGCAACTGACATGTAGAGTGGTAGAAGAGTATGGGTGGTGGGAGAGGAGATTGCTGTCTCACAGAGCAAGCAGGGACTAGACTGTCTACAGGTGCAGCATCAGGAGGCTGTGGGAGGTGCGGGGGAGCCCAAGCGAAAAAGGAGAGGTGTGGGGAAGGGGAAAGACGGCTGGGTAAAGGGCTTGGGGCATAAGTTATGTTATGTTTGGAGACAGTAGGTTACTCTGGGTTCAGGCCGGGATAATTGTGGAAGTGGAGAATGTGCTGTAAGGATAAATGCCACCTGCCTGGCATTTACATTGTCGTGATGTGCTACAGCGTCCAGGGCATTTGTCGTCTTCCTCCTCTTTGAAACATTTATACCAATTGTAAACTCTTGTCTTACTTATTGTAGACTCACCAAAAGCCACAGTCAACATTTTGAATGTGGTGCTGTATGTTACTCCATATTTCATCCAAATTTAATGCAAATTCTTTGATCCACCTTTTTTTAAAGCAAATATTTGCTCAGCACTCGAAAACACGTATCACCTTTTAGAGTGACAACAGTAAACTAAATGTTTAAAACAACTGAAATTGTACACACACACCAGAAAATGTATACCAACAAGATAAAAAAATTTTTTTTGAAAATTGGATTTATATAGACACCAAAATTAAAAACTTCCAGTTACTTTTTGATAACACCTTGTACAGAGACAGTAAGAACTAAATTCACTTAAAAACCCAGGAACTTGTAGAACAGAGTAAAAATGTAAATATTTTGTGCTTATCAGGATTCTCAGCTGTTACATTATATATATTGACATAATTAGCACCCACAAAAACTATTGCTGAAAATTATTTATTCTGCACTAAAACATATCTATATTAAACTGCTCATCAACTGCCACAGAGCTGACTGACTTTTATGAAACTCATCACACTAATTAAAGATCAACAAACACATACTAATATACCATCTCATTAGTGAGCAGTCTTGTTCCTTTTTGTAAGACCTTTTGTAACAGGAAAATTACATATATAAGAAGAAATGATAATTATGACTGGGAGTAGATAGTACAATCTATGTGCAAGGAAACGTTAAGCTGAAATCAGTTTTCAGTTTGTTGACTGGTTATCTTTGCATGCTATGGCAGAGAAGATATTTACTGCACTGCAACAAACTGAATGTGCTTGACCTCTAGGGAATGCCTATGCTACAGAAAGATAGAACAAGAAACTAATAATAATAAGAATAACAACAATAATAATGGTGGTGATGATGAGAAGACATGTAGCAGAACTACAACCATGATATGAATCTCCCTTCTGGTAAACATCTGCTGACAGTACTCTGTTGCTGTTCCCATCTGTTTGACACATTTCAGAGCAAAGTATGCCTCCCAAAAAGTAGATATCAAAACTCAAATATTGAAACAATTTTCAAATTCAACACCTGATTGTATATCTCTGGGGAAAAATGTGTAACCTAGGTGAGCAATTAATAATACCGAGGAAGTACGGTTACTAATATCACCAGGATTATCTTCACTGCTCAGATTCAAAGTTACATGTTTGTTTTGTAGATCTTGAATGTGTTGATAGTGTTTATTCTGTCAAGAGTACCACTTAAATCCAACAGATGATTCCTCTGTGAACCTTCCAGTGATTCATTTCGCACTGTCCTTTAGTCCATAGCATATACAAGGTAATTAGCAACTAATATTTTGTTGTCATCAACATTAGTGCTACTGCTATTACACAAGTCTAACTAGACAACTAACTCAAAGTCAGAGTTTCCTTGTGCAGCACTCTTAGTTGTCAATACAATAACTGTCTCAAATATAAGTTTGGACAAAAATCAACAGGAAGAAAGTTAAGAAACCAACCCCTTGCCACAGGGGTCATACCTCTATGGAAGCAACAGGTACAAGACCTGCCCAATTCACCCAGCTAATACATCGAGTCATATACTAGCTCTGCTGCAATCACTGCACAGCATTTTCTTTGGGCATGACCATCAACCAGCTGTACACTGGAACGAATGGCCACTGCCAAACTGTGGTCAAGAACAAAGTTGACCAACTAGTGGCACAATAGGCTGCTGAGCGCAACTTGCTTGAGTTCAATGGCTGCTTCACAAACCATGCCATTTCAACCCTTCCTCCCAGCACCAGTTTTTCTGAACTATGTAGATGATAGTTATCCTTGCAACATACCCTTCACTCCTGTGATTCTCCTGGACTCAATCTCTGCCAAACCACTGTACCACATTCTCTACACAATATTTTCTGCTTCCCCTGACTTGTCATCACCTCCTCCCAATGCACACATCCACATCATGTTCACTGTACACTACAACTAACCGGCTCTAATACCTGTGTGTCACATGCCTAACCCATGTATCTGCTATCCCTCCCTCTCACATTCCTAACCTGCATACCTGCTGTCTTCCTCCAATCTGCTAGCTACCCATCCCCAGTCCCTCCTCCTGTTTCCTGCCTCTTTCTGCCTCTACTCACCCCACTCAACACAACACAATCCCTGCCTCAATCCACCCACCAAGCTGTGATCTCAGCACTGTGTGTCCAACCGGCAAATGAACATGAACTGTGTGTGTGTGTGTGTGTGTGTGTGTGTGTGTGTGTGTGTGTGTGTGTGTACACACTCAAGCTCATGAAAGGATTTCTTCTGAAGGCTAACTTTTGTCAATGACCTAACACGTCTGCTATTCGGTGAGTGATCTTATTCACTCTTAAATTATTTACATTCTGTCAGAACCATGGTTACACTTTAACGAAACATCAAACAGTTACTTCCTCATAAATTACAAACCTTAACATGAATGAGAGTACACTACCACTGAAGAGAACTGACATCAGTTTTGTTAGCTTTGAGACAGCCTGACAGTTGTTTTAAGCATGCCAGCATTTTTGTAGGCTTGTTCATAATGGAGACTGCATACATTAGCTAATTAAGAATAGCTAAATGGCTTACTTTGGAACATAAAAATCTTATTTCTGGAATTTTAAGATAAACAATATAAAAAAAGCACACTCTGCTACTCAGCACATTTGAGCAGGCATCTTCCTCCGTGTGGCCATATGTTATTCTATCCCAACTCTTCCATTGTTTGGATTTTAAGGTTAATGAGAATTTAGTTTCAACAGGGTCCACAGCCATGATAACCTTCTTGAAAGCAATGAGTTTCCTGCACTGGCTGTGAATCCTGTTGCATTAAAATACTGCAAAGAATGCCTTACAGGATTTTTGGTGAGGTTGTTACGTACCACAGGAGCAAAGTCAAGTTAGTGAATTTAAATGAAAGCATTCACTTTAATAGGAAGTGTCTTACTAATAATGTGACTACCACATATGTTAACATCAAGATAAAAGCTAAGATGAGTGTAGCTCAACAGACTGAAAAGAAAAGTGAACTTTTATGAACAAGGGCAGATTCATGATAAGTTTAAAAAAAAAAAAAGTTTAAACATTAAACTATACCTTATAAATTTAGCACTTGATAGGCAGTCAGAACCTACCCAATTAGAAATCATGTACAAGGTAGTTCAGGAATATATTCAGATGCAAACAAAGTAGTCCCACATAGACTTAACAATAAAATAATGTCCCACTGTGAGGCCAGGCAGAATAATCATGGAAATACCATAGTGCAACATGAAGTGGAATGTAATTTTGCATTTTATCAAAGAAAAGCAAAAAAATTTGGAGAAACAATCCAGGAATGTCAGTCCTAAGAATAATTACATAATATGTGAAATCAGTATTAAACTAAAAGTGTAGAAAGCGATAACAGTTGGGAAAGACAGGGGAAACACAGTCATTATCATCTAACATGATGAATACGTAGATAAAGTGTATGAATTCTCTGCTAACGACAAGATCATTAAATTTGATAAAGAACCTAGCAAGAAATTCAATGCCTTGAGCAGGAAAGCTATAAGGAATTCCAAATTCCTTTTTAAAGATAAAAAATAATATCCCTTCTTGCAATAAACCACAAGAAATCTATGCTGAATGCACAAATGAAAACACATAAACAACATAATTCCATCTGCCCTATCATGTCAATGTACATAGTCCCACTTATTTATTAAGCAAAAGCTTAACAGTTTGATCAAAAGACTACATATATGAATCCACACATGGAGTAAAGAATTCTGAAGAGATGATAAATGATATTCAATATGACAAAATCCCAACTCTAACACTAAGCTAGTGTTCTTTGACATCACCAAATTACACACATGCATCTATAGCACAGTGTATCAATATCATAAGAACTAATTTGCATAAATACAAAAAGATTAGCAATGAAGAAAAGAACAAATTTAACTACCATGGCTGGTCCTCTCATATAATTATTTTGCATTTCAGAGTAATGCGTACACACAGCAAGGGTAGTTCCACATCAGGCAAGTTTGCACACATTTTTATCAATCATACTCACTGCATTTCTTTTTCAAAAGTTTAAACAAACAGCTGAAAAAATGGTTCACTATAAATGTTATACCGACAACACACAGTATCCTACTGTATGGCACTGATACAGACATGATGGGTTGAGGACAAAAATACATATATCTGAAAATGATCGAGGGAGATCAAATCTAATCATGTATTTTAAAAAATAAACAATAGATTAAAATTGTTTTGAACATTGGTCATGTTTGATAGTTCTAAAGATGAGATTAATGTTATGTTTCTCCAACTGAACAGCATTCATAGTAAGATAAATTTTATGTTGGATCTAGGGCAACGCTTCATTTCTTGACATCAAAACATTAAATTTTTCATAAAGCTACAACAGATATCATTATTCACAATTCATCTTGACATCCCTTTTATTCACAATTCATCTTGACATACCTTTCATTCTGTGCTATGAAAGTTAATAAATGTTTCTCTAGGAAAAAAAAAATGAGATTGATAAGGAACTTCAGATACTGAAGCAGATTGTGAGGAATAACAGATACAAAACAGGTATGGTACAAACAATGTACAATAATAATGGGAAGAAGGGAAAATGAACAATAGGATAACACTACTAAAGGAACCAGAGACAGGAAAGCCTTTATACAGCGTTTTACCCTATCTTCACAACATCTCAAGTAACGTCACGAGAGTATTCCATAACACCAAAATAAAAATAGGTTTCTACACATAGAACTCTCAAGAGAATGAGACTGTAGCACAATACTCAAAAGAATACCTCAACTCTTACATTCAGGTATCTATAAAATTGACTGTGGAACATGTGGTAAGTTCTATGTACGTCACATGGGCAGAACATGTAGTGAAAGGTTTAGGGGACTCAAATTATGTTAGAGAGGCACGAGGCACATAATATAGCTAATGGAATGCAGATCCTTCATAAACTGAATAAAAAGAAAGTTATGAGCATTCTTGAGGAGGTAGAATTATGTAACAGTTTTCACAAACATCCTTCAAGTAATGAAGAAATCAAACTAAAACACTCGAAAGTTCCTAGAAAACTTTGATCAGATACTACATACCATTGGACACCTTACAGTTGTTTTGCAAACTTTATAGTATGTAACTACCAGCCCGTTATTAATTACTTTAATTATTTTATTTATTTCCTGTCTTTTACCTGGTTTCAGTGATTCCGTAGTTTAGTTACTATGAGGTATGAGAATTGAATGTGGGCTTGTACATTGGTGAAGTGTTTTCTCTTTTGATTTTAATGTATCCTAATGGCTATGTTTTTAAGAAGTAAGATACTGCTGACAAAGGCCTCAATGGCTGAAAGCTTTAATTGTGTGAATCTTTTCGTTGTGCCTATCGCGACTCAGCATCTCCGCTATACGGTGAGTAGCAAATTTCCTTCTATGGGGTTGGGGGTTGTTTTGGGGAAGGAGACCAGACAGCGAGGTCATCGGTCTCATCGGATTAGGGAAGGATGGGGAAGGAAGTCGGCTGTGCCCTTTCAGAGGAACCATCCCGGCATTTGCCTGGAGTAATTTAGGGAAATCACGGAAAACCTAAATCAGGATGGCCGGACACGGGATTGAACCGTCATCCTTCCGAATGCGAGTCCAGTGTCTAACCACTGCGCCACCTCGCTCGGTTTCCTTCTATGGTAGTGTTACATTCCAGAAGAAAGTTCATTTTTTCTGTGTTAAGTGACAATATACTTTCCCTGACAATTGTAAAACTTATGAATATTTTGAGTAGATAAGGTTTTCTACACCAGCACAGAACTTCCCAGCACTTCAGGAAATGAAACCCAGCCAAAAACAATGTGTTTTGGAATTGGATGTGCGGCAACTTGTACACTTCATATTTTTTTATTACAAAATTTTAGTGTGGCGAATTTAACAGTTGTATTAGACACATGTTTGCAATGTATGCTTAACAATTTGGAGACCAAGCCCAAGTACAGCCGTGGATCACTATTTTCTAGACACACTAATCACCTACCACTCAAAAATTAGACTCATTACATATGAGATCAAGGTGCGGGTGTCCTCTTACCTGTCCTTGATTGGTGCTGCCTTCTGTTGTCTATTTATAGAATTACTTTAAAAGAAACAGCAGTGAACATTAGAGCTGTTTTGAGCATGGTTCGGAGAAGGCAAAACAATTCACTGGCAAAGCAAGCAGAAAAGAAGCAAACTGTATAGCTCTGATTGCAACATATCTCTCTGCACACCAGAACACTTCAACTCTTCCACAAATAAGACAATTACTGGTGAAATTGCTCAAAAACTCACCTCACACTTTTTTAAGGATAATTATACTTTTTACCATCATTATTGCACAATTCATAATCTATGAGAGAACTAAAATAAATATGATTAACTAACCTTGAAGCCTGATCTTTTTTAGAGTGTGTTACCCTTTGTTGTTGTTGTGGTCTTTAGTCCAGAGACTGGTTTGATGCAGCTCTCCATGCTACTCTATCATGTGCAAGCTTCTTCATCTCCTAGTACCTACTGCAGCCTACATCCTTCTGAATCTGCTTAGTGTATTCATCTCTTGGTCTCCCTCTACGATTTTTACCCTCCACGCTGCCCTCCAGTACTAAATTGGTGATCCCATGATGCCTCAGAACATGTCCTACCAACCGATCCCTTCTTATAGTCAAGTTGTGCCACAAACTCCTCTTCTCCCCAATTCTATTCAATACCTCCTCATTAGTTATGTGATCTACCCATCTAATCTTCAGCATTCTTCTGTAGCACCACATTTCGAAAGCTTCTATTCTCATCTTGTCTAAACTATTTATCGTCCATGTTTCACTTCCATACATGGCTACACTCCACACAAATACTTTCAGAAACAACTTCCTGACACTTATATCAATACTTGATGTTAACAAATTTCTCTTCTTCAGAAACGCTTCCCTTGCCATTGCCAGTCTACATTTTATATCCTCTCTACTTCGACCATCATCAGTTATTTTGCTCCCCAAATAGCAAATCTCCTTTACTACTTTAAGTGTCTCATTTCCTAATCTAATTCCTCAGCAGCACCCGACTTAATTCGACTACATTCCATTATCCTCGTTTTGCTTTTGTTGATGTTCATCTTATATCCTCCTTTCAAGACACTGTCCATTCCGTTGAACTGCTCTTCCAAGTCCTTTGCTGTCTCTGACAGAATTACAATGTCATCGGCGAACCTCAAAGTTTTTATTTCTTCTCCATGGATTTTAATACCTACTCCGAACTTTTCTTTTGTTTACTTCACTGCTTGCTTAATATACAGATTGAATAACATTGGGGAGGGGCTACAACCCTGTCTCACTCCCTTCCCAACCACTGCTTCCCTTTCATGCGCCTCGACTATTATAACTGCCATCTGCTTTCTGTACAAATTGTAAATAGCCTTTCGCTCCTGTATTTTACCCCTGCCACCTTCAGAATTTGAAAGAGAGTATTCCAGTCACCATTGTCAAAAGCTTTCTCTAAGTCTACAAATGCTAGAAACATAGGTTTGCCTTTCCTTAATCTTTCTTCTAAGATAAGTCGTAGGGTCAGTATTGCCTCACGTGTTCCAACATTTCTACGGAATCCAAACTGATCTTCCCCGAGGTCGGCTTCTATCAGTTTTTCCATTTGTCTGTAAAGAATTCGTGTTAGGATTTTGCAGCTGTGACTTATTAAACTGATAGTTTGGTATTTTTCACATCTGTCAACACCTGCTTTCTTTGGGATTGGAATTATTATATTCTTCTTGAAATCTGAGGGAATTTCACCTGTCTCGTACATCTTACTCACCAGATGATAGATTTTTGTCAGGACTGGCTGTCCCAAGGCTGTCAGTAGTTCTAATGGAATGTTGTCTACTCCCGGGGCCTGGTTTCGACTTAGGTCTTTCAGTGCTCTGTCAAACTCTTCAGTATCATATCTCCCATTTCATCTTCATCTACATCCTCTTCCATTTCCATAATATTGTCTTCACGAACATTGCCCTTGTATAGACCCTCTATATACTCCTTCCACCTTTCTGCTTTCCTTTCTTTGCATAGAACTGGGTTTCCATCTGCGCTCTTGATATTCATGCAAGTGGTTCTCTTTTCTCCAAATGTTTCTTTAATTTTCCTATAGGCAGTATCTATCTTACACCTCGTGAGATAAGCCTCTACATCCTTACATTTTTCCTCTAGCCATCCCTGCTTAGCCATTTTGCACTTCCTGTCAATCTCATTTTTGGACGTTTGTATTCCTTTTTGCCTGCTTCACTTACTGCATTTTTGCATTTTCTCCTTTCATCAATTGAATTCAGTATCTCTTCTGTTACCCAAGGATTTCTACTAGCCCTTGTCTTTTTACCTACTTGATCCTCTGCTGCCTTCACTATTTCATTCCTCAAAGCTACCCATTCCTCTTCTACTGTATTTCTTTCCCCCATTCCTGTCAATTGTTGCCTTATGCTCTCCCTGAAACTCAGTACAACCTCTGGTTCTTTCAGTTTATCCAGGTCCCATCTCCTTAAATTCCCACCTTTTTGCAGTTTCTTCAGTTTTAATCTACAGTTCATAACCAATAGATTGTGGTCAGAGTCCACATCAGCCCCTGGAAATGTATTACAATTTAAAACCTGGTTCCTAAATCTCTGTCTTACCATTATATAATCTATCTGAAACCTTCTAGTATCTCCAGTTACCCTTTAAGATACATAAAACACAAATGTGTGAGTAAAATTTTAAATAATTACATAAATGGCTGGTCTTCTAGGCCCAAAGTTTTTCTAAGCGTCTGATCGTCAGGTGTTAAATTTTAAATGAGACAAATTCTCCATGACTTACGAAACTCATCGCACATTCTCACACACAATTCATCTTGCGTAAAAGGAAATTTACATTGAAAGTAATGCTTCTCAAACCACAATTCACAATACTTTCCCGTGACCTGTTACAAATGTAAACAGTTGTGATGTCAAGCTCATCAAATACAGTTTGTTGTTATAAAGTATTGCATGAGCATAGCCTTCATCATAAAACCTTTGAGACATTCAGATGCCAGCAGACACTTGTGAGATGTTTTCTGTTGTTGTAAATGGTACATTTTCCTTGCAATTAAAGTTTTATTTTGGTGTTACTCTCTCATTTTTGTTTTACTGCTGCAGTATTATTCTGCAGTAGTGGGCTAACGTAAAAGTCTTTGTTAAAGTATCAGCTCTTACCATTCGAAATCACGAAAACGTAACTGACAACTAAAACAATGAGAAATTCCCAGGTGAAAAAATTCCCACATTTTTCCTGAATTTCCCGACTGTCCCAGGGCATATACACCCAGGTGCATCATCTTCCTTTAAACATTTTTATTGTTATCAACTGCACACAACAACTATTAAAAATGGCATTATTGTGAGTTTTATACTTTGCTAGTATCGATTATCATCCTTCTATGAGGAATAAAGAGGAAATAATGCTTTCTTCCCCTCCTAACATTTGTGTTAATAGCTTAGATAACATGGATCACACATAGAATGTACCTTTCCACGTACCTTGACCTGTATGACAGAAGGCATCGCTCCACACAGTTCAGTGATCCCTCAGACTAGTAAATGACTGAGTTGTTTGCTAGCGTTTATACAAAAGCTGATACTATGGCTACAGCTCTCAAGCTTTGTAAACTATTTTACCATTTCATTTTCAACTACTGTCGATTTACTGTTTTTACCTGTACTTACAAAGAGTTTAATTTTTATTTTACTGTACTGTATATCATGCCAAGCATGCACTGCCCATAAAATTATAGGACATTAATCCAAAAAGTGTGCTATTTTTATTTTGGTGACTATAACCAATGGTTGCTCTGCAGCTTGTATTCTAATTTGTTTATCTGACAAGTGAGCAGCTGCTTGAAAATGACCAAAACGTTGTAGAACACAAAATAAAGTGGATATAAAGAACAGCCAATGCAAGAAGAAATTAAAGAGATGTTTTTCAAATCAGCCCTTGCAGAGGTAGTACATTAATACCAAGAAAAATAATATTGGGCGATTAATGATAGCCACAGGGTGTTCTTTCTGTTTTAGTATTTAACTCAGCCATCAATACTTTGGCATGAGAAATCTGTACGGCAGTGTGGTAAACAAGTGACAGTTGTCAGAGAACAAGCCATGCTGTACAACTGTAACAGAAACTAGACTTCTTTAATTTTATTTTTGACAACTAATTTTGCTTTATGGCAAAGACAGGAGGGTGGGTGGTATTTAAAATCCTGCTGATAATGCTCCATTTTTTATGGACTTCCTTAATTTGGTCTCAACAAAAACATATGAAGAACCAGCTGCAGTCATAGTTTAAGAACTGTCTTATCTACAAATACATTTTGAAATCTACAAAAATACCAACACAGATTACTGGAACATCAAAGCTACTGGTATAAATTTGATGCACAGATTATTACCATTCTTGTTCAATACCACAACAATTTTTATCTCTCATTCAATATTTATAGTATCATACTCATAAACCTGCTTAAGAGTTCTACAAATATGAACCAAGTTAGTGCTAGTTATGAGCTAAAGATGATATCATAAAAATGGAAAGGAGAGAGAACCAGCAACATGTCCGATACACTATTATTTCATCAGTTTGGGTTTCATGCAAGAACAAAGGATGCAGCAGAAGCTTAAAATATTTTTGGTGCCTACAAAGAGAATGCCACTGGAGAAAGCAAGGATGAAAATAACTATATTATTTCAAATGTATGTGAGTGTGTGTGAATTTCTAAGAGACCAAACTGCTGATGTCGTCAGTCCCTGGACTTCCATTCTACTTAAACTAACTTATGCTAAGAACAACACACACACCCCTGCCAGAGGGAGGGCTCGAACCTCAGGTGGAAGGGGCTGCACAATCCATGACATGGTGTGTCAAACCAAGCGGACACTCCGCACAGCATATTATTTCAAAGAGGAGTGCTTGGTATAACAATCATGCATGCATGCACTGTCTTTGGTTAATAAAACGAAGTCCTCACATAATTTGGGTGATATCTAATTACTCAAAACAAAAATAGTCTAAACAATTCTAAACTATTTTAATGCTGATACATGTGCTGGCTGACCACTACAAAAACAAATAAATAAAAAAAAAGGCTACAAAAGATCAGCCACTTCAATAACCCATCTAGTACTGTATTTACCTAAGTATAAGATGATGCTGAATATAAGACCCTTCAGCAAAACTTTTTTTATTATTTATTTTTGTGCATATTCTGACTAATTAAAATTACAAACTGTTTTATTGATAAAAAGTATCTGCCAAAAAGTTAACATTATACCTATTCTAAACTTACGCCCTTCGTTATTATCTACATTTTCATAATACAAGGAGAAATCAAATAAACAAAAAGAAATGGTTTACATAATTTTTACCTCCACTACCTTTTTACTAAGCCTGTTATTTGTGATACCACTATTTTAATCATCATCATTATCCTAATAGCAGAGCTGTGAAATTTATATTTTCATGGTCATTTATATTTGGTTGCTTCTCCTGAATATGCTGCAATTTATGAGGCTGTGGTTATGGCGGGACATGAGAACACAGCTGTTCTGCCTTTTTGCCTCTGAATGTTATCTTTTCTTAATAAGCAGCATAAATATTTGTATACGGTATCCATGCATGTATGAGAACTTTTATTGCAAACCTGTTCAAATACCACACAAGAGTTTGTGAGATTATAGAATTTAATGCTATTTCCTCCTGTCTTTCAAAAAAATTGATAAATTTTAAGTGGAGCAACAGACTGTTGTAGTGGCTAATTCATCCCTTGCACTAGTGTCGTGTGAGCCAAATATCATGTGATCATTCGAGCAAGATTTATATATATTGAGTGCTTTGGTGTATCAGAACATATCTAGCCTGTTTGAATGTGAATATCATTTGTGCATCTCTAACCTCCAGAATTCTTCAAAAATAAATCTGCATGTGACCCGAACAGCCAAAACTTCACCTTTAAATATAAGAGACCCACTATATTAACCTGTTAAATGACATAAAAATGTTGACCTTAGCAGCAGTAGTTTAATCTGTGAATATAAGTGACCCTGTACTTTTCATATGAAGAATTTGGGGTAAATCCTCATCTTATAATCAGGTAAAAAATGGTAGCACTGGCAACCTTTGGAACATTTTTATATCTCATGATCCACATGTCTGTTGTCAATAACTAGTGGACATGCTGACTAGTGACCAATCATTCATTAGGCAACATTTTTGTTCCACAGGTGAGGTTTGAAAATAGTGAACATAGGTACTGCATTCTTCAAGTAAAACTAATGCATATACATTTCTGTTAGCTCCACACCAGTTGTCACACACACATCTGCCAGTTCTAATCACGATTCTTAGTCATGCCAAAAAGTGGTGGCTTTATACAACATAAAAAAGAATGACTGTTCCCTGAGAACACAGCAACTGTATGTAAGTTTCTATGCATTCACAGAAAATAGTTTGTGTGGTTGATAAGTGCAGCATCTTGTACAACAAATTACCTATAAGGAACATGTAAAGCTTTCCACAATGCTGTTAAAAAAAGCTATTCAGAAATCTGATTGGGAAGTGATTCCACAGACCCCATAGTCTCAGACCCTAAGCTCTCAAACTTCCAAATTTTCCATTATTTATCCTTATTTTCAGATAAAACATCTTCTTCAAACTTTGCTGGGTAATTTCTTCTGCTCCAAACCAGAAATCTTCTTCAGATATGACACTGAGAAAGTATACCAAGAGCAGAAGATACACAGATAATGGATGAAAATGTATTGCTGATTAATTACAGTTTGCTAGTTGCCTCAGCAAATAAATAGCTTTCTCACAGACAAAAAGCACAAGGAATATTTCTATCAATCCAATATGAAACCAACTGTCATTGTTATTTACCATACAATGGAAGAAATGTTGAAGGTTTGAGAACATAATGCAAAAAAAATGTGAAACAGGCAGTTTTGCAGTGCAATAAAATACAGAACATGCAAAATCTGGAATTAGCAAGTAAACTAGAAAGACCTAAAAATAAGGCAGAGAAAATGCCACGAGAGTTCACAAAGCACATACAAGAATCAATGTAAAGTTAATACTATGAATTAAGAAAGTCACAAGACTTTTAAATCAGGATTCAATCTCATCTGATGTTACAAAGCAACCAAAAAGCCATGAGAATAGCTGAGAGAAAAGCCTCAAGGTGAGAAACAGAAGTTTCTTTTGGAGATGGGGAATAACTGTGCAAAGCAAGAACTGATGGTATAGAACTGAGAAAAATCTTAGAGAATGAGAACCCCTTTCACTAAATGTCACATATCGCAGTATATGATTTAATGTGGAAAAAAAAAAGCCACTAATTTTTTTGGACTCTTACTCACCACTTTTGACTGACGCTGATGGTTGCAGTACTCCGGCTCGCAACTGCTGTGTTGCTAGATTCAGTCCTGAGCTTAAAAGCTGCAATGCACGTACAAGCAGGACCAGCTGCTCAGCACGCCGAGTTCCTTCACTCTGTCGTGATCCTCCTCCTCCTCCTCCACCACCACTACCACCAACACTACCACCACCACTCCCTGCACCATCCGCTAATGCTGCTAGTGGAGTTGAGCGAGATGCTGCCAACTCTGCTACACAGTCAGACAGTGCTAACACGAAATTTAGTTTGGCCAGTGTCTCATTGTGTTCCCTCTGTAAAACATATAAAACAAACTATGAAAATACGACACCTATTTGACAGCTATTAAACATGTCACTAAAATACTAAAAAATTAACCATATAAACTTGAACAAAATAAATTGTCTTCTGATAGGACCTTATTCTTGACTACTTCAACAGAGATAAAACAGAGGCAAAATACCAAGAACTGACCCCTGAACATGTATTATCACCTGTGATTTAATTACTTTTAGACTGTTTGTCAAAGACAACATCTACAAGGGCGATTATGCAGCAGTTCAAAGCCAGAGTTACCAACCTCCAACCATAAAAAAAACAGTGTACAAAATATGATGTAATAGATCAAAACATCCCTGTATTTTGTTAACAAAGCCAGATGAAATACAAAGCTGTACAACAATTAAAATATTCCTTCCATTGTTATCAAAATAAGTGGTTAGTTGAATAATATATTGTTACATCCTGTACCATAGTTGTCATAGCTCATGTCACGTGATCTCACCAGCTGATAACAGAATAGGACACTTGATGCAGTCAGTCATTAGCAAGATCACTCTTAAGTAGCATGAACACTCAATTAAGAAATGTTAGGGTTAAAATTAATAGATATAGCTTTCACATATAATATTGGTCTCTAAGATTAATAAGCTGGAAGAGAAGCTAAGCTTCCACATGTAATATTGATCATTTTTGCACGTGTTACACTTTAAGATATATCACACAAGTGTGCCAGTAAACTTTTAATAACGATTTAAATGTCTGATCTTCTGGGCTTGAAATTCTTCTAAATGGTCTCCCCAAAGAGCTGATTTTTAAATGAGAGTCAAACACTTTGTGATTTAAGAAATTCATCTTACATTCTCGCACATAGTTCATCTTGCGTAAAAGGAAATTTAATTTGAATGTAACGCTTTTCAAACCACCATTTGCAACATTTTCCCGCAACCTGTTATAAATAGGTTTGTTTCAGCAGATGCAAGAGAGTGCCAGATAATAGGTGTCACCACACTTGCGCAGCTACGATGATGCAGGAAGCCCAATGTTCCTATGTGTGAAACATTAAAAGATCTTGCATTATGTCATAAAAGAAACAAGACATCAGAGGATACTTCAAGAGTATCGGAATATCGTGAATCGTACTAAAATGCATAATTCAGCTTAAAGTGCACATTCGTATGTCCAGATTCGGATGTAGATTTTCTTGGAGTACCAGTACCGTATTACTTCATGTTTGGTTCTTTATTATGACGTAATGCCATACATGTACTTGAAATGCAGCGAACAGTTGAAACTAGCGAATAGAGTGAAATTAAACACTTGGTTTCGAATAAATTGACTGCCTCAGCGGAAAAGATTAATAAAAGCCAAATCTCTTTAGCAAATCGACAAAAATAACTTCATTGTTCTGCATGACGATTAATGCTTGACTGTCAGAAACGTGGAAATAAAATCTGAAACTAACAACATATTTTTGCTTCCCGTAATTACGCAAACGTATTTTAATTCATTTGATAGCTCCTAGCCATAAAAATTTGTTTTGTTTTCATTTAACGTGAGAGCAATAAATGAAGAGGAAACAACAAAATCACTGAATGTAAACTCCACTCACATGGAGACGACCCACCTCCCCACCACAGCTCAGACTGCACTGTGCATCAGCCCCGGATCTACAATATTTCCGAACTGGGGCAATAGTAGATAGTGGCACCCAGCCACACTTCCTGTAACCAGAAGCAACTGCACATGCCCAAGAGCCCACCCTCAACTGCTCAAATGAATCTAATTTAAACAGCTGTTACGTCACGCTCATCAGAGGCAATTTGTTTTTATGAAGCATTGCACAGTATTTCTAAAGCATTTGACACACTTTGCTGTTGGCAGACCCTTGTATGAGCACTGTGTTTTGTTGCTGTATATGGCGCATTTCCTTTGCAACTTAAGTTTCATTTCCATTTTCTTTTATTCTCTCGTTCGTGTTGTGTTGCTGCAGTATTATTCTGCAATAGTGGGATACAGTAATATCCTTTGTTAGAGTATCAGTTCTTACCAGCCAAGATCACAAAAATTTAACTGAAAACTAAATCAATGAAAAATTCCCAGAATTCTAAACAATTCCCGAGTTTTTCACGGTTTTCTCCCAGATGAAAAATTTCCCGGGTTTTTCCCGGATCTCCTGGTTGTCCTGGGTCGTATACACCCTGTTTAAAGTACACTACAATAATACTTGTACCATCCATTGTATAGTATATCCAAAGATAATTTACAAATACAGAAAATGAAACTTACATTTTTGTTATCTCTTTTATGGGTGTGTGTGTATAGACATCTCATATCTGTACATATATGCTTATCTTTCAAAATACATTATAAAAAATATGAATTTAAAATATGTCTTTACCATAATGCATTCAAAACTATCACTTTTAAAAACATTTCTGTTACGAAGACATGGCAAGTAGTATATTTTGGTAGCATATCTACAGCATTTCACAACAAACTGGAAGAGCCCATCTAAATTAAATTCGTTTTGTTGTTTAGAAATTTTACAGGTCTTTTTTTTTTCTTTTCTATGAAAATTTCCAATTCTCCCAAAACATTTAACAGAGGGTCTTTATCTGTGGTGTGGGTAATTTTCATATTATTCTGAATCTCACCTATTCTGTGTTTTGTTGTTCTCAAATGTTCACCAAATGCTGTACAATTTGAATTTAAATCACAATGTTCTTTACAATGTATTTTAAAGGCTATTCCAGTTTGGCCAATGTATGTGCTCTGATAATTTTGGTAGATCCTTTTATATACTCCTGAATTACTGTATTTGACCTTATGTACATTCTCTTTGTATATTAGTGCATGTCTAAGGAAGTTACTAGTTCAAAATGCTACTTTAACTTTCTGTCTTGGGTAACATCTCACAATATGGTCTGTTTTAGGACATTTTATGTATGAGTAATATACCATTTGTTGCTACTGGCTTGCCAATACTGTTATTTTCTTTCATTTAATGTTTTTCTGGATAGTGTGGTACAATTTCATTATATCACATTCTTGGTAATTGTTCCTTAACACTGTCCTTTTGTTTGTCTGTAATTCTACAGCTCTGTCTTTGTCTGTAAATGGTAACTGTAACATTCGGGGTAAAACTGAATAGAAATATGCTTTTCTGCGTTGGATTGGATGATTTGAATTATTCCTTATTATTATGACTGGATGTATAGGCTTCCTGTAATTGTTAAAAATATGTGACTTTTCAGTTTTTCCTGATGGATCTGTTGCATATACAGTTCTTGAGTTTGCCACTGGACCATACTGAGTAAATCCCACTATATTGTATTAGTGCACCTGCCCAACATCTTCAGGTGGTGGTAGCTGCTACTGTCACTGCTGCAAGATGCAACTGAGATGCAACTGATGATAATCACACGGCGGTGCCGAAATTTATTGAGCCGGAAGCAGGCAATACGCGTGCACGGGAAGATGCTCGCAATTGCAGGAAAGTGGCACTCCTAGTGCCCCCTGCTGGAAGCCACAAAAAGCCTTCTACACATGTGCTGTGGGTTATGACTGTGCTGCCATATGCTTCCATGGTTTAAAGCTGAATTAAATCTCAGCAGTCTGTTGCATGGAGTCATGACTCGGAAGTTCTTGTTTTCTCTGTTTTAATTGAATGGCAGCCAGTGCTCGATCCCAGGTGGCACGTAATCGAAAACCTGCATCTCTGTTGATAAGATTGTCTGCCATGTGGGTAAGTACGGCCTCATTAACAACACAGTTGCAGAAAAATGATGCTGGGGGTAAAATTTCATTTTTTCATCTATACTAATTTTGTTTATGCTGTTCTTGTCAAAATACTGTAATGTTTTCTCTATGTGATCTTCTTTACACAATAGCACATTTGTGTTACCCATATCAGATTTTGTCACTAGACCTCCAGTATCTAGAATTTTTTTTATTTAAAGTTTTTTACTGTGGTAAGTTCCAGTATATTAGAAGTATTTGCATTTACTGCATTATGTAGGGGTTTGGTCATTTGTAAAGCGATTTTGGTTTCTTCATTTTTGTTGCAAAAACTTAAGTTATTTTTGCCTCAGAAATTAGCTGCTTTCATATTTATAAGATTTTTATGGTGGAACAGGAAAAATGCCCAATTTTGTAGAAACCATCCATTACCTGTTACATTTGTGAAAACCACATATTTTGTGTTATTTATTGTGTTACATTTACACAAAATTTTCCTCCTTAGCAATAGCTCATTCCAACCCACACACACAATTGGATGGATTGGACTAGTATGATAAATACCCAAAGCGTTTATGATGTCAAATGAATTAGATTCGCTGAAATAAAGTGAATGGATAATTTGATATGTAATCAATGAAGATATAGTCTCATTCCAATTCATCCATTAATTTCATGTACTGTTTACGGTATCTCCACTAAATGCATTCCCAGTGCTGTTTTCATATATGTGATGGGAGAACCTCTGGTTGTAGTGTTCAGAAATCATTGGAAACATCAGCAAAAATGATGGTTTCAGTCTGGTTTGGTGGCACGTTCAGATATCTCAATAGGTATGGTGACTGCTCACAAAACTATGTGAAGAAACTTTTATGCCTTTATGCTAAAAGAGTATCGCGAGATATAATTAATATGGGGACTTTATGAATAATTTATAGGACTCTCGGAGACAAGCTGTAAGTGCATTATGCTCATCTGCTGAGGAATTTCATAATGTTCTGCAATTTTATATAATTAGTTCTAAGAGCTTTCTGGTGGGGTATCGCATTAATTTCTTGTCAAACAGTAAGCCAATTACACAGTTTCACCCAAAATTTAAATTAGTGGCCCCCACTCTGAACTCTGGTTGGTTAAAAATACAACATTGGATTAAAAATGTAAAGCAGAAAATTTAAATTTACTCAAATTTTTTGCTCATATGAAGACCTCAGAATAGTCTTTTTCACCCATTCTAACCATCTTTCAATGCTCAGTTGTAACTGTCACGGTATGGTTATCATGCATGACAAAGGATAGAAGATTTTTTATTTTATTTATTTACACGGGAACGTATCAGTACATGGAATTACAACATAAAAGTAATAACAGATAAAAATAAATGTTCATAAACCTGAAAAAAAGTCAGCCCATAAGTTAAGTAAACACTATCAGC
Organism: Schistocerca nitens; assembly: GCF_023898315.1. Classification (NCBI taxonomy): domain Eukaryota; kingdom Metazoa; phylum Arthropoda; class Insecta; order Orthoptera; family Acrididae; genus Schistocerca; species Schistocerca nitens. The sequence goes on from NC_064614.1 coordinate 692,856,374, forward strand.
AATACAATAAGAATCAGCTTAATTTTTCAAGGAACTCTGCGACAGAATAGAAGGCGTGACCCATGAGGAAACTCTTCTGTCTCGATTTGAAAGTACGTGGATTACTGCTAAGATTTTTTAATTCAAGTGGCAGCTTATTGAAAATGGATGCAGCAGTATACTGCACACCTTTTTGCACAAGAGTTAAGGAAGTCCAATGAAAATGCAGGTTTGATTTCTGCCGAATATTAACTGAGTGAAATCTGCTTATTCTTGGGAATAAACTAATATTGGTAACAAGAAACGGCAATAAGGAATATACATATTGAGAGGTCAATGTCAAAATACCCAGACTCGTGAACAGAGGTCGCCAAGAGGTTCGTGAACTCACACCACTTATTGCCCGAACCACCCGTTTCTGAGCCAAAAATATCCTTGTAGAATGGGAAGAGTTACCCCAAAATATAATACCATACGACATAAATGAATGAAAAGAAGCAAAGTAGACTAATTTTCATGTTGAAGTATCACTCACTTCTGATACCGTTCGAATAGTAAAAATGGCAGTATTAAGTCTTTGAACAAGATCCTGAACGTGGGCTTTCCACGACAGCTTACTATCTATCTGAACACTTATAAATTTGAACTGTTCAGTTTCACTAATCATATGCCTGTTCTGTGAAATTAAAACATCAGGTTTTGTTGAATTGTGTGTTAGAAACTGTAAAAACTGAGTGTTACTGTGATTTAATGTTAGTTTATTTTCTACAAGCCATGAACTGAGGTCATGTACTACACTATTTGAAACTGAGCCAATGTTGCACACAACATCCTTTACTACCAAGCTGGTGTCATCAGCAAACAGAAATATTTTAAGAGTTACCCGTAATACTAGAGGGCATATCATTTATATAAATAAGGAACAGGAGTGGCCCCAACACTGATCCCTGGGGCACCCCGCACTTGACAGTATCCCACTCAGATCCCACATCACAGCCGTTATCAACATTGTGAATAATGACCTTTTGCTGCCTGTTGCTAAAGTAAGAGGTGAACCAATTGTGAGCTACTCCCCATATTCTGTAATGGTCCAATTTCTGGAGCAATATTTTGTGATCAACACAATCAAATGCCTTAGTTAAATCAAAAAATACACCAAGCATTCGAAACTTTTTGTTTAGCCCATCCAGTACCTCACAGACAAAAGAGAATATAGCATTTTCAGTTGTTAAACGACTTCTAAAGCCAAACTGTACATTTGATAGCAAATCGTATGATATAAAATGATCAATTATCCTTACATACACAGCCTTTCCAATAACTTTTGCAATCACTGATGGCATAGAAATAGGTCTAAAATTATCTACATTACCCCTTTCTCCCTTTTTATACTACTGAGTACTTTAATCGCTCAGGAAACTGACCATTCCTAAAGGAAAAATTACAAATATGGCTAAAAACAGGGCTAACATGTGCAGCACAGTACTTTAATATTCTGCTAGACACTCCATCATAACCATGAGAATCCTTAGTCTTCAGTGGTTTGATTATTGACTCAAACTCCCTCTTGTCTGTATCACAGAGGAGTATTTCAGACATCAATCTCGAAAAGGCATTTGCCAAGAAAGTTATACGATTTCCTGTAGAAACTAAATTTTTATTTAATTCACCAACAATGCTCAGAAAATGATTGTTAAATACTGTACATATATCTGATTTATCAGTAACAGAAATATTTTTACTGCAAACCGACTTTATATCGTCGACCTTGTGCTGTTGACCAGGCACTTCTTCACAACTGACCATATGGTTTTAATTTTATCATGTGAATTAGCTACTCTATTTGCATACCCCATACTCTTTGCCTTCCTAATAACATTTTTAAGCACCTTACAATACTTTTTGTAATGGGCTACTGTAGCTTGATTGTGACTACTTTAACACTTCGATATAATTCCCGCTTTGTTCTACATGATATCCTTATCCCACTAGTCAGCCATCCGGATTGCCCATTACTGCTAGTACTCCATTTAGAATGTTCTAACCGAAAGCAACTCTCAAAGAGCATGAGAAATGTGTTATGGAAAGCACTGTATTTATCATCTATGTTATTGGTACTATAAACATCCTGCCACTCTCGTTCCTTGACAAGTTTTAAAAAACTCTCTATTGCTGTTGGATTAACTTTCCTACATAGTTTGTAATTAAATATGACATTGGTTTGAGTACAAAATCGTTTTAGTGTTAAAATTTGTGCATCATGGTCTGAAAGGCCATTCACGCTTTTACTAACAGAATGCCCATCTAGTAATGAAGAATGACTAAAAATATTGTCTATGACAGTGCTACTGTTCCCCTGCACCCTACTTGGAAAAAACACAGTCTGCATCAAATCATATGAATTTAGGAGATCTACCAACATCCTTTTTCTTGCACAATCATATACAAAATTAATACTGAAGTCACCACATATAACTAGTTTCTGGTACTTCCTACAAAGTGAATCAAGAACCCTCTCTAGCTTGAATAGAAATGCTCTCAAGTCGGAGTTAGGGGACCTATAAACAACAACAATTAGACATTTAGTTTCACTAATTCAACTAACACTGCACAACTTTCAAATATCTGTTTAGTGCAGAGACACTCCCCCACCCCGCAAGGAACTCCGTGAGAAACAGCCGGTAATCTGAAGCCTGGTAAAGGAAGCCTCTGAATTATCAAATTATTTACGTGGTGCTCGGATATACCAATAATTTCAGAGTCAACATCTATTAGTAGTTCACTAACTTTATCTCTAATACCTCTTATATTTTGATGAAATATGCTAATTCCTTCTCTACTTGGAAACATTACATCCTCTGAAGGTGAGCCCTTAGTTAGAGGGACTTCCTTTAAGCAGGTATACCTATCAGTTAACTTCAATCTAAAAAAGGTGGAGCTCTAACACCAACCACTACAGGAATTTTTGCATGAGTGACACCACCATCACCACCACCACCACCCACTACACTGTCACCTAAGAGCTTAGCTTAGCCGGCCTCCCCTTCCCTTACCTATTGAGGTGCAGGCCATGCCTAGTGAAACCCAATCTACTGATGGACCCAACTAGCACCATTGAGATGTGACCCATGCCCTCTGCGATCAGTGCCCTCCCCAGCCCCATGTTAACGTGCCTAACAGCCGCATTAAGGTGACACCGATCATGACGCTGAAACAGCTGCACGAAGTGCACATTAGTGCTACCAGTTTGAGTAGCTATCTTAACCAAGACACCACTGACATCATATTCCCCGTCCCTATCGAGACTGTTCCATGCTCCACCCACTATCACTATCTGATCCTCCTTCGTAAAATTCTTACACAACTCCCCTATGCTTTCAGTCACCTGAGCCAACCCTGCACTAGGCTTCACAATGCTGGTGACCTGGCACTCACTCCCAAACACTTCCTGCAACTGCTGGCCCACATCTCTACCATGGAAACTACCTAGCAGCAGAACCTTATTTCTGCTAGACTTTGCAACTAACCTAGACCTCCTAACTGCTGAGGACTGCTGCAAGTTCCCTACATCTACAGCTACATGAGGCTCCTCTCCACTCAACTCTGACAGCTGGTCATTTCTACTGCATGTATGCAAAGTAAAACTGTCTGAATACCTCCTCTTCCTAGCTGCCTTCTTGCCAACTGCCAGTTCCCATTCTCCACCACCCTTCACCCTCCTCAACCTATCTAGTTCCTCCTCTGTGCATTGTAACTGCACCTGAAGGGCACAGATCTTACGCTCCTGCTCCTCTATCAACTTGTTTCTACTACAGATTCTGCATTCCCAGGAGGGGATCTCACTAAAATGACCACTAGCTTCCCCACTGCATTCCCCCCCATGAAAATACTTTGAACAAATCCCACACCGTAATCCACCACTCACAAACCTATGACAGAGCTCATACTTCTCACTCATGGTAAAATTTTACAGTTACTGAAAAAAACTATATGTCTACGTTACCAAAGTTCAGTTACACCAGTAGAACTATTTAAGAACTAACAATAATGGTCTCGAAATTCTCTGCCTACTAAGAAATCAACTACTTGTCTTAATACTGCTACACCACAGCTAATACCAATACCAACAAAACTTCACATAATTATTAGCTAAAACCAAAAAATTCAAACGGCCACTGTAACACTAAGCGAAGTTAAAACACTGAATGAAAATTTTACTGAAATATTTCACTAGAAACAATAATAAATGTCAACTGAAAACTAAAGCATGAATTTTACTAAACGACTTCAACACAAAGAAAACTCTAAAAAACACAGCGAGCGAACGATTACAAAAGTTTACAAAGTCGTTATTTCGCCACAAACGGCACGCAACACCGCTGAAATCTATTAAATTTAATAACAATATTACACAACACAAACAAGTTTGTCAGTACTTAGCTTTATAACTGCTACTGCTGCAGTGCAAGCCGCAAAATGTAAACACACTACTGAGGCGCGAGGCTTAGACAAACGATGCAAGCACACTCGCAAATAATAGACCACTCGAGTCAATAACACAGGAAGAAAGACTGAGATTAATGAAAATCCACTAATAAGTTACTTTTACGGCAAATATTAACACAAATAAACTTTAAAATAAGTAAATGAAGTCTAAAATTTTATAAGATATTAACGAGCAATTTCAACAGCAGTGCAGTCACACTTCCATCTCTGATTTTGTGATGTGTTTGCATGTTTGTGACAGCCTTGTTGAAACTGAAACTAGCTGTCTGATAGCAGTCACCAGTAGTCCACTTTTCACTTGACTTTTTTGTTTGGTTGCTTGAATTAGTAGGTCCCATGATGTTCTTAAGGACAGCAGGGAAAAAACTCATACGAAGCCACATGTACAAGAACAAGCCAACAGAACTGATGTGTGGCCAATACTCCAGAACTGCAGACACACAATTGTTTTGCTCCAGCAGTTATCGATCAGCTAAGGCACAGCTCACATTAAGGTAACGTTTAACACTAATGGAAATTCCTGGATAGGGCAATACATAAAATAAGGGTAATGCAACAATCGACATATAGCAGACTGACATGTGGAGAACAGAAACATGTAACAGTAGACAGTATTCACACTAGCCAATTCATTGTAGATAAGTGGAGAAAGACAGTAATACTGTGTGTGATCAAGGACGATTGTAAAAAACCCTTGGCTAAGTTATCTCTTTCAGATCACATGGGGCTCAACTGGAGTAAGATTTGAGATTTTAGTTTTTTTTTTTTCCCATGAGATGTTACAGAATGATACTGTAAGTAAATAACTCGTGAAACATCTATAGAAGATGGTTTTGCAAAAGAAGTGGCATTCCCCTTTGGTATTGGAGATCAGGATCCACTTTTAAATCATCCAGAAAATCAAAATGGTATTTCTCAAAATATAAGAACAGTGTCAACACAACAAACACAAACTTACAATAAAGCTCAAATGAGCAATTACAGAGCCTAAGAACATACAGAGAGTTGACATAGTTCTTTAATTTTGGGAAATACTATTTTGACTATCTGGATGATTTAAAACTGGATCCTGACCTAAAACTGGCCATTAAGTGCTTAAAGTGAAATTTGCAATTTTGGCTGTGTTTACATTGTATAGATTAACAAAAGTTGCTGCCTTGCAACTACTCCAGCATGCTGGAAGCTCATGGCTAACTTTAGGTGTGGGACTGAAGATTTGATAAAATTATGTCTCTGAATGAGAGCTTCTGGGTCAACTGTGAGATGGTTGTTTTGGGTGCGATTTCAGCAATGGTTAAGCCTGGTTGGAAGATGCGTCCGAGTGGAAGAGTAGGTAATGTATCAAAAGTTAATTGTGTGAGAGAGGAAGAACATCAATTCTGAGGTATCTGAACAACGTGGCTGATAACTCAGGTGGTGTGAAGTGTTTTGTTCAATCTTATGATTGACTTCAAGGAGAAAGATCCTGTTGTGATCAAAGACCCAGGGGTTGAAATAAAGACAATTTTAATCAGAGACTGTAAGTGTTTAGAGTGGTGGTTAGACAAGGGAATGACAAGGATAAGGGCTGATCCTTTTGGAACCGAAGGAAGTATTGGTGGAAAGATAGGTTAGGAACAGAGATAGTAGCTTTTAGGATGAGGCATTCAGAGGTACTACCAAATGGCAAGCACGATTGGAGAAAAACAATGTGAGACTGTAGCTTTGCTATGGAAGCAGCACATATACAGAAGGGGGGAGGAAGGCACATTGTACTACTCTCATGAGTTTCTCAGAGCAGGTACCTACCTTTGTCTTTGCCTTATTGTTAAGTGTCAGCCGCTACCACCACACATACCTACGAGTTGCTGTTTTGACTTCTCCCCTTGTCATGTTCTCTGACCACCATGACAACCCATTTTGTCCAGGATTACAACTCACAACAGATAGGGGAGTCAGTCAGACAGTCAATCTCTCTCTCTCTCTCTTTCTCACTCACTCAGCACCTAACCTCTTTGGTGAATAAATCCTCATCCAAAAACATTAAAATTTAAACAGAAATGCTTTTAGGGATAATTTTAATTGCATTACTTATTGTTATTTTGATTCAATGTTCTACTGTCAATAAGGTTCAGTCAGCCAGAAACCTATTTTAAAGAGAGCTACCTTGGAAAAAAAGCACTACTGGAAATACAAAGGAATCTATATGATAATTTGAAGCTGACTCTTCCCAAATAAAAATTCAATTTATCAGGAATATAGTTTTCAATGTGTCAGGTACATTTTTCTGCTAGCCATTTCCTGACCTTCAAAGCTGTTTATTCCATCTTTGCTCTGCTGACTCACTCTGGAACCCTCTGGGATTACCTGTAGATCAGTTTTGGCAAATTTTCAAAAAATGGTTCAAATGGCTCTGAGCACTATGGGACTTAACAGCTATGGTCATCAGTCCCCTAGAACTTAGAACTACTTAAACCTAACTAACCTAAGGACAGCACACAACACCCAGCCATCACGAGGCAGAGAAAATCCCTGACCCCGCCGGGAATCTAACCCGGGAACCCGGGCGTGGGAAGCGAGAACGCTACCGCACGACCACGAGATGCGGGCGGCAAATTTTCATTAATCATCCTGTATATTTCATATCATCAATTCTGATAATATTCAAAGGACTTACCACTCAACTTGAAAATGTCAACAAGTGTCTGCCATATATCACCACTTCTTTTCCTCTTTTTCTCACCTCCATAACTGATCAAAGAAACTGCATTTCAGATGCATGGACTGTACTTTTATCCTTGCTAGTGAGGATCCGTACTTCAGCTTCATATAAACCAAAAGGTAGCTTACCTGCCCGATTGTCAGGTATTTCTGTCAGTGCCAAGTTAATTATATAAGTCTTCTTTTCCATTCTTGTATGATTTCATCAATGTATCAGTTAAATAAAATTGATCATTGATAATCATTCAAGTTTCTCATTTGAGACAAACCATGGACATACTTATTGTCATTAACACTTGTCATGAAAAATTCTGCCACTACTATAATGATAGGTATTTCGGACATAGAATAAAAAGGCCTTTAGTACATTCACTGAAGCATTATTTATAAAATTGTTTGAAAAGGTAAAATGTTTGTTTAAATTGTGCACAAATACTGTTTGTTAAAGTAACAAGCAAGTGCAAAATAGCATAAATGAAGACAGAAAAGTGAAGTAAAGTACTTAAAATAGTGTAGGAAACACTTATGACAGCTGATCGCTACACTAATACAGTACAGCAAATCACTCTGGAATACATTCAAGCCTTCATGCTTGAAACCAAAGTAGAGAATGAGGCAGCACACTTTTATAAATGTGCATCACTTTCATCTCATTATCAGATAAAATAAAGGAAGAGGACAATATGATTTTTTTTTTTTTTTTTTTTTTTTTTTTTTTTTTTTTTTTTTTTTTTGCTCATTCACTTCACTCCCGTGTCCAGTTGGTATTTCCAGAATGTAGCAACTCTGATGGCCTTGTTATATGCTTCAATCACGTCCTATGTTGTGTAAGGTTGTTCCAGTAAAGGGCATATGAGCAAATGGCCCAGATCTTGTGTTAATCTGTATTCGATGGACACATCTCCACTAGCTGGAAGGAAGACCCATTTTTCATGTTGGTCTTGCAATGGTGACACAAGTCCTAAGACGAATGAATGATCTCCAAACAGGTGCAGACTGTTTCTTGGGGCTAGTTCTTCCTTTACAGGAACATCCTTTAGCAACTTACTATTCCGTCTGGTGATCCTGTTAGACTACGGTGGTCCCTCAAATGGCTGAGACCTTGCAATGAGGATCTTTCAAGATATCAATCAACAAACTACAGCTTGATGATCATGCAGTGGATGATGGGGATCACTGATCTGCCTTGCCCCTCCACATCATCAGTGATGGCCCTTCTAACAGTGGGGATGAGCAATTCCAACAGTCAGGTAAAATTTGTCAACTGGAGTTACTTCATACATCCCAACAAGATTTGGACAGGCTCATTCACTGCAGTGTCAACCTACTTGGTGTAAGCAAACGAACTCTGCACAGGAGAGGTGTACTGTGCGGGTGACAAGCACAAACAATAGCAGAAGTTCTCAGGAAACGAGGACTATAATTCGTTAATCATAAGAAAAACCTGATGTAAACAAACACAAACGCGATGATTGGCCAGAAGCCGTAGCACATGTACACTGGTGGTGTTACGATCTTGGAAGTAGGTCCTATTTATGCATTAGATATCTTATTACTAAGTTATGTTAAATGAAACTTAAAGATATTCAAATGTATTAACAGCCATCAATGTGTTTTGTAATCATGCTTTAGCTATGTAGTGTTTATTTAAAAAATCGTGTGTAGCTGCAGCCTCTGCAGTGTTGTGCTCTGATTGTCGCGCTGTTAATGTGCAATATGAAAATGGCTGTAGCTGCTTTCTGTTCTGTAGTGAAAAGCGCGTGAAACACGGTTAAAAAGTGTTGAGAAATAGGCTGTTCTTAACATTTTTCATAAATTTACAGAAATAATTGGCTCTGAAGTTTTTCCAGTGTGTATACATTGCAGTTGACAAACAAGAACGACATTTAACTGTTGTGCAGTCGGTAGCAAAACTGAATGTGGAATAAAAGCGGATATTTGTGTGTTGGTTCAAATCCCTCCTGTAACATTTTTTTTTCCTTGTTCAATTTGAAACACCTACATCTTGTAATTATAAAACTCATCATCATTTTTTATGAATAATGCAGGTCTTCTTGTTTCTAATTACATATGGGATGTGAAATTCCTGTTGCCATTTCAAATAAAAATTCTTAATTATTGATGTTTTATGAAAGACTGTTCATAAAATTTTTAAATTAAGAAAAACATAACAATTTAATTTTTAAAGTAAAAATGAAAAATCGCACCCTCTTTATTTGGACTATATCCATCGTTCTATACCACAGAGGTAGATAAATATCGTTGAAACATGAAAAACAATCATTTTCACAGCACCAATCACATCATACAAATGCTGCATTTTTTCATCTGCTACTGTACTATTACAATATGAACACAACAGCGATGATCTGTAGCCAAGCTGCAGGATTTGGTCCGAGAAGTAACAAGACAGTGAAGCTGCCAGACGTACTGGAACTAATGCACACACTTTTTCATGCGTCATTGCCGAACGCTGGCGGGTATAGAACGGCTCGTTGTCAAAGTAGCAGATGACACTTCCAGAATTGAAATGTATTTCTCGGATTCGGATAATGAAGGAGCTAAAAGATTACTAAACGACTGACTGCAAGTAATACCTTCAGTGGCTTCAATATTTAACTATGTGGTGAAATCCTTCAATACTCTCTTACATTACACACAGCTTCTGTAGAAAAAACACCCTGTGGTTAAGTCAGGAATTTTCATCATTCTTGTTTTAATTACAATAGTAAGTTAGCTGAAAACTATAATGTGTTGCAGTTTTTGTCTAGTAATCTAAGGAGCATATTGTGGGAGATTTGCAGTGTATTATTTCATTCTGCTTAAAACTTAAAAAGACATTTGAAACTGTATTGCTCCTCTGCTGGTCTCTCTTTGTGTGTGAACTGCAGCTGGCCACGTCACTGCAGACTAGCTGTACCAGCTGACCGGCCAGTGCTGTCCAAGTTAAATATGCTGGTTAAGCTGTTGTCCCATATTATAGCTAAGTCAATGTGCACATAATGCACAGCACAAAACGTATCCTTATTATCGTACTTGACAGTACTCTAGACAGCTGGTCTGCAGTATCGCGTCAAACGGAAATCCAATGAGGTACCAGCAAACACGTAAGAATATATAGTGCAATGTTTACATCAGGTTTATTCTTATGATGAATGGATTATATAGCTTTACAGGTGGTTGTTGTAAACTTGCTCAAAATATTGTTACTTGCACAGACCCTCAACCTGGTGTAATGGCAATGTTTCTTGAAGGACAGTATATAATCAGCAGTAAGACCCCGATAGACAGGTGTTGGGCAATGTTGAAGTCCTTTACCTTGCCATGTGGTGTCCAATTCACACTTGCTTCTCTATTCCGTAAGTGAAATGCACACACCTAAGTCTTCCTAGAATTTGGACTTAGATGATAAACAAACTGAAGGCCAAGCATATCCAAAGATGAAGGTAAAATTTCTTATACCTCTTCCCTTGGGCAATCACTGCTGTATCACCTGCATAGATGAATGTCTGCAGTGTTCCATAATGAGCTGAGCACTGATGTAAATATTAAAAAGCGCAGGACTGCCTTGAGGTAGGCCATTCTTTTCTTCGCACTATCAGTTCGTACCCTGAATAAAGACACGGAATCTTCTATTCTGCAATACACACTCTATGAAGGAAATTAGATGGTAATTACTGGTGAGCTGGTAAATTTTCTTCAGCAACTTTCTCTGGTTGGTAGTGTCATAGATAGCTGTTAAGTCGACAAAGGTAACTCTGTACTTACCCTATTCAAAACCATCCTCAGTGTATAGAATGGGGAGCAATATCTAACACAATTTTCCAGGTCAAAAATCAGCTTGTTGAGAAATGAACATCCCTTTTATTGTGCTGTTAATTTGGTTAAGAATAAGACATTTGAAAACCTTGAGACACTATGATACTGGATGAAAGCTTGGATCCTTACCAGGCTTGTGCAATGTAACCCCTCGAGCTTTCTGTCAAAGCCTGGGAATGTAAAACTTAGCTATGCACTCATCCATCAACTTAAACAGCCACTGCATTGTGGTCCAGCCAAACTTTTTGATCTATTCTACTCTGACATCATCAATGCCAGGAGCTTTATTCAGTTTCCAAGTGGAGATGGCAGATTCTAGTTTATTCAAGAAGGGCTCTCGGAGGAGACTGTTCTCACACCCTGAAGTTCGTTCCAGTTGCTCTCATGCACTCAGATTTTTAGACTTTCCATTCATGAAGAACTGAAATGCAATCTGCTGTTACTAAGATGAAGTTTCTAAGCCCCTGCTCTTTACCCTCATTTTCTACCAGCGATCTCCGCTTATCTGTACCATTTGCTAAGGCAGTTTGCAAAAATTCCTCACCAACCAGAATAGTGTCTCAAAAAGACCTTTGTAGAGATCCATCAGTTGTTTATTGTTGCCAGTCAGTCGTGATATACAGCTTGTACTACACTCTCGTAGGGTGGTTCTTTTTGAAACACAGTGGGCATATCTGATGAACATCTCGTACACCTCAGGTTGTGGTGAGATCTTTGGAGCTTCTATATTGAGCTTGTTAGTGAACTTTATCTAATCAGACTTCTGAAAATTGAACCTCTGCTTCAAAAGCCACCTCCTCTGATGCTATGATGGCATTCACTCTACAGATCATAGATTTATGTTGGATAGATGGGTGGGCTCACCCATCATCCTCAAGCAGCTTCCAGCAACTTTGGATAACACAAAAAATGTTATCTGGATTGTAGCATTGCTTACACTGACTACTGTGAAAGGATGCTAGTAGCTTTGGATCATCAATTAGCTGTAGACATGAGTCTCTGTCCAGATTTCCAGTTTTTCATCAAATGGTATCCAAATCTGGATACCCCCCAGGATGTATTTCAGCAGTTGTAGTCACCAGGGATGAAGTTTACATCCTGTTACTTGGAGTTGGTGGGTACCTCAAACATGGAGTAGACACTGGAAGGCTTAAATGTAGCAGCAGTTAAAAAATGTGGCATGCTGAGGTACTTTTTCCACCGATTGAGAGAGAGAGAGAGAGAGAGAGAGAGAGAGAGAGAGAGAGAGAGAGAGTGGACTGGGCAGGGGATTCTTTCTTGCAATTACTGAGGTATTATAACTGGGCCCCTTACTGTCAGTGTTTTACTGATAGTTGTAGAATGAAAATTGTCACACTAAAGATACCATCTTTAAGGAAATCACTTAGACAAAACCACTGAAACTTAACTTCACAATCTTGGTATGTAAAATAATACTGAAAAGAATAGGACTATATATGAAGATGAGAAGTAGTTCCCACAAGCTCTTCTCATTAGTCGTTCAGGTCTTTTATGTCCAGTCTTCCTAAGGTTAAAAATGGAACCTGTTATAGGTTGTCTTCATGGGTAAGCTAGTAACATAGCCACAGTCAGCACAGTCAGGTAGTAAATGGTGGATATCTCTTGAACTAATAATAAAGTTAATATGCTACAGCCTGAGACTGAGAACCCAACAGCATTGTACACTACTGGCCATTAAAATTGCTACACCAAGAAGAAATGCAGATGATAAACGGATATTCATTGGACAAATATATTATACTAGAACTGACATGTGATTATATTTTCATGCAATTTGGGTGCATAGATCCTGAGGAACCAGTACTCAGAACAACCACCTCTGGCCATAACAACGGCCTTTATACGCCTGGGCATTGAGTCAAACAGAGCTTGGATGGCGAGTACAGGTACAGCTGTCCATGCAGCTTCAAGACAATACCACAGTTCATCAAGAGTAGTGACTGGTGTATTGTGACGAGTCAGTTGCTCGGCCACCATTGACCAGACTTTTCAATTGGTGAGAGATCTGGAGAAAATGTTGGCCAGAGTAGCAGTGGAACATTTTCTGTACCCAGAAAGGCTCATACAGGACCTGCAACATGCGGTCGTGCATTATCCTGCTGAAATGTAGGGTTTCGCAGGGATCGAATGAAGGGTAGAGCCACGGGTCATAACACATTTGAAATGTAACGTCCACTATTCAAAGTGCCGTCAATGTGAACAAGAGGTGACCGAGATGTGTAACCAATGGCACCCCATACCATCATGCCTGGTGATAAGCCAGTATGGCGATGACGAATACACGCTTCCAATGCGCGTTCACCGCGATGTCGCCAAACACAGATGCAACCATCATGATGATATAAACAGAACCTGGATTCATCCGAAAAAAATGACGTTTTGCCATTCAAGCACCCAGGTTCGTCGTTGAGTACACCATCGCAGGCGCTCCTGTCTGTGATGCAGTGTCAAGGGTAACCGCAGCCATGGTCTCTGAGCTGATAGTCCAAGCTGCAGCGAACGTCATCGAACTGTTCGTGCAGTTGGTTGTTGTCTTGCAAACGTCCCCATCTGTTGACTCAGGGATCGAGACGTGGCTGCACGATCAGTTACAGCCATGTGGATAAGATGCCTGTCATTTCAACTGCTAGTGATACGAGGCCATAGGGATCCATCACAGCATTCCGTATTATCCTCCTGAACCTACCGATTCCATATTCTGCTAACAGTCATTGGATCCCGACCAACGCGAGCCACAATGTCGCGATACGATAAACCGCAATCGCAATAGGCTTCAATCCGACCTTTATCAAAGTCGGAAACGTGATGGTACGCATTTCTCCTCCTTACACGAGGCATCACAACAATGTTTCACCAGGCAAAGCCAGTCAACTGCTGTTTGTGTATGAGAAATCGGTTGGAAACTTTCCTCATGTCAGCACATTGTAGGTGTCGCCACTGGCGTCAACCTTGTGTGCATGCTCTGAAAAGCTAATCATTTGCATATCACAGCATCTTCTTCCTGTCAGTTAAATTTCACATCTGTAGCACGTAATCTTCGTGGTGTAGCAATTTTAATGGCCAGTAGTGTAGTTTATCGTTCACTTCAAGGTGTTCCATATGCAGATGGTATTAATATGTGTCAACAACTTGGAAAACAATGCAGGAAAATTCAGTGCAAGACACACTGCAGAAAATTAAGAAAAATGAACCTCCATGAAACCTGATGGCATTATTAATACATACGAACTAAACCAGAGGCTAATTCCTATAGACTTCAGCTCCATCTTTCACATAATGTTATCTTCCTTCTGATCAGAAGACTTCCAAAGTTTGGAAAGGTAAGGATTTCAATTGTTAACTGTTGGACACTGCTGTTTCCCCATTACCTAAATTCTCAGTTTTATCCATTGGTATTATTTTGTTACTGGATTCTTCTGCAACACATTTCTAGGAAAAATTTACTTCAAGATGAACAAAGAATTGTGATAGTTTTAATATAGTAACAAAAGTGTGTTTTCATTCTTAAGTAGAGATATACAGTATGAAATCTTCACCGTTCATTCTATTTGTGGTAAAGTATACCATAGCAGTAATGTTTTTATTGGCCACTGCATAGAGAGATAAATAAAAAACAGAGAACAACATTTGGTAGCTGTATATCATCACCTCCATATAACAAAATAATATCAGTGACAAAGGCACAGGCCAAAAAATTATAAAGTATGAAAAAATTGCAATTCCCAAAAAACACACACAAAAAATGACATGAATTCACCACATTCCAGAAAAAATACTTTACTATCATTTGATCTGTAAAATGCCATTACGATAAACCAGACTAAGAGAAACAGAATAAGGGTCTAAGAAAAATAACACACAGAATTTCTATATTATCTTCAGAGAAGAAATGTCAACATAACGAGCACCTAGTTTCTGTATTTGATTATCAGATGGGGCTCTGGAAATAAAGAGAATTGTAAACTCTTGGTGATCCACTTTGTATGAGCAAAAATCTTAAGTACTAACATCAACATCTTTTTTAATGAACTGTTTTTACATGGAGAAAGCAAACCAAATGGTATGTGTGTTTCATTAAGACCACGGTTCAATAAAACAAAACACATTAGCTGACAAAAATACGCATTTCCTTGGAGTTGCAAGACAGATTTCAAATACCTTCACTGATTTCACAAATAAACTCAGAAAAAAGTAGGCCTCCTGAAAGAAGTGTACAAAGCAGGGAAGAGTTGTGTAAACCAAAGCTATATGTAACCACCAATAAAATGTTTGACCTACTATTTCACTATTGTTGGTTATTGGTCACTGTGTTATTTCTATTATTTTACAGATATTGTATGATTTTTCTTTTGAGAAATATATGAGTACATAGCGTACAAACCGCCAATGACTGCCACAATTTTTTTCATCTTATTGTCCACACTTTCTAACATGCAAATTATTTTTGAAGTGCCACAATGTACTAGAATAACTAAAATTATAAAATTCACCACTGTACAATGTGCTTGCGGTGAGACAGTAGCAATTCCTGAAATTCATCGGCCGTGGCCTCTGGCCTGCCAAGGAGCACCGTAGTCCTTGGATAAACCACGAAAATCCGCTGCATTATGCCACACACAACTAGACCTGGCCTGCAGGAAGATTGGTGAGACTAGATCCAACAAGCAGGGCCTGCACATTAGTGGGAAACATTGGGCTTCAAATCAGCAGGCCCAATCCATTAGAGATATCTGCATAAATGGCCTGTGGTTTTGGCTCGTCGTGGAAGTACACTTGTGTGGTCAGTTATTCACGTGTCACAGATACCATGTTGATGAAACGAGACCTTGAGGATAAGTAGCATCTCACTGTAAAGGTGATCTGAGCTGCAGACAGGCATGTAGAAAAGACAATCACACTCTCACAACTAAATTTTTGGCCATACTCTTTGTCAGAAAATTAGAGCATACACAAATTCACAAAGTCACTCATACACAACTCACACACACATGACGACTGTCTCTTGTAGCTGCACCAACAATCTCTGAGAATAAATCCAAACAAAGCACTCCTCATACCTCCCTGCCTCTAGTCGGCAGCTGCTAGGCTAAAGGCAAGAAGTGGGGCGGCACAGACTGCAAGCTGAGGGGAATGGTAGGAAGGGGAGAAGCAGTAAGAATGAAGGAGTAGGGAAGCGACACACGCACTCAGCTGTGCCCAGCCAGCGACGATGCATGACATCACAGTAAACAAACCATTTCATCTACTTAGACAAAAAAAAATATTTTTTCTAGAGTTTTTTCCTCAGATTTCCCTGACACGTTTAAAATTCCCTGATTTCCAGAACTTGTGGCAACTCTGCAAAGTGGCAACCCTACAACATATAATCAGAATCCTCAACAATAGAGAACTCAACAAAGCAATAAATGAACTTAAAAACAATAAAGCTCCAGGCGGAGATTGGATGGCAGCAGAAATGTGGAAAATAGGTGGTAAAAGCCTTGAATGCATGAGCATCACCATTTACATGTCAGTCGTGCAGTAAGCCAGCGTTACAGCCGCAACCAGGCACTACGTTCAGGATGTAGACTGTGATGAAGTGTGGTACAAGAATTGATACAGTACATGCTTGCCATAAATGTATTTATTGAGAACAAATGAGTAAAATAAACGAACACTTGAGAAAATAACTTCTGATTGCAATCTCTGGTGATCTCAGTAAATAGTGCTTGCACAGAAGTTCCACTCAAATGCTGTCCTGGAGGGTCTACACTCCTCAGTGACAAACGTGTCGACCAATACATGATCATGGAAAAACAATGGTTGCATGTTCGGAATGAAGTGAACTTTGTTTGCAATTGCAGGTCACCATGCACTTCACAGACACAATTAAATGAAAGTGAAAATTAATGGAGAGCACCAAACAAACTTCCATACGCATTAGTGTAGAGCTTGTAGTAAGCTTGTCCCACGTGGTCCACGACTCGCAGAAATGGAATGCAGAAAATGCTTCTGCACTATATGATGGCTCAGCTTGCACTGCTATTGCTTTTTGCTAACCTGCACCTGTGTGCACCACATACGCCGCCAGAATTGTGCCTATCGGTAAGTGTACGCCGGAGGATACTTGACGTAGCTAACTCGTGCAGGCCATAAGCAGCTACAGTCCATTTATGCATTTTTGGTTCATGGCTGCCACACAGATCCCACTTAGAAGATGGAGCTCAGGAGCTGTGAGAAAGCTTAGGCTTATGTGGCAGATATTTGGATTTTGGGTGCTTCATAATAACATCAGCACGAGTGCTATGGCAGCAGCCAGGTGAGCATTAATTGGGCGGTGGCATATCATGTCAGCTTGTGGGTCTGGACAAGCACACAGAGGACATTTCTTTTGTGTAGTTGGCCACTGACACTACCAACACTGCTCAGAGTTCACGGAGACATATGGTCAACGGAGCAGGTGTGTAACTCGCTCCAGACGTGACATAACGGCACAGAAGAGGCATGGAGACGACATGAAGTGTCTATTTTCATGCAAGTACAGTGTCGTGGTAACCTGAAGGCAGATTCCAAAACTGCAATGGACAAATGTGGTGGCACATAGGACAATGTCCGTAGTGACTGTAAATAGCATGGAAAACCAGTGTGGCAGTTAATCTGGCCTCAAAGCCCAACACAGTGGAGTCGTTGAGACAGAAGTCCAGGAGCTGCGACGTTTACATGGGAGGTGGTATCCATCGTTTGACTGGAAGAGATGACAGGTGGGTGACGCATTGTTATGACATGGCAAGGGCATTTGAAATGGACGTAGTAACTGGCACGCATGACATAGTGGGATAGGCGCAGAAACCTGTGGTGGGCACAGCCTGGGTGGCTGTGACGGCTGGCTGGGCAAGAATGGGAGGGGCTGAGGCACATGTGGTGGTGTGATGATAGCTGATGGAACGCATGTATCACTGGTGGCCATGGGAGTGGTCTCTGTCTCATTGGGGGTGGGAGAAGTCATTCGTTGAAACGTCTTCCAGTTTGATCAACGAAATTATTGGTGGCACAAGTGGTAAAGATTTAAGCCAGCTGGAATTGATCGACTGACACCTTGTTCAGCTTCATGTTGCACTCAATGTTGCGTGTTCTCTCAGCGTAAGTGATGATAAAATTCATATAACTTTGAATAAATTGGGTTTTCGTCAAACGCCAAAGGGTTTTCTGAATAGCTTCAGGTGCCACATGTATCTGCATGAAAGCCTTTGTGCAGTCAGTTTTGCTAAATATAACTGAATCCAGCTCCGGTACTTGATATCAGCCTGGGACTATTCATACATTTAAGGAACGTCAGTCTCTGCATCGTCGCCACAAATTGTCTTTCTTGGGGACTAAGTGCAAGGCAGAGGACCATGGACTGTTCGATGGACCAAGGGCTGTTTGATGGTTGAACAATACCTTGTTGCAGAATGGCCTCAAACTCAGGCTTTGCTACAGAGAGTCACTCAGGCGCGTGGTGACATGGACGGCACTAGCTAGGAGGGCTGGGCGTTGTCACAGTGTTGTGGACAAACAAATGTTTGATGTCCATCGGTGCACCAGGTGGGTGAATGTGCTCTAGAAATTGATCCAGTAAATCAGTGTATAGATCCAGGATGCTTTGCTGATTTACCACTGAAGAAAGCAGCTGGCTGTTGCTGTCCCACATTTTCAAATTCATTATTGAATCAATCAGCTGGTCATTGGCAATATTGGCTAGCAGTTTGTAGTGGCCAAAGAAACCCACACTCAAGATTGGCTCATTGACTTCAGAAACGGTGAATGTCCATGCAAATGTGCTGTGCAGTCCAATGTCCAAATTTTGGGGATGTGTGCCATACATTTTTCTAATTGAATTATTTGCCTCTTTGAGAGACAGTGCCTTAGCCTTCCAGAGGTCTCATAGCATACATCAGGAGAAAATAGGGTGGAACCTGGTCTGGCACGATACTTCACACTGGCAGCCCGTTCCATTACAAAAAGATGCTTGAATATTGCGACGCTGCAGGCAGATGCCAGCTGGCTTTTGTTTGTGAGCTGGGAGGCATACACTTCGTCATTTCATTGCTGAAACCGGCACGATACCAGCTGCTCTGATTTTGGCAGGGTACTGCATTAACGGCTGGTGTTGCATTCCAATTGCATGAGTGGGATTGCTGGCGGCTTGATCGGCTGCCGCTATGGTGCCTGCTGCCCTCTGTCTGAGAGTGCATCAAATGGTCAACCTATGAGCTGAGTGCTGCCACCTGTGCAGCCAAGCTGTGAAATATGTGGTGCAGGTCGTCATCCAGGCCAGGAGGTGCGGTAGGCATGTGTCGCCCTGTAGCAGAAATTGCCAGTCCTGGGATTTTGTAGGCTGCCATGAGAGCAGTACTGGGCACCACTGCCAGTGTATCATGCAGCTAATTAGCCAAGTCTGCAACAGCCTCCAGCTGCATTTCTGACTGCTTGCAATTCTGCAGCGAGGCTGCAAACCCAGACAGCGCACAATAGTGAATCTGGAACCAAATCTCACTACATGAGGCTCTGCAGATGGCTACAGTCTCACACAGTAAATTCATGAAGTTCTTACAGATATCTGGCTGGAGGAAAATATCCCTCAAGAATAGCTAAAAAGGGGAAAAAAACTAAAGGCGCATGTTGAGTAGCAAGTAACTCACAAAAGTAATTTCTGCTAACATTTGCTGACTTGTTTACATTAGAACAAAAAATTCTTCAAGTACCTTAGGCAAGATAATTTCAGCATTTTGCTTCAAGTACTAGGAGAAGTGCTTCTACTAGAGACGATTTATGAGTTGAGCAAATGGATGTTACAGTGTCATGCTACGAACCGATGCAACCACCATTACTGCTGGTTTATTATTACTATTATTGAAGAAAAATCATGACAAAAATCAATAATTAAGAGAAACAGAAACGTTTGGGTGAAGGAATTGATACATAGGTGTAAATGTTTATCAAAAAAATACTATTGAATGAATTAAAAACAAAGGACTTCGTTCAAATTAAAAACTTTACAAGAATGTCATGTGCAATTTTTCTCTGACTTTTGCGAACAGTATTTATTACTTTTATCACAAATGTAACACATTCAAAAACAGGGAAACAAAAATGCTGCAAGCTAGATCCTGAGAGACCACCTTTTAATTACTCTTCAATTACTGAAAACATTATTTATTTTACATGTAAAGTCAGCTAAAATTTAAAGACTACTCTATACTGTCATTATACTTTCCTTTCTGATGAAACACAGTAATCAGTTAATTTTTTCACACTTTTGTAGCTGACAAAGGCCAAGTATATATGTTTATGGATTCTCAAAGTGCATCTGTTTCGGTTCATCTGCCTTTGTGCCATTCTCCTTTTCAACACTGATACTGTCATAATGGTAATGAACACATGGAACTTCTGCAAGTTGAAGAAAAACCTCCAGCAACTGGCAAGTTTGGCAAGTACTAGCAACAAGATGCAAGAAACTGTTTCCACTAACTTGCAGAAACTATTTCTGCTGCAGATGAAACTTATGGAAGTCGACTTGCTGAGAGTGTTTTCACATCAAATAACTTGCCGAGGTAGCTTCTACAACTGAGTAGTGAAAGTTTACTTGCTGGCGGACACATGCCTTAATACAACTAATTAGAGAGGGGATTCATTGTTGCCTGGCACTTACAATATTCTTTAAAAAATCATACTTAAAAGCCTTGAAACACAAATGGACAATTTAAATGGCACGTATCTAGAAGGTTTTAGGAAAGGAGGATCCTGGGGAACAAATTCTTCATTTCAAGATGGTCTTACAAATCGATAGAAAGACAAGATCATTCATGACACAAACATTAACTGATACTAGCTCAAAAGTTAAATTCCTAGGTGAAACATCTGGAACTTTTGATACAAAAATGGGGTTCCAACAGGGAGGCGGACTGTCCCCCTTTACTGTTCTATCTTTTACAAGAAAAAGTAATTAGGACGTGGGAAGGTGAAGTAAGAGGAATTACCATTGGCAAACTAAAATTCATGTATGATATTTAGCTCATGCAAACGACCCAACCATCTTTTCAAATAATGGAGATAACGCAATTCATTCCCCGCAAATACCAGGAAATAGCAATAAAAGTGGACTAAAAATTTCTTATGAAAAAGCCCAACACATGGAAGGTTCTCCCCGATGGACAACCCAGGTGTACACAGTTTGGCGAAACATCTCAAATACCTAAATTTAAATACCTGGCAGAAATCATCCAACTACCTTGATTAAATTATGAAGCAAACAAAGATTCATTAAATTACCAAAAGCTTTTGGAATTACCTGGAATAGGTACAATAAAAAAATCAATATTTCCTGATGCAAAATTAAGGCATTACATCACAGTAGCCACACATGAAGTGTTATATACATCTGAGACTATAATCTTTAGAGGTAGATCACTAACTCAAGACATAGAAGAAGAAGAAGAAGAAGAAGAAGAAGAAGAAGAAAGGAAAATACTAGAGAAAAATTTTGGCCCAGTTTCTATTGAGGGAATCTGGATGGGATGGGGGTCTAATGATTTATATCAAAATTTGGAGAAAATCTGAGGCACGTCCAGGAAAAAAAGGTTGAAATGTTACAGCCACATTCTCTGAATCAATGATAACAGATGACAAAAAAGATCCTTTCCTTGCCCTCTCAATGAAAGTTAAAAAAAAAAGAAAACTGAATATTTAAAACTGAAAAAGATCTTTAGGAAATTACCATTATAAAAAAATCTACAGGACAGAGCTGCATTCAAAACTTCAGTTAACAATCATCAGTTTGAAGCTAAACCAAATGCTACATCTAAGAGAACATGGACAGCTGAATACGAAAAACCAGTGAGAAGATGAAGAGATTCTGGAAGAAGAAGAAAGCAAGCTCATCAGTGAAATAAGTTCACATGTGCTCCATAGCTGGGTATAATGACGAAGGAAAAAAAATTAAGCAGTGCACACCAGGAGAAAATTTCTCTGAAGCATAAATATTACATGATCCTATCTAACGGCATTTGTGGTGAGCTTGTGGTGCTGATAGGAGAAAATTGTGATTTAATATGTTTACAACCAAGTACAGACTCATTGTTACAAGTCTTTGTTGCAAATTCTTTGTGGCCCTGGTATGCAAAGAACCATGTCCACATGCAGATTTGATTGAAGGAAAGCAGAAAGTTGAAATCTGAGTCATATGCAGTGCTGCTGAAAAAATTTTGTGCAAACAAAGGATTGCTGCATCTCTTGGTGAAGCAGTTTTTCAAAAGATACTTTACTTTTGGCACAAAAATTAAAATGCACAGTTTTTGGATTCACATGTTTTTTCACAACATAATTTTCTCAAATGATTGTAGAGTACCTATTTGGTAAAAATATTCAACTGTTTCGCATTTTATAGTCTCACATTGCAGCTTGAAGATGAAGTGGTTACATTTTCATTATTGGTCGTATTTATCATGATATTTCGAAGTTGAATAACTCACTGCTCACTCTTCAAAGAATTTGAAGTGAATTATGAGAGCAAATTCTGATTGTTAATCGAAGGGAATCACAAACTGGCAATGTGACATTGTCGTTTTTTGAAGTGTGTTTCTCAACCATCTGCAGAAGACATTCAAATACTTCTGCTGTCATCTGCAAGGAATTTCTGAATCCCACTGCAACATCTTTGTTTAAGGAATCAAGAAAATCATGCCATTGTCTGTTCCCTTCAAACAAATAATATCTGAATATGTTAAGGCATGTCCACACTGAGTGCACTGCACTGAACACATTCAGGCTGTTGTGGGTACATAAAACTAAGTAGAATGTACACCCACAGTTGGACTGGAGCTGTGTCGCCCTGCACTGAGTTATGTTTTCAAGGATTCCTGGCATTCACCACTAGATGGCGATGGCGATCGTTTTCACTGTTGCAATGAAGTCAACAAAACATTTATAAACTATATACACTACTTCCCCATGACTGTTAAGGAAAACTTAATCAAAATTCCTAAGGTAGTTTCTCTATTAGAGCAAGCTCACAGTTAGAACTGTGGCAGATTACTCCTACTTATATATGTGTGGATGGAAGAAAAAGTAATTTAGTAATTTCATAAAAAATGTTTTCTTACACCATCAGGCCACCTGAAGGTGCACTATTCTTTACTGCAGGTAAATTGAAAGCAACTATATTGATGTAATTTAATGCAGTTGGTTATTAAAATTAATGAATAATAGCCAATACTTTCAGTTTGGCAAGAAGAATGAAGACAAGTTAATACACTTACTTCTAATAGTGTTTCTTCAGGAAGTTCTGGAGCTAGGAAAGTTATAGGCCCTTCAATTGCAGGTGCTGGAGAATTGTGGAAAAGCCTCTGAATTCCTCCAGCTTCTGTAAAAGATGTCCACACCAAATAGATTTTGTCTTTTGTGCAATGAAAACAACATTTATGAAATAATTTGTTCACAGCAATCAAGATATTCAAATAAATAGGACAGTGATGGTAGTGCATATTATTTACAATAGAAAAAAAAATGCTTTTTATGAATGTTATCATGAAGCTTCTGTACATTGTCACAAATATGTAATTTTTAATAACTTTAATTATGTCTTGACCACACTTTAATTTTTCATCAGCCTTACACGTTTTTACTTTCTGTCATTTTCAAAGGCTACAAAAATACAACATAAAACTGGTATCAGAAGATATGAAAATATGATACGTTTACCACTGATAAGAGACAGTTACAACAACTAAAATGTGGCTTCCTAGCTTACAATTCCTACGTCAGTAATATAAAAACATTAAATACATTGTATCATGTCAACATTCTCGAGCACGAGACAAGTGCAAACTGCTACCAAGTGAAAATTTTCAAAGCCATGTGGACTAAACCACTAGGCGGCGCTGGGTAGATGCTACAGCCTGCAATTTATTTCAGTTTACAGTCACAGCTTTCATCTTCATAACATATAAAATGATTTCATCAGTCAATTGGGAATTACAATGTTTCACAAAACAATGTGTTACAGATTTTTTTTCTTAATCTAATATATTGGAAAACATGCTGATTGGCACTGGGGCCAACTGCCTGTTAACAAACAAATTTTTTGTTTTATTTACAACTTACAGCACAAATTACTACCTAGAAGGTTGTAAGGGACTTGACTAAAAATTGGCACATTTAAGATACTGTACATAGGATCTCCTGTGCTTGTATGACCACAGAACTGTTTCCTGTGAATAACAAACATTGTAGATCACCATGTTACAATTAACATAGGGGGAAGAGGTGCACAATATTAATCTTCAGATATTAAAAAATCCTGTACAACAAAAAAAATCCTGTACAGCTTAAATAAAATAATATGAAATCCTTGTGAAGGAGCTGTTGTGGCACTGTTGTCAACAGTTATCACCTTGGGCCAAGCAGCGCGAGGCGCTGAGCAGCTGCTTGTGAATACTCTACTGGCATAATTCAGGGAGTATACATAAGCCCTTCTATGGTTGTACAACCATAATACTGTTTTTCTGTGAAAAACAAGCATTGTAGAATGCCATGATGCAAATTAAAAAATGGGAGAAGGGGTACACAATATTAATCTTGGCATATTAAAAATCCTGTACAGCTATTTGTAAAACTGTGACTACAAATGTTTATAAAAGAGACAACTTTAAGCGAAATAATGCAAATCCATTGTGAAACAGCTATAGCAGTGCTGTTGTTAACAGTTTTCAACTTGTGCCAAGCTGTGTGAAGCACTGAGCAGCCACTTATGAAAACTATCGGCCATGACAAATCCGCATGTATGACACTAAATATACAGTAAGAAATTAAACATTTACTCATCTTGTGCACAAAACAAAGCACAGGAGGAAGCCACAAAAAGGTGCATAATCTTGGGGATAAAATACTAAATGGTACGTCATTTATCACAAAAAAGTTAGATCTCTGTACAGTATATTTATAAATAAGAAAAGCACTCGGCAGCCAAAAAGACAGCAAAAAGTAAGGATGACTATGACATACAATAGAACATTCACTGAACGTATAGTAAACAGATTCAGGAAGTGTAATATCAGTTTAGGATTAAAAACTAGCAGGGAACAAACTGTGACACTTGACTGAGGCCAGGCGTGATAAGTATGACGGCATGGAAGTTGAAAGGAGTCTGCTGAGGAACACTTGTATGTGGTACCCACATATGATAAACGATGTGTGTCTCTGATAGGCTTTATAAAGCGATCGCTGACTGTGCACAATGGCAGAGCCAAAGATACTGTTTGTGGTCTTACATTGTAGTGTTGGAGTAAGAGAGTGCTTGGTGCACAGTTGTAGAAAGCTGTCGGTGAGCGAAAGACGATGGATTAGGAAGTTTTTGTGGTGTGCTCTGTGAAGCCACCAAGTGTTAGATTAATGTACGTATGTCAATATTGTTGAACATGGAAGCAGAAGTCTTCATGTAAGCAAGGTAAAGGTGTTAAATAATTATGATTTTTGTTTTGCCAACACGTTAGTATAGACCATTTGGCTGATAATTTGTAATTGCCGAGTAACCCCAGAAGGTACGTAAACTGATTTGATAATAAGATTAGTTAGATATTTCACTTTTGTAATGTTTCTAAGATTTGTTAACAGAGCTATATTAATTTGAAGATCTGTATTCATGCCCTTTTAGTGAGGTTAGATAACACTTGCTGTACCAACCTCATTGTTTGTGGATCAATTTGTAAATATGATTTATTTTTCTGACCAAATTCAATTGTCAAATGTTTTGAAAAGACAAAATTAACTTGCAATATAGTTTTGCTAAAAACAAATCAGTGTTAGTAATTCACCACAATCAGTACTGCCTCCCTGTCCAGGTCATATGTTTTTCTAGGAAGTTGAATTTTTTTCAGATGTTTTCATTTACCAGCCAAAATAATTTCATGTACATTTCAAAGTATTACGGCCAACACTGCACACTGCTTAGCCTGTAGCTAGCATATTTATATTTTTTTCATGAGAGACCAGAATATATCGCGTACCACCGTTGCTGTTTTAGAGGTAAGATAGTTTAATTTCTTTTTTATGTGCACACGGGCCAAAGTTATCAGTTTTGAACAGGGACACAGGATTCAGTGCCTAAGGGCCTGAATGTATTCCGCAGTGACTGTATTTCTTATTGGTATTGGGAAGTGGATTGCCAATCAGTTCACGTTAAGTTTTGTTAACAATAACACAGAGTAAGCACACCACTTGCAGTTGCAACACTCTACCTGATAATTCAAGTTCAGCACCCATCCCACAGTTCAGACATTCATTCAAAAATTTATTTAAAGAAAGTTATTTGATATGTGCACAGGCAATCACTTAAGAATCTAAAAGAATACCATATTTAAAGAACGTTACAGAGTTTACAGGATTAAGTGTGGTCATTGCAATAATTTTTATATAGGACAGACTGTCAGGTCCTTCAAAAAACATTTAAGAGAGCATACATATGACAGCAACGAAGACTGTATAAAAATGCAAGTTTTATGAAACAACCACTCGTTAAACAAAATCCCGACCAATCTTAAATACACCTCAGGAATTTGAGATTTTTCAGAGTAAAACAAAACTGTCATCAGAAATACTAAACAAACAAACAAACAGATTTCACCAAGAACTGGTTTTTCAATCCATTTACGGAGCACTTATGGTTCTGCTGCCATCCTGGGACTTCAGTAGAGAGCGACGCACTACAGTTTGCCACTACACAGTATTCTATTTGTAATAAATGGCGTACCATTCTGTATTTTACCATCAAGACTATGGACCTTTGTGTAGCTTCCTCCTGTGCTTTGTTTTGAACACAAGATCAGTAAAAGTATATAATTATTTACTGCATATTTAGTGTCATACATGCAGATTTGTCATGGCTGATAGAGTATTCACAATCGGTTGCTCAGCATTTCATGCTCCATGGCACAATTTGAAAACTGTTGACAACAGTGCTATTAGAGCCATTTCACAAGGCTTTTGCGTTATTTAAATTGTCATTTCATAAACATTTATGTTCACAGTGTTACAAACAGCTTTACAGGATTTTTTAATATGTTCAGATTAAAATTGTGTACCCCTTGACACCTCCCTTCCCTTAATTGCAACATGGCGATCTGCAATGTTTGTTATTCACGTAAAACAATTTCATGGTCATATCATCACAGAAGATCCTAAGTACGGTATCTTAAATGTGCCAACTTTAATCAGTTCCCTTACAATCGTCTAGTAATCTATATAATTTTAATTTTTATTAAATGTTTATGAACTTCTACTGATGGTAGTAGTTTATGTGTTGTAAGTTGTGAATAAAAAGATTTGTTTGTTGACAGACAGTTGGCCGCAGTGTCAATCAGTGTGTTCTTCCAGTGTATTAGATTAAAGAAAAAATCTGTAACATATTGTTCTGTAAAACATTGTAAATAATTCCCATACTGACTGATGAAATCATTTTATAAATTGTAACAATGAAAACTGTGATTGTAAACAGAAATAAATTGCAGGCGGTAGCACGTACCCGGTAACACCTAGCGGTTTAGTCCACTTAGCTTCCAAAATTTTCACTTTGTAGCAGTTTGCACTTGTCTCGTGCTCGAGAATGTTGACATGATACAATGTATCCAATGTTTTTATATGACTGACATAGCACTGGTAAGCTAGGAAGCTATATTGTAGTCGTCATAATATGTCTTTTGCCAATGGTGAAATGTATCATATTTTCATATCGTCTGATACCAGTTTTGGGTTGTATTTTTGTAGCCCCTGAAAATGACAGAAAGTCAAAATGCATAGGGTTGATGAAAAATAAAAGTGTGGTCAAGTCATAAGTTATTAAAAGTGCATCCAGGTGGCCATGTCATCTCACAGCATTTTCACGCAAACAGCAAATATGTAACTTGCACCTATTAAGAGACAAAATTTCATTTTTGAACGGTTGTGTTATAGTAAGACCACTATTCTTCTTTGGAGAAGATTGCAATTACCTTGACTGGAATAGTCGTGAGTAAAGTTTAGGACACTGGAATTTATTGAAGGGAAAAATATGGATGGCATTGCTACACTAATGAGTGAATTAAACACAATCTAAAATTGAGTGACAGGAGAGTGTGTGGCAACTTCTGTTACATAATATGTTTTTTACTACCAAATCTTTGTGTGAACTACAGTGAAACTAACTATTTGCCCAAAGCATTCCAATTTCTAACCACCCAAGATTAGAGGAGTATGTAGTAAAGATTGCCTATAACACTTAGTACCTTGGCAGTTGCTGCTTTCAACAGTTCAGCAGCAAAGCCACAGTTTAGTCAAGTTCAGTACCTATGAAAGCAATGCTCAAATATTACATGAGCTTTAACAGCATTTAGTTTTGTTTCGAAGATACTGAATATTAAAAGTGAATCCCTTTTATCTTTTTTTAATCTTTATCTGGTCATAACAATGTTCCCCTCATGAATTCCCCTCATGAACAACTGATGAACACAATGGCTACTGCACTGGAGATACTACATTCCTGTGATGACAACAATAACTGCTGAAGAGTGTGGGGAGTCAATACGGCAACAAAACAATAACAATATTGTTTATGTAAATTACAAAGATGGCAAATAAAGAGCTTCACTGTGGTGCTTACAGTGACACTTCCTTGTAGTACCCAAACTCCACAGACTCGCAGATGGTGATTTATTCATTACTCATCATTCACAAGCTCTCAATTTAATGAGTTATTACTGTTGCTGCCACTATTTTTTCATAACTAGCACAATACTTCTGCTATTCCTCTACGTGGTTTCCTACCCCTTCTCTACAATCTTTCTCCTTCATATTTTTGAAGATCTATTGTCACCCCTATAGGCTTTACTTTATGAATTCTGTTATACTTTTATTTCATTCCAATGATTTTTATTTTGGTGCAGTGGTGCTGGCTTTTATCTCAGGATCTTTGGCTGGTGTTTGTTTAATGATTTTTCTGACATTTCAACAGCATGAGTGGCTGATGTTATCAAAAGTTCACTGTCTATTGCTGGTGGCAGACTGGGTGAATCTTGCCAATACCAGCCACTCATTGTGGTAAAACTTCATAAAAAATAATTGAACCGACATTTGCTGAAGATCCCAAGTTGAAAGCCAATAGGTAATACTTTAACAATGACCACAAAAGCCTCAATTTTTAGTTTTATTTTGTTTTCTGACTTTACCTCTGGCTCATTAAACATTCTTTCAATTTTACTGTTTGGCATTCTGAACATTCTCTTGAATTCACTGTCTATTTCCCCGTAAATCTTTCACACTATAACTCCCTAGGCTTTAAGTTACACATGACTTCCCCATCTAGCTAACAGCAAATAATTATCAGCCTTCCCTCTCTTCTGATAAAGAAGACTCTGAATCTTGAAGCTTAGGAGCATGTCATTCTTTCAGTTGAACTGTGGTGCTGCAGCTGGTAAGTAGACCTTTTAATCTATCTTTAATAATATGAATTTCTTTCATCTCAGCAGTTCTTCACAGTAACTATTCCTTTCTTCAATCCATTTTTCTACACCTTTCATTTTCTGAGCTGTTTATTTTCCACCGTCCGCCTCCCACCTCTATCACATACAATGCACTTAGCTTTTCACTCTTACTAAGTTGTGCATGATGTTTTAGCAGTAATCTCTGTCGTGTGTATTACCCTGTCTTCACCTTTAAGCTCTCAGGTATTCAAATCACATCCAGTGCAGTCCCCAAAAATCAGACTTTCCTTCTCATCCCCGCTGGTTAAGTCTCCCATGACCTGGGGTTCTGGGTGACTTTTTTGATCTTATTACTATGCTACGTTAAATAAAACTTTAAGATATTCAAATGTATTAACAGCCATCAACGTTTTTCTTAATCATGCTTTAGCCACATAGTTTTCATTTCAAAAATAGTGTACAGTCTCAGCCTCTGCAGTGTTGTGCGCTGACTGCTGCGCTGTTAATGCGCAGTAAGAAAATGGCTGAGGCTGCTTTCTGTTCTGTAGTAAAACATGCGCATGAAACATGGTTAGAAAGTGCCAAGAGATAGGCTGTTCTTAGTGTTTTTCATAAATTTAAGGAGGTAATCGGCTTTGAAGTTCCCCAGCATTGTATGTAATGCAGTTGATAAACTTTCATTGAACAGGTAGCGTTAACAGCATCATTTTCTTCTCCTCATTCAATTTGAAATACCTACATCTCAAAATTACGAAACTCATCATCATTTTTTATGAATAACACACAACTCCTTGTTTCTAATTACATATTGGACGCGAAATTCCTTTTTCCATTTCAAATACAAACTCTTAATTATCGACGTTTTATGAAAGAGTGTTCATAAAAGTTGTTTAAATTAAGAAATCCTAACAATTTAATTTTTAAGGCAAAAATGAAAAACAAAATCCTCTTTATTTGGATTATGTTCATCGTTTTATAACACATAGGTAGATAAGTATCACAGAAACAAGAAAAACAATCATTTTCACAGCATTGAGCACATTCATACAAATGCTGCCTTTTTACATTTGCTACTGTACCATTACAATATGAACCCAACAGAACTGATATTGAGCCACGGTGTGAGATTTGGTCCGAGAACTAACAAGACAGTGAAGCTGCCAGACATACTGGAACTAATGCACACACTTTTTCACGAAACACTGCCGAACGCTAGCGGGATATAGAACGGCTCGTCATAAAAGAAGAAGAAAAAATGCTGCCCCTGGTTGGCTTCGTGGATTCTGTTGTTGATAGGCTTGTTATCCATGTAGCGGGTGACACTTCCAGAATTGAAATGTATTTCTCGGATTCAGATAAGGAAAGAGCTAAGAGATTACAAGACGACTGACTAAGTAATACCTTCAGTGGCTTCAATATTTAACTATTGAATCCTTGAATATTCTCTTACGTTACACACACCTTATGCAGAAAAATTACCCTGTGGTTGAGTCAGGAATTTTCATCATTCTTGTTTTTAGTTACAATAGTATGTTAGCTAAAAATGATAACGTGTTGTGGTTTTCACCTAGTCGTCTAAGGAGCATATTGTGGGAGATTTGCAGTGTATTATTCCATGCTGCTTAAAAATTAAATGACATTCGCAGCTGCATTGTTCCTTTGCTCGTTTTGTTTTACGTGTGAACTGAAGCTGGCCATGTCACTGCAGGCTGGCTGTATCAGCTGGTTAAATGTGCCAGTAAAGCTGTTGTCCCGTATTATCGCTAAGTCGATGTACGTGTAACGCACAGCACAAAACGTACCCTTATTATCGTACTTGACAGTACTCGTGACAGTTTGGCTGCAGTCCCACGTGAAACTGAAATCCAATGAGGTTCCAGAAAATGCGGAAGACTACATATTGCAATGTTTACATCAGGTTTAGTCATACAATGAAAGGATTATAGCATGCATTTAACATAAATATGCTCACTTTGCATTAAATGTATGCTTCACGATACCCCAAGCTATGAAATGTCAGCATTGACCACAGTAAGATCTCACTGTAAGTACTCTAATAATGAAAATGCTACAACCTGTCTGAAACAAAGATAAATAAAGTATTACCTGAAATTTCTGGCAATGTCATAGCCCTTGTACCAAATGGCATTATTGGTGAATGTCGGAGATTATTATTTTCTGTCAAACGAGTTGGGGAACCAAGTATAGGCGGTAAAACAGCTAGTGGACCGCTCAGAAGGGGTGAACTTGTTCCTGTGATTGAAAGAAAAACAAAACAGACATTAAACTTTGGAAATGACAACAAGAACACCAGTTGCAACACAGCTCAACGTGTTCACCAGTGAAGTAGAGGGCATAAAAAAGACGTAACAAATGCAATGGAAATCATCAGTGACTTTTTTTTATGCACCCAGTGACATCTCAAATAATTCTGTTTGTATACAGTTACATAAACACTAATACTGTAATCCTTTGTATAATGACTGTCATGATTTTTTGTTATGTGGAATAATATTTATTATGACTGGATGGATGGTTTGAGAGTGGATTACAAACAAAAACCTGTGAATAGTCATCATCATGCAATAAAAAGAGCTATTTTGCAACTTTGTATGTTTGTCATACTCAAATAGTACCACAAGTGGCTGACCCTTCAACATCCCAGCATGCTAGAAACCCGTCACACAATTCAGTCATCACCTTATGATGTTATTGATCACCTCTTCTCATGCACATTTGACTATTACACCTTGTCACCTTTCAATACCTGACTTTTTGACATGGAAAAGTATTTACTCACGTTGTATACTGCCTCATAAATAATTGAACAGCAATTTCCACTGGGAAAATATTAAACAATTTGAGCAACTGCAAAAGTTAAGTTCTTTGAATTATAAGCTCAGAACACAAGTCAATATAAATCTGTCACTTTTGAATATGTGACCTAGATTACTTTACTCTGTGTTCTGACATTATTTAATTTTGCACAAATAAAGCAATAAACATATAACTATTTTATTCAATTGTTAATGAAGATTTAACAGAATATATTAACATAAAATCAATCAATTACCTGAACGCCTAAGTGGTGAACTAGTTGGAGTTAACTTTCCTCCAGAGACAGGAGACACTTGCCACGTTGTTACAGGTGGTGGTGTTTCACATGAACTGCCTGATGCTGAACGACGACGTTGACCCCCTCCACCAGGTGGTGTACCTATCATGAACTGCACCTGAACAACCACCATTGTCTTCAGTAGCTCTTACTATGACAACACAGAGAAGTAAATCTACAAAATTTAATGAAGCTAACTTATAATCAATTACTTTCTTCCAAAAAATAATGTTTACAGCAAACCTGAGACATAAGAAAAATACAGCCACAATTCTGATTCCATAGTTAATGTTAATATTGATATTGCATTGCTTCGAAAATGGTATCATGTATCTAAATGGGGATGGAAATCTAGACTGATGTACTAGCTTTCAGATGAATTCTTCTACAGAGCTCATAGAAAACACACACACACAACTACTAAACATGACACATGACCCATTCTCACAGCTTCAGTTCTGCCAATACAGTTTCAGCCACATTTTTGCATCTATCAATGATCCAGTGCCACAAGCTGTATGGTGACTTCTTACCATTACTCCTTGCATTACTTATATTCCATTAACATACTTATACTGATGTATAGTAATTAATTCTTTTCCCTAGTCTGTTCATAGTGACTATGATTAAAACAAACTTCTAATCAGAAAACATTTTTCCATTATATTTCTGTCACAACCTGCTCCAGGTCTGTTGGTGATTAAGTTGTTTTTTTATCTTCCATCATCCCTTACAATAGTGTTTTTTTCATGAATGTTATACGAAAAAATCTACATGGAAGTCGCTATGCAGAAGGGACCAGTAAGCCATCTGCTCAGCTCTGGAGCATTTTTCTTTACTGTTTTACTGAGAAAATATTGCTACTTACTGAAAACCATGTTGGTTGATGCATGAACATACAAACCAAAACTGGCTACCGAAGCTTCAACATGAAAAACTAGCTCTCCACACTGCGTTCATCACCTGTTAGCACTGCAGTCATCATAAATTGGGAATCTAGTAAAGATTTTAAAATCATTTTCAGAGAGTTGAGAGTTTCTACTAACAAAAACTGACCATTTGGTAACTTTAACTGCACCAAATGAAGTAATTTCTGTGCATGATGCTTGCAAATAACTATCTTGCTCCTCAGTAACCACTTCTAAGAAACAGAAATTCGCCAGCTTGAATTTAGGCAGTCTTTTTCTGAAGGTATTTGTCTGGAGTGTACCTCAGTATGGGAGTGAAATTTGGGTGATAATCAGTATAGACAAGAAGAGAATAGAAGCTTTTTAATTGTGGTGTTACAGAAGAATGCTGAAGATTAGATGGGTAGACCAAATAACTAATTAAGAGGTACAGATCTAATAGGGGAGAATAGAAATGTATGGCACACACTGACTAAAAGAAGAATCAGTTGACTAGGCATCAAGGAAATGTCAGTCTTGTTATGGAGGTATGTAGAAGATGTGTGATAAATGTAATGAGACTGACAACATTGTAAGCAATCTGAAAATGCTATGACTTTCTATTTGTGTAGGCCGGTGTGTTCATTCCTTACAGATGCTCAGTCAAAGTTTCAGCACTGTAAATCCATCACATCATTTTTCAGAGCAAAATCAGTGAATGTGTGTTTTCACTGTGTGTGACAAAAATGGGACACCAGAATTTTGAGCAATATTATGCAATCAAGTTCTGTGTTAAACTTGGGTAATTCGTGACTGTGACCTTAGAAAAGTTGGAATGGGCCAATGGGAAACATTCCTTATCATGAGCACAAGTTTTTCATTGTCACAAATCATTTTTCGAAAGACGAAAACAAGTTGAAAAATGAACCTCATTCAAGGAGATCTTCTAGTACAAAAACAGGCCACTGGATGTGCATGTGCTCTTGTAAGATCATAACAATGTTTAACAATAAGTATGACAGGTGACTGTTCATCTTTTTCTCCATACATCAAATTTTGATCAAAGTTTCCCACATGCGAAAGGTTTGTGCCGAAATGGTGCCGAAAAACCTCACAATTAAGCAAAAGGATAAGTGAAGAAACGTGCTGATCTCCTTGACAGGATTGCCAATGACCACAAATGGTTTCAGCCATGTGATCACAGGTGATGAATCCTGACTTTTTCACAATGAGCCCGTGGCAATGTGAGGAGTGGCACACTTGAGTCATCTCCTCGGCCAAATAAATCTCAAATGAGCAAAACAACGCTGATTGACTTTTTTGGCTGTAGGGGTAACATGCCTACAGAATTTGTCCCTTCAGGACAAATTGTCAATGACCTTGAAAGCCTTGGGAAAGGGTGCATCAAGTGAGATCTAACACAGCAGACAAGTGGATGTTGCATCATGATAATGCCCCATGTCATCTGACCACTTCCAACACAGAATTTTTGACCTCAAAAGGCACTCCTGTTGTTCCACAACCTCCCTATTCCCCTGATCTGAATCCTTGTGACTTTTTTCTTTACCCAGAATCGAAAAATATAATAAAAGGATGTCGTTTTGGGATTCTGGAGAACATTCAAAACAACACGACCGACATGTAAGGCCCTACTATTTGAAGCCTTGCAGCACTGCTACCAAGACTGAGAACAATGATCCCTTCAGTGTATAGCTGCCGAAGGGAAGTGCTTTGAAAGGTACAATGTCTTTGTTTGAAAAAAATAAAAACTTTGGCAGATAAAAAAAAATCTGTGTATTGGACAATTCAACCAGCTGGCCAAATGCAGACCTGTAATGAGAATCCCCTCCAAGCTCCATCAGGTGCTGATAATACTGTCTCACATGAGTACATGGCATCTCCATGTCCTTCACAGTTGAGTGGAACATATACTCTACCATGTCTTGTAGCAACATTAAACATGAACAACAATGATGTACTTTGGTGGTCATTCTAGCAGTCAAGGAGAATCGCAGCTGTAATCATTTACACACCCTTGATGGTGTGTATGTGTAAGAAGTTAACTGATATGTCACCTTGACCTCTGAGTGCTTCACTTTTTTTGTCAGGCAGTGTATCTTGCAATTATTATGCAGAGATGAAGAGACTTGCACTGGATGGACTAGCATGAGTGGGAGGAGGGGGGGGGGGGGGGGGGGGCTGCACAAAATGAGTCTAAACTGAAAATCACATCACATCACATCACATCACATCATAAAGCACACACTGAGAAGGAAGGTAGAAACAAACAAGAAAATATTTTCCAGCTCTATAAACTACAAATACTTGAATGGTCTGTCTTAAGCTCTATTACTTATGACTTATAAAAACATTCACAACAATGACTGTCAATGACAGCTGTTGCTGCAAAGGAGAAAGGGATCTTCTGATGTGTTACGGGAAGTACTTAATCCTGTAACTGCTCTGGACGTGTTAACGCGCACACCATTGTGCCTGTCCCTGTGTGCTCTGAACATGTTTACGTGCGCCACCAGTCCTTCTACCTGGTACTCTGAAAGTGTCTACGCGTAAACACGTTCAGAATACCAGGTAGAAGGACTAGTGGCACGCGTAAACGCATTCAGAGCACACAGGGACATGTACATAGGCACGCGTGTTAACACGTCCAGAGCAGATAAAGGGTTAATAGTCATTCTGTATTGAGAATGTACATGGAACATGAACAAATAGAGTTGTGTAACTGATGCAGTCCTCAAAATGCTTTGGAGGAGGACTTCATAAGAAGTACTTCTTTTTGTGTACTTTTTATTCATTCGATTTGACTGTACTGATCAATCAATATGTGTATGTATTGAAATATTAATTAACCTCATATCACATAAAAGAACCTGGCCAGTGGTGGTGGTTTGACAATTTGTCAAATTTTCTGTGTGTGTTTGTGTGTGTGTGTGTGAGAGAGAGAGAGAGAGAGGGGGGGGGGGGGGGAGCGGGGGGGGGGGAGGATTTTCAGTACCATGAAGGTCGCAGAGAAAGAGTTCCTCCTTCCATAAGCTTGTCTCTGGAGTGGCAGGGGACTGAGGGGCACTTGTTCTGCTGCTTTGACAATACACAAAACTACTTGGTTTTCTAATAATATGTAACAAAACATAAACAGTTGCAAAATGGTTGGTTGTACACATTTTTGCTGTCATCCAGAATGTTTTAAATGGTTTTTCTTGCATGATTCAACTACTACTATTAATGAGCAACCCATCCTTGTTATGCACAGCATTCTTTATTGGAAGTGCTTTCTGGAAGTTCTGAACAATAGGCAAAATTTGTACAGATATAGGTGCCAGTTCTTGTGCATGCTAAATGTTATTTAATTCTTGTTTCTGTAAGTGCTTTCCCTTTCAACTGATGGGATCTTGTGTGGTGATCCATTTACAAACATTTCATTGCTACAAACTGCCACTTTCAAACATTGTGTCACACACAAGCGAACGCACGCACGCACGCACGCACGCACACACACACACACACACACAAAAAAAATAATATAGTGACATCAAAAACAAATGGCTGTGCCAACAACATGTCAAATACAGCATGGAGTACAATTATCATAGGTTCACATTTTACCAAAATGAATTTGTTTTCGCCAATACAATTGTATGACCCACATGATGTTTCACACATTAGAAATCTGCCTCCTTCCCCACTTCAACCCCCACTTTGTTAGTATGTTATGCACTACTTAAAACTAAAAAAATCTTTCAGGTTGTGACATTCTGAAAGAACTTACAGAAGGTGGTGACAGTGAGCTAAGATCTGGTGG
Source organism: Schistocerca nitens (assembly GCF_023898315.1). Lineage (NCBI taxonomy): Eukaryota > Metazoa > Arthropoda > Insecta > Orthoptera > Acrididae > Schistocerca > Schistocerca nitens. The sequence goes on from NC_064614.1 coordinate 692,893,685, forward strand.
AGCTGTTCTCGAATAATCATTCCCTCTCTTCATGTTGATTGGTTGTGATCTAGGAACTGTACTCTGAAAAATAAATATAAATTTTTACAGGCTTTATTTCCACTGATATTTTCATAATCAACAGTTACACAGTAGTTCACTTAATAAATACAGCCAAATACTGAAAATTGTTGAGTTACTGTTACAGCTTTCAGTTCTCATTTTTTTACATCAAAAGTCAAAATGTTAATGGGTAAATTATATGTAATTTTTTTCCCTCATTTTCTAGTACACGATAAAATAAAAACAGACAAACCTATCAGCTGTAGGCAACTAAAAACAATACTTTCTGTCTATTGTTTCTGTCTTCTATATTTTTCTGTTCTAAATTGTATTTCTTATTTTTGAATTGGATTTTCTCAATTTACTTCATTCACTGACATCTACAAAACCACATACCTTACTTGGTGACTGCAATCCATCATTTGTTTGTAACTGCTGATAAGCATCCCTTTGTGTTGGTACAGGGATGGGGTCTGATATTGGCAGGAAACTTGGCCTTGGTGGACTAGCTATTGCCATGCATGGTCGAATACCTTTCACCCTGCAGAAAAATTATTATGAATTTAAACATCTTTGTAAATTCAAAGTATGTATGGCCAATAAAAGGAAATCTTTGCTATAAACTTACTGTCTTTCAATGTTGCTATCACTTGACTGATCAGAAGGAATATTTGATGGAACCAAAACAAAGTCATCTGTTTCTTCTGGACTTGAGCTACTGCCTTGACCTCTACAAGACACTGGTGATCCTATGCAGTTAAAAAGTAAATCAGATGCCCGTCAGACCAGTCTAAGGATTACATGTTTATTGGAGGACACAAATAGTTAGTAATGGGAACAACCAAATGAAAACAATTGATCCTGTCAGTTGTTGGAAAACAATCGACACATTCGATTGAAGTTTTACATATTGGTTAAATTATTCATTCATTTTTTTGAGTGGAATCAATCTGTGGGAGCAACCAAATGAAAAAAAAAAAATCAATTCAGCATAGTGACTGAATTACTCATTCTTTCTTGTAAAATGAAAGGAGTCTACAGTTTTTCTGTCAGTTGAACCATGTACTCAAACTTTCAACTGAAACCACTTCTAAGTGTTTTAGTTGACAGCTATCCACTCTTCTGAATGAAACAAGTCTTTTCATAATTTGAAACTAGTTAATATATTGTTGTGGATTAAGTTATTTCAGATATAATTAACACATGTGCCTAACTAATGAAGCTAATGTTGAGCATGACAATTCCCTTACAGGTACATGAATAAGAAAGGAACATCGCCAACTTTTAATGATTGCTGCGTTCCATTTAGCTGAAAAGGTGTGATGATGTCCATTAATTAAAAATCATTTGAATTTAGCACTTGAAAAAAAAAAACACTTATTCTGCCATTCATGTGTGTGGTACGTAACTATATTGTGTAGGAAATTATGTTACAAGCTACATACACATAAATAATATGCATGCACACAAGTCTGTTTACATTTTACAGCTTTTGAAAAGCAGCAAATAGTATTTCACAGGCATGAAGTAGTGCTATGCACATTCACACATTGGTACTTCAATTTCACAGTTAACCATTTTCTCTTGCCATTATTGTTAAAGGAGTCTGGAATCACACCTTTGGACATTCAGTTCTGAGCAGAAACATTAGACTGTTTTGAAATTTCAGCATTATTAATATTGTTGACTGTACTTTGTTATTGTCTGCCATCACTGTTGTTATGATTCTGATGTTTGCTTTTTATTGAGGGTCAATTAGCAGCTTTTAGTTCTGAAAAGGATAGATTGCCACCCTCTGTAAAGATGGCAGGTTGAGCTGCAGACAGGCACAAAGAAAAAACTGTTAAACATTACGCTTCTTTTTTTATATAAAATAAAAAAAACACACACACAAAGTAACACTATCTCCAGCTGCTAAAGCCAGAATGCAACTGTCATGCTGAACGAATGCAGCAATCCAGAGTGGGGTGGGGATCGGGGAGGTAGACGGATAGGGTAGAGGGGGGGGGGGGAGGTAGAGCACTATATGGCAGAATGTGCAGGTATTAGATGGCAGCAGTAAGTGTGTGTGTGTGTGTGTGTGTGTGTGTGTGTGTGTGTGTGCGCGCGTGCATTTTTTGCTGAGAAAGGTTTTGGTTGAAAGCTCAGTGCATAACAGTCTTTTCATTGTGGCTGTGCGTAACTCAGTATGTCATCTATAGTGAGTAGCAATCTACCCTTTTCATAGTATAGTTGACATTCCAACCTGGAATTTTCATTGTTTGATTTAGCTTTCACTTCTGTTTTTCATCCATGTTTATGAGCATGGCATGTACTTGATAGTGAACTTTGTGTCTGGATCAAAATGCCAAAAAGCTTAGTGGCATGGGAGTGAAAGAAACCACGTGACTGGATAAATGCAATTAACAAGATAAAGTCATTGCAATACAGTGTATCTGGAAAGATGATTCATATTCTGAAATTAAATTAATTAAAGAAATTCAAACAAAAATAATGAATGGTGACAAATATTTCTCAGAAGTGAAAAATTTACTTCCAACAAGTGAAAGTACATGCTTGAAAGCAAGTTGTTAAGTAAGCACACAATTAAAAAATGTATTTCACGTGCCTTATGTCCCTGTCACCTTGGCATTTACCAAAAGCGATTTATCAGTAATGGGCGCAAATAAGTGGCAACAGAAAGGAGGACTTAAATAAATTTAAATTAAAATTTAAACAATGGAAAACCAGGAAGGAATGTAACAATGTTATGAAAAGGAAAGTTACTACTCACCATATAGTGGAGATGCTGAGTCACAGATAGGCACAACAAAAAGACTCTCACAAATAAAGCTCTCGGCCAGTAAGGCCTACATCAAAAATATATGACAGACACATACACTCTCATGGCCAGTAAGGCCTACATCAAAAATAGATGACAGACACAAAAACTCTCATGCAAATGCCACTCACACACACGACTGCAGTCTCAGGCAACTGTAACTACACTGCCATACGAGCACCCAGCCTCTAGTAAGCATCCATGAATTACAGCAAAGGTACTGTGGTGTGGGAATCTTGTTACGAATCTCATGTTTGTAGATATGAAGAGCTGCTCTTCCATTTCCACTCACTGTAACGCGTACCATGTCTGTGAGCTAATGAAATCTGTATAATATGTTTCACTGAGTACTAACAGCAAGAAAATGTGAATTCAGGACTAATAAAATACAAAAACTGAAGATACAGTATTACAATAACACAGGCTGAATTACAGGACTTGTACAACCCCATAAAATAACCACTTCACTAAAGACTGCACAGCGCGGCACCATGTGGCGGAGCGTATCATGACCAAGCGCATACCTCATAAATGGCAGACCAATTATATATGAGATGTGTCACCACTCATCGTTTGTTGCTTAGGGCCTGAAACACCCTGTGTTGAACATTATGTAATCGAATGAATGTGATATTAGTTATAGTGGAAAGTCAGAAGACTGAAAGAGTATAAGACACCACAGTAATTAATCTCTGCCAATAAATAGACTAACTAACAGAAATATGAATGCTAATAAAGCATGAAGAAAACTGTATTGCAATTGGTATGATGACTAACTACATTTGTCCATAAAATAAGCTCAAGTAAGAGTGTGAGACTAGCACTGGTAATATATTTCCTCTTTCCTCAGGTTTTACACTTTTGCCTGCTATGTCCTCTTTCATGAGTTTATTCTGGATGATCGAGTAGTGGTGTTGAAGTTTTATATACAGACAATGCTGTCTTTTTACATAATTTATCACTGTATATAAGAAACTGTGATGTGAATGAGCTGAAGAAGTCTACTGAAAAAAAGGATATTTAAAGAACTTGGAACAACTGGAAATTAGTGTTGAATAGAAGTTACTACAAAATTAAAGTTACTTGTAAAAAATAAATTCACACACAAAAATAAACATAAAACTACACTGACATAGAGAACGACACAATGGTAATTAAAACTAAAAGTACCTGGTTCTGGTGAAGAAGGTTCAGCCCTTGGTAGTGAAGAAGCCGCTGCTACAGGAGCAAACAATGTAGCTGGAGAAGGAGGAAGCTCTCCTGAAAGAAAAGGTACAGCATTTTAGCTTCAGAATAGCTTAGAACATGTGTATTCCAAGCACAAACACAACACTATGTCTTATACTGTGCACACACACTGAAACTGTGGCCAAATGATAGAAATTTATTCTGTGCTCAAACTACGCAAGAAAAATAGAGTAAGGATCATACAGCCTATAAATTCTTAATTTACAAATATGAACAACAATCTTGCAGAACAATAATTTTCTGGTATATTTTGATATCAACTAAAAGTATTAATTATTTGATAACATAATGCATCAGAGAAGTACTGTGATGCCGCTGCTGATTTCCGTATTATAGAAATAAAGTGTATAAGTAAAACCTGTACAACACAAAATTCTAGTTGCTTACAGAGCTTTAAGTTCCAATTGCTTATGGACCTTTAAAGATCTGTATCGATGAAACCAAATATGAAGAAACTGTGTCATGTGCCCACTTACTGGAGCATATATGCTTTGTAGTGTGACAGCAATAACTAGCTAACAGTCTATGCTGAGACTGATACTTGTTTGGGTGTGTGTAGTGCAACCAGTTGCGCGACATAAGGTGGAAAATGGGATTAAAAAAAAAAAAAAAAAAAAAAAAAAAAAAAACATTCAACAATGTTTGACTCAATTTAACACGCCATAATCGATGTTTTTGATAGCCTGTGGCTGTCATTCACTATTTAAATAATGAAATAATGCACTAGTGTGGTTTCAGTTGCCTAAGACTGCAGTCGTGTGTGTGTGTTTATTTTTGACAAAGGGTGTTGGCTGAAAGATTTATGTGTGAAAATCTTTTTGTTGTGCCTATCTGCAACTCAGCATCTCCACTGTATGGTGAGTAGCAACTTTCCTTCTCACAATATTGTTATAATGGCAATAGTTACTTATTTTTTCATGCTTAGAGAGGAGCGTTTCAAGAATTTTTTCTTGTTGTCAAGTGCAAACATGTACATATGTATTTTGTGTGGTGTCTGAATGTATTGTTCTGCATTTCTTCCACTGTAATCATCTTTTTGAGGTTATCAAGTACTGTGCCTCCTCAGTTATGTAGAAAACCACACACATGCAAACTATCACTCACATTGTTTGTTTGTGTGACATCACAAAAAATACATACGTAAATACTGCACTTGACAACAAGAATAAATTCTCGAAACACGTTTTGTTCAGCATGGGGGTTAAAAAAAAAATACATAACCCGCACTGTGTTTAGACTAAAAACATTTGAGAAATGCGAAGTGAATGACGGTGTCAACTAGTGCTCCAAGTGGAAAATGCCAAAAAACGCTAATTATGGTTCAACAAAGGTGTCATGATGATCACAACAAACACGAAACTGTGTTTGTGGAGTAGAGACAGGTTGGAAATGGTTGTGATTGGTCATACCTTCATTCAAATGAACCCAGTTACTCCCATCAGCCACCACAGCAAGCAGAGCTTTGCAGGGGTGGGAGATACAGCACGAATTGTGCCCTGGTGTCAAAAAACTGAACCCCCATAATATTTGTAAACTCTGCTGGATAGCAACATCATGCCAGAATCATCTTCTTCACGGACATTTTTTTCAAAATGCGTAAATCATGGGGAAATTATTAATATCCTGATGCAAAATCGGGTGCAAATTAACATTGTGGGCATTGGAAATTTGACGGGAATGATAAAAAATGTTGTAAACGGCAGGAAAACGTTACTTCCGGGAATGTAAAAATGGGGTTATACTGTATGTTCTTGATGTTGATGCCCCGTCAATAACCAGTCATGTACAAAATTTCAACATTAGAAGAACACTGATTCACAAACAACTTACAGTAGCAGCAGCAGGGTCCAATAGTGTTTCATCCAGATCAAACAAAGCACTTAAAACCATTGTAGAGGGCAACTATGGATAATACAGTAAATTAAAATACTGGACTGTTGTGTGCCTTATTTACATTTACAAGCTCACACCACTGGAAGCACCTTATGAATGGTTCTTGCTACACCAAAATTTCTTTAGCCATTTAGTTACCCCACATATACATGTACAATTAACAGTATAAAAATGGCACCCTTGTCTTTACATTCAGAATACACAATGAGTTTCATTTGTTCCATGTTCAAATGTCTCACAACCTATGCATGATTTAGCTGGAATACCTAAAATGATTTATCATATTGACAGCACTTTCAAAGCTGATCAGTACCTCCATATCATGGAACAATGTGATGATGCATTAATCCAACTGCACCAAATTCGATTCAGTAAATAGTTATGCCTTGTTGTTTAGAGATGGCTGAAAAGAAGCTTCTCAATCAAGCGACAAGAGCATCCGAGTTAAATTCCACACAGAGTCTCAGAATCAAGGAGAATAATATTATTAAGATTTGTGACTGTGTGATTCCTCACGCATAATTCACATTATCTATGATTGTGTATTCCATCCTCAAGACTATTAGTTCTGAACAGTATAAATTTCACTAACTTAGCGATTTTAAGGCCAGATCAGTTGTATTATGTAGGCTTCCACAGCTAGCATCAAGATGATTAAAATTCTTCTGGATCTTGTATCATTATATAAAATACTTTAAAACATATAAACTACAAAATATATACATTATTCCATATTTTATATAATGACATGGTACAACACCCAGAAGAATTTCAATCATCTTGACGTAGCTGCTCTTTTGGTGTTTGGTGCAAGGTCAAGTCTAAGTCTATACTCCAAACCAGTCCCTAATAATACAAATGCAAAAGGCGAGACAGAAGAATTACTCTGTTGGATTAATATCACAGAATATGTTATCTCCATGTGTAAAAAAAAAGTATTATCACCACAAAGCTGAGCATTTATGATATCATTGTTCTACTCACTGCACTAGAAAACTATTAACTTGAATGATGACAGGTAAAAGGAGTGCCTGGCCCAAATAATTTAGAGTCCAAGAACAGAGCACCGTGCATGCCGAATTTCAGAAGTTTCAGTGTGGAACTTCAGCTTAATGTTTCAGCAATATAATAGTTAGGATACAGTATATGTCAAGATTCACTGCAATTTAATTCATCGTATCATTTCTCTTGAAAATCATTACTCCAGCACATAGAAACAGTTGAAATATAAGAACTCCATGTTGGCAGAATTCCTAAACCATGATTGTTTTGCACCTGTTACAATGGCCAAGTGGATAGGCTGATCGTTTAAAAACGTAAAGGATGAGCGTTCAAATCGAACTGTAATCAATTGTCAATTTTTTTAGACTTTTGCGGGTAACATTTTAAACCTTAATTCGCTACAAATTGTGCAGCTGCAGGCTTTTCTAGGTTCCACATTCTTTCAAAACATTCCACTGTATAACAGTTTAATCTTTAAACAAACAGGCAAATGGTCATAGTAAAAATACTGAAAATGGATCATTTTATTTGTAATTGCTTTGACTGCTACTTGGTGTCTCTATAGTTTTCAGGTACAAGAAATGTATTAGCTGAGTGGCATATTCTTCTAAGTCCTTATGTGTGGATTACATGAGCAAGTGGATGTGCCTTCCAGTAACTGTTGTTTCCAGTGTAATAATTGTTCTTCAACTACGATACGCCTATTTGAGAGTTATGCTAAAAGGAAGAAATCAGTAGCTCCTTGATATTGTGTCAGCTTACTGTACATGTAGCTGCAGTATGTGTATGACTGAATCTCAACAGCAACTTTCATCGTTATTGGACCGTTTGAAAACCAAGCTGCACGAAAAACACCGGCAATTGGACCGCAAAAAGTCCTTTTCCATCACGACAATGCACTAGCACACACCTCAGCAGTTGTGGTCGCAAAATTAATGGAAACAGGGTTCCAACTCATTTCACATCCCCCTATTCTCCAGACTTGGCTCCCTCAGACTACTATTTGTTCCCCAATTTGAAGAAATGGTTGGCGGGACAAAGATTTTATTCAAAAAAGGAGGTGATGGCAGCAATTAATAGATATTTTTCAGACTTGGACAAGTCCTATTATTCGGAAGGGATCAACAAATTAGAACAGCATTGAACAAAGTGTAGAAGTCTAAAGAAGACTATGTCGAAAAATAAAAAAGATTTACCCCAAACATGTAAGTAGTTTTTATTTTTGCACGGACTTTTCAAATGCCCCTTGTATAGCTTCAGTATTTTCTCTACATGCCAATGGCATCAAGAACAGCTTGATTCCTTTGAGGCATAGAACTGACAAGTCTGTGGAAAAAGTCCTCATCCATGGCAGTTCTCCCCATGAAGAATGAACCAAATCCCATATGGGATTCGCAGTTCCTGGAGGAGGGTCTGTCCAACTGTCCTGTGGAGTCTTCTAAAGTTGAGCCCATACGTGCTCTATGGATTTGAGAACAGGTGACTTTGGAGACCATGGAAGGCACTGAATAATATTCTCCCTCCTTTAAAAACCAGCTCCGAATCCTAATTCTAGTGTGTGATGGATGATATCTTGTTGGTAAATGAGTCGTCCTTCAGGGTACCGAAGTCAAGCTCCAGGGATGATTACATTTTCAAAGAAATGTTCATAGCATGCTGAATTGAACTTGCCTTGGATATGTTCTAAAGTTCCTTCACTTATGTAAGACATCCAGTCCCAACATTTCACACTTATGTACCCGGTTCTAGTGCATGTAGCCACAAAGTGTACATCATATCGTTGCCCATCTATGCAGTGAACAAGAGCAGGAGCTCTGCTCATGGATGCTATTGTCCTCTCATTGGAGAAAATGACTTCTCTCCAATTGTCATCTTCCCAGTACCTCACAATTGGTAATCTATCCATGGCTTGTTCATCAGACATCAGCTCTTTGATAGGAGCAGCATGACAGGACCTGATTCATTGGTCCTTTAATCTTCTGAGAGCAGTTCTTGAAGAGCCCAGAAAACGTGAAGCTCTCCTTAGTTCTCGAATGAGTGACAATGGAGTTTTCTGGCCCACCCTGAGCAGTTCTTCATCTTGTCTTCACGTAGAGACTAGTGGTCTTCCAGGTATTGGACGTCTTGCTACCTCGCCATTATCTCCAAATAGTCTAATCTATGTTTTTGCCGTGGAAGCATCAATACCATCACGACATCCTGCCTCAGATGCAGTAGCACCATTTTCAAAGAGAGAAATTATTCACTTATGAACATTCACATCAGCCATTTTGAAGCAGATGTATGATGTATGCCACTCAGTTGATACATTTCTCTTAGCTGAAAACATTAGACACAACAGGTGGCAGTTTAAGTAATTACAAATAAATAAATCCCTTTTCAATATTTTTACTATGGCCATCTGTCTATTTGTTTAAAGATTAGTCTATTATAAAATGCAATCTTTTGAAAGAATGTGGAACTGTGAAATGCTTATTGTCACAATAATTCTACCGAAATGGAGTTCCTATATGTCAACTGTTTCCACATGCTCGAATAATGATTTTCAAAAGAAATGATACAATGAATTCTTTTGCAATAAATCTCGACATATACTGTATCCTAACCATTATACTGCTTCTATGTAATGATGTAAACACCAAGCTGAAGCTCCACAGACCCCTAGAATTGTGAACATGGCACTTCTGAACTAGAGCATGCACAATGCTCTGTTCTTGAACTTAAATTACTCTGGCCGGGCAATCTTTGTGCCTCTCACTGGTCATGTGATTAACTTGGTGACATGTGATTAACCCCATCTTGTGCTATAATTTACCATTGTAATTACTAGCAGATGATTTGTATTTAACTCTTATTAAAATGCCTGATTATAGAGACAAAACAAAAACCTTCAGCTTGTGGTATATTTAAACAATTAGTATGGACAATGGGTGGATTGCTACTCACCAAATTAAAGAGATTTTGAGGGGCAGTGCCCCCCTCCTCCTCCTCCTCCTCCCCCCCCCCTCTCTCTCTCTCTCTCTCTCTCTCTCTCTCTCTCTCTCTCTCTCTCACACACACACACACACACACACACACACACACACACACACACGACCACTGTCATCTTGGTTCCAAGTCCCAACTGCCACTGTGGTGAGCAGAATTTCAGCTGTGGTGGGTAATGGGGGTAGAGAAGAGGAGTTGGGGGAGGAGGGAGAGGGATAACAAAGCTGTGATGAAAGGAACTATAGTGCTGCCTGTGGGACTGTGCAGGGATGTGTGGAAGACGAGGACAGGATAGCGAGCCGGCTATATGGGAGGGAGGGGAGAAGGTAAGCAAAGGGAAAAAAGAGAGAAGTGCCGTGATGAGATAGTAGGCATGTGTAAACCTGGAAAGATGGAGCAGGAGAGGGCCAGAGGCAGGTGGAAGGCAGATAGTAGCGAAGGTTGAGACAAGTGGGGGTCACAGGAACGAGGATAGTTCCTGTATGCTCAATTCACAAAAGCTGATGGCAGGAAGAACCCAGCTGTGAATCAGTGCATCATGCTGGGTGGCATACTCAGCAACTGGGTGATTCAGCTGTCTCTTGGTCACAGTTTGACAGCGGCTATTTATGTGAACAGACAGCTCGATTGTGGTCATGTCCACATAGAATGCTGCATAGCAATTGCGGTTAAGGTTGTAGATCACATGGCTGATTTCACAGGTGGCCCTGCCCTTGATGTGATAGAAGATGCCTTTTGACAGGATAGGAGCAGATGGTAGTGGAGAGAATATTTCTCATTTTAGCAAGAGTTAGTCAAAACCCATAGCAGAGAATGTGATTCAGTTGCACCAGTCCTGGGACGTACAGAAAAGATGCGGGGGAACTGTTCCTGGATAAGGGGGGAGGAGTAACCAGTTTGTAAAGGCCTCAATTAAACCCTTCGCATATTTGGAAAGAGTTTACTCCTCACTACAAATGCGATGACCTCACGTGGCTAGTCTGTATGGAAGGGAGTTCTTGGTGTGAAATGAGTGGCCCATGTCAAATGGGAGGTATTTTTGGTGGTCCCACCTGGTTAGCCCGTGGATTAATGTCGAGGTCCGATGTGCCGGCCAGTCTGTGGATGGTTTTTAAGGCGTTTTTCCATCTGAGACATTCTGGGGGGGTGGGGTGGGGTGGGGGTCCACTGGGGGCCGAACTGCACAATAACCCTGGGTTCAGTGTGGGGTGGCGGTGGGGTGAGTGGACTGCTGTAGGGGTTGTGTACCACTGCGGGCTATAGCAGGGACGAAGCCTCTCCATCGTTTCTAGGCTCCCAATTCCATACCATACCATACCATACCATGCCATGCCATGCCATTGTTGGTGGTTCTGATGTGGATGGGAATACTGATATCACCATATTTGAGGTGGAAGTCAACCTCAAGAAAGACGGCTTGTTGGGCTGCGGAGGACCGTACGAAGCAAATGGAGAAGAAGGCACTGAGTTTCTGCAGGCATGTAGATAGCATGACCTCACCCTTGGTTTGTATCAAGAATATGTCATCAATGAATCTGAACCAGTGGTGTGGGTTTGGGATTCTGAGTAGACGGGAAAAATTCCTTTACATGGTCCATGAGTAAGTTGGCATAGGATGGTGCCATGTGGATGCCCAATGGTGTAGGGGTTGTGTACCACTGCGGGCTATGGCAGGGACGAAGCCTCTGCACCGTTTCTAGGCTCCCAATTCTACACCATACCATACCATGCCATGCCATGCCATGCCATTGTTGGTGGTTCTGATGTGGATGTGAATACTGATATCACCATATTTGAGGTGGAAGTCAACCTCAAGAAAGACGGCTTGTTGGACTGCGGAGGACCGTACGAAGCAAATGGAGAAGAAGGCACTGAGTTTCTGCAGGCATGTAGATAGCATGACCTCACCCTTGGTTTGTATCAAGAATATGTCATCAATGAATCTGAACCAGTGGTGGGTTTGGGATTCTGAGTAGATGGGAAAAATTCCTTTACATGGTCCATGAGCAAGTTGGCATAGGATGATGCCATGTGGATGCCCAATGGTATAGCTCATATTTGTTTGTAGGTTTGCCTTCAAAGGAGAAGTAATTGCTGGTGAGGATACAGTTGGTCATGATGACCAAGAAGAGGGTTGTATGTAAGGGGTCAGTCAAGCACTGGGGAAGATAGTGTTCAATAGTGACAAGCTCATGAGCATTCTGGGTTTCAGTGTAGAGGGAGGTGGCATCAATAGCGATGAGCAGTCGCCAGGCAGTAAAGAACAAGAAACTTTGGAGTATCAGTAGAGGAAGTGTTTAGTGCCTTATATATAAGAGAGTACTTACTAGTAATAGGCTGAAGATGTTTGTCCACACGGGCAGAGATTCTCTCTTGGTCAGCACAGTAAGCAGCCTTACTGGAGTGACCTGGTACTTTGGGATGCATGCAGAAAGAGGGTACAAGGGCTGGGGGTTTTGTGTTGAGCTGGAAACTGTACTCGGGGGAGAGGTTCTGGGATGGACCAAGGAATTTGAGGAGGGACTGGTAGTTCTGCTGGATTTCAGGTATGTCGTCACTGTTGTAGAGCTAGTAGACCATCAGCTGCAGGAGCCTCTCTGCCAGGTAATCCCTTTTCTCATTTTAAAGAACATAGTTCTTATACAGGAAAACAGTGATCTGTAATTATTATAAATAAACTGTGTACACCACCAGCCACAAACAAGAGGATTTCCATGCACCACCGCCTCCAGCAGACATTCATGATCCAAAGATCATCTGATAAAAAGATCGAAACCGGTCACCATTAAAAAAGTTAAGTGATCAAGACTGCTTCCAGTTTATTTAAAAGCTTTTCTGTTGTGGGGACAGGGAGATGGTCTTAGGAGGCCCAGCAGGACTGAATTTGGAAGTGGAAAAAATGGCTCTAAGCACTGTGGGACTTAACATCTGAGGTCATCAGTCCCCTAGACTTAGAATTACTTAAATCTAACTAACCTAAGGACAGCACACATATCCATGCCCGAGGCAGGATTCGAACCTGCGACCATAGCAGCAGTGCGGTTCTGGACTGAAGCGCCTAGAACCACTTGGCCACAGTGGCCAGCTTTGGAAGTGGAGCAAAAGGTGAAGCCATCGTACAGGGCCGAGACTTCTGTGGGACTGAGGCTTTTGGAAGACATGTTCCCGACTGAGTTGTTGGTCTGTTTAGGCTCAGAGTTCTGTAAGGTGGCATGTGGGAGTTTCTGGGTGTGTGACAAACGTAATGTGTCTGCAAGGCAGGGTCTGGCAGCTTTGAATGGGTGTGGGGGATATTTGATGCAGGTTATTGTTTGTAGTGATGGTGGATGAAAATAGTACAAGGCATGAATAAGAAGTGAACAGTTTGCACAGTCTATTGAGTGGACATTTTTCATACAGCTCTAGTTCCTGGAGGGCAAAGGTTTCAATTTGGGAGGTGAGATATGGGATGGATTCCATTTTAGATTTTCTATTATTTAATTATAGTATGGGTTAGATAAATTTAAACCTACCCAGAGACTGTTACTGAAGTACTTCAGTTTGAAAGTATTTTCAAATCATGGATGCTTAAAGTGATGACAGACATACAGACATGTTCAAATTATTAGACTAAATGATTATTTTTGATACTCTTTAGTTTTCTGGTTTAAAAGTAGGAGAGAAAAGTGTAATAATTGATTTATTTTAATGATTTGAATGATGCCACAAAATTTCCCTTCCAAGCAACTTTCAGATCACTGAATTTTCCACAGTTGGTAACATTTTCCATTTTCTCTCCAAATTGTGCTGGTGTTAGTTGTCTGTGTATGTGCTTTGAAACTGTGTTTACAGTAATGTTTTATGTTTGTGCTGTACTTCAGCTTGTTATTTATTCTATCAATTTCTTGCTACTTTAACAAGACATTATACGGCTTGTGAACTTACATGTTTTTAGCTTTGGGAATAAATCATGGAGTTTCCTTAGAAAGCGAGGTTGAGGGACAGACAAAAGAGGTTTCACCTTGGAAAGTTCCAGCTGTAGTAGCACTTCTTACTGAAAATTGTTATACACAGCAAGAAATTGCTGACAGAATGAGAATATCACAGAAAACTGTCAGCAGAATCAAACTTTCTGTACAGAAGGGTGGTGAACACAAGCCAAACACCCAAAAGGAAAATGTGGGCGCAACAGAAAAATCAGTCCTAGAACAATGAGAAGACTTACAGATATGGGAACAATGAACCATAAACTTACTTCTACAGGCGTAAGCCATCACGTGAAAGGTTTGGGTATTGAAGTTTCACCTGTTGCAGTGAGAAGGACACTGCTTGAATGTGGTTTAAAGACATGCCAGCCAAGGAAAAAACAGAAAATCACACCTGCCATGAAAACCGAAAGATTGCAGTGGGCTAAACAACTTCAGCAGTGGACAAGCAAGGGTTGGGCTAAGGTATGTGCAATGATATGGTAAATTAAGTGGGTCTAATCTCTAAAATTAGGAGTTTTGGCTTGAAATTGTGATGATGTATTGATACCGAAGAAGTGCACATCTGAATTTTGGGATTGTTGAGGTCTCCTACACTACTATTCCCAACTTTTCTAACTTGCAATTTTGTACACATGCTTCAGGTATGCTTCAGTGATGAATCTGCTGTATTCACTGTGATGGAAGAAAGCAGCCAGTATGCTCATCACAGATCTGGAGAACAGTTAAAAGCTGAGTGCGTGCAGCAATATGTGAAGCATCTTACTTCCGTTATGGTCTGGAGTGTGATGTCCGTGAAAGGTGCTGGCAGATTACACATTGTTGAAGGGACAATGAGGCAAGAACAACATAAAGAAATCCTCGAAAAGGAACTTTTCCTCCAAATAAATGAGTGGTTTCCTAATAAAGATGCCATTTTTATGCATGACAGGGCACCCTGCCACAAAGCCAAAAGTGGTTGTTCCAAGTACTTGGAAGAAAAGCAAATGAAAGTGTTGCTCTGGCCAGTAATAGCTCTGATATGAACCCAATTGAAAATTTATGGGCTACTGTGAAACAGAGGATAAGGAAATTTACAATAACCACCAAACAAGATCTTAATGGATAAACTAGAGGAAATCTGGTACTGTGACAATGATATTAAAATGTCATGTGAAAAGTTAATAAAACCATGCCAAACAGGATAAAAATGTGGATTAAGAACAAAGGTATGCGTATAAAGTATTGAATGTACAAATATAATATGTATGGGGATGTAAATGTGTAATAAATGTAAAGTTTTGGAAGAAACATCTTTAGGCCAATAAATTGAACACGTCTGTAATATTTTAGGGAGGCACCTGGGTTTCAGGCTTGATCCTGCTTTCACATTTGATGCTATTATGTTATTCCAAAATATAGACAGCCTTGGAAATTCCGTTTGTTTGTAAGGTGGAATTTACAGTAGATTGGGGTGGCAGTGAGAATCTTGACTGAGGAGGGAGATGCCAGGGTAATCCACAGAGTTGTGTGAACAGCTGTGCCAAGGTGGCTCAGTGGCTAACACACCTGCCTAGTAAGCAGGTGACCTGGGTTTGATTCCCAGCCTTAGTACAAATTTTCACTTGTTGCTTCAGTCTATATACATAAAATCATGCTTGTCTGAGATCAGTGAAGTCTCTGAAGTTGTGTCATTTCAATAAAAATTATGTCCCCATACAACAAACGTGTCATAAACAACCTGTAGCGACACATGGCAGAAGTGTACATTGTATTTTGTTCAAGAAACGATGCTTGAAAGACTTCTTCATGATCCCAGAAAACTTTACCAGGTTTTTGGACTAACAGCTAAAATGAAATTATGTTGCTGATTATCTGCTTGGAAACAGACACATCAATAGTATGCAGTCCTCAAATTCTAAACATAAAGGTGCTACAAAAAATTAAACAACTAAAGATCACTGTCCCTCCACTTCTGCGGATAATAAAATTCATGTTAAGGATTATTCCTGACAAGGGAACATCAGTAACTTGAGCTCATATTTTAAGGAGAAGGGAGAAAACCTGCAGAATATCAGACCCAGCAATGAATCATGAGCAAGAATTTGGGTCACGATGCTGATAGTACACAGTTATTACATTCTGAAGGTATAGCTTTTAAACTTTCCTGCACACCAGTTTTTTGTCACTCGCACCACCCCAATGAAGTAGACCGTCCGGTAGCCACACAGTCCAAAGCGCTGTTTCCCGAGCAAGAAGGCGTGCCGGGCCCTGGCACGAATCCGCCCGGCAGATTAGTTTTGAGATCCGGCGTGCCGGCCAGCCTATGGATGGTTTTTAAGGCGCTTTTCCATCTTCCTCAGCGAATGCGGCCTGCTTCCCCTTATTCCGCCTAAGTTACACAATGTTGGCAATTGCTGCACAAACAACGTCTCCATGTACATGTACACCATAATTACTCCACCATGCAAACATTGGGGTTACACTTGCCTGGTATGAGACACTCCCCGTGGGAGGGAGGGGGTGGGGGGATGTCCACTGGGGGCCAAACTGCACAATAACCCTGTTTCAGTGTGGGGTGGTGGTGAGGTGAGTGGATTGCTGTGGCCTATTGTGGGGTTGTGAACCTCTGAGGGCTACAGCGGGACGAAGCCTCTCCGTCATTTCTAGGTCCCTGGTTCAATATACAATAGAAACACCCTAATGCAGTAAGTAGCCTAATGATTGAGTGTGAAGTACTGTACAGTGGAGAGACACCCAGAGTCCTCCAATTCATGGGATTTTGAAGATAAGGGAAGAGAAAGGGAGAGGTGAAAATATTCGCCCAATGTGCTTTGAAATCTTGTCTGAGCACACATGTTATAGTAAGTAATATGACCACATAATATGTCAATCTTACACACATGTTCACTATTATTTTAACAATATTCACATTTTGATATTTTGCAGCTATACATAGTCTCAGAATTAAAATGAATAAACCTGGGCAACTGAAGAACAGTGACATTAATAATTAAATAGCACTATGCTCTTCTTTAATGAAACAATTATCCATTTCATTCATTTACACTGCATCTGTAGCATCAGCTACAGGTTGTAAACAGAACATTCTGACACAACGAACATAGCATGTTACTAATTTCAAAACAGTATTTCCCAAATCTCTATGTAGTCTACATATATAGCTACATCTATACAAATACTCTGGAAGCCCAAGGGTGTGTAGCACAGAGTACTTCTGGTGCCACTAACGATCTCCCCGTCCCTGTTCCACTTGTGAATGGCACATGGGAAGAACAACTGTCAGTAAGCCTCAGTATTAACTCTAATTTTTCGAATTTTCATTATGGTCATTTTATGAGATGTATGTGGGATGAAGTAATATGGTGTCTGACTCTCCACAGAAAGTACTCTCTCGAAATTTCAATAGTAAACCTCACTGTGATGCACAATGCCTCTCTTGTAGCATCTGCTACTGGAGTTCGTTGAGCATCTCTGTAATGCTCTCACGCCAACTAAACAATTCTGTGATGAAATGTGCTGCTCTTCATTGGGTCAACTCTATCTCTTCTATCTGTTAAGGGTCCTAGATTAATGAGCAATTTCTCAAGAACCGGTGAAACAAGCATCTTGCAAGCCACTTCTTTTGTAGATGAGTTACATTTCCTTATGATTCTTCCTATGAATTGCATTCTAGCACCTACTTTTCCTACTATTTGTTTTATGTGGTCATTTCACTGAGATAGCTCTGGATAGTTACTCCTGGACATTTAACAGTAGGTACTGTTTCCAGCAATTTGTCATCAATAGTATAGTTACACAGTAGTGGATTTCTTTTTCTATGCATGTGGAATACATTACATTTATTTATGTTTGAGGCCAATTACCCAAGCCTGCACCATTCATCAATCCTCTGTATGCATTCTGAAAATTGATACTTTCTTCTGGCCTTGCTACTTTCTTATAGAGAACTGCATCATCTGTAAACAGTCTTAAAGAGTTTCCGATGCTTTCCGCTAGACTGATAAGACTATTTACATTGTATATAAACAAACTGCCTTGGTCACTTTACACCTGTTATTTTGTTCCATTACGAGCGACATGTTGAGTTCTATCTGCAAGAAGTCTCAAATCCAGTTGGAAATCTGTCAGGTATTAAGTGTCTGCAGTGGGGCGGAGTGAGTGACAACCAGTTTAAAAGCACATGTTTAAAAGCTGTAAGTTTGGAATATCATAACTGCATAATATCAAAAGTACGGCTCAAAGTTTTGTGCAGGATTAATTGCTGGGGCCCATATCTTGCAAGTGTGTTTCTTCCTCCTTAAAATGCGAGGTCAAATTGGTGATGTTTCCTTGTTCAAATTTCATCAACTTCATACCCTTACAGCCATAATTACATCTACCTTCCGACTCAAATGCATATAATTTTTTCAATGTTAATGAGAAGTAAAACTAAATGGAGAACATCACTGGTGGCCTTCGGTTCGAAAATGTGTCTTCTGATGAAATGTACTGCAAGAGGTAGCAGGAATTTTGGGAGAAGTAAGTGATGTTCATTATTTATCAAAGTTTTAGTGCCCAATGTGCACATACCACACTCATCAAATAAAAGTTGATTTCATCAAAAACTTTATGCAAAATGTGCAATACATTTTATAGTTACATAAATCATAAGGACTATTAGCTACACATTCTACAGTTGCTCTGTATTCACAACTTATTCAGAAAATTGAGACAAAGTGACCAGGTCTACAAGGTCTTTTACATAATGCACAAGCTTTGTGTCCATCTTTACACAGGAACCAATACCAGAAAGGCGGTCTCCAAATGCTGCATAAATGTGCTCCTGTCCATTTCTCAGACTTTGGCAGGTGGCATTACTAGACGAGATAGGTGCAGCCTTGGGAAGAAGTTTGAGAAGCTCGCTGACCCATTTAGGACTTCACAGACTGGTGTATCAGTAACATCTATTTGCAGAGCCATGTAAAGATTCCAACTGAAATCTTACATAATAACAGCAGTGCACAGACTAGCCAATTTAGATAATAATGATATAGTACGCTTTTTCATACAAGTATTAAATAACACAGAGATCTACAGTTCTACAATCACCCAAGGCAATTATGACAGTATTACGGGGACAAACGTTATCAACAGAAAATAGTATGTCTGTCTGCAGTCCAGAATTATTGCTCCTCTCCTTTATAGCCTGCAAGCTTCCTATTACTTTCCTTTACTTTCAGCTACTGGAAGGCTGTGTAACAATGTTCATATTTGTGTACCACTTAGCTCTGAAGAAAGAAATTGTACAAAAGTATCAATGTTTAATTTTAATTTATGCACCTATCAATCACTTATACTATGAGTTGTTATCTTCACTCATTCAGTTTTTTTATATTCCACCAAGGATTTTTTTTAGCACTAAATGTATGTTTTTAAGCCATTTAATCTGTCTTTGGAGGTTTCCTTCCAGTTGTTGTTGTTGTTGTTGTTGTGGTCTTCAGTCCTGAGACTGGTTTGATGCAGCTCTCCATGCTACTCTATCCTGTGCAAGCTTCTTCATCTCCCAGTACCTACTGCAACCTACATCCTTCTGAATCTGCTTAGTGTATTCATCTTTTGGTCTCCCTCTACGATTTTTACCCTCCACGCTGCCCTCCAATGCTAAATTTGTGATCCCTTGATGCCTCAAAACACGTCCTACCAACCGATCCCTTCTTCTAGTCAAGTTGTGCCACAAACTTCTCTTCTCCCCAATCCTATTCAACACCTCCTCATTAGTTATGTGATCTACCCACCTTATCTTCAGCATTCTTCTGTAGCACCACATTTCGAAAGCTTCTATTCTCTTCTTGTCCAAACTAGTTATCGTCCATGTTTCACTTCCATACATGGCTACACTCCATACAAATACTTTCAGAAACGACTTCCTGACACTGAAGTCTATACTCGACGTTTCCTTCCAGGACATTGTAAATATTAATTAATCACAGCCTGTACGCTAAGACAGACAGAACATCTCTTTGGACTGTTTAAATCACCAGCAATTCTCAGTTTTAACTATATAAACAAATAATTACATAACCTGCATACAACTTTTGAAAGAATGGAAAATATCACTTGAAATATAAAAGAAAGAACTCCTGAACAAGCCTTTTCCCTAAATAACTATATGTTGCTCCTCTCAGCCCTACATGATGTGGGAAAAAAATAATTCTTACAAAAAATAATTAAGTCAAGATACATAAAAACAACATTTTACATGACTAATGAGGTGTCCTAACATACTACAAACTGTACTCACCAGGTAGAGTACAGGACGGCGGTGGTGGTGGAGCTGGGGTGGGAACAGGCTCTGAATGTCTTTTCAAGAACGGATGATTAAAAAATGTGTCAAAATTCATGCGGTCCCTAGCATTACGTCGCAACAGCCCCATCAAGAGATCGGTTAATTCTGGTGATGTTCCTGGTGGTATCCTTTCAAGAGAAATTCAAAAGCCATTTGTACACAACTGCTGAAACTGCATGGGTAACACACTATAGCCATAGCCATTATTCTTGTAATATCTCAATGAGTTAAGTAATATCTCTGCTAATAACCACACACACAAGCTTTAAATACAATGTTAAAATGATGGTACAATTGTTATCAGATATAAAAGTGTGTTGTTGAACTTCGAAATGTTTCCCGTTAGTTATGCCAAAACACAAAAAGTAGCTTCAGTGTCGTACACAACAGAAACATATCAGAAACATTTGAAATAAAATTCAACAGAGACACTAACAGAAAGACAGATTACACAAAATTCAACCAACAATGATAAACTGAATTTTTCCTTTGATTTAGGAATCATGCCTATTTTGAACAGAGTGTACATGTTTAGGCATATATCCAACAATATATTACACTACGGAGCAAAGTTACTATATTGTATGCTTTTTCTTTACTTAATATCTTTGAATGTTCTATGGATTCTACGAAGTTAGTGTTACAGAAAAGACTTCCACAAAGACCTAACCACAAATGGACTTACCAAAAGGGCTCTTTTCTGTAAGTTTTTGTAGGGTACACATTATATTAGTTAAAATGTAGAGGATAATTAGAAAAAGTTAATTTGCAGTACCTACAAGCCTGATCAACAGCTTCTCCAGTTAATAAATTTATATAGTTAAATACCTGAAGAGAAGTTGCAGAGTTTAATGAAACATCATAAGCATTAATGAAGGATGGAAAGGACTTATAAGGGAGGAGGAAAGGAGAGTGGCAGTAAGGAGTGTGGAAGTAAGGGAGAGTGGGATGAAGGGGGAGGGAGCTATCACAGACCAGAGAAAAGGAATAATTATGTGAGAAATAATAGAAAGGTATCACATGACCAAGACAAAGAAAAAAAAGCAATAAGAAAATTGACTGCAAATGAGGTTACTATATCAATCTGTTACTACAAGGGAACACATTTAGGAATATTCATTTAGAGGATGGAATATTTCTTTTTCGTTGAATCAATTTTTACTTTACAACAGAATTTGCACCAATCTGAAACTTCTTTACAGATTGAAATTGTGTGCCAGTCTGAGACTCGAACCTGGGACCCTTTTTCTTTTGTGAAGGGTAAAGGGGTCAGGTTTGAGTCACAGTGCAGCACATAGTTTTAATCTGCTAGGAAGTTTCAATTCTTTTTCTATTTATAAATGACATTCAAATAAATTAGATATGATATGTTTCCCCATTTTCAGTTTTCTAAGTACTACAATGACAACAATCTAGGATTAAGAAATCTGAAGCAGAAATACTTACTTTGGAGACAAATTTCCATTTTTCTCATAAAATTGTTTGAGAGCAGGTGGAGTTTGGGCCTGAAATGGAGCCTTTCCAGTCAGACATTGGAAAACAATTGTGCCCAAGCTCCACAGATCAGCCTTCGCATCATACTGGAGAGACATTATAACTTCTGGAGCCTAGAAAAGACCAGAAGTCCCTCTAATGATGTGTGCGTATACAAGTGTCTTTATAATAAATCTTCAAAATTTACAGAACTTTATCCATTTAGGCGGTGTTTAAACAGTGAATAAGTCAAACAACTGCACACGAGTTATGTTTGACACATAGTCCACAAAAAGGCATTTTTGAAGAATGGGTACTGTGGAGCGAAGACCAATACAGTTTTGTTACAATTCTTTACTTTTTTTTCCAGCGATAATTACCTACAAGTAAGTTTCAGGCAAATGTGCAGAAAACACACACACACACACACACACACACACACACACAAATGATATGGCCATTTGACCAAGTGTCTTTATATGTGCAGTTTTGTTCATTGTGAAATACCATTAACTTCTTTCCTTCTGCATACAGCATTAAATGTATGTGTTGTTGTTGTTGTTGTTGGTGGTGGTGGTGGTGGTGGTGGTGCCCTTCAGTCTGGAGACTGGTTTGATGTAGGTCTCACTGCTTGTCTATCCTGTGCAAGTCTCTTCACTCCTAAATACCTACCACAGCTTATACAAGTATTGTATTGAATCCCCCCCCCCCCCCCCCTCTTTCCATTACCAAACAGACAATTCCTTGATGCTTCAGGATATGTCCTATCAACCTATCCCTTCTTGGAGTCAAGTAGTACCTTAAATTTATTTTTTCCCCCAAATTCGATTTCATATGTCCTCAATTTGTAAATCAAACTATCCATCTAATTTTTGGCATTCCTCTACAGCACTGTGCTTCAAAAGCTTCTATTCTCTTCTTGTCTGAACTGCTTATCGTCAATGTTACATTTCTGTGCAAGGCTACAAATCAGACAAATACCTTCAGAAAAAACTTCCAAACATTTAAATTTATATTAGTTGTTAACAAATTCCTTTTTAATTCTTTTCTTGCTACTGTCACAATGTATTTTATATCTTTTCTATTTTGATCATCACTACTGCTTAAATAGGAAAGTTTGTCTACTAATTTTACATTCTCGTTTTCAAATTTAATTTGCTCAGCATCACTGATTTAATGTGATTACACTCCATTACCATTGCTTTGCTTTTGCTGATGTTCATCTTATAACCTCTTTCCAAGACACTGTCCATTCTGTTCAACTGGTATTCCAAATCCTATGTCGTCTCTGACAGAATTACATCATTATCAGCAAACCTTAGTTTTTGTTTCTTTTTCCTTAACTTTAATTCCATTTCCAAATTTCTCTTTCAGATTCTGCACAGTTTGCTCAATGTACAGATTGAATAATTTTGGGACTAGACAACAACCCTGTTTCACTCCTTTCCTGTCCTTCAACTATCACAACTGAAGTCTGGTTTCTGTACAATCTGTAAACAATCTTTCACTCACTTTATTTCCCCTGAGCTAACTTCAGAATTTTAAAAATTGTAGTTCTGTCAACATTATCAAAAGCTTTCTCCTAATCTATAATTGTCAAAGGTAGATTTATCCTTCCTCAACCCATCTTCTAGGGTAAGTTTTACAGTCAGTAATGCCTCACTTTTTGTATGTTTCTCTGGAACCCCAACTGATCTTCCTTGAGTTTGGCTTCTAATAAGGTGCGCTCTCTCTCTCTCTCTCTCTCTCTCTCTCTCTCTCTCTCTCTCTCTCTCTCTCACACACACACACACACACACACACACACACACTATCTCTCTTGCAAGCAAAGCATGACTTAATGAAAACTGAGGATTCGTAGTATTCACACCTGTCAGCCTTTTTTTTTTTTTTTTTTTTTTTTTTTTTCCTTGAAGTCTTAACAGTAAAATTTCTGTGTTCTCACTGTAACATTGTTTAAATAGTTTAGAGTCATCTGAAAGGTGAAGATGTGTATGTAACTCATGGTAAATTATCAAGAGGAACATCTCAAAAGCTTCTAATGCCATTATGGTTATCAAAAATAGAAACAAAATGGTACTTATTATGGATGTCATCTTATTGAGTATGGTGATGGGGGCAGAGGGGTAATATTCCTCATGCAATAAATTGTATGTGTTGCATTCATGTAGATTCTTACAATGGTGGCAGGTAAAATGAAGATGATATTCTACACAGCTTAAATAATTTTGTGATCCTGACTGATAATTTGCAAAAGTTCTAATTTCACCATTAAATCTAGGAGAAACAATGAAGGTAACTACTCACCATATAGTTGGGAAATTTAGCAGTAAACTAAAAACATGGCAGTTGTGTTCGGTAGAGTGGGTGATAAGGAGAGGGGAGGGGAACAAAGAGGTGAAATGAAATCCAGTCTGGTCCTACGCATGGCCTATCTCGTCAGACACAGGGCCCCTTCTAAAGGAGGCACAACTTATGCAAAGTTCACTGCAGCTTCTGCTTAACCTTTTATGCAGTCAGGACCACCAACCAGTTATTTTTATGGTGTTGTTATAGTTGTTGTTGTATTCAGTCCAAAGACTGCTCTGATGCAGCTCCCCATGCTATCCTATTCTGGGCGAGCCTCTTCATCTCTGAATAAATACTGCAATCTACATCTTTCTGAATCTGCTCACTGTATTCGCCTCTTGGTCTCCCTCTATGATTTTTTATTCTCCACGCTTCCTTCCAATACTAAAAATACTAAATTAGTGATCCCTTGATGCCTTAGGATGTGTCCTATTAATGAACTCCTTCTTTTGGTCAAGTTGTGTCACAAATTTCTTGTCTCCCCAATTCTATTCACTATTTCCTCATTAGTTACATGATCAACCCATCTCATCTTCAGCATACTTCTGTAATCCCACATTTTGAAAGCTTCTATTGTCTTTTTCTCGAAACTGTATCATCCATGTTTACTTCCATACATAGCTATACTCCAGACAAATAGCTTCAGAAAAGACTTCCTGACACTTAAATCTGTATTCAATGTTAACAAATAACTCTTCAACAGAAATGTTTTTCGTACAATTGCCAGTTTGGATTTTATATCCTCTCTACTTCGGCCATCGTAAGTTATTTTGCAGCCCAAATAGCAAAACTCATCTATTACACTACACTGAGTGTCTTATTTTCTACTCTGAGCGAGGTAGCGCAGTGGTTAGCACAGTGGAAATGCATTCAGGAGGACGACGGTTCAATTCCACATCCAGCCATCCTGATTTAGGATTTCCGTGATTTCCCTAAATCGCTCCAGGCAAATGCTGGGATGGTACCTTTGAAAGGGCACGGCCAACTTCCTTTCCCATCCTTCCCTAACCCGATGAGATCGATGACCTCGCTGTCTGGTCTCCTCCCTCAAAACAACCCAACCCTCCTAATCTGTTTCCCTTAGCATCACCTGACTTAAATCAACTACATTCCATTATCCTTGTTTTGATTTTGTTAATGTTCACCTTAGATCTTCCTTTCAAAACACCGTCCATTCCATTCAACTGCTCTTCCAAGTCCTTTGCTGTCCCTGAAAGAATTGCAATGTATCAGCAAACCTCAATGTTTTTATTTCTTCTCTTTGAGCTTTAATTCCTATTTCAAATTTTTCTGTCATTTCCTTTATTGCTTGTTAAATGTACATATTCAACTACATTGGAGATATGCTACAACCCTGCCTCACGCCCTCTTCAACAACTGCTTCCCCGTCATGTCCCTTGACTCTTACAACTGCTGCCTGGTTTCTGTATTAGATCATAAATAACCCTTCACACTTCCTGTATTTTGCGCCTGCTACTTTCAGAATTTCGAAGAGATATTCCACTCAACATTGTCAGAAGCTATTGGTTCAGTGTTGCCTTGCGTGTTCTTACATTTCTCTCGAATTCAAACTGATCTTCCCCCACGTCGGCTTCTACCAATTTTTCCCTTATTTCATAAAGAATGTGTTAATTTTTTGCAACCATGACTTACTAAACTGATAGTTCAGTAACTTTCACACCTGTCAGCAACTGATTTCTTTAGAACTGGAATTACTACATTCTTCTTAAAGTCTGAGGGTATTTTGCCTGTCTCAAACATCTTGCACACCAGATGCAAGAGTTTTGTCATGGCTGGCTCTCCTAAGGCTATCAGTAGTTCTGACAGGATTCTGTCACCCCCGGGGCCTTGTTTTTACCTAAGTCTTTCACAGCTTTGTCAAATTCTTCTCGCAGTATCATATTTTCCATCTCATCTTCATCTAAGTCCACTTCCCTTTCTATAATACCACTTTCAAGTTCATCTCCCTTGTACAGGGACTCTACACACTCCTTCTACCTTTCAGCTTTACCTCCTTTGCTTAGTACCGGTTTACCATCGGAGCTCTTGATATTGGTACACTTGCTTCTCATTTCCCCAAAAGCCTCTATAATTTTCCTGTAGGCGGTATCTATTTAGATAATTAGAAATGTGCTTCTAATTGCTTATATCTGTCCTCTAGCCATTCCTGCTAGCAATTTTGCACTTCCTGTCAATCTTATTTTTTTAAATATTTGTATTCCCTTTCGTCTACTTCACTTGCTGTATTTTTCAATTTCCTCCCTTCATCAATTAAATTCAGTATGTCTTGTTTTACCCAAGGATTTCCACTATGCCTTGCCTTTTTACCTATTCGATCCTCTGCTGCATTCTCAATTTCATCTCAAAGCTTCTTCTACTGTATTCATTTCCCCTGTTCTAATAAACCATTGTATAACACTCTCTCAGAAACTTAATAACCACTGGTTCTTTCAACTTATCCAGGTCCCATATCCTTAATTCACCATTTTCTTCCAATTTCATCGGTTTTAATTTACAGATCATAACCAATAAATTGTGATCAGAGTCCACATCTACCCCTTGAAATGTCTTACAATTTAAAGTCTGAATCTGAAATCTGTGTCTTCCCATTATATAATCAACCTAAAACCTTCTGGTGTCTCGAGGTCTCTTCGAATTACGGCTGTAGCTTCCCCTTGCTTTCAGCTGTTCACAGTTCCGGCATAGCAAGACCATTTTGGCTGATGTTATAGGGCCGGATCAGTGAATCATCCAGACTGTTGACCCTGCAACTACTAAAAAGGCTGCTGCCCCTCTTCAGGAACCACACCTTTGTCTGGCCTCTTCAACTGATACCCTCCATTTTAGTTGTACCCATGGTACAGCTACTTGTATCGCTGAGGTATGCAAGTCACTCCATTGACGGCACGGTCCATGGTTCATCGAGGGAGGGCCAAATAGCTATACACCTGAATGAATGGTCATCATCAAGCTATATCCAAGAACACAGTTTATAACCCAGTAGCAGTGTTTGCCACTGAAAATTGCATAACATACTTGGATAGATAAAAAAAATCTATTCATGAAGCATCAGAAGTAGAACACACATGAAAGTTAAGGAAATTTTCAAGCTTTTGGAGCCGGTAACAACTACTTCTGTCAGAAGGGTTGAAGGGGAAAGAAGAGAGATGAAGTGAAAGGACTAGCAAAGTTTGGGAAATGGGGAGAATTACGGAAAACTCACCTAGAACCTCGGGTCAGGAGAGACTTAGCGGATGGGATGAAAATGAAAGACTGATTGTTGGAGACTGCCCAAAGGGAGATTTGAAAACTTAAGAGCTTAAAGGTGAAAGGTAGGTAATAAGCAAGAGAGAGATTACCTAAAATACATTGTGGAAGAGTAAATATGAGTGCAATAGGCAGGTCAGAAAATAAAATATATTGCAAACTAAAAGGGAGGGAAGAAAGAAATAGTTGCTACGAAGAAATGCTGGGACCAAAGAAATTAAGACAAATTAAGCAGCAAGAACGGCGGACATGTAACGCCAGTTCCCACCTACAGAGTTCTGGGAAACTGGTGTCGGGCAGTAGAATCCAAATGGCACTTGCGATGAAGTGGAGATCGAGGTCATGACTGTCATGTAAAGCATGCCTGTTTCAACACACATCATCTGGATTCTCCTCCCTAACACCATTTTCCCAGAGCTTCGTGGGGGAGGGGGGGATGGGAACTGGAGTTACATGTTCTTGCCACTCACTTGGCCTTAATTTACATACATTCCTTTGGTCTCAGCAATTCTTCTTAGTAAATATTTCTTTCTTTACTCTCTTATTTTCTGACCTGTCTATTTTCCCCCCTCCCTCCAATACAACCACACACAATGCACTTAGCTTCCCTCTCTTATTTACAATTGCATAAAGTATTGTCGGTAATCTCTGTCTTGCTTATTACCTTATCTTCCACCTTTAAGCTCTCAGGTTTTCAAGTCTCGTCCGTTGTAGTCTCCAACAGTCAGTCTTTCCTTCTCATCCCACCAGGTAAGTCTCACCTGAAAAGGGTTCTGGGTTACTTTTCCGTAATTCTCCTCACTTCTGAAGCCTCACCAACCCTTTTCCTTTGTCCCTCTTCTTCCCCTTCAACCCTTCTGCCAAGAGAAGAAGCTACTGGCTCTGAAAGCTTGCAAATTTCCTGAACTTTCATGCTTGTTTTCCTGCGACCATGTGGTAAGTAAGTTTTATATGTGTCCAATTATATTATATTTTCAAAAATTGATTAGTCTCACTGAAAATAACATGGCTAACTTCAATGAGTATTTCGCAACTTGTGACATCTGAATCACACACGACTTCCCCCATCCTTCCCCATCATCAGTTTCTTTGAAGAATATAAATTAGTATTGCCTCTAAGTCATTTCTATCAACCCCCCTTCACCTCAGTCTTCAAAGCACCTGTCCCACATCCACCTCCATCCCAGTTTACAAACCTTTCCCCTTCCATCCACACCTCGGCAATAACTCCCCATCACCTCATCTTAGCCCAATTTATTCATCTATAAGCCAAAACTGTTCTTTCAACCACTTCCCTCTTTCTCTATTCTACCATGGCTCTTCTCCCTCAAACATAGACATTTTACTTCATGGTGTATTAAAAATGATTTGGTGCATTAAGCTGAGCTTATTGGTACAACATTCTTATCTCATTAGCCTTTCCCCTTCCTTCCTACCACTCTCCCCTCATATTTTATATTACTTGCTCTACCCAATTCAAACAGTGTCTAGAGACAATGTACCAGCGCGGTGGCGGTGGGAGGGAGGGTGGGGGGAGAGTGGAGGTGGGGCTGACATTTGTTTATGTTCGTTAGTTCAGTTTGAGATCAATGACTGAAAATGAAGCTACAAGTAGCAAATATTGTCAATGTGCCTCTCTGCTGCTGAACACCTAAACTACACAGTAAGTGTTAATTTTACTCACTCCGTTGTATTCTTTCCATCCTTAACTCCATCACATTATAACAAAGCTCTGGTAAACTGTTACAGGAAGATAATTTTCTCGAATATTCGAGTTTGCAACAAACATTGAAGTGAAGTACCAGAAAAACTTAAATTTCTTATGAAACAAATTTGTGGGGACATAGGCGAACAAAGACCAAAATTTATAATGTGAGGATTTTGTTTATGTTAATCACTAGGTATCTGAAATACTGAATTGAAAGAAACACACAATGTGTAGTTAATCATTAACCTTAATTTACACAATATACAATATAAATCCTTGGCGAACAAAATACATTTCACTGCAAACAAAATGCTTCATTTTGTCTCACCCTCCTCCACTTAATTTGCTTGTAAATACGCTACACATTTACTTCTACTGTGGTGCTGCACATTAAGTAGCTTTATAGTACATGCTAACTTCATCAGTGAAAATTTCTGGTCCCAGCATTCCACCTGCTGTTATTCTTTCAGAATATAATCTTATTGGCATCATTGTACTGCCTTGGCTTAGCTGGTATAGCAGAACCAACAAGTGAGGTGCTGTACACCACAGAGGTTTACTACCAAATTTCTGAGAAAATACATTCTGAGAAAAGTTGAGCAACATTTGACTTTCTACCATGTGTCTCATGAAATGACTACAATATGATCTATACAGAGATTTATCAACAATCATTCTTTCCATGCACTATTTGAAAATCAAACATAGGAGGAGGGAAAAATATTGTGGTACCACAATAACCCTCTACCATCCACACACCATAAAGTAGCTTATATACATGCAGATCTAAAGAACACACACACTGTAATGTAGCAAATTATTTTGAGTTGTCATCTTGCTTTTGCATGCGTAGCTTGCCATGGAGCCAGGAGGAGAGCAGATTTTGGTTCTAACGCTGTTTACTGGGCCGGGTGAGATATGTACAGAGTGGCGCACATAAAACCGGCCCGAACCGGAATGCGAACATGCTAGCTTGTCAGTTTCTTTGACACCCTTCAACAGCAGTAGCATGTGAGTAGCTCATACGAAAGTAGTCATTATATATACGAAGACAGTAATTTGTTCTCGAAAGAACAGTTACTGTTGATGACCGTGCAGCTTTTCCCTGGAATAAATGATGACTAACTGACAACCTCAGCTGCCGACAGGTGTTGATATACCTCGATGTGGACAGCTGAAAATGTGTGCCCCGACCGGGACTCGAACCCAGGATCTCCTGCTTACATGGCAGACGCTCTATCCATCTGAGCCACCGAGGACACAGATGAATAGCGCAACTGCAGGGACTTATACCTGCAGCTGTCCACATCGAGGTATATCAACAACATCTGTCGGCAGCTGAGGTTGTCAGTTAGTCATCATTTATTCCAGGGAAAAGCTGCACGGTCATCAACAGTAACTGTTCTTTAGAGAACAAATTACTGTCTTTGTATATATTGTTAAAGGCTACCCAGCCATTGACCTTCATCTGTGCGAATGCGCACAGGTTGCCCAAACTCTTACGGGAATCGCCAAAGCGTGCGCGAGTAATGAGTGGGTGGGCAAATGTCTATAAGGTACAATACATACGTAGAATTGTGGACATATTCCTGCAAAATCGAACGATTCATGATCTAGTGAGAAAGTGGCAT
Source organism: Schistocerca nitens (assembly GCF_023898315.1). Taxonomy (NCBI): domain Eukaryota; kingdom Metazoa; phylum Arthropoda; class Insecta; order Orthoptera; family Acrididae; genus Schistocerca; species Schistocerca nitens. The sequence goes on from NC_064614.1 coordinate 692,924,400, forward strand.
TTGACAGGTAGTGTTGTTAATTCAAAGAGAAATAAGGAACCGACAGTATGTACACCTGAAGGTGTAGCAAAAGTGATGGCACACATTGAAAGAAGTCCCTACAAGTCAACACGATAATCATCACAGCTATGTGGAATATCTTGGAGGTCACGTCAACGCATCCTTCATGGCTTAAAAATGAAACCTTACTGTGTGAATGTTGTTCAGCAAATAAAAGAAGTGGACAAGGGTAAGAGTACACATTATTGTAATTGGTTGCTGGAAAATGTCGCTGGGGGACATCTTGATCCATTTCTGCTTTTTTCAATGGATGAAGCTTGGTTTCATCTGTCGGGTTACGTTAATTCACAAAACACAAGACACTGGGCTACAGAGAATCCCCATGGCATACTGCAAAAGCCATTACACAATTGAAAAATTGGTGTATGGTGTGCTGTATCCGGTAACAGAATTATCGGGTCATTGTTCTTCAACAAAACTGTCAACACATGTTTACTTGCAACTCTACAATGAATTTTCGGCTCTGTTAGTTCCAAACAAAAAATGTTGTGCAAAATGGTTCAAATGGCTCTGAGCACTATGGGACTTAACATCTGTGGTCATTAGTCCCCTATGACTTAGAACTACTTAAACCTAACTAACCTAAGGACATCACACACATCCATGCCCGAGGCAGGATTCGAACCTGCGACCGTAGCGGTCGCGCGGCTCCGGACTGAGCGCCTAGAACCGCTAGACCACCGTGGCCAGCAAAATGTTGTGCATATTTCCAGCAAGATGGGGCAACTTCTCATGCATCAGATTTGTCCTTAGCTCATATACATACTGATTTTACAGAAGAGAGGACCATTAGTAAGAGGGCTTGTGGCCACCCCGCTCTCCCGACTTGTCACCATGTGACTTTTACCTCTGGGGATTTGTAAAGGCTAGAGTCTAATACAGCAATTCCAGAACACTTGACACATTAAAAAAAATATATATGTGAAGAAATTTCAAACATTCCTTAAAGAGAACTGAAAAGTGTTTGATGTGCACAACTTTGCTTGGATGTTGGCAGAGAACATTTTGAACACAGACTTTAAATTCCTTTCTAAAATATACTTATTAAACTAATAAAAGTAAATCTGTTACTTAAACTGTTAATTACATAGTTAATAATGAAACTGTACATTAAAAATGTAAGAAAGCAATGATGTACATTGATTTTCTTCATTCATATTCCTTTCAGTGCAGGAGCCGGTTTTATGCATGTCACTCTGTACTTGCCTAATGCTAAATGCAATATGTTACATATGAATCTGAAGAAGTACTATTAAATATTAACGAATCTTTCCCATACTTTGTATACCAAATTATATGGATAAACCAGCCATACTGTTAAAATTTCAAATCAATAATTTCTATGATTTCAGGCATATAAATTTTTATCTAAAACACATAATAACCGTGCTGACATTGTCAAACTGAGTTACGCACTGTAAAGTATTCATCTATAGTATCAACTGAAACTAAAGTAAGAGGATAGGTTCATATAACCCAATTTTCTGAAATCATCTTAAGTTTCATTACCCCAGATTTCCGACGTACGAAATAGTAGTGTGGAAAATTATTATTTCATTCTGTTTTGGTTGTGTTAGTGTTTCGGAAAGACTGAAGGAGTTAATGGAAGATGTATGTAAAGTGAGAATGTGATATTTTATTAAAACTATGTAAATATAAGCATAAGGAAGTTGTTGTGCAATAGGGGAATTTGTGATGTATGTCTGAATCAGCATGAGTTTGTAAAAGACAATCAGAAGGGGTGCTGAGTATTATATTTATTAGTAATTTGTTCTGTGGAAAGGAATTACATGTTGTTTTTATTAAATTTTATTTAGTTTCAGAATTATGAGATTTCTAGTCTAAATTACTTGTGGTAATCTGATTGGCTGACATTAGAAATACTGCGAGTATAGAAGCGCTCGAGACAATCTTATTGGCTGCTTAATATACTAGACAATAGAAAGTCCGTGTTTCTCGTGTGTCTGAGTAGGACTTTGTGCCTCAGAACTATTAGTCGAGATAGTTTCTCAGGAGCCATCTTCTGATAAACACCTATTTTAAACTGTGTTGATGAAATCTGAACCAAAATAAAGAATTTAGTATGTTTGATTGGTTCTCATGTCGTTGGCAAAAAGCGACTACAGTGTTGAGTATTTTGTGAAAGTTTGAGTGTTGTGAGTGGTGTATTTCAGGAGATATTCGAATGTGAACATTTAAAGTGGTACATAAACTCTGCGTGGCATGTTTTGTACAGATTACGAGACATTACGGTGAGCACTTCTTTACAGGGAGCCTACTGAATGACTGAAGTGTTAAACTGCATGTAGTTGTGGATAAGTGACTGCTTAGGACATTTAAAATGTCGGGTCAGACTAAATATCTTCTGGCTGCTTTTCGGTGTGAACTTGTTCAGAGATAGTCAGTAACATTGCATAAATGATGTCTGAATATTACATATGGACCTGATAGGCAATTTCCTTTTTTTAAAGACAGTAAACCAACTAAATGGAAATTTTTGATATTTTTCAAACGACTCGTGCAAGAATCCCAAATGCTACATAATTTAAATAACTTCCAGCTACTACCTGTGGACTGGGGTTATGTGGCCTTTGCGTGGTACGTATTTAGTTGAATTTTTTGTCAACACTGCTTTTATCGGCTAAACCAGTATCTACTATCACAGAGTGAAGGGGCATAAAATTTGTATTGGTGCAGCAGTTTCTGAAATATTATATAATTTGGTATTTTTTCTAATTACTGACTTCCCAACAAAACAATTGTGGAGTGCAGTACATTTCTATGTGCTGTGCATAACTTTCTTATAAGTTCACGTGGTAAATTCCCTCCAAAAATATCAGAAGACATGAGCATAAAACATTTCCCATTATTGTACCAGGTGATTTTCCCTATTTAACACATTATAACAGAAACTAATTACCAAATGAGGACCAAACTTGGTAACATTAATGTCAAGGGCATGGGAGAGGGGGGGGGGGAGAGGGGGAGAAAAGTAATGCAGAATCAATTCAATTGGAAATCTTTTAATGTGCTGCTATGGTACATCGCACCATTAGATACCGGTACCATTACTGCACCAAATGGGGCTCAATATGGCACCCATCAGTACACAGAAGAGTCTGAAAGTGCAGGATTGGATTCAGCATAGCAGAACAAAGCATGTCCGTAGGTATTCTGGCTCTCTCTCTTGATCGCCTGGTACACCCTGTCCAGTTATCCTCACAGCCAGAAATCACAGGGAGTGAGATCGGGTGATTGTGCCATCCAAGTATTTGGAAACAATCGGCTGATGATTCAACCATTTCCAAACGTGTCTTGGAGAAGCAGGAGAACTTCATGAGCAATGAGTGGTGGGGGCCCATCTTGCACAAAAACTGTTGAGTTCAATGCATCTCTCTCCTGTAGGGCATGTATGACATGCCGGTAACCATATCACAGTAAAGCTTGCCAGTCACACTGTACGTCTTTGGTCCTTAAGTGCCAACCTGTTCAAAAAAGAATGGGCCAATAATGAACATAGCCATGAAGCCACACCATAGGGTGACACGTTCACCATACAGGGGAACTTCATGCACACTGACTGGAAGTGAAGATCCCCACACTCGGCAATTCTGAGTGTTCATCTCACCTGTCACAGAAAAATGAGCTTCGTCTGTCCAGAGGATAGCCCAGGACCAGCCCTTGTCAACTTCAGTCCTTGCAAGAAAGCGGAGAGCGAAGTCAACACGTTGTTGTGAGTCCTGTGGTGTAACCTGCTGTGTGATATGGATCTTGTGCGGATACCATTTGAGAATGGTTCGAAGCACCTTCCGTACAGTGGACCACGGGATGTACAACTGTAGTGACAAAGCATGCGCGTTGCTTGATGATCGGGAGTTACACGCAGCGTTGTCTGCCATATGAACAGCAATTTCCTCAACCACCTGTGGTGCAACAAGTCATCGGCCTTTTCCCAGAGTGATGACAGTTCTCCAGCTGATTCAAACTACTTCACCATCCTACGTACAGCAGGTGGAGAAAGAGGACCCTCCTGTAATCCTTTCTGCCGGCAATATTCTCAAAGTGCAGCTGCAGTATTACTGTTGTTTTGATAATAGAGCTTCACCAATAATGCCCAGCTCATTTTGTCAAAGCTCATGTTCAAAAATCAACAAGTGCACAGCAACTGGTCGGTTGCATGAGACAATGAATCACGATGACTGATCGTCGCACCTGGTGGCCATAGTTGGATCTAGGCAGTGGCGCTGTGACGCACAGAAATCATGCACCCCATACTCTGGACATTAATGGTATCAAGTTTGGTACTCATATGGTAATTAGTTCCCATATTATAACATGTTAAATAGGGGAAGTTTGATTATAACCACCCGGTATAACAGACTAACATTAGCAAATCGACAATTGTGTAATGAATAGATTATAACTCATTGTAAATATGACATGTTGAGTTGCAGACAGACAACGCAAAGACTGTTACTGAGCTTTCGGCCAGAGCATTCTTCAGAAAAGACAGTAAGCAGGCACACCTCACACACCTACCTCTGGCAGCTCTGCCACTCCAAATTCCCCAAAAATCAGCTCCAAAGCAGCATACCCTTCATCACCTAATATTGCCCCAGACTGCAACAATTGAACCACATCCTTCTGCAGAGCTCTGATTATCTATAACCATGCCATGAAATGAGGGACCACCCTACTCGGTGTTCCGTTGCCCACCAAATCATCATAGTCCATCACATCATCATAGTCCATCCCTTTGCTCTCCCAATCCCAGCCCCTATTTAACACATTATAACACTGAAACTACTTACCATATGAGGACCAAACATGGTAACATTAATGTCATCCAATGGTTGCAGTCTGGTTAGAACTGCCAGAGAATGTGATCTGTGATCGTCATTGTGTGTGTGTGTGTGTGTGTGTGTGTGTGTGCGCGCGTGCTTCTTTTCTTTCATGAAAAAGGCTTTGGCCGAAAGCTCAGTGTGTAACAGTCTTTTCACTGTACAAATAATTATGGCGATGGGAGATGGCATTATATAGATAAAATTAAGCATCAATGTAAATTGCATTATTTGTTTAAGAATCAATACTGCCTGTGTTTAAATTACAGGTAACAGGCTACAATGAAATGGAATGAATGAATGAATAAATAAATAATAAACAGTCTTCTCACTGTCCCTGTCTGCAACTCAATGTGTCATCCTTATAGTGAGTAGCACTACACTTTTCATAATTGTTGATATTCCAACCTGTCCGCTCTATTGCTTAACATCAGCAAATATAGGCCTATAATTACAAGCATCTGCCCTATGATCCACCCTAAAAATAAGAAAGACCTGTGCTTTTTACCAGTCACTGGTTATACTTTGTCACTCCAATGACTTGTTATAAACTACTGCTAGAAAGGGAAGGAGTTGTTCTACATATTGTCTGTAGAATCACACTAGTATCTCATCTAGTTCAGATACCTTTCCACTATTGAGTGATTTTAGCTGATTTTCTATTCTGCAATAACTTTTCTCAATAAGCTACAATGCATGCATCGGTTTGTTGTTTGCCAGAATCAAGATACTTGCACACAGACAACATTAGAGTTTGGTGTCAGAAGTATTTACTGTATATCTTTCACAGTATCTCACCTTATGTGCCAAAATATAACAAAAAAGGAGCAAACCTATCAGTATGTGATAGTAGAACAATGATGCAGGTAAATTTTATCATACAAAAGATAAAATTCCTAAATTTCAACCAAGCTGTAGTAACTCCTTCACAGTAATTATGTGCTGATATTGTTGAGACTCCTTCCTCCTCGTGCAGTTAATAGGAATAGTAAAAATTTCAAACAAGCCTTATGTTGATAGCAGTCCTCAAGCTAAAATCTATTTTGAAAGCAAACATATTTGTGTAACTCATAATAATGACAGATGGGTCAATTTAATACTGTGATCAAAATTATCTGGACACCTGGCTGAAAATGACTCTCAAGTTCGTGGCGCCCTCCATTGGTAATGCTGGAATTCAATATGGTGTTGGCCCACCCTTAGCCTTGATGACAGCTTCCACTCTCACAGTTCGCAGGCATACATTCAATCAGGTTTCTTCGGGAATGGTAGCATTCACGAAGTGCTGCAGTGAGGAGAGGTATTGATGTCGGTCAGCGAGGGCTGGCACGAAGTCGGCATTCCAAAACATTCCAAAGGTGTTCTATTAGATTCAGGTCAGGACTCTGTGCAGGCCAGTCCATCATCACAAGGATGTTATTGTTGTGTAACCACTCCACCACAGGTCGTGTATTATGAACAGTTGCTCTATCGTATTGAGAGATGCAATCGCCATCCCTGAATTTCTCTTGAACAGTGGGAAGCAAGAAGGTGCTTAAAACATCAATGTAGGCCTGTGCTGTAATAGTGCCATGCAAAACAACAAGGGGTGCAAGCCCCCTCCATGAAAAACATGACCACGTCATAACACCACCGCCTCAGAATTTTACTGTTGGCACTACACACTACCACAGATGACTGGACATTCGCCATACCAACACCATGGCATCACATCACCACACTGTGTACCATGATTCATCACTCTACACAATGTTTCTCCACTGTTCAATCATCCAATGTTTGCACTACTTACACCAAGCAAGGCAGGCGTCATCTCGCGTTTACCGGCATGATGTGTGGCTTATGAGCAGCCACTTGACCATGAAACCCAAGTTTTCTCACCTCCCACCTAACTGTCATAGTACTTAGAGTGGATCCTGATGCACTTTGGAAATCCTGTTTGATGGAATGGATAGATGTCTGCCTATTACTCATTACGACCCACTTCAACTGTCGACAGTCTCTGTCAGTCAACAGACGAGGCTAGTCTGTATGCTTTTGTGCTGTATGCGTCCCTTCAGATTTCCACATCACATCAGAAACAGTGGACCTAGGGATGTTTAGGAGTGTGGAAATCTCGTGTACAGACATATGACACGAGTGACACCCAATCACCTGACCACGTTCGAAGTCCACGAGTTCCGCGAAGCACCCCATTCTGCTCTCTCACGATGTCTAATGACGTCACTGATATGGAGTACCTGGCAGTATGTGGCAGCACACTGCACCTAATATGAAAAACTTATGTTTTTGGGGGTGTCCAGATGCTTTTGATCACATAGTGTATGTGTATATATGATCTATCCCTGTCCTCAATATAAGTGGGTCTCTCTCATCCTGAGGTTTGAGTAAGCAGTTGTTCCATTTTTACCTTCCTCAACATATCCTCCTCTCCTCCCGACAAAGGCACTATCAGTTCTGAAACTTGTGTCTCTTACTTTTATATGTAATTTTTAGGTGGCTACTGACAGTACTTCCCTTCTGAAAGTAAGTATTGGCCAACAATTTGGTCTCTTAATTTTTCTGTATAACATTTGTTTCTCCAATAGAGATTTTCAGTCTATAAGCATCATCACACCACAAATAAGAATTCAACACCACTCTGATGTGATATGTGAACACGTAACAAGGACATTTACGTCCTTTGATACTTGTGTGAATGGTCCTTTATGTTGGAGGCAAGGCTCGCATCATACACAATATTTTAAGTTATTTTTGTGAATAATAATGAACCATGGACCTTGCCGTTGGTGGGGAGGCTTGTCTGCCTCAGCGATACAGGTGGCCGTACCGTAGGTGCAACCACAATGGATGGGTATCTGTTGAGAGGCCAGACAAATGTGTGGTTCCTGAAGAGGGGCAGCAGCCTTTTCAGTAGTTGCAGGGGCAACAGTCTGGATGATTGACTGATCTGGCCTTGTAACACTAACCAAAACGGCCTTGCTGTGCTGGTACTGCAAACGGCTGAAAGCAAGGGGAAACTACAGCCGTAATTTTTCCCGAGGGCATGCAGCTTTACTGTAGCATGGAGAGCTGCATCAAACCAGTCTCAGGACTGAAGACCACAACAACAACAACAACAACAACAACAACAACAACATAGTTAAAAAAGTAAAAGCGCACGCGCACTTGCATGCACGCACACACACATGGTCATGTGTTTGGGTGTCTGTGAATGTGAATGAGTGCTTTTACTAAAAAAAATTTGAAAGATGGTGCGAAAACTGTTTTCTGTTACATGTTCATGTGTGCTACGCATCAGTCTGCTGTACATGTGAACGGATGCCTTTCTCTTATTTTACTTATTTTTCCATTTTGAAATTTCCATTATTGTTATTGAATTACTCTAAACCTCATTATACCTTTTTTGTACCACCCGTATAGATGAAGTAGTTAATGCTGATTGACTGTGATTATGTTAGAAGCTGTTATAAAATGTCTGGTAAATTTTTCCTAGTGGCTGCGACTGTTACTAACAGTGTGAAGTATAAAGCAGGACTGGGCATGGGGAGGGGGTTGGGGACAGAGTAGGAGTCCCATGTTGAGAGTGGGATGTCCAGTCTATACAGCATGTCTCAGGAGGAATTATCACTATCCATGAAGGGATATGAAAGGAAAGCTCATTTGAAGCAAAAAATTCCAGAAAACATGGGATCTCAAATGCATATGTTAACAGATATGAACACTTTTTCACCTTTGCTAATGTGAAACATGTCTCTTCTCCAGAACAAGTGCTCATAGCTCTTAAGGTATGCATTTTACAGCACATGTTTAGTAGACATTTTTTCTTGTTTTTGTCCATACTACTTGCTCCCAAAATATGGAAAGCAAAGAGCTTGCAGTCAAAGAGATTTGTTTCATAGCATTGAAAATGAAGAAGTGCTCATAGGTCTTACGGTATGCATTTTAGACCTCATATTTACAAGACATTTTGCTTTGAATGATCATTGATGTCATATCTGTGAATGATTATTCCTCCTGGTACACCTTATGTATGTCATTATCTTTGTATTCTTCAAACAATGAACTCCATGATGGAATATCTTTATACTGTTATTATTTATTTAAAATTTAAGAATAAGTGTAATGTGGAATTAGTAACTAGAAGCTTTGCTTGTCTGTATCATCTTGTTGCAAAGCTCTTACAAGTGAACAAAATTTTTGCTGATATTTTAGTTAATATTAGATAAATTTTTAAAACTTAATGTACCTACAGTCCCTCCCACGGCATGTTCATAACATTTCTACAGAATGATACCATGAACAATTGGAAAACGACAGTTCCACTTGATTTTGTTCTTATTAGACCATTAACAACAATGTAAACAATCTTACCATGTACATAGGAGATCCACATAATGTTTTTGCCATAACACCATCCTGTAAGAACCTTGCAAAACCAAAGTCAGCTGGAAAGAAAAGAATGTTGGGTAAGTATTTGTTAAAATACATAGAAAAATTAAACACTCACTCACTCACTCTCTATCTATCTATCTGGTTGACTACATTGCTACAGTGTTGCAGCTCACCTGAGTTGTAGTGCTGTGTCAGATGGAGTTGTTAGAGGAGAAAGGAGGATGACGGAGGGGGCAAAGCAAAGTGATGGGATAGCAACATGGCACTAGTGAGTTAGCCCCAGCCAAAAGAGGGGGAAATTGTGTAATGTACACAATGAAATGAAAGGGTGGATTGGGAAGTGCAGATAGGAAGAAGAACAGTGATATCATGAAGAGAAGTGTGTTAATGTAGAACGAGAAAAATGTGGAGGGGGGGGATGGGAACACGGATGGAAGTGGATGTGCGACAAGGGCATATGGAAACTAAAATATGTTAATGGGAATTGTCTTAACACCACATCCTTCGATATCACAGTCCCCCTTGCCTAAATCTCCACTAGTCCCTATCTCACATCCATCTCTACTTCCCCCAGACTTCCACCTCATTCATTCTACTCTTTCTCTCTTCCACTGTCAATCCACTCCTCCATAACAAGATGATCATCACTTTCTCTCTTCATTCCTGTAGCTAGATATATAAATGTATGAACGTCTGACTGGGTACAATTGTGGGGCTTCATCCACCTGCATACACCCCAACACTTCACAAATATTTTTTTTTGTATTTTTTTGTACTTCGGTACTTCTTATTTGGTTAATATCAAAATAACTTTAAATTTAATACATTGTTAGTATTGGTCATGCAAAAGGAAGACACTAATAATAGCAAATATTTTTCTATTTACTTTCAACCAGGCAAGAGTATATGAAACTGAAAGCAAAGGGTTCAGAATTATGTGATGCACACAATTCAAACAAAACAAAATAGAATTACATTAAATAGGTCTCTCTATTGTAAGCATGATTGATCAACTTACCAATCTTAAGTGTTATTTCATGAGGCTGTGGGCACATCTTACCACCTGAATGGCTGAGAAGAATGTTTTGTGGTTTTAAATCTCTATGTACAATGCCTTTTGCATACAAAGCTTTCATGGCACCAGCTGCAATAATAATAAATTATTAAGATATCTTAAACAGAAACATTGGTTGTTTAAGGAAATTACATTATGTAATGGCTTTCATTTACACATAATGATAACAGTGTGCAACACACAAACTGCACTAGAAAACAAGTGATATTCCCTAACATACACGGAACAGTATTTAACAAGTGGGATACAAAGACACACCATAATACATATGTGCTTCTGGACATTTCTTTCCAACATTTAAGAGAAAACATTTGAAAGGAATTGTGCAGAAAGATGACAAAGCCAAGAAACGTATTTGGAAAGGTGGGTTGGGAGATAGAATGAAGTTGCTAAAACATTTTGTAACTGATTGAATACGACCATGTAGCGTATCATAAGATTTAAGTAATGGAAAATTCAAAATCCACATTGATAAGGGTAGGTTCTGAACATCATCATTGCTGTAACTAAAGCCCATATATTTTTTCTCTAAGTGGCAGTGTAACAGATAAAAATTATATCATGCTGAGAAAACTCAATTACATTGCACCACTGAATTATATACAAATGAATGGTCTGAAAACTTCAGTGCTGTTTGTTATATCATTAAAAGCTGCATTGTACGAGGGCCGTTCAGAAAGTAACCTCCGGTTGATTTAAAAAAATACACCAAGTTAAATAAAAATATTTTAATATATACATCTTACAACTACATCTTTGCACTATTTTTCTACATAGTCTCCATAGCGATTGAGGCACTTATCATATCTCTTCACAAGCTTTGAAATTCCTTCTGCATAAAAATCACCCGCTTGTGCCTGGAGCCAGCCTGTGACCGCATCTTTGAGCTCTTCGTCGTCATCAAACCGCTGTGACCCGAGCCATTTCTTCAAATGCATGAAGAGGTGATAATCACTTGGCGCCAGGTCTGGGCTGTAAGGTGGATGGTTGATAACGTCCCACTTGAAGGACTCAAGAAGGGCCGTTGTTCTGCGAGCAGAGTGAGGACGGGCGTTATCGTGCAAAAAAACCATACCGGAAGTCAGCATACCACGGCGTTTGTTCTGTATAGCCCGTCGTAACTTTTTTATTGTTTCACAGTACACGTCTTGATTAATGGTCGTACCACGTTCCATGAATTCAACCAACAACACCCCTTTGGCATCCCAAAACACCGTTGCCATCAGTTTTCTGGCAGAAAAATCTTGCGAGGCTTTTCTTGGTTTGGTAGGCGAATTTGAATGTGCCCACATCTTTGATTGTTCTTTTGTCTCAGGGTTCACGTACTTAATCCAGGTTTCGTCACCGGTCACGATTCTGTTTAACAATGGTTCTCCTTCGTCCTCATAACGTGATAGAAAGTCTAATGCAGAGGCCATTCTTTGAGTTTTGTGGTGGTCGGTAAGAATTTTGGGCACCCATCGTGCACAGAACTTACGGTAACCCAATCTTGCTGTCACAATCTCGTACAAGAGAGTCTTAGAAATCTGTGGAAAACCAGTAGACAACTCCGACATTGAGAAACGTTGATTTTCAAGAACTTTTGCATCAACTGTCTGAACGAGTTCGTCAGTCACCAATGATGGTCTACCACTCCTCTCTTCATCATGAACGTTTTCTCGTCCTCTTTTAAATAAACGTACCCATTCACGGACAACTCCTTCACTCATAACTCTTGGTCCGTACACGGCACAAAGCTCATGATGAATAGCTGCTGCAGAATATCCTTTGGCTGTAAAAAACCTTATGACAGCACGCACTTCACATTTGGCGGGGTTTTCTATTGCAGCACACATTTCAAACTGCCACAAAAACTAAACTAGCGCAGGTACGACGTTCACTCGACCACGGCTTGATGCCGACTGACCTGTTGAGTGCGTGAACGCACAGATGGCGTCGCTACTCCCCCCACAACCCGCACTGTGACCAATCGGAGGTTACTTTCTGAACCGCCCTCGTACATCTCCATGAAACATACATGAAGGACTTCCATACTACTACAAAATTAGTGAGACAGAGTACATGTTTCAAAAATTCTCTTCACAATTTCTTCTAGCTCTGTCTATTAATTCGGCCCTCTTAACCTGTAGCAGCTGTAGAGCTGCCTGTAGCGGACCTGCACTTTATTCTCAAGCGAGATGTTCCCTGCCACTTACTACAAAGAAGCACTCCTTACTCTACTACCAAACAATGGTGCATTCGCAGTTAGTGGGGGGGGGGGGGGGAGGGGGACAGGGAGGGGGGGGTGAAGGGAACAAAATAGGAGAAGAGCAGGGAAATATGTGTGGGTGTGTTGGCAGAGGGCTGCAAATAAACAGGTAGGGAGATGAGCAGTTTCCACTCCCTCTGGACTATCACCTCCTCCCCATTCTCATCTCCCACCTTGTTTATTTGCAACCCTGTGCCAACACGTCGCCCTGGCTTACCATGCTCCTCTGCTTTTTCATTCCTTTTTTCCCCACCCCCCTACCCCACAATCTCCTGACGCTGCACCTGTTGGCAGTCTAGACCCTGCACACTTCACCAAACTGCCTTCGTCTCTCTCCCACCATTACTCCTTCCCATTCCCCTTCCCCTTCCCCATATTACTGCTTGCATCCCACGTGATGTTGCATTTAGCCCGAGATGCTGGAGTTGATAGTCATATGCACATGAGATGTGTTTGTGTGAGAATATTGTATGTGTGTGTGTGTGGGAGGGGGGGGGGGGTTGGTGTGGGTGTCTTTTTACTGACAAAGGCTGTGGCCAAAAGCTATTATGTGAGTGTCTTTTAATCTGCCTGTCTGCAACTTGACATGTCTTCTTTAGGGTAAGTAGCAATCTATGTTTACCTAAAAATTGTTCAAATGGCTCTAAGCACTATGGGACTTAACATCTGAGGTCATCAGTCCCCTAGACTTAGAACTACTT